>NW_026695220.1:4915172-5529568 GCF_021218885.2 Marmota monax | reverse complement strand
TGGTGGATAGATTATGCATAAACCTATAAGTATATGTATATTCCTTTGAATAGTCTATGAAGATTGAGTCATATGCTAGCAGTGATAGTTTCAATTTCCATTTCCAAGCAGGATGCTTTACTTTCCTTTTCTTGTCTAATTTTTCTAGCAAAAGCATTTGTATAATATTGAGTAGTTTAGTTGAAAGCATGTGTTGTGACCTTGTTCATGATATTTATGAGAAAACTTTCCTTCCATTATGATTATAGTAGCTGACAATTATTATTTTTAAAAAATATTGCTCTCATAGGCAACCAGAAGTTTAAGAAAAGGATAATATAAAACACCTGATGTTCAAAAACAGAAATGCAGCTAACTTTTAATTTTAAACACAATGGAAACTATAGAAGAAGCATATCTTCAAAGTATCCCAATATAATTACTACAAACCGGAATTCTATTCCAGTTCCACATATAATCTCTATTTCCTAGAAAATATCATCTTCAAAAATAAACATGAATTAAATATGCTCTCTGAATTCATCACAAGCTGATATGCTATAATAAAAATTTACAACATGTTCTTTTTACAAAGTAGAGATAATTTTGGATAAATGTATGAGAATGTGCTAAGTAAAAGAATAGAAAATTATAAATATTGGTAAAGCTAAGTGAGAGAATATAATAATAATTTGAAAGATATAAATATACATAAAATTAATATTTGGCAAAATAATCAACATTAAATCAGGTATTAGATAAATAGGATTAAGGTTTTGTCCTTTCATTAGCCACTATAATGGAGTAAAAGTTCTGAATTATGTTAGAATTTATATGTCAAGTATTTATTTTGTATAAGGGAAATTCAGATGCACACACAAACACTCACACAAGCAAAATATCATGTGAGGATTAAGACAGAAGTTTTGGTGATGCATCTACAAGCCAAGGAATGGCAAAGATTGCCTGGAAACCACCAAATCCTGTGAGTCATGAAGTGGATCCTCCCTCATAGCACTTAGAAGTGGCCAACTTTGCTGGCATCCTTACATGAAACTGCTAGCTTCCAGAACAGACTGTGATAAAGGTAAACAATTTGTGTTGCTATATTATGGCAATTTAAAATACAAATTTACTAAAATAAATGTACCCTGGAAATTTAATAAATATTTACTAAAAGAATTTTAAAATTATACAGTTTAGTAATAATTTTTAAATCTTTCTGTGGGGGGGAGAAAATAAGAAAGCAATATTTCATAAAATAGTAAGAAGCCAAGAGAATATGAAAAAGACGTAAAAAAATGGATGGCATCAAATAAAAATGGAATACCAGTAACAAGAGAAGTTGACAAAGGTAGAAATATAGTTGTAGAGTTCAATATTCTTCTCTCAGTAATCAATAGACCAAGCTGACTGAGAATCAGCAAGACTATAGAAAGCCTACACAATATATTTAACATTCTTTGACCTAATTTTATGTATGTGACATGCATATTCTTTTCAAGTGCATCTGAAACAGTCACCAAAGTACACCACATGCCACATCATAGAACAACTAGCATGTTGACTGAAATCCTACAAAATATAGTAATTATAAATGTAGAATGTATATTCTTCTTTCCTTAGAATCTTTTTTTAAATAAATCACAGTTTAAAGATTTCAGCTAATACTGTAATACTTCTTCTTTCCTTGGTGATTTCTTCTGACAGGATTAAGCTAGAATCAGGAGTGTTTTAGTCCAACAAAATATATGAAACAAACAACTCAGAAAAAGACAAGTCAATTTTGGCTCAAAATTTCACAGAATTCAATTCATAGTCAGTTAGCCTCATTACTCCAGGCCTGAGGTGAGGCAGAAGATCATGGTAGAAGGTCACAGTGGAAGAGAAGGAGAGAGAGAGCTATGAAAGAGTCACAGACAAGAGTCCCCAATATGCTACTTTCTCCAGTCATGCCCTGCCTATCTAGAGTTTCCAAAACCTTCCAGTAGATGATTCAAATTATTAAATCATCAAATGGATTAATCCACTGATGAAATTAGCACTTTCCTGATCCAGTTATTTCCTAGAAGCCCCAGCTCCAGACATTGAAGTATTGGAGACCAAACTTTCAACTCATGAACTTTTGGGAAACTTTCCAATTCCAAACCACAACAAGAAAGGACTTTTGTCTGCAACCTGAGGAATGTAGGCTGGCTTCCTTTAGGCTCAGGAACACTTGGGACAAGGGTCCAGTGAAGTTTTTCTGCCAAGTGCCAGATAATAGGTACTTTAACCTTTGAGGATCATATGTTGTCTGCAACAGCTACTCAACTTTTCCATTATATTGCAAAAGTAGTCATAAACTAAAGAACATGGCTGAGTACAAAAATACTTAATTTATCAAACATGACATTTGAATTTTTACTTTCATATGTCAGAAATGTTTTCTTATTTTTTTCTTCAGACATTTAAAAATGTAAAAGTTATTCTTAGCTCACAGACAGTATTACAAATGGAATCAAGTGAACTGTGATCAATGTGTTGTTTTTGCCTATCTTTATTTTACATACCCAATGGAGAATACTCTATCAATACCTCTTAGAACAAACTGTCTTCTAGCAGCCCTTTTTAACAGTTAGCAAAGATAGTTTCAATTTTAGAATGATAAAATAGTAAAATTGAATTTGATTTGTTTTATTTTTGAATAAAAACTTTGGTAATTTTAATTCAGTGTTCAATTCCATTCTGGAATTTAATATTTTGGAAAGAATGGTAACTCAGCTTTCTTTTGCTCTCTTTTATAGAAATACATAAATTGTATAAACATTTCTTAAAGTCTACAAACTATATGCCTTTTTTTTCAAAATAATAGAGATTCAGATTTGTGAAGAAATAAATTTTAAAATAGATAGGATGGAATAAAATCAGAAAGATGTGATTTGAAAAATCAACTAAAAATAAACACTTGAGAAAGCACTCAAATAATGGAAGACCCAAGAGATACAAAAGGAGATCTTGAAATTCAGATTTGAGATATGGCAATGAAAACATATATTTTGGAAAAACTAGAGCACATAAAGAATGAAACAAAATATATATTTGGTTGGAAACACACACATATAATATAACACACACATACACACACACAAAAGCCACATTGCAATAAAGAGAAAAGGGATAATAAGAGTTTCAGTGGACAAAGCAAGAATGACAGATTGTCTTTAAATAAAACATTTCCAGGTGCTATCTTACATTCAGGAAGAGGTATGTTATTTGAATTTTTAGTCTTAAGGAATAGAGCACCTAAGTACACATATAAAAAAATCTAAGAAAAATGATCACCCACTATTTCTTGACAGTAGGACTACCTAAGAAATGAAAATATACAGTATTCATATGTACCTCATGAAGCAGTCATAAAATAGTAGTCTGAATTAATTAATTGAAGAATTTGAACCACTGGATTCTTATCTTTGGTATAATGCATTATTTGCCTCCAACATTGAAATATTGGAAGATATCTACAATCACGGGCTTAAGTTGATGACTGAAACCAATTGACAATTACATTTTATTTTTTTTAATATTTTTTTTAGTTGTATGTGGACACAATATCTTTTATTTGTGTATTTTTTTATGTAGTGCTCAGGATCGAACCCAGGGCCCCACACATGCGAGGCAAGCGCTCTACCCCTGAGCCACAACCCCAGCCCCACAATTACATTTTCATTGGAAAACTAAACATTTGAACTGTTATTTACAAGAGATTTTCCTCTACATTTTTCACATCCCAATTTTTTTTTGATATTTTAATCTCAAGAAAATAACAGGATTATAATTTGTCTACATTGGAATTTGTTGCTTTCAAAAACCATCCCATGGTTTAGCTAATTTGCCACATACAACAGTCAGAATTGGAAAGCACTGGTGTTATTATCTTCATTTATACATGAAAATATTAAAATTCAAAATTTTTTAATAGTACGTGTTGTGGTCAAACACAGTAACTGACCAAGCTTGTTGAAGTCTGAATTTCATGTTCTTTCCATTACAAAATACTGTTTCCTTCTTTGATTTTACATTCCTTGCAATGGTTTGCTTGTGTGAGATGTTTAAAAGTTTAACCAAGAATGATGCCTAATATTTGTAGAGTACTTTGCTGTTTAACAAAGCTTTTGCATATATTAGATCACTTGAGGTTAACATAGAGCATTGTAGAAGGCCAGGTTCCTAGAAGTATTTCAGTTTATAAAGAAATAATCTGGAATTTAGAATGTGACTTATTTTTTTTGGCAAGCACATTCCAGCATAAACAGGAGAGTAATATTTTATTTATATACTTCTATTTTAAACTTTTCATCAGTCCATACTGCTTCTCAGGAGATGATTTCATTAATTTTTTTGTGTGAATATGTACAGCTCTATTTTTTAAAATGCTTTCATAGGCAGTTCATCAGTGTCATAGCATCCCTGTGAGATAAATAAAATAGCGTCTTAAAGGAAAAACCTTTTAATATTTGGTAAAAGGAAAGAGAAACTATAATTCAAAATCCACATCTTTCTCTTTTTTTTTTCCTTTAAAAATTTGTCATCAAATAATGGGGGTGGGGGTGGAGAGCGTGGGAGGAATAGATGAACTTTAGGTAGGGCAAAGGGGAGGGAAGTGAAGAGAGGGGTAGGAAATACAGTCGAATGAGATGGACATCATTACCCTAAATACATGTATGAAAACACAAATGTTGTGACTCTACTTTGGATACAACCAGAGACATGACAAATTGTGCTCTATTTGTGTATACGAATTGAATTGCATTCTGCTGTCATATGTAACAAATTAGAATAAAAAATGTAAAATAAATTTTTAAAAAATTTCTAATCGAATATTGGCAACATGTTAAAAATAGCCCTGTGAATATAAAATTGTTCGTAAATACAACATTAAAGACTCAGTAAATACAACTGAGAGAAATAGACAAGGTTAAAAAATACATAATTTTTCAAGACAGTGAGTGTCATCATCCAAGAAATGACAATGTATTGTGCTAAAACAGGGTCTATCAAAGTGATTCAAAACAGGCAGGGGCCCTCAGGGAAATCTTCCTCAAGTGAATGATATTTGGATTGAATTCAAAAGATGAACAATAATAATATCATATAGAAAGAAACATAATGTAGCACAGAAAAATAAAGTGAAGGATACAGTTAGAAAGTAAAATAATATTTTCAGTCTTGTATTAACCAATGTGTTGGGGAATAATGAAAGATGATACAAAGGTTAAGCAGTAATTAACTGCATAATCTGTACTGAAATTAAAAAGAAAATAATTCCTCAGAATTTGATCCAGTTTAAGTTGAGTTTTATGCAGGTGAGAGATAAGGCTGTAGTCTCATTTTTCTACATATGCAAACCATTTTTTTAAGCACCATTAGTTAAAAGGCTGTCTTTTCTCCGATATGTTTTTAGTACCTGGGTTGAGGATTAGACGATTCTATATATCTATGAGGGTTTGTCTCTGTGTCTTCTGTTTGTCACCATTAGTCTCTGTATGATTTTTGCCAGTACCATGCAATTTTTGTTACTATACTTGCATAGTATAATTTGAAGTCAGATATTGTGATACCTCGAGCATTGCATTTTTGGCTTAGAGTTGCTTTGGGATCAACTGTTTTTTTTTTTTCTTTCATATGTGGAAGCTAAAGATGAAAATGGAAAAGAAACGTGAGGGAGAGGATATCATGAAAAGCAAAGGGAGATTATTAGAGGGAAGGGACTGGGCAGGGGAAGGGAGCAGTGAAGAGAAAAGGGAAATACTGGGGAATGATAGTGGCCATATCACAATGAATCCCACAATTATGTATAATCATGATGCACCATTTAAAAGTCTGATAATAAAAATAATGTATAAAAAATAAAAGTTTTATATAACACTCTAAAGACTATGAAATATGAACTGAAATTTATGACAAACCGTAAATATATCTTGAAGAGATGATACATATAAAATTGAGATTAAAAAAAAATTGCTGAGTAAAGAAGTAACATTAGGAAAGACAGGAGGCAGGGAGATAAGATAAAGTAAATAAGATGAGAAATTGAGTTCACAAATGGCAGGAATTAGGAAATGACCTACAAAACAGGTCATCTTGGGGGAAAATATGAGAAATATAGAGACATATGGCTTCAAATTTATGTATCTATTCATAAAGATATAGCATATAATTATGTAAATCTTAAGTATATCAGATGGTTTGGGGGATATAACATTAATTTGAACCAACTGTATGACAGTTCAAACCAAGGAGAATAAAAACTTTATCAACATGTTTGTTTAACATGGGCAGCAGATAGCTAAGTAAATATTGACAATTAGGATGTCAGAGGCATCAACAAAGGATATTGAGAAGACATGGCCAATAGCTTGTGTCACTAAATGTAATGTGGTAGGGGGTGATAATGCCAAACTGTTAAAAAGTGAAAAATGCTGTCACAAACACTGAGAGTGGCAGGAGACATTCTAGACTCATCACTGTCATTCATTTCCACTCTCCAATCAATCAAATTCAAATTAACATTTTTGACACTGCTCCTTATTCTCATTTCCAACAGTTTATTTCAAGATTGTGAAGTAAGGACATTTATATCTCTTCTCCAAAGCTATGAGGTTAAGTTAGAGAAACACCACTGTCTTTGACAAAGCTAGGACATCTGCAATAACAAACTATAGCATAAGCGATCGGTGAGCAGATGAAGGGTTTTTTAAGTGAATTCACAAGGCTGAGAGAGGTCAAAATTAAGGACCTACAGAATCAGATGCTAAGGTAAAGTATATTTTCCTGGAAAAAATCTCTGGGAACATTTCATATTGATTACGGTCTAGAGGGGACTGCAAACAAGAGTCCCCTGGTTTTAAAGTGTGTTCCAAATTTACTATCCATAGGCCACGTGACTTCCCTCAGTCAAAAGAATGTCCCTTTCCCACTCATAAAAGATATGATGTACAAGAATTAATCCAAAATGCTATTGCCCTATCAAATGCAAATACAGGGAGAAGAAACATTAGGTAGTATGACATAGCAAGAGTTCTTTCCCTATTGCTATGTCTAGAACATCCTCAGCCAACTCATTTGTGACCCTCAACTGTAAAAGCTGGAAAATTTAGAAAAAGGCCTAAAGATTTGAACTGTAGACAAAAAGGCATTGATGAAGTTAAAAAAAAAAAACAACTCTGAATTTATTTCTCAAAACAATATTATGTTTTTCTATTGCCCATTATTGTACAATGTTTCATGCATTTATTCTAACACAGACTGGCTTAGGAAACCTACGTTTTTATTAAGATAAAAATATTATTTCTAACAATTTATTAAGCTGTCAATATTAATATCTTCTCTAATCTCAAAAACTTAAAAAACTTTGCTTATAATTAAATATATTTTAATATGGATTTCTGTGATTGTGTAGGCAATAATTTATCATAATTTCAAATAACTAGTGAAGGTCTTGAAATAATAAGAATAGTGACAATCATAGTTACAGATATGCATATTATCTTGGAGATAATAAAATGTTATGAACTTGATTTCAAATAATAAATAAGATTAAAATATTTAATAATTAGTCAACATTTATTGTAGTATTTAAGCACAGATACTATAAGTTTCTGGTTATTAATATTCCAATACTGGGCACAGACTATAAGACCTATTAGTTAAGTAAGTACTTTTCAAATATAAAAAATATTTTCATTTAATAGAGGCTGATAGAGAACTATTAAGAAATTAATATTCTAGAGGAGTAAATGAAGTTAAAGCATTTGAAATGAAGAGTAGTTGAATGGCAATGTCAGAACGAGAAGCCTGATTTAGTCAAGTAACTTAACGTCGGAATTTTATAGGTAGAGTGATTCTAAATTAAAAATAATTGTGCATTTCATAAAATGCTTCTAAGACCCATTTAATCTTCAAATTCTTCTTTAGAAAGAAGTGAGTCAGGAAAAAATTCTACAGATCCATTTGGCATGCTCAGTAATGGCAATTGCTTCAGTGTTTTATTTGGTGAAACCTCCTGTTCAATGTCAAATTTGAAAGATTTAAAAGGACATATGGTACATGTTGGGTGGTGAAGCTGTTGGTATGGGCATGCCAGCCCTGCCTTCGTCTTCTTTTCATCTAATTCCCTTAGAATCAGTCATGAACATGTCAGGGTAGGTGCTCTGATGAAAGAGTTATGTTAAGGCTTAATCTAGATAAAGTGTAGGCAATTCTGAACTGTCAGTGGAAACACTGATAGAAACTGGCCTGAAATAGACACTTTTTCTCTACAAAACATGCTATTTTTCTGTAATTCTCAGGATGCAAAATGATTTTAAATTCTCAGACTATTTTCTTATGTATAACAACTTACATACTGAGAAAATCTAGTGCACCTGTGCTCTATTGTCTACATTTCAGGATGTATGATACAAGCTTATTTTGATTTATAAACCCATTTGTCAATTAACTCATGGCCCCTTCATTTTTCTAGTCTTAAAATAATATTAAAACTAATATTGTGCCTTTGGTAATGGAACCTTTTTAATTCCTTATAACTATTAATTTGGGTTGGGTGTCTTGTCTCATTTAAATTTGAAAAGAAATCACCTTGAAAATTACTCTTTTACTTTCCAGTAGAATTATGTATCATGACTGCACATCTGAAACTGTGATGTCCATTTTTAATATTTCAATTGGATAAAATAATCTGCTCTAGTTATCCAGCACTGAGTATGCTTAATGGATATAATTAAATAGTACTTAGTCAAGGACTACTCAAAGATTATCCTAAACATTTAAACTACTCCTCCTCTTCTCATTCCTCCTTTTCATGTAGCTATTAGAGTTTAAAAGATATATTTTAAAAATCATCCAATAACAGAAGCAATAGTGTGATCTTTAGAATTATTAAACACATCATTAAAATACTCTTTATATATCATTAAATTTCTAAATAGAAATTTTTTCACATATGGTTTGGTTTTAGCAGTAATAAACCAATAATTTAATTGTAGAAGATAAAATTATTGAGATATATTTTCTTAGCTTCCCTATTTTCACTATATCATTCCTTCTTTCCTCTCACTTTTTTTTCATTCTACCTTTACTGATTTCTCTCTTTTTAAAAATTTGGCAACAGTTATTCATTATTTTAAAGCATTTTTTATCACTTTTGTTACATGATTTTTAAAATTTGTTTTTAAAAATAAAGTGCTTTTGGCTCAATGACAATAATAGATTATTTAGCAATTATTCATATAATCATAAAAATATTTATTCAGATGTATGTGTATAGGACTTGGCACTATCAGGTTTGGAAGAAACATCTGAAATAATCCCTGTTTCCCATTAGCTTATAATACTATAAATAAATTAGGGCATACAAATGAATATGGGCATCCTAAGCAATCTATGCAGACACCAGCTGAGTGGACAGAGTGCAGTTTATATCAACAAAGGAGACTTCTTTAGGCAATCATTCTGATGAGCTAGCTGCAAAACAAATGGATGTACTTTAAAGGTCTCAGGTGATAATAATTGTTTTAAAGTAATATAAGGGTCATTTGTGTGGTAAAGGAAAGGCCACAATAATCCCATGACTTTAACTGCCATAATTAAAAATCAGAGCACAACAGGTCACATCGCTGACATTTTAGACAATTTTAGGTAAATATACTGTGCTTTAAACATCCAAAGATATGCATTTCCATTTGTTTATCAAATTTTATACAAAAATGAAATGATACTCATCCTTGTCATTTTACAATATACATAGAGCAAGTGCTTAAAGAAAGCCAATATTACAAATCAAAATAACAAAACTCATTTTAAAGAAGCGTGGTAGTATTGAGCATAGCTTTTATAAAGAAAAAGCTTTTCTTCAGAATGAAGAAGGAAAATTAGCCATTTTTCAGTAGTCATTAGTAGTTATAGTTAAAAATACTCAGTTAAAAAAGTAAACAATGTCATATGGTATTTGAAACATTAGATTTATAATTTATTCCTGCATAACAATATTACCACATGATTAATGTATGAAAACAACACATATATATTGTCTCACACTTTTTATGGGTAAGAAGTCCAGGCACAGCTCAACAGTCTTTTCTACTTATTTCTTACTTGGATTAAATATTGACAGGGACTCTTGTGACATTTAAAGTAAAAATTGCCTTACTTTGTTGGCAGCCTTCAGTTTCTTGCAGGATGACAAACTAAGGGCATCAATTGTTACCCGGTTGTTGACGAAAAGTCCCCTCAGCTCCTTGCTGTATGGATGTCTGAATATGGTAGCTCAAAATATGACAGTTTCTGTCCTCAAAGAAGGCACAGAAGGGTCATTTAGCAAGATGAGTGAACAATCCTAGGTAACTTAAACTGATTTCTCAGTGAAGTAAAGTCATTAATTATTAATAGTCTTGTTTATTTTCCTATAACATTTTTGCCAATAAATGACAAATAAGGGGAAAAATGAAGAAGAGGAACATAAGAGAAAGAGGAGAAAGATCCTTCAAGATAATATAGTTTCATAACTAGAAGAATAAAACTTGATCCCTGTCATTGTACACAAAATTCAACTCAAAGTGGATCTAAGACCTAAGAATTAGTCCAGAAACTTAGCAACTTCTAGAAGAAAACATAGGTTCAAGAATCTAACATATTCACACAGGCACTGCAGTCCTTAACAAGATGCTTAAAGCTGAATGAATAAAAACAAGAATCAGTAAGTGGGATGGCATCAAATTAAAAATTTTCTGCACAGCAAAGGAAACAAGAGTGTGAAGAGAGGATCTAGAAAGTGGCAGTAAATCTTTGCCAGATACCCTTCCTACAAGTGATAAATATCCAGAATATATAAAGAACTCAAAAACAACACCAAAATAAATATTTATATCCTATTTTAGTACATATAACTTTTTCATATTTCTTAGTCTTTTGTCATTTAATACTTTTCCAAGATTCCTCTTCAATTTAATCATTCTTTTCTGAATCCCATTTAGATGCACATAGTTCCATGTAAATGCAAAAGTAGACACTAAAAACTATATTCATTCTCCATGATATCTGGGGCATAAAGTTTGCACTATCACTTTCTTTTCATTAATCCAATTTAAAACCTATGCTTTTGAGCAACCATTCTTTATTATACCTCATATTGTATTTGTTGTCAACAAATTTCCTTTCTTTTCACAAAACTTACCATTTCAGATATTTTAAATTCTCTATAATCAACAATTTAATACTTCAAAGCAAATGTTATTATTCATCTTTGCTAAGCTTCAGTCTGTCCAAAATCCCATCTTGTTTGTTTCAACTTTACTGCTATTGAGCACACAAACTTCTTCAATTGTAACAAAGCGCTAGCACCTCAGTCTTGCCACTGGTGAGCCAAGTATATACCACATAATTACTAAGTATCTATATATTGAATGAAAAAGTACCAATATATGAAACAGTTAATTTCTGATGAGTGACATATGAGAAATTTGTCATGCAAAGATATAAACAGAAATTTGTTTCTTAAAAATGTTTATGCTACAGAATCCCCAATTGTGAGCTCAACCTACCTTTCTATTTATGTAATGTGATATGACTTCTCAATATTTATGTCAATTGGTAATGAATTTTCATAATTTTCATCTAGAGAGATCAATAAATTATGTAAATAGAGCATATCTAGACTAAACAATAATAACATTTGAAAGTTGTTATTATGCATTCATGAGGAAAACAAAACATTTTGAGTGACTAAACCCACACTAAATGAAAATCATACACAATATGCCATTGATATTGTATGAGTTTCCTATTCCTGCTTAACAAGATACTATAATGCTTTCAAGCGAAAACAACACAACCTTATTATATCATAATTTCTATAATTAGAAGTATTGGATTGACTTAGTTGTCTTCTCTGCTCAGGTCTCACAAGGCATCAAACAAGGTGTTATCTGGAGATGCAGTGACATCTGAGGCTGATGGTATTCTTCAAAGTTTACTTATTGATTGGCACAATTTATATTCTTTTGGTTGTAGGTCTTAGGTCCACATTGTATTGGTACCTAATAGCTCCAGAACTTTCTGCTTTTGGAGACTATTCTCAGGTCTTACCATGTGGCCCTCCCCCATGGGGTTTCTTACAAAATGGTAGCTTATATCATCAGGGCTAGGAAAAGAAATTTGCTTTAAATAATTAGTTTTATATCATCAATAACATGCAAATAACTATTTTAAACATAATTTGATTAAGCTCTCCAGTCAAAAGGCAAAAATTAGCTGAATGACTATTTTAAGATTTCAAATACATAGTATTCACAGAAGAATAAAACACCAGACTGTAAGTAAAGGAACAGAAAACATTTTTCCATGCAAGTAATACTCAAGAGTGTGAGTGCTTATATTTATATCAGAAGCTTTAAATAAAAGGCTGAAAATTGAGAAAAGAAAACTATTGTTAAAGACCAATTCATGAGGAAGATATATGATACATAACCTATATTTACCCAACATCAGAACACCTAAATGTAGAAAGCAAACATTCACAAATGAAGGAAGAATAAGATGGAAAAAATAGTAGGAGAATTTAACCCTCCAATTTCAACAATGGATAAAACACTGAAACTGATAATCAACAACAGATTTGAACAAAAGTATAGATTAAGTAGACCGAACAGACATACACCAAACATTCCACCCAAAAGAAGCAGGATACATGTGAAACATGCCCCAGAATAGATCACATGCATGTTCCAAAACAAGTATAAAGAAATGTAAAAAGATTAAAAAATACCAAGTATCTTTTATTTCAATGATGGAATGAAATTAGAAATGAGTAACAAAGAAGAAAATTCATAAAAATGTGGAAATTAAGCACTACACTCTTTACCAAAAATTATGACAAAGAAGAAATTAGAAACTATTGAATAAAGCAGTGAAAGAGAAATTTGAGAAGATCTCAAGAAAAGTAAAAACAAAACCACAACATTCTAAAACATGGGTTATCACAAAAACAGGACTAAATGTGAAGTCCAAATGCTTATACAAAAAAAAATAGATTTATTTATATATCCTTTTCTTTATCCTGACCTCCTATTCAAATTACCATTTATTTAACATTCCTTATGCTCAAAATCATCTTAAAGAATACCTTTTTAAACTCTGTGACCATGAATTCATTAACACTGTAGTTTTGATTTCTCCCTACCACTCTGCAGAAAGTTCTCTGTCAAGGATATTGGTAGCTATCTACTCTAAACCCCAGCACTTCTTGACTTTTTTTCTTATACATTATCAGCACATATCCCAACTATCTTCCTCAGAAAAGAGATCTTAAATGATTTAACTTTATATCTCAAGAAGTTAGAAATATAATAATGAAGGCTAAAATTAGTGGAAAGAAGAAAATTTAAAAAAAATTCACATTAAAAATATAGAAAAGAACATAATAGGTAAAATCAAAGAAACTAAGATGTTTTTTTTTTTTTTTGGGTGGGGGAATGTTAACCAAGACTAATGAACCATTAGACTAAGGAAAAGTTAGAGAAGAGTCTAAGAAATAGAAACAGAAATGAAAAAGGAGGCATTGAAACAGATATTATAGAAATAAATAGATAGAGACTACTATGAACATACACAGCAACAAACTCAGTAAAAGTTATGTGATAATCTCAGTGGGTACCGAAAGCCATTTAACAGAACTCAACTCTCTTCATGACAAAAATTCTCAAAAGCTAGGTATAGAAGGAATGTACCACAACACACTAAAAGTCATATACAGAAAGTAACCACTAATGTTCACTGTTTTTGTTGTTGTTGTTGTTTTGTTTTGTTTTTTACTCATTGGTAAAGACAACTGATAGCTTTCCCCTCAAATGTCAAACTAGAAAAGGATGACCAGTCTAACCAATTCTATTCAACACGGTATTGGATGTCTTACCTGCAAAAATTAGGCAAGAAAAAGAAATAAGGCATCCAACTCAGAAGGGAAGAAGTAAATCAATAAGTTTATCCTTTTGCACATGACATTATATATTAGAAATCCTAAAGACTCACAAGAACTGTGTGAAGCAATGAACAAAAGAATAAAAACATACAATGGTAGGATGCAAATTGAGCATGTGAAAATCAGCTATGTCAGTATATTCATAACAAACTATTTGTAAAGGAAAATAAGAAAATTTCATTTAAAATAGCATGAAAAGAATAAAATATTTTGTGATAAACTAAACTATGGAAGTAAAAGACTTACACACTGAAAAGTACAAATCTTTGATAAAAAAAAATCACAAATGAATGAAAGTCATCTCATGTTCATGGATTGAAACAGTTAAGTGATTAATGTTTTTAGAGTACTAAAGAGGAGGATAAACTTTCTCATTAAACTGATAAACATGGAGAATTTCTGGGAATTGTCAGATAAAGTAATATTATTAATTAGTTGTCAAAAAATTGTCAGATTAAAAAAATTGTAGGAGAATTTATCATTCCACTTTCAACAATGGATAAAAAAACTGAGATAAAAGATCATTAAGAAAATGACAGAAAAAAGAGAATATGTCATATGAAAGCAAGAGAACATGTCATATGAAATCTAAAGCCATGCAAGCATTTATAATATTTTGATGAAAACCTTACAATTAACAAAAATATAAATTATTCTTTAATTTTAGGTCTTAATTACTTCTAGAATATTTTCATGTCTTACTCTATGTTGCAATATTAATGCAGAAGTAGTGTCCAAAAAGACTTAAGTATGATGTTCATTTTAGTAGATGTTTGAATTTGCTAGGGACAATAAATTTCTGCTGTTTAAAACATGTAATTTGTGACTAGGAAATGCCTATATTTGTGTAAATTTCTTCTTCTTATAAGGGCAGGAGTTGAATTGGATTAGGGACCCCTAAAGTATATTTTAATTTAATTGATGTTTAACTTCCATATTTTCAGACACATTCACATTATAAGACACTGAGTATTTGGGCCTGAACAGCAGATTAAGGGAGAAGCATAATTCTTTTCATAATCTAGGTATACAAAGAATGAAAAAGTGACACATAGTTCCTGAAGAACTCAGGCTAGGTATAGTTATGTAGTAAAAGGTAACAAACTCAATTTCAGTTCTTAAAACATTAATTTCCTCTCTCCTGGATTCCTGGAAAGATATATATGACAATGTTGGTCATAAGTATTTTTCTCATCAAAGACTAAGATCAAACACAATTATAGAATATTAATAAAATTATGACAAAAATGCTTCATGATATAACTAATGGTATAAACATCTACAACTTAACATTAGAAATGTTTTCTGTAAAAAAATAGACTTCCTATAATAGATTAATAAATATGAGACTCTATTCAATGTTTTCCAAGAGAAAAATAAATGCATTACAAGTTGACTCAAAATACCTACCTAATCTAAAATAAAACTTAAATAGAATTAAATGGGAATTTATGGAACAAAATAATAGCATGTTAGACTGAAACATACTTAAAACATTACTGTCTAATCAACAAATTATTACAATTTGTAGTGGACCAAGAACTTATTTTTCTAGCTACTAGAAGTGGTGGAGGTAGATAACCCTCTGTAACCAATTCTCTTTAGGAATGGATTTGTCACAATAATCTCACATTCATTCCTTGAGGCAGCCTGAATCCAGTTGTGGGTCACACCCACTTTACCAGCTCTGCACTACTCTAAAGGATCATTTCCTTTTCAAAGCTCCCTACAGGATGAGCTGAATTGTTTCCTGGGATGGTACCAGAATGGAAATTGGCCCTCTTCCCAATCACCTGTCTTTTTATTCCCTTTTACATCTGGTAATGCTAAAAGCACTCTCTAATAATTCTGCAGGCTAATATCTGATTCAATTTTGTATACAGTTACAAAGTTATTACTTTTGTTGATGTTTAAAAGATTTTTTTTTAAATGTCTAAATGTGATTCTGGTGTTTTACTTTTCCTATACACCCATTTTTTGAGTGTCATTTTGTTATTAGGTCATAATAATATATTATCTCATATAATCATAGAACAAAATTGTATTGAGGCACACATATATCTATATTTTTGAGTATTAATAATAACAATTTCTACAAAGAAGTGTTTCTTTTTTCTTTTTCTTTCTTTTTTCTTGGGTGGTATTGTGTATTGAATCAAAAGTCTCATCTGTATGTATTAGTTCAGGCTCTGGGATCCACTCTCTACCCTCTACTAAGAGTTAGCAACTGGATTGGTCTAAATAATACCAAAGCTAAAATTAGAAGAAAATTCAAGTATCTGAATATACCATTTATTACACAAGAAATAATGAAAATACATGAATTTAGCAATTACTTAATCAAAAGAGGAACAGTAAAATACTTGAGAATGCCAAAGGGTAGAATTTATAATGACAAATTTATAATGATGAATAAAAATTTATAAATCATAAGAGTAAAGTTAAAAATTAAATTTTTGAAATATGTTAGGCAAAAGGTAAAATAAATTCACTGGAAAACTATTATAAGTCAGATAAAAGAAAGAAAAATACTATAGAAAGCAATATGAAAACTACAAAAAAGAAAAAATCTACAAATTGATAGATCACAAAAAAAATATCCCCAGATCATGTTCCCAAAATTCATTAAGTGAATAATTTATAAAATGGGCCAACTGTGCAGATCTGACATGCTTTCTTTTCTAAGGAGCAATTCACTCTGTGCCCTTGCCTGGTTTGTGTCAACAGGATATGTCACATTCTTCAGTAAATTACCTGTTATCTGCAGGAGAAATGCAGCCATGAAATAATGTTGATAAAAGGAACACAGATTACTCTGAAGGGAGAGACATTTGTGACCCTTTTTTCACAGACCAGATTCTGGAATTTGGGCAGATATAATTCCCCGTAACGAGAAAATCTGTAAGAATTTATGGTTAAGAATCCAAATTAGAATCAGTCATCATGGGTCAAAATGACCTAGAGCTATCATGGCAGTGGGGACTTGGAAATCGGATGTCATCCTGCTATTAGTCAAAAATCAAGAGGTGGACCCATACAAAACTCTATGGAAACTTCTCTGGGGCCCCTGATAAAACTGGAGTGCTGGAGAGGCATATGCTCCCTCTTCTTTTTGAGAGGACAGACACTTTCCATCCCTTGAGAATGTCCCTATTTCCTCTTTCCTTTTTCCTATCCCTTCAATAGACTAATGCCCGTTACTTGGAGCAACATATCTGAAATCTTTCTGACTTGATCACAAGAATGAGGATTTGAAGAAGGGCCTTCATTCTGCTGAGTTTCCTGTAAGGATACAGCCCTGTAATTAAATCACAATGAATCACACGAAGAGCAGAGGAAATATGGTGGAAAATGGGTTCCTTTACAATGACAGATGACTTGAGACTGATATAAGTGAGATATAAGTATTCCCGATTAAAGACAGATATAAATAAAAGAGTTTTAGATACTCTGGGATTAATATAACAAAACCAAATATTCTATATGTACAAGGGTGACTTATTTAAAAATATTCATTCTACTAATATAGAAGTATTTAAGCATAGATACCTTGTTGGAAAATAAGTGGGTTCCACATAAAGGGTCAGATATATATGGTTTTATATTGGATTGAAAAGAATTTTAAAATTATTTAAATAACAAAGAAAAAAGAGAATAAATTGAGCTTGATAAATCTCACAAAAATATAAAATACGAAGAAGAAAGAATCACAAAGTAAATAACGAATGTAAAATAGTATAAAACAGAGTGAAACCAGACATAACTGTGCACAATAATGTGTATATTTTATTTTTCCATAAAATGACAGCTAATATGCATGTGGTCATCTCTTTGCTGATTAAAAGAAATATGTTTTTAAATGAAATAAACGAAAGTTGAAAATAATGTGCTAAGAGAGGGTGATAACATTAATATTGAGGTAAGGTTGGATTTAAAATGAAGACCCCAAGTAAATAAACTGAGACATTATATGCTGATAAGAAAAAACATAAGAAGAATATATAATAATGACAAATCTGTATATTCCAAAAAACTCTGAAATGAATATTTAAGTTTATAAATGCAACAATAAGTTATTTTTTAAAAAAAATAAAAAATATAAATATCTTCCATATAAGTGAAATATTCTGATTAATAAATAAGTATAAGGAACATTTTTGGTTAGTTAATATATTTATTTCAGTACTTATATAAACACGTGTATGTATGTTAAATCATGTACCCCTCAAACAGAGAATGCATAGTTTTACATTCAGATAGTAATTGCAATTTGAAAATTAAGAAACATATTGCTATGTAACCCTTAGAGCAAAGCAAACATAGCCTAAAGCTCATGGGATAAACTGTAAGTGGTCACCATGAAACTTTGCAGCCTATAATATCTCCATCATTTTAGGATACAAGAAAATAAGTTTCTATACTGATTTTGAAAATTTTAAAAAAATGGAGAAACATCTGTATCAGAAAATAAATAAGGTAAAATTTGAATTGATAAATATAACTTCACAAATGGTAGAAAGAATACAATAATCCAAATATGTTTCCTTTAAATGTTATGCAATTTAGACAAACTCCCAGAAAATCAGATTAAGAATAAAGGAAAGAAATATAAGACTTGACAAAGTGTAATAATATGTAATTAGACTAATGGATAGAAAAATAAGCAAATAATAACACTGCCTGGGGGGAAATTTGATTGCCTAAAAAAATAATTTCTTAGAAAATATCAGAATTTATTCACAAAGAAAAATTAAGATAATTGTTTCATTGTTTGAAAGTATCATTGTAAGGATTCATTTAAGAGAATGTATAAAAGGCATTTTTCATTATGTCTGGGGCTTAGAAAACAATTAGTATAGATTTTATATTGGAGATGAATGTGAAAAAAATAATGAGCATATTTCCATTATTTATTCATATCCTGCTAACATTTATTTCTTATTTTCCTTCTTATAATTCTCTAGAAATAATATTATTCCTAAATGCAAAATAATTAATATTAATTGGGCCATTATTATTTTTATTTATGGGTTTTTTTTTTCTTAGTAATTTTCTGTCTCATGAGAGGATCTTGCTGTTTTGCCTTGAAAATGTGTTCTTCCTATTGATAATCCAAACATTGCTTATAGAAAGCTTTATATTTCAAATAAATTTCAGAAAGTACTTCATTCTCAAGTTGTAATATATGTTGTATGTTTAACTCAACAATATAAAACTTATGTTGTATATTTAAATAGATATGATCATATCTACTTAAGAATAGTTCATATGGATATTAGAGTAGTCAAAAATTTCTTCCTATAACATTTGAGATAATTAGGTTGGGAACAGTAATAAAAGATGAACTTGAATTTAAAATTATTATAATTTTAAGAAATAAAGATATAGAATTATGGAAAATATTAATAGCAATACAATCCCAAATAAAGACATTTGTTAAATGTAATATGTAAATCTGGCTTTATATTATTTTGTGCAATATATGCATTCAAATTGTTTATAAATTACTAATTGTTTATAAATTACTAATTTTGTTGTTTATAAATTAACTTGTACCACTTTATTTTGGAGTCCAAAAACTTCTGATTATAAAGTTGTTGTCAATTAATTTGTTTAACCCATATAGGTAAGGTGGGTTTTGCTCATTATTTTTAAGAACACTTTCTTTTAGTTTACTAAAGCTTGTCTGTGATGTATTTTGGCATAGATTTATTTAGAATTATCAAATAGGGTACATATACTCAGTCTCTTAAACCTGTAAGTTCATCTTTTGAAAACTTAAGAAATTCTCTGTAATTTTTTTTCTTCAAATTCTTTTCTGATTCCACCCTCTTTTTCCTTTCCTCTGGGACTCTGTTGGCAAAGGAGCAATGCTTCCATAGGTTCCAGAGGTTATAGTAATTATAGTCCCTAGAGTTCCATAGGGTCCTAAGGTTCAATTCATAATTTTTTCAGTATATTTTTTCTCTACTATTTAGTTTGGGCAATTTCTATTATTTTATTTCCAAATTCACTGATTCTTTCCTTTATAACTTTCATTCTCCTATTAAGCCCATTCATTTAGTTTTAAATAATTATTATATTTAAAATTCTGAAAGTAAAATTTTTCTTAATATCTTTTTTTTTCTGAGACCTTCATTTGTTTTCAACATATTCCTAGTGGTTTATTGAATCATTTGATGACAATTTTAAAATTGTTTTCTGTTCATTTCAATATCTTCATCATCTTCCTGTTGGTATTTAACATTATATTCACCACTATTTTCAATTATATCCTAGAGATTCATGGTATATGATTATGAAACTTTTGATATTTTTAAAATCTTCTCTTTCAGCTGGCATCCTCTGGAACTTTGCTGGTTAGGAAAGTGACTTGGCCTCACCACTCACAGGAGGAAGTGAAGATCTAGAATGCTTATATAGTATCCTTTGACATTTCCTGGTACTATGTAGAAATGGGAGAGTAGGCTTTCCAGTAAGCCTCTGATGATATTTCTAGTGCTAAGAGTTAAGAGCAGTGCCTAATTTTCAACTGGAATAGGTGCAAATCTAGTTTTTTACTCAATATTTAATGACCAGGCAGGGGGTGGGTCTGCATCTTTTTCCATAAGGTTTAACTACAGTAGATCAGTTATTTTCTGTCTTGATAGGTTACTGTTTTCCTAGTATTTGGCTAGAGATATAAGGCTTCTTTTATGCTGTTTTGCCTGCTGTTGTTGGCATTTTAAGATAGATAACTTCTCCAGCACCTTGACCTAGGATATATATATAAGGCAGAAAAAAATCCCACATAACTCACCAATTAATTGTTCCTGAGACCCCAAGGCTCTTACCTGGTATTGCTTCTCTCTACTTTCTAGTTTTCTTGTTTGTTTGTTTTTTTTTTAATAAAAAATGCCTAGTGTTTTAAACTGTACTTAGCAAGTGTATGTGGGAGCAATGTATTTATTCTTTCAGTTTGGAATCAATTATATCCTTATAAAATATTTTAATACTTTAAAAAATATTATATATCAATCATAAGGTTTTTATAAACATCTTATTTTATCTTCAGGATTACATTTTTAAGAAATGCAAGTCTTCCCCAAAAAGCTGTAGATATATGGAGATTGTGATATTTAATGATGAAGTTATAAATACCATTCAACTAATTTGAAATTATGTTGACTAATTTGAAATTATGCTTTAATATTTTAACTTGAATTTCTATTACTATTAGTAAAAACAGATATTTTCCCTAATTTAAGGGATTTTTTTCCCCTCGTTCTTCCAACAATTCTTCCCATTCTTTCCACCTTCTTTTATATCAATCTACCATTATTACTCACCTGAGCCAATTTGGTAGCTTCCTATTTCCCTTAGTTTTTTCTTGTCTTCAATATGTTGGTTTGTGTTTTGATTTGTCTTGATTTGTTTTTGTACACTGAAGACAGGTTTTTCCAAAACACAAATCTGATATTTTTGTGGAATCTCTACTCCAACCCTGGCTTAAATGCACCAATGTCTTTCTATTGCCTTAATAATAACTGGTAAGTCTTACCAGTCTTCAGTGTGGACATGATCCAATATTTTCACTTCACCTCAGAGAGCCACTGGTTCTATCTCTCTTCTTCCATCATTCCATGCCCTTTAGAGCATTTTAACATTTTGGTCTTCCTGACTGAATTTGTTTTCCCTACCTATTCTTCAACTCTGTGCCTCATTGATTTACTATAATGCATTATAAATGAATCTTTACTTTCTTAGATAAATTAATTGGAATAAATTTCATTATTATGGCATCTCTTGGAACTAGATATGTGGTTTTTGTTCTGACTATATTTTTTTCTCCTTATATATTTAGGGGATCATTTGCTTAAAATTTATCTTCTCACTTAGACTATTAATTCTACAAAAAAGCTATCAGAAAACTTCTTTGATATTTTTCACCAATGTTTTCTGAATTATGCACAATTCATAACATACACCTGTAACTGTGAAAATTTTATTGAATTAATTATGAATGAAATATTTATGGCATATACCCATTACTTTGAAAGTTTATTAAATTAACTAAGAATGAAGTAATTTATAATTTTGTAATTTTTGTCTAGTAACACACTGAGGTTTGTGTAGTCTTTGATACATGTGTGTCTATGTAGAGTGCATATTACTCATCATATATGTTAGAAAATTATTTTTCTATTTGCCTTCAATTATGTTTGCCATGTTTTCTTTATAATAAAGTGGTTTACCACCTGAGATCTTGTTTATGTATCATAAATATTAAATGCTTAATATTTCGTGTTTGATGTATCAGAAGAGTAGACTTTACTAGATTTTTCAAAGTAGTTCAAATATTCCTGTTAGAAATAGTTAGAAATAAGTAATTACAATATAGAATGAAATACTTTGCTATAAAATAGCATTTTTACAATGCTCGTTTTTAAACGGAGAAAGAGTGAAAGTTTTCGTTTTGTCTGTGCATGATAATGATTTTCTTCAGTTAAAAATGGTAACTACACTTACTTAACTCTGCTTCAAAATTTCTAATTTCAAGGATGTTCATTCTGACTTAATCATAAAAGACTATATATTGCCTAATATTTTTATATGTGTCTATACACATTTACCTATGGCTAACATTTTATTCATAAAGAATATATTAATGGTCAAAAACTTCTAGTAACAAAGGTACATAATCTTCATTGTATAATACCTTTCACTTATTAGTTAAGGTGAAGGCCATAAGGGCTGGGTATTTTGATTTTTATTTATGTCTTCTAATCTTGATAATTCATGAATCATTTAGAATACCTATATATATTTATTTCTGACATGAAAGTGAATTTGTTTATTAAATTTATACATAAATATTCAAAATACATTTGCTAAGGACCATATATTATGAAATTTTAAAAACAAGGTTTTATTTATTTTTTGGGGGGGAAGGGTATTAGGGATTGAACTCAGGGGCACTTGACCACTGAGCCACATCTCCAGCCCTATTTTGTATTCTATGCAGAGACAGGGTCTCAGTGAGTTGCTTAGCACCTCACTGTTGCTGAGGCTGGCTTTGAACTTGCAATCCTCCTGCCTTAGCCTCCCAAGTTGCTAGGAATACAGGCATGTTCCACCATGCCCAGCTAAAAACAAGTTTTTGAAGATGTGTTTCTGGTCCACAATATCCAACTAGTTAAACCAATTTATTGTAACTGATAAATATAGAAAAACTTGCATTTATGGATTTGTTTTCCAGCAAGCATCTCAGAGAGCTCTGTATAATAAAATAAAATCACAGTTAATGTTTAGTATTAAAATACCTGATCAAACAAAATCACAAATAACCATTTATGCCATCATGCCAAATTAAACAGATGGTTTCTAATTCTAAATTAAGAAAAAAAAGAATGGGATTTGTCATTTTAATGTTAACTGAAATGCATTTGATAATGCTATACAATTTATAAGTGAATTAAAAATAAATGCCTGTATGTGTACCTAAGACTGATTTAGTAAAAAAAATTCTATATCCATAATCATATAACTATAATGATATAGTATGTAAGCCACAGTTCTCCTATATCAATTTCAAACATGTCTTAGGCAAACAAGATTGATATATTGCTAAATTAGTAAAAGGCAGAATGGAAACAACTGATTCTTCGATATTTGCATTGAAAAAAAGAAACAATTTTTAAAAATGTATTTGTCTTTTAAAAAGTTAACTTTTTAGTTGAGG
This sequence comes from Marmota monax, assembly GCF_021218885.2. Classification (NCBI taxonomy): domain Eukaryota; kingdom Metazoa; phylum Chordata; class Mammalia; order Rodentia; family Sciuridae; genus Marmota; species Marmota monax. The sequence continues at coordinate 5,505,851 of NW_026695220.1, read as the reverse complement.
AAAACTTAGGGAAAAGATAGGATTAAATGTTGTAAGATTAAAAAAGAATGCCATCTGATTTTTTTTAGCTCATCTAACAATTATATTCCAAATACTAAAACGTCTCAAGCATTTTGCTTATAGTTGAAATGATAGATTTCTTTCTATTATTTCCTATTATAATTTCCTATAATTCCTCTATTATTTCCAAATCCATTTTCCAAAATATAAGGTAACAGATATATATATATAAATTCAAATTACTGTATGACTACATAAACCTTTCAACTTTTGTAGAACAGTAAAATTTCCAAACTAAAGTATCTCTAACCTGGAAAACAGAGATACCAGTTTCTAGACTCACAAATCTCATATCACTGATATGATCATAAATTTCTCCAAAATTTTTTCATTTTTCTCAACTCTGTTATTGTCATGATGTCCGAAGAGCTGTTCTTTAATTCTTTATAATATCTGTCTAAATTCAGTCTAAATTGCCCTTCCCATGCTGGGTTGTGGCTTAATGGTAGAGTGCTTGTCTAGCATGTGCGAGGCACTGGGTTCAATTCTCAGTATTGCATATAAATAAGTAAATAAAATAAAGGTCCATGAACAACTAATAAATTTTTTTTAATTGAAAATAAATAAATTGCCCTTACCAATACATAACTCAATAATGATATTAAATTGATTCTTTCCCTTCCTTTCTTACTTTGAATATTTATTACTTATCACAAAGTACTATCTCAGTTCCAAATAAGATTATATACCCTCACCCTCCCACTTAGCTATGTAAAAAATAGTATGTTAATAAGAATGTCTATATTATAATTTCACTATATATATGCATATCAGAACATCATGTTGTAAAACTAAAATGTATATATTTAAATAAAAAATAATTTTATTTCTTTTTTATATACTGAAGGATGAACTTATTCTTCACCATGTATTTTATTCTTTTCAATTAAAATTACTTTTAATTTAAACAACTTTTTACCAGGTATGATAAACCATTTTTGATGGTACATTTTAAAACTCAGTTACTTTTAAATAATCAGGATTTTTTAAATTGCATTCAATTGTTTTCTGTCTTCAAAAACATTGCTTACCTGTTGTTTAAAACTATTTTCAAAATATGTTAGAAGTACAATAAGATGTCCATTCACAATTTCCCAAATGTAACTTATTAACACAATGGTCTCTTCTGCTTACCTATTTGTATTAATTTTATATTATTCTTTGGACAGGATATCATTTATTATCTTTTGTCCCTCTTAATTGGGTAGGATAAAGATTAAACATTTATAAAATTCAGTCCCCAAAATATATGATTCAGATGAGATAATTGTGTATCTCTTAATAATTTGACGGCGGGGGGTGGGGGGGGTTCTTACCGGCAGGCCAGATCTACTCCACAAAAGACATTCAGAAAATGTTCAACATCTCTAGCAATTAGAGAAATGCAAACCAAAACTACTTTAAGATTTCATCTCACTCCAGTCAAAATGGCAATCATTAAAAATACAAGCAACAATAAATGTTGGCGAGGATGTAGGGAAAGGGTATACTCATACATTGCTGCTGGGAATACAGATTGGTGCAATCACTCTGGAAAGCAATGTGGAGATGACTTAGAAAACTTGTAATGGAGCCACCATTTGACCCAGTTATGCCACTCCTCAGTTTGTACCCAAAGGACTTAAAATCAGCATACTACAGTGATGTAGCCCCATCAATATTTATATCTACTCAATTCACAATAGCTAAACTATGGAACCAACCTATGTTCCCTTCAATAGATAAATGGATAAGGAAAATATGATATAATATACAATGGAATATTACATAGATTTAAAAAAGAATGAAATTATGACATTTGCTGGTAAATGGATGGAGTTGAAAAATATTATACTAAGTGAAATAAGCCAATCCACCCAAACCAAAGGCTAAATGTTTTCTCTGACATGTAATGCTAATTTACAATAAGAAGGGGGAGCTAGGGAAGAATAAAAGTATTTTGGACTGAGAAAAGGGGAGTGTAAGGAAGAGATGGGGATAGAGGGTAGAAAGGATAGTAGAATGAATCAAACACTATTACCTTATGTGCATATATGACTAATGACCTGTGTGATTCTACATTATGTACAACCAGAAGAATGAGAAGTTATACTCCATTTATATATGATGTGTCCAAATTCATTCTACTGTCCTGTATAACTAATTAGGATAAATTTTATAAAAGATATTCAGAAAGACTATTTGTTCCATTTTGGGATCTGACATCACTTCAGTTATTACTATTATTTTCATGGCTAAAACTCCCTGTCTTCCATGTCTGTAATTTTGCTTTATGTAAGTAGGAATAGAGGAAGTCCCTAGAGAGCAGTTTATTTTTAAACTAGTGAGAAGATATTTGGCACACACATTATTCCACACATATTTAATATCTGAGAAGTTATCCTAAGGACTGAGTAAATGTCAACTGTTGGAGAGATCATATGGTTGAAAACAAAGGAAACATACTGAGTGGAGCACTGTCATTCTATCATATACTTCATGAAAAGCATAGTAAATTGATGTTCAATGCATGATGTAAAACATTTCATTTTGTGTGTTTATGCTTGGTAGAAATTAGCTTTATTCTTAGATGCTTAGCTTTCTTATTTCATTAAGAAAGGCCAAAAAACACAGCTGTAATTTTTTTGGGGGGTCATTATATCTTCTTTTGTGTATGTGTGGTTCTGGAGATGGAACCAAAGTGCTCATTAATACTAGGCACTCAATGTAAGACTGAGCTACATTCTCAGCCCTTTTCTCTCCCTTCCCTCACCTCATGCGGATGAGAAAGAATCATGCTAAGTTCTTTCAACTTGCAACTCTAAATCAGCCTCTGTAGCGGTGGAATTACAAGCATTTGACCCTTCCATACTTATTATTATTTCCTTAGCAAAATTTTCCTCAAGGTGAAATTATTAATGTCTGCAATTAAACCCAATTGGGTTTTCCCATACATATATTCTCTTTCCATTCTAAGGAAGTTATGCTTGTTATATTGTATACATATCAATATTTATAAAGAAATTTCAAATGGTCAGCCTTAACATTTATGTTACTAAGTAAAATATATACTCTCAGTATATTGTTAGATAATAATTTTTCATAGATTATTGAGTTAACTGAATGTCTTGAAACCAGAAACATTGAAAAAAATTCTTTTCTGTTCTGTATTTTGAAGAATGTTTATTGAATGAACAGTGTTAGAAATGCAAGTACTATTATAAATGGATAAAGGGTAGGTTTGCCTATAGTCTCAAAATACAGAGATAGTTGCCTCCTTCCAGAGCAAAAACCAGACTTTCTTATGACCCAGATTGTAAAGAAAATGTCTGTATCCAAGGGAAATGGCAAGCACAGTTTTCTTCTGTTAGAATGTAGATGCTAATTGTTTTATATACTTTTATATAAAATTTACATACTTTAACTTTTTAAATTTTACTACTTTAATATCTACTTTTTTCTAATTAATTTACTCTTACCCTTCATGAGTTGTTTGTGAACAAATAAAATATATCATTATATACTACAATTGTTATGATTATATATATATATATATATATATATATATATATATATATATACATGCACATACACATACATGTGTGCCTGTTTCATATACACATATGAAACATAATTGAATTTTTATATCCACATATGAAACATGTAGTAGAATTCTGAATAGAGAATTGATTTCTCATTGATTCTCATTAATTTTTTAAGGTTATTATTTCCTTGAACTAGGCAACCTATTTATTTATGACTGTATGTGCCACATTGAATAGAAGTAAACTTAATGTGTTGATTAAAGATTTACCTTACTAACAACTAGTGTACAAATGTGATGCCTAATTTATAAATAATTATATAAGACATCCCATTAATCATGTTATTAAATAATTAGTCCCAACAGTGCAGAATTTCAGATGGAAAATGCTTAAATCATTTAATGCCTTCAATTTATAATTACAGATTGAAAATGTTGCAAATGTTTACTCTATTGACTGTTTGATCTCTTCTGTAGTTTACTAATTGTATTTTTTTGTTGTGTTGAAATTTTAATAGTTGCTTTAGAGATTAGTTCCTTTTCTCTAAAATGCACAAAAGAAAAATACTTTTATGTTGATTAAGGGTGTATATTGATGACATATTTATTGTTATTGTGTGATAATTATTCTTATATTATCATCATATATCTACATATATATGGATATACTTACTATTTTAGCAAATTGAAATATTATTTCATCTCAGTATACTATCTAAATACTTGTGTAGCCCCAAGGCTGTTTTGTAAAAATGTATTAGATTACTGATAATATCACCACAAGGAAAGTGATTCAAGTAGAACTATGTTGCATATATTTTTCACATTTTTTACTTTGATTATTTAGAATTTAATGTATTTTTTTCTAACTAGTTATACATGACAGCAGAATGCATTTTGTTTCATTATACACAAAGGGAGCACAACTTTTTATTTCTCTGTTTTGTACACCATGTAGAGTCACACCACTGGGCAACCATACATGTATGTACCTAGGGTAATGATGTCCTACTCATTCCACCATCTTTCCTACCCACTCGCCCCCTCCCCTTCCCCTCTTACCTTTGGTTTTTTGGGATTGGCTTACTTTGCTTAGCATGATATTCTCTAACTTCATCCATTTACCTGAAAATGTCATGATTTCTCTTTCAATGATGAATGATAGCCCATTGTGTATATATACTACAATTTCTTTCTCAATTTATCTATTGAAGAGAACCTAGGCTGATTCCATAGTTTAGCTATTGTGAGCTATAAACATTGATGTGGCTGCAACACTGTAGTATGCTGATTTTAAGACCTTTGGGTACAGACTGAGGAGTCGGATAGCCAGCTATCCAAATTGTGGTTCCATTGCAAGTTTTCTAAGAAATCTCCATACTTCTTTCCAGAGTGGTTGCACTAATTTGCAGTCCCAGTAGCAATGTATGAGTGTAGCTTTTACCTGCATCCTTGCCAACATTTATTGTTGCTTGTATTCTTCTTTTGTAAATCTATTTATTTATTTGTTCTACTTAGTTGTACATGAGAGCAGAATGTATTTCAATTCATAGTACACAGATGGAACATAATTTTTCATTTCTCTGGTTGTACATGAAGTAGAGTTACATCATTTGTGCCATAATACATATACCTAGGGTAATAATGTCCATTTCATTCCACCATCTTTTCTACCCCCATAACCCTCCCTTTCCTTTCCTTCCTTTGTCCTTCCAAAGTTTCTCGGATCCTCCCATTGCCCTCTCCTCATTATGCTTCAGCATTCACTTATCGGAGAAAACATTCAACCTTTGGATTTTGGGGGTTGTTGCTTGTATTCTTGATAATTTCCAAGAGTAAGATGAAAACTTAGAGTAGTTTTGATTTGCATTTCTCTAATTACTATAGATGTTGAACATTTTTTCATATATTTGTTGAATATATATCTTCTGAGAAGTGTCTTTTCAGTTCCTTAGTCTTATCGATTGGGTAATTTGTCTTCTTTGGTGTTAAGTTTTTTGAGTTCTTTATATATCCTGGAAATTCGTGCTCTATCTGATGTGCATGTAACAAAGATGTTCTCCCACTCTGTAGGTTCTCTCTCATATTATTGATAATTTTCTTTGCCGAGAAGAAGCTTTTCAGTCTGAATTCATCCCATTTATTAATTCTAGATTTTTATTTCTTCAGCTTTAGGAGTCTGGCCAAGGAAGTCAGGATCTAATCAGACATGGTAGTTTTGGGCCGACTTTTTCTTGTAGTAGGTGTAAATTCCTAGATTAATTCCTAGGTCCTTGATCTGTTTTTCACATTTTTATATACAAAGGCATCTACTTATATTTGAATGATTCTAGAATCAGGAATACTAATATAAAATAGAATTCAGGGACAATTCCTAATATGTCAGACATTCCCTAGCAAAGTGTTCCCTTTTCTGTCAATTTACTGGACCACATAATTGCTAATAGCATTAAAACTGGGTCCTCTATAGTGGTATATCACAAGTCATACTCTTAACTATAACTCAAAAAGCCTCAGGACAACAGCTTTCAGCATGTTATCCCCCATTAGCTGAGAGGTATTGGTTGAGAGAACCCATCCATTTATTACTGAGCACCAACTTCCCCAGGCTTTTTGGAATAGTAGCACTTTTTCATCAGTTGACTTGCTGGGCTACCCCAGATGGAAATATAACTTGGCATTGCATATAGCAGCTATCATGCTCTAACCTGTTCTGAGGTCAGGAACACATGTCTTACTAGTATTTCATTACTTGACTGTCTGCATAGGAATTTTGAAGAAGTGCTTCAAAAAATAATTATTTGTAGGACCTCCACCAGATTTAACTGTTGAGTAGGCTAAAAATATTTGTATGTTAATATTACTTCTTCCCCATGTGATGCTGATGTGGTTAGCCAGGTTCCTGTCCATTAACTGGCATTTGGAAACTGCATACATGAAAGAGTTAGATGTGATGGAAAATTCAAGCAGCCTATTGGGATCCATATCTAACTCTGGCTATAAACCAGAAATTTGTCAAAACTATTAAATATTGACACTAGAAACCATGATGATATTTTTTGTTTATTATTGTTATTAATATCTACCAAGTTTTACTTCATTACTCTTAAGATAGAAGTAAATGGAGCACAACCTGTTGCCAATAAAGACATAATGTTTTCAGCCACTGAGTGAAAGAATAATTCATAAGGCAAAGCAGATCTTTAGATGAAAGAATAAATGCATTCCCAAAGGAACAGAGTAAAATCTTGTTTTGCAAAATCTGGTGTAAGTAGAGAATCTTGCAAAAATGTTTTACTTCTTGGTGTCTCATTAGATTCTTTCAATTCACAAAGTTGAAGCAGATCTAGGAATCAACACTTTATAATCTCACCAGCCACTTCTTAAGCAAATTTAAATTATAATTCTATTGTAGACTTAACTGCACATACAAGGCAAAATCATGCATATTTGGTTAAGATGCTCAGAGGAAGAATGTATGTGTACCAAGAAGTTACAAAAAAAGGTTTATTGCTTATATAATGGGCTTCTCTGGGAAGAGGAGGGCATTCCTTAGCTGATAAAAACTCAGAGACTGACATGCTCTATTTACATTAGGGAGTTGGGCCAGAATGAGGATTCCTATATATGGGAAGGTGTCTGCATGGTTTGAAGTTCGCACCTGTGCCATAATAAGAAAGACCTAGAATTCATTTTTAGCTATGGAAGACCTGGGCAGTAAGGGAGCAGGGAGGAGTGAGACTTTTAAAAGTCATCAGTAACATGAAATTATAGTCAGAATTTTTATTACAAAAGCATTATTCTATAATATTAAACAATTCAATATGCAAATATTATACATATATTCTTAAAAATGCATTGGTAACATTGACATGAAACTGTTTGATTAATGTTTCTATCATTCTATGTCATTAATATCTTAATCATGATACTGATCATGGTTCCGTACAATGGAAACAAAAATTCTAAACAAGTGAGGTTGAGGAGTGACAAGGAAGTGATAGCATGAATTCACTTGAAGTAGGCACATCAGCAAATGTTTTCACTGAGACTACATGCATGCATTTGCTACACTGACAACTCTAATGCTATTGGCTTTACTTCATGTTTGGAAACATAATATATTATTCTGTTTCTAATACATGAAAGTGAAAAGTAAGGTTGAATTAAATCCCAAACAAAATGTTTAAGCAGTGAAACTTTGGAACATTCTTCATTATTTTAAAGTCAAGATTAATGTATTGCAAGACATACTATGGCCTTCCTGCCCTTTAGGTTTTTGCCACAACTTAGATAAATGACCCTCCATGGTTTTTCAAAGTGTAAAAGCTTTTCTTCTACTAGTGATGAAGGAGGATGGATTCCCTGAGATTTTAACAGATTGACAATATCTTATCTTACTGGTGCACACATGCTTCATGAAGGCAGAGAAGGCAATTTACCCTCCACTGTGACTATTTATTTGCTTTTTAATTGGCTTGGACTAGTTTTGTACAAGAAAACATTAAATCATAGTTGAATACAAAGGAGGTGTGTGATGGGTGAGAGCATCTGTGTGGGTAATTTCTAAGTAAATAAATTACACCTATTCAAACACTTCACAGAGCATTTACAGGAACAATTAAGTTCTTGGTCATTGCTGTTTTCCAGAGATGTACAAGTTTGTGTGGTTCCGATGAAAAAACAGTGCTGCTTTTGGAAAGAAAACTTTTGCATTTAGCTATTAATGTGTCACTATTTCAATGCAAAATGATAAAGTCAAGGGAAGTGATATTTGTACTATTCATCAGACATAATGTGGCCTAAGTACAATTAAAATATAAAATCATTTTTTTCTTTTTGTTCCAATTGGACAGATCACATTAAATATATAAATTATAATATATGAATTATAAACCAAATATGTGTAATTATCAGTTTTTACAAATATCTAAAGATGATTGAGTCCAAATCACATTGTTTATTATTATAACATAGATTTTTAATGCATCAAATTCATCCATTTGGAAATAAAGATCTACAACTTTTCTTATTGTAACAAAAGAAATATCTATCTGTAACTAGTTCAGTCATGAAATTATTTGTTTGCATATGTAGATGATCTATGTGTTTGCCTTGGCTTCAGACGTTAAATTTAACATTAAGATATTTTCAATAAAATAATTACTTTCACCAGTTGGAATTTAGGAAAATTCTTGATCAAAAATTGTGAGAAACTTTTTTCCCCTCACCACATTACTTTATGTATATTTGTGTCTGTAAAATAAGCAAATAAAAATTAGGAGAGCCAAGACAGTCATCTATTTGAACTTTTTCTAAGGCATTAAAGTAATAAATATTTCACCAGTTCTGATTTGTCAATCTGCTCGTGTGTTGTTTCTCAACCTCAATTATCCCACAGGTTTGAGCAGTAATCATACCATAACTTGTCTTAGAAGGTCAAACTCTTTGGAAGAACATTTAATTACATGTTTTCTTGGTTGGAAAATAAAATGCCCTAATATATCTATATGCCTAAATTAATTCAATTAATTGTATTTAATTGCAACTTTTCTCATTTATGGTGTTGTGAAGTTACTTTCTCTATTGTCTAATAGGCTCTGTTAAAATAGCAGAACCCAAATTTAACAAAACAAAATGCAAGGTAATTATTTTTGCAGAATAAAATTACAGAATCAATGCCTTAATTGTTTTTGTAACTTACTTTAAAAGATCTTTTTAAGAAAATAATATTTTCTTAAATATTATGTTCCAGAAGATATAACTTTTATATGTACAGTCTTTTTTTAAATTTTATTTGTTTATTTTAATTAGGCCTATATGACAGCTGAATGCATTTTGATTCATGGTACGCAATCACACATATGGTGTGATGCTAATCATGTACAATTAGATGTGCAGTCTTTATTAATGTTTATATAGCTATTTTTCTTCCAGTTGAAGAAAAGGTTTTTACCTGGCACTTAGCCAAGAAGTCTCTGAATTTCAAAGCACAATTGCTTTGAAGTTTTCTTTGATTTATGTAACCATTTTATTTAACTAAAATAGACATGATATTGTTGTAAGTACTCATAAAATAACCATTTGTATTTGCATTCAAATTTTTAGGAATGTCAGTGAATCAATAGTTATGTTTTTATTCTACTATGTGCCCATAATGTCTATAATACAGTACATATTCAAATTGTGTTGAATGATTGAACGGATGGGTGAATACTTTATTGTGTTATTGCTCACTAAAGGCAAGAAAAGTGTTATTATTCACTTTTTATTATTTCTAAAACTGTTGCTTAAAATTTCAGATGATTTACTCAAGGTTAAAGAACAAAATTAGGGAAAATAATTTTAGTTTGCAAAAGCCTGACCTAAATTTAATTTTATTTATATTCATTCTTCTTGGTTGTAAGTCCTGCAAATGTAGTCTACCAATCCAAAGCAAATAATTCATAAATCTTGTCCAAGTCTAATTAGGTCCACATCTAGAAGACACCTCCTGAACTGGAAACATGATAATCAGGCAAAAAAAAAAAAAAAAAAGGTGTTCTTGGAATCCCTCTTATGTATCATGTAAATCCAAGTTACTCTGGACGAATCTGAATTACTTGTTTTTCTAGAAGACACATTCTTGTTCATTTTATTCTGTGCTTTATTTAATCTTTTTCTTGTTAAATCATCCTTTCTGGGATTTTTTTTCTCTTTCTTGTATTTTGATATTTTAATATCTGTAACCTATTTATTTTTGAATATGAAATAGCTTTAAAAACAGTTTTCTTGAAATTTTTTTATTCTAATTTGTTATATAAGACAGCAGAATGCATTACAATTCATATTACACATATAGAGCACAATTTTTCATATCTCTGGTTGTATACAAACTATATTCACACCATTTATGTCTTCAAACATATACTTAGGGTAATGATGATGTCCATCTCATTCCACCATTGTTTTCACCCCTTACTCCCTCCCTTCTCCTTCCTGTCCTTCGCCCTATCTAGAGTTCACCTAATCTTCCCATGCTCCCCTTCCCAACTCAACTATGAATCAGCCTCCTTATATCAGAGAAAATATTCAGCATTTGTTTTTTGGGGGGATTGGCTAACTTCACTTAGCATTATATTCTCCAAATCCAGAGACACAGCCACATCCATGTTTATAGCAAATGCTGTTTGCCTGCATATTCCATGATTTTATTCTCTTTTATTGCTGAATAATATTACATTGTGAATATACATCACATTTTCTTTTTCTACCACTTGTACATCAGATAAAGCACTAATCTCTGGGGGTATAGAAAGAACTCAAAAAGCTAAACACACACACACAAACACACACACAAAATAACCCAATCTATAAATGGGTCAAAGAACTGAACAGATATTTCTCAGAAGAGGATATACAAGCAATCAACAAATATATGAAAAAATGTTCAGCATCGCTAGCATTTAGAGAAATGCAAATCAAAACTATTCTAACATTTCATCTCATTCCAGTCAGAATGGCAGCTATCAAGAATACAAACAACAATAATTGTTGGCGAGGATATGGGGAAATAGGCACAATCATACATTGCTGGTGGGACTGCAAATTGGTGCAGCCAATATGAAAAGCAATATGGAGATTCCTTGGAACATTAAGAATGGAATCACCATTTGACCCATCAATTCCACTCCTCAGTCTATACCCAAAAGACTTAAAAACAGCATACTATAAGGACACAGACACATCAATGTTCAATAGCAGCACGATTCACAATAGCTAAACTATGGAACCAACATTGATGCCCTTCAGTAGATGAATGGATAAAGAAAATGTGAGATATATATATATATATATATATATATATATATATATATATATATATAATTATGTTTAATTATGTGTAAAATAAGCTTTCATATAATGTTAAAACTGTTTATATATATATATATATATATATATATATCAAATATATATATAAATATATATATATATTTGATATATATATATATATATATCATAAAAACAGTTTTAACATTATATGAAAGCTTATTTTACACATAATTAATATATATATCAAAAAAAAACAGTTTTAACATTATATGAAAGCTTATTTTACACATAATTAAAAACTGAGGTTCAAGGATTACTTTTAACTTTAAGGATATTTGTGGTGATTTAAGTAATTTTATGAATATTAGGCAAAATGAATGCTGTGAAAATTGTTTTTTTTAATATTTGATTTTAGTGTTTTTATTTATATTTTGAGGTTGTAAACAAAAATAAATTAGCTATATAGAACAACCAGGTGACTAATAATTAGAAATCAATAAAGCTGAGACTTTGCAGCAAGTGAAAATAACCTAAATAAATTGTATTTTGCTTTGATCTTTAGTCAATGGATTTGAGATACAATAACAACAACATTAATAGCTTTAAGACGCCAAATCACTGCAGAAATTTATTTTATATTCATAAATGAAAAATGGTAGAATACAATAAAAAGAAATCCCTGTTGATTAGATCCTGAGGAGATGAATGTACTCCAAAGGTGGATCACTTATGTGTACACATTCTCTAAGCACTCACCTCTTAAATCTACCCCTAAGGTAATCTTAATTTCTACCTTAAAATCATAGCTTGATAGCACTGAATTCTTTTTTCTCAAATTCTAATAAAGGAGTCATAAAATACAAGAATTCATAGAGCTACACAAGAAAACTTAGTGATAATTATCCTGGTACCAGAATTAGGGTTTTATAACAAGACTAGAAATTTAAGTAATAGACAGCTTAATTTGACCTCAACGGAAATAAAATACAAACCTTCCTGACCTTTTCTATATTTTTTTTTTCAGAAATACAAGTTATATCCCTACCTTTGAACAGAAAAAACTGTTCCCTTACTGGGTCTATATGTTCTGTCAGTCACATTCAATATGTACTGGTATTATGACTGCTGACTAGAGTCACATGAACCAAAATATTCAGTAATTGTTGGACTAGCTGCTCACTGCAGATATAAGGAAATACAGTATTCTTGCCTTATTCTCCTCTTTGCCAATAATGCCAAGAGTGAAGCTTCTGAGAAAATCTTGGAAAGGAAAGTATCAGTACCTTCATGAATTCATAGAATTAGAGAAGTGAACATTAAAATATGAAGGGAACTATAAGGATTTGGGGGCACAGGATGATGCAGAATGTTGGAAGATCAAATATTTAAAATAGAAATGTAAGGTGCAAGGATTGAGGAGTTGGGAGGAAAGAATGTTAGAATGTTAACAGTGATATGTGCTATCACTGGAATTAATGAGAGGAGATAAGGAAAGAAGAAAGACTTTCAACCAGAGCTAAATTTTAACAAAAGAACAGGAAAGTGAACAGGGAGCCGGTGGAAGAGAGGATAAAATTGATTTGTGCTTCTCAGGTATGTTCTGTAGATCAACAGCACTGAAGGCCTTGGGTTTTTACTGCAGAATCCTTACTCTGTTGTAGACCTACTGAATCTGTGTGTCTGCACTGCATTTGAAAGAAAACCTCATACAGTTCACATTACAGTTTGAGGCACAGTGGAATAGAGAAGCAATATGTACCTCAAAGACTTTTATTTTTCCCTTTGAAAGAAAAGAGTAGAAATATCTGGAAGCTTTTATAATGAATCATGAGGGCATTTACTCAGGCTCTGGTCCCTGTCATGCAATGGGTAAGAGAAGGCTTTAGAGGCAACTTTAGAAGACTACAGAGCAAACATGCTCTCTCAAGAAAATTAGCTTTCTCTCGCTCTCCCTCTCTTGCCCCCGTATATGTGTATCTTTATTTTACATCAATTCTTATAGCACCTTTATTTTTAATAGCTCCAAAACTGAAACCACCCAAGTATTTATGAGTAGGATAAATAAAATAGATGTACACAACTATATGGATGATTCTAAAAACGATTATGCTAAGTGATAGAAACCAGCCAAAGAAGTACACATTATATGAATTTATTTACAAAAAAAAATCTAGAAAATGCAAACTTATCACAGTGACAGGAAGGTCATTTGTGGTTTCCTGGGAGCTTTCCTGTAAAGCTGTATTTTTATGGAAGCATATTTTTATACCTGGGGAGCTTAAAAATGGTAATATTTGGGGCCCACTGCTAGGGTTTCTGACCTAAATATGGGGAGGAGTTTGATTTTTGTCTGTTTTTAATATCCATGAGTATTTGCAATACAAATCTATGGTTGACAAAAACTTATTCAAGGCAAATAGGCAAATATAAAAGGCTAAGAAACTGAGAAAATGAATACTTACCAGTGTGAAGGAGATCCAATGGGGCACTCTGCAAGTGTGTGAGCATGATAGGTTGAGTGGAGAGGAGTCGCAGGAGAATGGAATGGATGTCTGTATGAATGATGAACACTAATGTGTGGACATCTGGCAGTGATTCAGGTTTAACTAGACTCAAAGTGATATATGATTATTGGTTTTGGGGATAGTATAAGCACTAGTTATATTATTATTCCTCCTTGTGTTAAAGTTTAGAATTGGTAGCTCCTTGTGTTATGGTACAAGATGATGACTTTCATTGGAAATAACTCACAGTGTTTAGCACAGATAATGGAATTTGCAAGCATGCTACTATTTCCAAGGTTTTTGGGGGATGGTAGAGTCCACCTGTTACAGCTTATCAAGTCTTAGAAAAGCAATTATTTAATTATATAATTCAACTTTACAAAAAATTAAATAATTTGTTTTTCCTATAAATAATAATTGAAAATATAAAAAATTAGTTATTGATAATTTGCTTGCTTAATTTGTAATTATTTCTTCCCTTATTTCATCCCCATTTTTTTCTGGCTGTGTTTTAAGATTAAACTCTATTTTTACAAGAGAATTTTTATTTAAACACTTTAAATTTATTCATTAAACTTAAATATTTTATATCTTAGAATACAGTCTATTAATTTTATCTCAATGACAACTTGGTAGAGCATAGAATTATCAGTTATTTCTTTGTTCCTTAAAACACCTGGGAAACTTAATTATTTGTAATCTTTACAACAGACTTCCAGCTGGTCACCCTATTATAATTTTTGCCTTCTATTAATCCATTTATCCCAAAGCAGCCAGAGTAGTCCATTAAAATCTAGATTCATTTGTGCTATTAAAATGTATCTTTCCAAGCTTAAAACTCTCTTGTGGATTTAAAACTGCCAGAATAAAATACAAAATATCAAATTGAGCTAAACACTGTATATATGCTGATTATTGAGCACTCAGATGACACAACTCTCAGTGATCATAAGTACAGAGATGGAGATAAAGTCGGTCTGTGTAAAACACACGACTCTGAAAGGGCTCAAATTCTGTGTAGGGAACATATCCATGTTAATAATCCCTTGTGTGTAGGGGACAGAGTTTATAATTTGTCTAAATTTTCTAAATGAAGCCTCAGGAGGTACTGAGCATATGACTACCATCATTGTCAAAAGTGGGCAGAGTTCCTATCTCCCATGTCATGTCACACATTTTCTTTTAGCTTCCAAAAACTTCATTTGCACTAGAAAATTTCCTTTGCCTCTACTGTAGCCACTCAAAGCTCACCATAGAGAACAAAGCTTTAAAACACTAAATCCTTCAAATCATTCAAATCTGTTAGAGGTTTCTCCGAGTTGAAAGATTTCTCTCAATGTTAGTCTGTATCACTATCACAATCCTTCCCTATTCTTCCTCACACTATCAGTTCTATTACCTCTTTGTAGATATTATTGTCTGTAATTGCTTTATTCATGTGTTGTGTTCCTTTTTATGTCATTATTTTATCTCCTTCAGCCTCTTAAATAATTCACTACATCCCCTCTAATCTCCCCACCCCAGATTTTTTCCCCACATGATAAAACAGATCCCATTTTGCTTATTCACAGCAGTATCCCAAGTGCATATCTCAGTGCCTGCAACATTATAATATTTTTTTTTTTGTGTGAGAGACTTCCTTTGAAATCTCGCAATATATTTCTTTTCTATAAACATGAGAATATATTATGATGCTCTTGCTTTTGAGCCTATATATATATATATATATATATATATATATATATATATATATATAAATTGTATAGTAATTTGGTGTTCAAATAACCTGACTAGTTTCTCTTTAATGCCTTTTATTTCCTCCTGTGAGTCATGTGAAGAAGGACTCATCCATGGAAATTCCTGTTCATTTGACTGATCAGAGGGACAGATATTTTGGGTAATGTAAAACAGTCTGTAAATTACTCTCTTTACATAATTGGAGAGTGAAAAGCCATAGCACTCAGCATTTGCTGATCATATTGCCCTGCAATGCCTAGCTTTTCTCCTCTTCCCTTAATATTAAGGACAGCAAAAGTGACCATCTACACACTTTTGCCCTATAACTCTTTTAATTATGGAAATGATAGTGCACAAATAGCTTAGAAAGCACTTTGCCTAATTTGCAATGGTGTGGTAAAAAGCTCCAGTTATAAAAAGCAGCTTTCACAAAAGTGTTTTGGCCTGTGGATCATTTGGATTAAGCTAAGTAATCGTATAGGAACAACCTACAATCTCAGGGGCTTATTGCTGCCATTGAGCTGAAGAAGTGAATATCAGAGAGTGTCAATGTAGCAGTTAAGTGTTTCTTTCTGAAAATGATTCATATCTCTCTACCCACATATAACTGGCTAAAGCAACTCTAATGGGCAAATCTTACGTCAAGGGAACAAGATTTTTTTTTCCAATTTCCTGAAAGAAGAGAAAACCTGAATTCTGGTAAGGGAATGAAATGCCCGCGTAAGCTCCTAAATCACTGAGAGAGGGAACAAAGAGACACAGTTGCAAGAAATAATCTGCTATAGAAATGAATTTCAGAATAAAACATAGAGTTGCGAAAGTGTAAATTTACCTTCTTTTTCAAACCACTTCAGTCATAATTCCCTTCTGCCTGATATAGATATATAAACTATACTCTTAGAAGCAAATTTAGATATCTCTTGTTTTCTTTTCATATGATTGGTATTAAATTTATTTGCATTCCTGATTATTTTCCAAATTTTTTTCCTACCACCACAAGGATTTATGGCAGAATCATCCTTGGTGGGGAATGAGTAGCATGGCCAGTTCCTCCTGGGTCTCCATATGCCTGCATCTTGCTTCAGATAGCTGGAGCTGCCCTTGTGCTAGGATGGGTCCTGCTCCATAAAGCATATCCTCTGGAAACCTTCTTGGATTTTCATTCCCTTCTCTCTTCCCTGTAGCCACAAGACAGCTCAAGGGAAAAAAAAAATACTCATCTTCCATGAATCATGCATCTGTGACTCACATCACACAATTCCATGTGGAGTGGAAGGTCTATTTAGAAGTCAAGAATGTTGACTTTTTGTGTTTGCTGTAATTGGGTAGATGATGAAGGTTTAGTGATACAATCATACTGACTATGTGAATGTTTAGCACATTATGAACTAGTATTCTTGTTATTTACTGTATTTTAAAGTATGTATTAGTTTTATGTATATTTGTAAGTATTTTATTTAAAGACAGGTTGAGAATAGACCACTCTGGGTATGATTTCCACAAGGTGACTGTTTACTGTGATATATTGTTTTTAATTGTACAGATCTAGCCACTATTCAAACATTTAGCAGGAAATAAAAAAGGAAGAGATAGGCAGACATAGTAATTCCAGGAAGAGAGTGTATAATAAATACAATGTTAGGAAGTAAATCTTGGAAGTTGGAAACACTTGGGTTCAAGTGCTAGAATTACATACTTTGTCATATGATATCCTACACTCTATATATTTTAATTTTACTTTCTAAGAAAACACTATGGATGAATACATATTTTTTATAAAAGATCGTGTTGAAGATAGTTCTTAGTGGATAAGAGTGGTGTGTATGTCAGTCTGCTTTTAGAGTAGCTCTAGAGTGGCTCTAATAATAATGTACTATGCACTTAAAAAAACTAAGAATTTTGAATTTTTCACTATAAGGAAATAGTAGATGTTTGAGGAGATAGAGGGTTTTAACCTAATTTAAACTTTACACAATGCATACATGTATTAAAACATCACATGACAATCCATTAATATATGTAATTTTATTGTTTCCATATATCTGTTAAACACATTTAATTTAAATTTAAAATTAAAATAATAAAATCAAAGAATGTTAATTATTTCTAAATAGCATTAGTATTAGAGTATGACTTGAGTATGAATATAATTTAAGGAAAAGAGAATGTGTGATATATGGATTTTCACATTTCTCTAGTCTTTTCACAGTATTTTTATTGAAGGCATGTGACAAAACACTTAATAAATGTGATTTAAGCCTTATTAGACAAGAGCAGATACATCAATTAATGAGGTAAAGCAGAAGTGGGGACATGAATTCAATCACAGAGAGAAAAATGCTCTCTGCTATTGCTAAATTAAAACTGAAAAACAGTGGTGAACTTGGACAAGTCGCTATGGTCTGGGTTTTTGAGATCTTAATATTCTTATAAAGGTATGTGACAAGTTTTTGCATAAAATTATTTTTGTTTTTTACTATGGAAATTAATTGTCCAAATTTAGGAATAAGAATTATAGAGTCAAATTTCTTGATATTTTAGTAATCTGAGGGCTGTACAACATATGAATCCATGGAAGAGCACACATAAAGGTGCCAAAAGGTAAGCACCCAAGTAAAGTATACTTCAGGAATAGATAAGGGAAGCTCAAGTTGGAGTAGCAGACCAAAATAGTGTGTTAGCAATATTGTGAAGATGTTTTGATATAGACTAAACTATACAGGAGCATCAGGGCTAGTGCTCTATTTTAGGGAGGCATCAACTTGGAGTTAGTTGTGAAGCTATTACTATGGATGGAATCATTTGAAGAGGGAATGCAGGGTGCAGAGAGCTATGTGAACAAACAGAAGAGGAGCTTTACAGCCAAGAAATAGCCCACCACTGACAGTCTCATCTAGTAAATTAATATTAATATCTTTGAAGAAATAGAGTATACCAACTCCATATTCAGTGAAGTTTTCTATGACACAGGCAAGGCTAGAGGCTTTTCATATGATCCTTTCAATCACTCAGAAACATCACATTAGGGAAATGAAACCAAACAAACAAAAAAGATTTCCAAAGTTTCTTTTTTTTTTTAAATTTTTATTGTTGGTTGTTCAAAACATTACATAGTTCGTGACATATCATATTTCACACTTTGATTCAAGTGGGTTATGAACTCCCATTTTTCCAGAAGGAGAATGCCTGAATTTCATTTTGAGTCATATAAATATAGTTTATTTTGCTTCCTTTCATAAGGGTCACTTTCATTGAGAGCTTTCTTGTATTTTTCATTCAATGCCTTTATTTTTTAACTTTCTAGAAAAATTGGCAAAATGGGACTATATAGAATATCTGTTTTGATAATAGTAAACCTGCTTTTAATGTTTCTAGGTTCCTTGTTTTATGTACATTATACACATATATTTTTGATCTGAATATTTGGATCATATATGTTTTACTATTCTCATTTTATTAGTGGAAATACTACAAGTGAAGATGACTCTATGTAGAAGAGCAAGAACTTTCCCACAGATTCTTTAGACTCTTTCTTTCATCTGAAACCAAAAACATAGCCCAGCTTCCACTGATAGAGTTTCTTCAATCACACCTGCACAGGGGAGTCTGACTTTCAGAACAGAAAAATTTTAGTATTTCTTCTGTATTACCAATCACATAACATGGATGCTGCTGGCCTCCAGCCATTTCCAGTAATAAACTTGTCAGGAAGAAATGAAACGAAAATGGTAAATTGCCTTGTCTACCCCGTAGCTCCCAGTAGGGCAAACAACTTGAACACCTTTTTCTTCCTTTTTTTTTTCTTTTCATTCAATTATACAAAGTTTTGAGGAAGAGTTAAAAAATAAAAAATAAAAAATAAAAAAAAACAAAACAAAAAAAACGACATGATGTGAAGAAAAAAGAGAAAGTTAAAGAAACTTCCAAATAAACAACTCCTTGTCCCAAAATGTAAAAATTCTGCTATGAAATGGCTATGAAATGTGCTACCCCCAATTTGAAACTCCATGGCTTATTTTTAAATACTTTTAAGATAAATTTATATATGTGGTTACAAATTTTGCTTTAGAGAGCAGCTAGAACATATTATGTGAAAGACTAGTAAATAGCCACTGTGAAGAAATTATAGGTTTTCTCTCTGAAAAGCTCCTTAAATTACAGAAGATGAAGTTGAATCCTACCATTGGTCAAAAGAATAAGACTACATAACTTCAGTAATTTTCCAGTAATAAATCTGTAAAATTTCATCTTTGTTTAAAAACTCAATATTCTGTATAATGATGAAAGTGAAATGTATAGCTGCACACACCAAGATAGACTTTCAGGTTCCCATTTTGTTATTCACAGAAAGAATCTTTTACGTTTTCTGAATTTCAAAAGCTGTAAAACAAAAGATTTAGATGTAACCAAGATTGTATTTTGTTCTTTGATTCTACAAATACTGTTTAGCCAAGCAGTATTACCATTCAGATCCTTAAACAAAAGAGCCTTTGTATACTCTGGATATTAGGGCTCTATCTGAAGTGTGAGGAGTAAAGATTTGTTCCCAGGGTGTAGGCTCCCTATTTACCTCTCTTATTGTTTCTTTTGCTGAGAAAAAACTTTTTAGTTTGAGTAAGTCCCATTTGTTGATTCTAGTTATTAACTTTTGTGCTATGGGTGTCCTATTGAGGAATTTGGAGCCCGACCCCAGAGTATATAGATCTTAGCCAACTTTTTCTTCTATCAGACGGCGTGTCTCTGATTTGATATCAAGCTCCTTGATCCATTTTGAATTCACTTTTGTGCATGGCGAGAGAAAGGGATTCAGTTTCATTTTGTTGCATATGGATTTCCAGTTTTCCCAGCACCATTTGTTGAAGATGCTATCCTTCCTCCATTGCATGCTTTTAGCCCCTTTATCAAATATAAGATAGTTGTAGTTTTGTGGATTGGTTTCTGTGTCCTCTATTCTGTACCATTGGTCCACCCGCCTGTTTTGGTACCAGTACCATGCTGTTTTTGTTACTATTGCTCTGTAGTATAGTTTGAAGTCTGGTATCGCTATACTGCCTGATTCACACTTCCTGCTTAGCATTGTTTTTGCTATTCTGGGTCTTTTATTTTTCCATATGAATTTCATGATTGCTTTCTCTATTTCTACAAGAAATGTCGTTGGGATTTTGATTGGCATTGCATTAAACCTATAGAGAACTTTTGGTAATATCACCATTTTGATGATGTTAGTTCTGCCTATCCATGAACAGGGTATATTTTTCCATCTTCTAAGATCTTCTTCTATTTCTCTCTTTAGGGTTCTGTAGTTTTCATTGTATAAGTCTTTCACCTCTTTTGTTAGGTTGATTCCCAAGTATTTTATTTTTTTTGAAGATATTGTGAATGGAGTGGTTGTCCTCATTTCCATTTCAGAGTATTTGTCGCTGATATACAGGAATGCCTTTGATTTATGCGTGTTGATTTTATATCCTGCCACTTTGCTGAATTCATTTATTATCTCTAATAGTTTCTTTGTAGAGTCTTTTGGGTCTGCTAGGTATAGAATCATATCATCTGCAAATAGTGATAATTTAAGTTCTTCTTTTCCTATTTTTATGCCTTTAATTTCTTTCATCTGTCTAATTGCTCTGGCCAGTGTTTCGAGAACTATGTTGAACAGAAGTGGAGAGAGAGGGCATCCCTGTCTTGTTCCAGATTTTAGAGGGAATGCCTTCAGTTTTTCTCCATTCAGAATGATGCTAGCCTGAGGCTTAGCATAAATTGCTTTTACAATATTGAGGTATGTTCCTGTTATCCCTAGTTTTTCTAGAGTTTTGAACATAAAGGGATGCTGTACTTTGTCAAATGCTTAAAAGAATTCCCCCACAAATGATTTCAGGATGATGATCAGTCATCCAATCAAAGATAGGAAGAATCAAGGAAACCAGCCAGAGAGAAGGAATTGACCTACACCGACTTTAGCCATCAGACCAAGGTCAGAAGACTACTATACTTATCATGTTTATAGAAATAAGTGACAAAATTAAAAGGACCTATAAGATTATAAAAAGTTACATAGTATATCTGAAACGGAATCAAGCCAAATATAAAAATATAAGCTAACTGAACTTAAAAATTCAATGATCAGTACTTTAGATTAGACAAAAATGAATAAAGGGAAGGGAGGCGGGGTGGGAATAGGAAAGACAGTAGAATGAATCAGCCATTACTTCCTAGGTTCATATATGAATATATGACGAGTGTGACTCCACATCATGTACAGCCACAAAAATGGAAAGTTATACTCCATGTATGTGTAATATGTCAAAGTACATTCTATTGTCATGTATAACTAAAAAAGAACAAATAAAAAATTAAAACTCAAAAAAAAAACAAAAGAGCCATTTTCCAAAGATGGAACACTTCATACCTCATATTTCTGCTTATGAACACAATAAATAGGAGATTTACAACAGAAAAACTGAGGTTTTGTAAAATCTCTACTATGATCATTGTATTAGCTGAACAATTTTCTCAGTATTTTCATATTAATATTGCATGCAATCAAAATTTATTTTCCCCAACTTGAAAGGTGTATAAACATCCTGGACATGTCAGCAAACTTGTATAATGATTATATTTGCATAGCATAGATGAAGCAAAAACTAAAAACATATAGCACAAATGCTTTGTAAAGGACAACATTAAGGTAATACAAATGACTACTTACTGCTAAACATTTCGCTCTCTGCAAATAGTAAAAACAGTTGCTTCATTGAGCTTGCTTTTGTTTCTTATTACAAAATTCATAAAGTGATATCCACTGATGTTAGTAGAGGTTTAAGTAAATTAATCATAAATATTGTTATATATTTTTACCTAGAAATTGCACTGGTTACATTATTAAGAAAACCTCTCTTTAAATTATAATAATTTAACTGAATTACTGGACATTAACTTGATGTAAGTATATTTGAATTAAAAATATAATTTTTGCTATTCATTGAATTATATTTATAACATTACTTAGTTTTATGGGCCATTCAGCATTTTTTGGAAGAAGTTCTCATTTTTAATTTTTTTTAGTTGTAAATGTTATATTGGTTTTGTGCCTAATAACTCAATTTAATTATTGGGAAGTCACAGTACTGACTTACATAGACCTATTTCCTATTCAGAATCTTTTTAAAAAGAAAAATATAATCTTTCTGTTTTTATGTTTTAAATCCTCAGATTCTTTAAATATTTCCTGAAGATTAATATGGATTTGAGCCATGGTCTCAAATTGAAAATTGCAAGATGTAAATTTCATGTATTGAACTTTTTCTTTGGGTATGATTTATTTATTATTAAAGCAGGTCATCATTACAGTGAGTCAGGTGATATTTCTTCTCCCTAGATAACTTTGAATATCTGTCATAAGGATAGTTTCAAAGATTATATTTGATTGACTGTATTTCAAAGAATGAATATAGCAAAATAGCTCATATGATTAGGTTGTCATTTTGCATACTCAGTAAGGTTCAGGATTATTATTATGTGGCAGCAGACAAACTAAAATGTCAAATATTTGTCAAATAATCAAATATTCGACCTTAGAGGAGGCATGTTGCAATGGAAAGCAAGCTAATGTAGTTATCACAAAACCTGTTGTCAAAGGTCTGCCTTTGACAAGATGCTGAAATGCTGAGGCTGAGTAATTTCACATATGAAGTAAAACTGAAAACACCCCATGGGTACTGTAATGAATAAGATTTAGTTTGGAAGTAAGTAATGCTTTCTGGGATAAGAAAATATAGTTAATATTGAGGCAATAGAGTAGTTTAAGTTGCCACAGTAGATGAGGAAACCATTTTAGCAGTGAGTTCAAAATTAAATTTAAAACGCATGCAAATCATATAGAATGTTTTGAGAAAATAATTTTGAACCAGAAAAAAGGATAATGAGAGTTAATAAAGACACATTTTCCACAGATTGCAAGGTGGTTTTCTCCAAGGAAAAAGAGAGCAAAAGTTAAGACACATTTACCACAGATTGCAAGGTGGTTTTCTCAGTGCTTTTGAGGGAAAAACAACAACAACAACAAAACTAACATGGATTGAGGTGCTCTTAAAAAATTAAGGCAAGGCATAAAGAGGAAAAGTAAAATTATCAAAAATAAAAACATAAATCCAGTTAGTATTTTGTTGTCTACTTGGTTTTCCTAATTGATATACTGTATAATTTATATTACATACACCACACTCAACAATTTTTTTCTATCTAAAGTAATTACACAATAATGAAATTTTGAAAGTCTTATTTGATTAATATTTCCTACATGTACATCATTTCACTGACAATTAGTGCATTCAATGATATGTGCTATACTTTCCCAAAACATTCTGAAGTTTCATTTCTCACATTGATGTGGTTCAGGTCCCTATAACTACTCTTTGAAAGCAGTAGATGATCTTTGTGAACAATTTTCACTTCCCATATTCATTCTGTAGCTGTAAAACCACTTTGAAATCCTTTCTGTGATCCTCATATGCTGGACATATTAGAAGACATCTATTTTTGGAAAAGATAAACATCTTTCAAAATATGAACAGTAAGATGCTAGATAATTTTGTTTTCTTACAAAAAGAATGGGAAAGAACAGTAGAGATAAATAAGTTTAAAACAACAGGAAAAAAAATGTTTTTTGTATGTAGCATCATTTTTGTTAAGACAGTGCTTTACCGCAATCATGATCTGTACATATGAGTACCTATAGTATGTTTAATAATATTGCATAGTAACATAGTAATACCTAGTAATAATTGAAAACCCAATGAAAGTGACATTATCATCTATAAAACTTTACCTCTCACCTCAAAGCAGAAGTAATCATTTTACCTTGCTTGACAGCAATTTTACAACTGGTTTTTACTTTATTTGCCTACATAACTATTTGCCAAGTTAAATTCAAACAACAGAATTCAGGGCTTAAATCTTTGTTGATGTTTTTTTCCCATGAATTTGGCGATTAACAGAACTTATTTACCAATTATTAAATGATAGTGACTGAGTTAACAATAGCAATGGAGTGAAAAGAGAATAGAACTTTTCAGGTGCCATGACAGGCAAAAGACAGTAGAAAGTCTTGGTTTGAAAGGAAAGTTTGTTTTTTTGTTTTTAAAGAGAGAAAGAATTTTTTTTTAATATTTATTTTTAGTTATCGGCAGACACAACATCTTTGTTTTTTGTATGTGGTGCTGAGGATCGAGCCAGGCCGCACACATGCCAGGTGAGCACGCTACCGCGTGAGCCACATCCCCAGCCCAGGAAAGTTTTCTTGTAGGGATCTTCCTCAAGAAGATGACTCAAACTGCTTTGGGAAATGTTGTGCATTATGGATGCTATGAATTTACTATAGCTTAAATTCCAAACACGAAATTTAGAAGTTTATTTCTTTTAAAATGTACTATTTGAGAGCTTTAGGTAAGAAGAATGCCTGAGTTTATTTGGGATATTGCACCAAATTGAAAGGGAATAAATGTTTCACTTACAGTAAAAATGGAATAAATAATCCTTCTTAAAAATAATATTAAAATATAGACAATACACAAAGCAACTGTCTGAAGGTAAGGAAGGTGGACAGATGTAGGAAGACTCTGTTGCAGAGACTTTCTGAGATGGGGAAATTGAACCATAAATCAGTAACTTATTGTATTCGGGTTTTAGATTCATTCTTAGAACTGTAAGATCCTCTCACATAGTTGTGACAGGGAACCACATATGTTTGATGTAAGAAGTCAATAAAGTGAAGTGAGGAAGTAAATAAAGATTTTTTAAGAGAATGTGGGAAATATTAAAAGAGAAAGTGTCAAAGAGGAGATCTCAAAACTCAAGTCACCCACATATTATTAACCCACATAACATGCTGAAGGGACTCAATACAATTCAAGTAATGGCAAAAATATGAGTTGATGTCAGAGGTGCCACTCAAGAAAAAGGAATTTGTAAGTGAACACCCAGAAATAATTAGTTTAAAAATAACCCTTAGAGGGCTGAGGTTATGGATCAGTGGTAAAGTGGTCACTTGGCACTTGTGAGGCCCTGTGTTTGATCCTCAGCACCACATATAAATAAATAAATAAATAAATAAATAAATAAATAAATAAAGGTATTGTGTCCAACTACAATTGAGAAAAATAAATATTTTTAAAATAAATAAATACAACACTTAGAGAAAAATAACAAAATTTAGAATTTCCATAATTCACATTTATAATGAATACAATATAATCCAATATTGCCTGACAATGTAGCATACATTCAGTGAAAAGAAAATCAGCATAGTTGTGCACCTAAACTAAACCACTTGTTGAAACTAACAGACAAGGTATTGCAAATGACTATTATAACTATCCTCAAAGATTTTAAATATATATATTTATTTATGAGCATATTTATTTATGAGCATTCCTTCATATGTACATGTTATAAAATACAGCAGAGATAGGAAATCCCAGCAGCTAATAAGTCTAATAAGTCATAGAACTACAAACACAAATTTGGAAATTAGAAAAAAATCATTGGTTGAACTTAACAACTGAACATACATGGAAAAGTGCACAGAAAATGAATATGAAGACATATTGATAGAAGTTATCCCATATTCAACATATTTCTAATTTTAATGATGGAAAGATGAAGAATGGAACAAATATATACATATACATATATTATATATATACACACACACCTATACATATATATACACACATACTAATATATGATATATGTAACATTACATTTTTTATATTTATTTTTTAATATTTATTTTTCGGTGGACACAACATCTTTATTTGTATGTGGTGCTGAGGATTGAACCCAGGCTGCACACATGCCAGGCGAGCATGCTACTGCTTGAGCCACATCCCCAGCCCTCAAAAAATTTTTTTAATTTTTTTTATCTGTTCTTTTCAGTTACACATTACAGTAGAATGTATTTGACATATATATACATGGAGTATAAACTACCATTTTTGTGGTCCCAAATGATGTGGAGTTACACTGGTGGTGTCTACATATCTGAACAGAAGAAAATTATGTCCTATTTATTTTGTCTTTCTCATTTCCATCCCCGCTTCCTTCTCCCCACTCCACCTTGTCCAATCAAGTGAATCTCCACACACCCCCGCATTGTGAGTCACCATGCACATATCATAGAGAAAATTTGGCCTTTGTTTTTTTTTTTTTTTTGGAATTGGTTTATTTCACTTAACATGATAGTCTCCAATTCCATCCATTTACTGGCAAATGACATAATTTTATTCTTCTTTATGGCTGAGTAATATTATAATGTGTATATTATCCCCCTTTTCTTTATCTATTCATCTGTTGAAGGAAACCTAAGTTGGATCCATAGCTTAGCTATTGTGAATCAAGCTGCTGTGAACATTGATATGGTCATGTCAATACAGCATGCTGATATTTTTTTATTGTTGGTTGTTCAAAACATTACATAGTTCTTGATATATCATATTTCACACTTTGATTCAAGTGGGTTATGAACTCCCATTTTTACCCCATATACAGATTGCAGAATCACATTAGTTACACATCCATTGATTTACATATTGCCATACTAGTGTCTGTTGTGTTCTGCTGCCTTTCCTATCCTCTACTATCCCCCCTCCCCTCCCTTCCCCTCCCCTATCTCTACCCCCTCTACTGTCATTCATTTCTCCCCCTTGTATTATTTTTCCCTTTCCCCTCACTTCCTCTTGTATGTACTTTTGTATAACCCTGAGGGTCTCCTTCCATTTCCATGCAATTTCCCTTCTCTCTCCTTTTCCCTCCCACCTCTCATCCCTGTTTAATGTTAATCTTCTTCTCATGCTCTTCGTCCCTACTCTGTTCTTAGTTACTCTCCTTATATCAAAGAAGACATTGGCATTTGTTTTTTAGGGATTGGCTAGCTTCACTTAGCATAATCTGCTCTAATGCCATCCATTTCCCTGCAAATTCTATGATTTTGTCATTTTTTAATGCAGAGTAATACTCCATTGTGTATAAATGCCACATTTTTTTATCCATTCGTCTATTGAAGGGCATCTAGGTTGGTTCCACAGTCTTGCTATTGTGAATTGTGCTGCTATGAACATCGATGCAGCAGTGTCCCTGTAGCATGCTCTTTTTAGGTCTTTAGGGAATAGACCCAGAAGGGGAATAGCTGGGTCAAATGGTGGCTCCATTCCCAGCTTTCCAAGCAATCTCCGTACTGCTTTCCAAATTGGCTGCACCAATTTGCAGTCCCACCAGCAATGTACAAGTGTACCGTTTTCCCCACATCCTCGCCAGCACTTGATGTTGTTTGACTTCATAATGGCTGCCAATCTTACTGGAGTGAGATGGTATCTTAGAGTGGTTTTGATTTGCATTTCTCAAAAGAAGAACTTAAATTATCACTATTGGCAGGTGACATGATTCTATACCTAGGAGACCCAAAAGGGTCTACAAAGAGACTATTAGAGCTAATAAATGAATTCAGCAAAGTGGCAGGATATAAAATCAACATGCATAAATCAAAGGCATTCCTGTATATCAGCGACAAATACTCTGAAATGGAAATGAGGACAACCACTCCATTCACAATATCTTCAAAAAAAAAATAAAATACTTGGGAATCAACCTAACAAAAGAGGTGAAAGACTTATACAATGAAAACTACAGAACCCTGAAGAGAGAAATAGAAGAAGATCTTAGAAGATGGAAAAATATACCCTGTTCATGGATAGGCAGAACTAACATCATCAAAATGGTGATATTACCAAAAGTTCTCTATAGGTTTAATGCAATGCCAATCAAAATCCCAATGGCATTTCTTGTAGAAATAGAGAAAGCAATCATGAAATTCATATGGAAAAATAAAAGACCCAGAATAGCAAAAACAATGCTAAGCAGGAAGTGTGAATCAGGCGGTATAGCGATACCAGACTTCAAACTATACTACAGAGCAATAGTAACAAAAACAGCATGGTACTGGTACCAAAACAGGCAGGTGGACCAATGGTACAGAATAGAGGACACAGAAACCAATCCACAAAACTACAACTATCTTATATTTGATAAAGGGGTTAAAAGCATGCAATGGAGGAAGGATAGCATCTTCAACAAATGGTGCTGGGAAAACTGGAAATCCATATGCAACAAAATGAAACTGAATCCCTTTCTCTCGCCATGCACAAAAGTGAATTCAAAATGGATCAAGGAGCTTGATATCAAATCAGAGACACGCCGTCTGATAGAAGAAAAAGTTGGCTAAGATCTATATACTCTAGGGTCGGGCTCCAAATTCCTCAATAGGACACCCATAGCACAAAAGTTAATAACTAAAATCAACAAATGGGACTTACTCAAACTAAAAAGTTTTTTCTCAGCAAAAGAAACAATAAGAGAGGTAAATAGGGAGCCTACATCCTGGGAACAAATCTTTACTCCTCACACTTCAGATAGAGCCCTAATATCCAGAGTATACAAAGAACTCAAAAAATTAGACAATAAGATAACAAACAACCCAATCAACAAATGGGCCAAGGACCTGAACAGACACTTCTCAGAGGAGGACTTACAGTCAATCAACAAGTACGTGAAAAAATGCTCAGCATGCTGATTTTAAGTCCTTTGGGTATATGCCAAGGAGTGGGATAACTGGGTCAAGTGGAGGTGCCATTACCAGTTTTCTAATGAATCTCCATATTACTTTCCAGAGTGGTTGCACCAATTTCCAGTCCCAACAGAAATGTATGAGTGTACCTTTTTCCCTACAACCTTGTCAACAGTTATTTTTACTGTATTCTTGATAATTGTCATTCTGACTAGAGTGAGATGCAATCTCAGTGTAGTTTTAATTTTTATTTCTCTAATTGCTAGTGATGTTTAACATTTTTTCATATGTTTGTTGACCATTCGTATTTCTTCTTCTGTGAAGTGTCTATTCAGTTCCTTTGCCCACTTATTGATTTTTTTTTTTTTTGGTGTTTAGTTTTTTTTTAGTTCTTTATATATCCTGGAGATTAATTTTGTCTCTGAAGTGCAGGTGGTTAATTTTTTTCCATTGTGTACTCTCTCTCTTCATGTTCTTGATTGTTTCCTTTGCTCTGAAGAAACTATTTTATTTGATACCATCTCATTTATTGATTTTTGATTTTACTTCTTGTGCTTTAGGAGTCTTGTTGAGGAATTCAGTTCTTAAGCTGACATCATGGAGACTTGAGCCTCCTTTTTCTTCTAATTGCTGCAGGGTCTCTGGTCTAATGCCTAGCTCTTGAGCCACTTTGAGTTGAGACTTGTACAGGATGAGAAAAAGGGTTATCATCTCATATTGTTACATATGGATTTCCAGTTGTCCCAGAACCATTTGTTGAAGAGGCTATCTTTTCTCCAATGTATATTTACGGTGCCTTTGTTTAGTATGAGATAACTGTATTTTTATGGGTTTGTCTCTGTGTCTTCTATTCTGTATCAGTAGTCTTCATGTCTATTTTTGTGCATATACCATGCCATTTTTGCTACTATAGCTCTATAGTATGATTTAAAGTCTTGTATTGTGATGCTTCCTGCTTCACTTTTCTCTCTGATGATTGCATTGGCTGTTCTGGCGCTTTTATTGTTCCAAATGAATTTCATGATCAGCACTGAAGTTTGTTTGTTTTTGGGTTTTTTTTGAAAATAAAAAAACTTGGGATTTTCCAAATTTAATGACACAAAAAAAATGGCAGATACATCCTTCTCAAATATTAAGTAGCATGAATACAAATGAACCCATGCTGAGGAATAACAAAAACTGTTCCAAGCCCAAGTCTCTTAATAGCAGCAGGAGTCAACTGCAATATTACATATATGGAAACAAAAATCAAGTTAATGTCTGACTTCTCACAATAAACTACAGAAGTCAAAGTCATAGGAATGAGACACATCTTAAAGTATACACAACTGGAAAACAATAGGTCAACCTTGAATTCTGTACAAAATAAATACATTTAAACAAAAAGGAATAATACAATATGTTTAGATAAACTATAAGCATTTGTTTTTAGCAGACCCATATTATAAGAAGAGCTAAAAAAATCTTCAAGCAAAAAAAAAAAAAAATTACCCCAGATCAATGCTGATAGGCAGTAAAGAAAGACTGGCAGTAAAAATGTTAAATTTCTATTAAAAACAATATACTATCCTCTTTTTTCCTTATTTTTCTCAATTTCTTAAAAAAAGAATTCTTACATTATCTTGCACAGCTTATAACAAAATACAGATGTTTGCAATGTCAGTATTTTCCTAAATATTTTCTTGAAATATTTTATTAACTATAATTGACCCATGAACCATAAAGGATATAAATTATAATCTGTACAATAACCAAGTAGTATGTAAAAAATAAAATAATGGCCCAAACCAGCCACATGAATAGTTACATTAAATGTTAATATATGAAAACATCTGATTAAAAAGCATAACTCGCCATAATTAATTTTTTAAAACCCATAGGAAAATAAACATGCCCTGAATTACTCAGTTATCATTCAGGTATACTCTAGAAATGTTATATATTATAAAGTTATGTAGTATTTGCTGTCACTGTTCCTAGAAATATTTCCTCAAACTATCTTGGTTACCTCAGTAGCTGTTGTTTCCAAACGAAAGCCAATTGCTTAGATTTAAAAAGCTAATTCACTTATTCTTTTGCCTTCAAGAGCCAGTCAGTTGTATCCTAGGATGGGTACACAGGCTAAAATCAAAGCTGAATAAGTCAGCTTGAGGCTTCTGGAAGACTGGAGAATTCTACATTTAAGTGTTGACATTTAAAAAAAAATATGTCTCAGTGAGACAATTTTATGTCTTAGTAGTTGAAAATGCTAACTTTATTTGTCCTCTGTAGAAACATATTTATATAATAGAGGGTGACATTAAAGATTCTTCACATTTTATATCCCAGTTTGGTAAGGACGGTGGAAAATAAATGGAAAGAGATAGGCATAACATACAACACATAGTGAGCATAAAATGTCTGAAGCATCAAGTATAAAGAATGACACTTTGTAATTATATCAGCATCTATTCAACAGGAGGACAAAAATAACAGAATATTGGTTTCAAATGTTATCTTTACTATTCACTTAGATATGTGTTTTGCAAGATGATGTAATACCTTGAACATCAGTTGTCTGTAAAGAAACACCTGTAGAGAACGCCTGTGAGGAGGCCCACAAAGAACAGACAGAGACACAAAAAGTGCAAGCAGACAGACAGGAGGAGCAGAGATGAATGAACGGAAATGGTGAAGAAGAAGTGCAGAAGTGAAGTGGTCGCTCCTCCCTGCCTGGGAAGTTATTAACTCAAAGAACACATACCTCCAGTTACCAAAACTACATTCTAATTAGTACTTCCTTAACCCTGAGTCCTAGCTAACTGAGATAAGGTCCAGGTAAGAACAAACATGGGGCTCCCATTGTCCAGGGGCATCACTATGGAGACCAGATAGTGCCTACATAGTTGTCTTATTACCTCAGAGGGAAGAGGCTGGGCATCCTAGGTCTGGGAAGCAGGGTAAACTTCTGAAGGACAATGCTATGGCAGCCAGGCACCCCATGATTTTGCACAGGAGTTTCCCCATAGCTACGAATCTCCTAGCAGCCAGGCATTCTGTGTCTTTGCACAGAATCTTCCTAGTCACCAAGCATATCACAATCACGAAATTTGTAGACCCCCAATCCCAAACACAAAATTCCTACAGTTGTCTATTGTGTAAAACAGTTATTATACAACTGAACAAAGAATTTGAGAAGCAAATATGGTTATGTGTTTAAAGCACATTTCATTTTTATTTAATAGACACTATATGAACAGAAAACTAAAACAAGTTGAGTGGTAATGTCTCGTTACATGAAATTAGAAAAGTTTGCACAAGCTACAAATAAAGATAAACCTAATAAGAAAAAGACACAGGAAGAGCTGGAAAAATATTATATATATATATATATATATATATATATATATATGAAGGAAGTTGTATTAGAAAAAAAAAATTGACCAAACTTATAGGTTTGCAGATCATATTATTTTTAGGTCCAAAAATTTTGAGCATCCTTCTCTCTCTCTCTCTCTCTCTCTCTCTCTCTCTCTCTCACACACACACACACACAAGCACACACATACACACACACATACACACATACACTGGATAAGGACATATTTTTTGGTTAATTTTCCTCTGATCAAAAGTTCATTCCAGAATTCACTAAGTAGGCAGTCACTTTTCTGTGATTGCTCCAGATCAGGATGTTCTGACTGTTCTGCTGTGTCATCTTTAATATCCAACACCTTTGATGCTATTATCACTTTCACTCTGCTTTACCAAGGTCACCTGGGAATCAACATTTGAATCTTTCTTGTTTTGTTTTGTTTTCTTAGCTTGTAAAGGTAATTGCTTTTCTCTTAGGTATGAGCAAATACTTTTGCTCTTTAATTAATCTTTACAAACACAATAGTTTTCCTGTTCTTCTAATAACCTGACAATTAACCTCCAGTTTTAGGTTCATGGTGTCTCCTCAAAGAGGAATCATACACCCATGACATTTTCTCTGAGTCTCCCCGGATTCTGGAGACCAGGAAGGAGCCTAGACCTCAGACAGAATCAGACAGAGCAGGGAGGCAAAAAACACCCTTCCTCTTATGGTCTTTAACATAGTGTTTATAGTGATTTCCCACCCAAGTTCAGATCAAGTTTCAAAGCAAGATTGCTACATAAAATGTGACTACCTCCTACAAACAAAATAATAAGAAATATAGCCTACCGATATCTCTATCTATTAAAAGTTTTATTAATAGGCAGTCTTAAATTTCCTAAATGTATGGTCAAATAAATAATTATGTAAACAATAAGTGAAAAAATAATCAGAAAGCATTTTTAAGAAAATGTAAGTAGGTTTTCAGAATGACAAAAATAATTTATGTGTATGTCCCATATAATGATATTATAACCACCAAAATTATAGACTCCATTTTATATAGTGAGAATTTAAAATTAATATTATTATTACCCAACATTGTTTTTGGAGATTCTCTAAATAACTTAAATACTGTTTTATAAAAACATCATGAATAGAGAGATATAAAAGCAGAAAAACCTGATGGCCCTTTTGTGAATGTTGTATATAACAAATTCATGATTTGTTGAAGTAATAGATTATTTTTAAAATGTTTTCTCATGTGGCCTTCAATTTTTGAGATTCTACATTCTTTTTTGCTGGGTTCAATTCAGTTTATAGTAAAAATGCAATTGTGTAGTTTAAAAATTTATTTATAAATTAAATCATATTTAAAATATCAGATCCTAATGTAGCAACTTAGATGTATATAATTAGTAGCATGTTTAAAGCAAAATGTATTTTAGTAATCTGGAAATAAATAGACTTTAGTCATTATAATTTTATTAAAATATACTTTACTTGAAAGTTGCCAATTTTCCAGCAATCATAATTTTTAAATTCAACATATTAAGTTTTAATTCATCTATATGAAATTAATCAAGCTTAAACTGTTAAACTTTCTTCAAATTTCATTTTCAAAGTTTCAAAGTTACTTTATTTATCATTATGGCTTGTACACAAATTGGGACCTTAGAGGGAATTTAAATAAAGGAAATGAAACATGCATTCTTAACACTTGATTATTTTTATAGGTACATTAACGAGTGAAAAGGGCATTGTCATCCTTAAGCGTCTTTGTTGAAGAGAAATGAAAGGAATACTTGTTTTTTTTCTAACATTTCCTCACTATATTTAAATTGCTAATAGATTTTAGAGTATGGGCTGTCATATTGTAAATCAGCATAGAATAAATATGATGATATGATGATAGTGCATAATACTGTGTTGAGAATGAATAGTATGCCTCAAAGAGACACAAATTCATATTAATACAAGTCAACTCACTTTTAAATTGGTCAAATGGAAGCTATATATTTACATAAAGTCATTAAAAATATAGAAAAGAAATTGAATATCTCCAAAAATCTTCTAGTGCAATTTACATTAATTTTAATTATATTGCAATGTTTTAAAGGGAGTTTTTTTCTGTGCATCATAATGCCATTTATTTTATAAGCATAATGAAATATAACTTATTTTTCTTTTCCTGTTTTAAAGAAAGCATTTTACTTCAATGAGGAAATAGTATGTATTCAAATAATGGTTTGCAGTAAAATTTTAGATAAAACAATTGCTCCTTTAATAAGTTGCTTCAAGTTCACTAGAATACCACAGCACAACTGGGAGACTTGGAGAATTTACATTAGATCATGGTTAAAGAGCACTGGTGCTAATGAGTAACCTAGAGCATTGTCTGGGGAAATGTCAACACAAGGCTCTAATCAGAAAACTTAACATAAATGCCAAGTGCGTAACCAGGAATTGCTATATAGTGACAAACTAGGCCATTGCCCAAAGAGGGACTCCTGTTGACAGCAAGGTCAAGATGAGCTGTGTCTCCAAACCAGAAAGCAGACAAGGTGCTCTGCACTTTGATCAAGACAGTATACTTAAGATCACAGTCATCAACTCACAAATCAAGACATCAGAAAGCATAGGAAAGTCACACAGAACACCATAAATAAATGCTATTACTTATCTGTGGACATTTATTGTTTCAGATTTAGATGTTCCTACATTTCTCAACATTGTATGTATACTCAACTTTTAGATGGAATGATGAAAATTAAAACAAGCAATAAATGAATTGACCTGTTGGAATATTCATAATAGAGAATTGAGTGATGTGGAGGGACCACTCTCTTCCTTCATTATTTTTGTAGACATCACATTTCATCTGCCATTCCATTTACTTAATTGTCACTTCCTAGGTTTAGAACATGTTATCAGGCACATAATGGTTTATTGGTTTCTAATTTGTAATAGCTCTGTATCAAATTTAAAATATTTTTTAAAAATGTCTTTTTTTGGTTTTGGGTTTTTTTGTTTTGTTTGTTTGTTTGTTTGTTTTTGTACCAGGAATTAAACCTAGAGGCACTTAACCACTGAGCCATATCATAAGCTCTTTTTTAATTTTTTATTCTGAAACAATGTCTTGCTAGTTTCTTACATATTCACTAGGTTGCTGAGACTTGCTTTGAACTTGAGATACTCCTGTCTCAGCCCAAGCTGCTGCCATTACAGTTATGCACCACCACACTCAGCTAACAAAAGTGTTTTTACTGTTATATTGTCTCAAACTTCAAGGCCTACACTAAGACTTATTCGATCAGTTTCTCAGATTATAGAGAACAAAGTTTTTAAAGTGAGTGGTCAGTGGATGTTTGTCACTTCTCCAAATTTTATCCTATTGAGCACATGCTTTTCATTACTGATTTTTAAAATATTTTATTAATTTTTAGTTTGAGTATATTTATGGGATACAATGTGATAATTTGATATATATAAGTAATTTCTACTGAACAAATAGGCTAGTTAACTTTTACATCTCTTTAAATGTATTTGTTAAATGCTTCATTAACATATAATAACTATGCATACTTGAGATATACTGAAATTTTGAAATCAGGTAATTAACATTTCTGTCTCCTTATTATTACTTTGTGTTTGAAACTTTAGAGGTTCTCTCTTATAGTTATGCACAAAATATATAATAAGTTATGAAAAATAGTCACCCCATTGTGCTTTAGAAGACTAGTTCTTATTACCTCTAAGACTTTTAAGAATAAAATTTCATTTAGTCTAACTATCCCAATGTTCCTTGAATCCCAACTGTAGCACTATGACTAATGTTTATCACTCTTAAGCCTGAATGACTCCAGTGAGGAGTAATTTAATACTTTCAGAAGGTATCTCATTTTATGTTTGGTCATTTAAAAATCTACTCATATTTGGAGTAATATCTGTGTTCTCCTAATTTTCTGCTTTTATTCCACTTTTCTAATTGTGTTCCTGGAGTGATTAAAAACAAGACCAATTAACACCTCCTCCTTTTCAGCCTTCAGGTGTTTTAAGACTCCTTTGATTTCATAGAATAAATAAAGACTACAATGGATTTCCAGCTTTGTCCCTGAACAAGGATGAGACCCTGGGCAAATCATTTGGCAAGTTTCCTTATATCTTAAAGCAAACACGGAATAAATCAAATAACCTTTGAAACACTGTAATAAAGGTTTTTTTTTTTCTTTTTTGTTTTGACCACAACACAACGTGATTTTGTGGCTCTCTTATCACTTTTTGCAGTTTTTACAAACCTCTTTGTATTGGAAGCATTCACTATGCAAATATTGGAATCATATTATTTGAGGCAGAGCTCAAGGCTATCAATATGTGACACAGATTCCATGATTTTATTTTGTATGTTTAGAACATGACATTTTAAAATTTGTGTATATCATAAAATGCTTTATATATTTCTTTGTGTTCTTCATTAGAATAATTTGTAATTAAGTCAGAATTTTTTCAGACAAATGCTTGCATCATTGTTCTTTATTCACATAATAAAGATGCAATAAGGACAAATTATTGACCCAGAGCTTTATCTGATCTGCAAATTAATGCCATAATGTCTAATATTATTTATCTCTTTTTCATATTAGTTTTAATATTATTTGAGTCATTTCTGATGACTAGAAATGACTTTTATTAAAATGCTTTTATTAAACATATGAAGTGATAATGTTATTTTTTCTTATATATCCTGCATATCTGGTCATTGTAGACATAACATAGTTATAATTAAATCTAATGTATTAGCTCTATATGGAATAGGAGATGGTCCATAGAGCACTCACCTAGCTCATGCAAGGCCCTTGGTTGGATCCTCAGCACCACACAAAAATAAATAAATAAAATAACGGTATTGTGTCCAATTACAGCTAAAAAATAAATATTAAAAAAAGAATTATTAAACCCAGTTGTTTATGTAAACAAGAATTACAGCAGAAAATGGGATAATCATCATTGCATCTTTCTTTGCCAGTCTGTCTTTTGTTCTTGAAATATTTATCAATTTGTTTCAGTTTTATTCTTAAAACATATATCTTATTTCTTCTCTTCTCAATAATGGTATGTTGTAATGGGAAATAGCAAACCCTCTGATGGATAGCAGCTCAGAGATATTTTGATATGCAACAATGTTACATTATCCAAAATAAGGATCCATTTCCTTTGAATAATTATTTGTCCATTCCATCCACTTAATGGAAAAACTACTATATTCCACGTCCATCCAACATATTTAAGAACCTGTCAAAACACGTATAATCTCATGGTTAATTTCAGAATTTCTCATGTCAATTGAATCACTGTCTTCAAGTATAATTCTTTATTTTGCAGTGTAACAACTGTCTTTTAAGCCCATAACTATACTATTTATGTATCATTTAATTTTAGCATGCTATGATTTTCTTATCAATGTCTTTTACTCTATTTGAAACAACTATAGAAATCATTCCTATATATTACATAGTATGATTTCTTAGTCTATGCTCTTTATCAAAGCATGGAATTGATTTCAACATATTTTTCTTTTTTCTTCTTGGTTCTGGGGATGAAACCTAGGACCCTGAACATGTTAAGTAAACATTTTACCATGAAACTACATCCCCATACTTAATATATAATCTTGGTGACAATTTCTGTCTTATTCAGAAATACAAATGGCAAAAGACCTATTGAGAATAGAATGCCTTTTAAGAAAATTATATTCTCGATTATACATCCAGTCCTTGACTTGCAATGGTTAGACTAATGATGATGGTGTAAAAGTGATGTGTACTCATTAGAAACTATACTGGCTTTTTGAATTTGGTCTTTTTCAAGCTATCAATATGTGGTTCAGTATGTGCTTCTCTCTTAGTATGGGGCAATACAGCAAGTCAGAACTTCCAGAGAGGACAATTGAGTACCTTGTGTTGCTAACCTGTGATGTTTGGTGGGATAGGTTTATTAGCTGCATATTTTACTAATATATTTTCAACTTACGATAACCCCACTGTAAGTTGAGGAGCATCTTACTTATGGGTATTTGTTCAATTGAAAACATTTTATTGTTTGTTTATAACATACCATATCACCTGTACTTTATAAGGTAGATTATAATAAGGGTGTTTGAATTTGGTGAATGCACATTTTTTTTCTCACATCTAGTTTTCAGTAAATATGTTTTTAACTCGTATTTTAATTGACTAATAATTTGGGTTTCCTGTTGAGAACACAACAAAAAGGTGAGCCTAAGCCAGTTTTAATTGGTTTAGCTGAATGGTATTTCTTCAAACACCAAGCAATAAATGTGACTTTGTCTATTAATTGAATGTATGAATAAAATAGCAAGACTTTTTAAACCATTATTATAGATTTGAATTTTTTCTTTTTTGCATATGAATTTTTCTCTTTAGTTTTTTTTTCAGTTAAAAAGTAAGAAAGGAGAACTCAATAGAAATATAAATAATATTCCATTATTCTTGACCTTAAGGGGTGAAATAAATTTTGATCAAAGCCAAACAAAACTTTGTAACATTGTAAATACCATATAATGTCTATTCTTCCATGGTCTAATCACTACATTATCAAAAAAATTTTGAACCCTAAAGATGAACGTGATTTTTTGCAAGTTATATTTGTTTTCTGACACTTAGATTTCATTTATCTCATCCCTCGTGTTGAAAAGATAAGCCAATTTACTGCTGGTCCCTGTTGTCATTTATCCTCCACAACCAGAAAACATTTAGGCAGTGAGAACTTTGCTAGGCCTGATGGGAGTTTAGTTTCAGCTTGACTAGCTCAAAGCTTACTCAAGTACTTTAAATCTTCATTTATAAGTCGTTCTTTTTCACATTAAGTGAGACAGAATCTCAGCTGGCTTCATTTCAAAGCACAGAAATTCCTTTTAAAACCCCGAGGCTACAGCAGTGACATCTCTAAAGTTACAAATATCTGTGTGATAACCCTTTTACTCAAAGAAAATGCATTTACTGACTCCAATATATTCCTTTATTTCTCTAAACAGAGGCAATTCTACCCATTTATATATTCCTGACTACTGTATTGGAAAAGGAAAACATACTTATGTAGTGCATCTTCTTCAGAATATTTTCCTATCTGCTTTTATTTGCATTTTACAAAAGAGTGCAGCCTCACAATATGTAGAACATTTTGAGAAATGACAGAACACTGGCTGGGATTTGTGAGGATGCTTTTTAAATGTTGAGACTAAAAACAAAAGCGAAAATACAAGCTTGTGTTAACATCACACAGAAACAATATGGTGTTTTACAGGAAAAACTTTATTTGGAAAATCATGCTTTGTTTGATATAGCAGATTATTTTTAATCATTAAAAGCAAATTTGTTTCTAAACAAAGAAATATTTTGCGAAATTCTACGAAAACACAAACAATGTAACTTAGGTGGACCATAGAAATATGATCTTGAGAAAGTAGCAACCATGGTTGTCTTGTCCTTAGCATCTGAAGAGCTGAGTAAATGATTGCCTAACTGCAGTCAGTGAAGGGTGTTAAACATCTATCTGCTGAATGAATGAATGAATGAATTACTACTGTATGGTGAATATAAAATATATGACCTAGATAAAAATTGAGTTTTTCTGACTTATACAATGGAACATGGGCATATGGATTAATTATTTCATGTACAGGCCTTTATTATGTACTGTTTTCAGAGAAAAAAATTATAAAACTCTCTTAATAGTTAAACTGAAGAGAAAATATTAAATATTTGAATGTGATTCTGATTTCCGTTTTTATAGTACAGCTGAATTCTAAAACTTTTCTGGAAATATCAGCTTTATCAATCATTGACCGTGTTTTGTTTGCTCAGGTTATGGTTCTTTTATAGATATTTTAAGTATCTTAAATTGACATGCTTTTAAATTGCATGAATTTAAATAGTTTACTTTATCAATATATTCCAGAGGTATTTGTGACATATTGAGCCCTGCAGATATTTTATAAACAGGAGATTTTTGTGAGATTATATCCCCACAAACTGGAGCTACGAAATTTAAATTAAATAACATATTTAATAAATAAGAAAACATTAGCCTTATGGATGGGGACAAAGAAATTACCTTCATAAGAACTGTATTTTCATCGACTTAATTGAATATAGGTCTGGTTCTATTGCCTACTTTATAAAAGTTTTGTAAAGATAATTTATTAATAAAGGATTTAATTTTAAGCACATAGTATGCTTTAATTATCAATTTTCAATAATATCAGTTAATAATATCATTATCACTACTCATAGCTCCACTTCAACACATTCAGTATTATATAGAAAGTCTATTTTACCCTCCTATAAACTGGAAATAATTATCAGTTTCTCCATTTTTTTACATCAGGCAGCTAATACTCAAGATTTATGCAAATTTCTGAAGACAATGGCCTAGAATTGAACTCAGGTATTTCTGAGACTCCTGTGCATTATGATACAATCCTTTCATAAGTTGAACATCTATCATCAAAGGTAATTATAAAACCATGCATTAGATTATGACCTCATTATACAGATAGGGAGAAGAAAAGAAATTAGAGGAAGGCAAGGGTTAATGCACTTAGAAGTCTTGCAAGGCCTCACTGGAAAAGTTGAGCTGAAAAATGATTTGATAAGACTGGGAAACCATAATCAGTGCGGTGAACATAAACATAGGATTTAATGAAATTTAAGATGTAGGTTGAACTAAATTGTGAAATTCTGTGTGTGGCATAGCGAATGATGATATATAACAAACAGGAATTAGAGAAACAAGTTACCTTTACAAAGTAGAAAGCATCAGCTTTGTTGCTGCTGCCTCTTTTCTGTTGGTCTCCCTCACTTTTTTTTAAACATGAGATCTATTCTTCAATTGTTTTTTGTTATTGTTGTTAATTCAGAAGCTGGGGAGGGGTGATGGGGCATTGAGAAAAGAAAAACAGACACACATAGAAAAAGCTAGTGCCAGATGGTACATCATCCCCTGATGGAAGATGAATGATCCAGAGTTCCTACAGCACCATTTATTATTTAGATTTCATCAAAAGGGTATTTGTGGGAAAGTTTTAAAAAGCAGGTGATCTAAAGGATTCAGGACTGGCAAGACATTAGGGTTATCTTGTTATGCTTAGAATTCTGTGTCCTCAGGAGTTGGTGCCTGAGCTTGAGGTTCTAATAAAGTTCTGTGCCTTTGCATGGAGCCTCCTTGGGTAGATATCACCGTGGCAATTGTGCCATGTTGACCTACACCTTTGCTACAGAAGTTCCCAGGAAAAGGGCAGCCATGATACAATCAGAGACCATGATCCAAATCACTGCTCTCCAAGCCTTACTAAGTTGCTGAGGATGAATTTGAAATTTCAATCCTCCTGCCTCAGCCCACCGAGCCACTGGAATGACAGATATGCCCCACAGCTCCTGGCTTTTTTAACCTTCTTGATCAAATATTTTTCCTATATATTTTATTCCTACATTTTCATTGTAAATGGAGTGTGTGTGGATGTGTGCTTGTGAGCATGTGTGTGTGTGTGTGTGTATGCATGTGCACACACTGGTAAACTAACCCAGGCCATGGGAAACATATGTTCTAGCACTGAGCTACACCCCAGACCTGGAATGATGTCTGCTCTCTTTCCTTTTTTCCTTCCCTTTCTTCCTCTCTTCCTCCTCTCCCTTTCTTTTGTGCTAGAGAAGCTATGTCTTTAATTTCATTTTTGGATAGTTTGTTATTGCTGAATAGAAACACATCTGATTTTTAAAAGTAGACACCCTTTACTAAATAAGATAAACAAATATTTTTAAAACATGATTTTTTATGTTGATCTTGTATCCTGCAAATTTACTCAATTAGCTCACCATTTCCACTGGTTTCTTTTATTATAAGAGATTTTAGAGTTTTCTACATATAGGACACTTTCCTCTTCCAACAGATACAAGTTCACATTCTTTCTGATTTGGATGAGTTTTATTTCATTTGCTTGCCTAATAATTCTGCCTAAAATTCCCAATATTCCTAAATAGGCATGGTGAGATTGGCATTTTGCCATTTTCCTAATCTCAGAGGAAATTTTTCAGGGTATTGTGCTTTTTTACCTTACTCCTTCCCTCTCTTCTTTCCTTTCCTTTCCTTTTTTTCTCTTTCTTTCTTCCTTTCTTTCATTCTTTCTATCTTTCTATACTAAATATGATAGTAGCTATGATCATTTCATATTGTAGCAAGAAATATGGGTCAAGACACAAAGATTTGGAAGCAACACTTTCTTTCTAGCTCCACAGCCCAAAGTGATAATTCCCAAAGTCTGAGCCCTGAGCACCACAGGGCTTTTACTTTTACACATAAGTAAGTTTTGCGTACAGCAAGGCAAAAGAGTTCATGCAATTCTATTGGAGGGTACATTCTACTTTCCTTATGTGGGTACAAGCTTTTGACAACTTAGGTATTCTTAATTCATACAGCCTAGAGACTTTTATTGCTAATTTTACCTTTTAAGAAAAAAAAAGTCTTTAGTTTTCTTGTTTTGTTATGGTTTCCACTATTCTCTGCTTTATTCTTAGGAAACTGCTCTTTCCCTGCTACAAAGGAGACTGTGGAGTTCAGGGGCAGACAGTCACTAAAGTTATAACAGTCAAAAGGAAGGAACTAAATTCCTTATCACCTTGGATACCCTAGGGGCTCAAAGAATATATGAATATTAAAAATACTAATCTTTAAAAGTTACATCCAAAACCAGGAATAAACATGTGTCTTAAGATACTTTTTTGCCTCACTTAGAAATTTTTCTATGTATTATAGAAGACAAAGACAAAATCAGAAGGAAAAAAATGGAAACATTAAAACAAAAAGCTAATTTAGAGTGGTCTATTTTAAAATAAAGTCCTGGGCTGGGGTTTTGGCTCAGTAGTAGAGCACTTGCTTAGCACATGTGAGGCCCTGGGTTCCATCCTCAACACCACATATAAATAAATAAAATAAACTTATTAAAAAAACATAAAAATAAAGTCCTAACCTCAGTAGAGAGTTCCATTTATCCCTGCTACAGAGCTAAACAGTCAAAAAAGTGTTTGACACATATCTGTACATTTCATACAAAAATAAAAATAAATAAAAAGGTTCTGATCCTGGCAATGATTTAAGAGCCCAAGGAAAGAGAAATTAAGGAATTTCAAGATTAAAAAATGGAAGGGGTAGGTGGAAACTCTCAGTGTCTGAGATGAAGAAATACAAAATTTGTAGCTATGGTAAGTCTGAATAAATGTAAATTTTAGCAAGGGAAAATTCCTAGGTTTTGCTGTC
The DNA here is from genome assembly GCF_021218885.2 of Marmota monax. Taxonomy (NCBI): domain Eukaryota; kingdom Metazoa; phylum Chordata; class Mammalia; order Rodentia; family Sciuridae; genus Marmota; species Marmota monax. Next base: position 5,461,932 of record NW_026695220.1, on the reverse strand, counting down.
CTGCAGATAACTATGTAACACCAGCACCTTAAGTGAGGAAGAGAGTAGAACCTCTCTCTTATGCCTCTAGCTGGCTTCCTTTTTCAAATTTGAGGGTCTTCCAATGGGCATCATCAACCCGTAGCTGATAATCAGAAAGGGAAGTTTGAACAGAAGGGCTAACACATAGATTGCATTTAACTATTTTCTAAGAAGTGTCTGTACTCTTCTTCATGATGGAAAAAGACAAACTTACATTCCCATCAACACTGTAAGATGATTTCCTTCTCTCTACATCCTCTGCAGAATAATTAATTGATTGATTGGTTGATAATATCCATTCTAAATGGATTGAGATGATATCTTCTTGTAATTTTGATTTGCATTTCCCTGATGGTCAATAACTTTGAGATTTTTTTTCCACATGCTTATTAGTCATTAGTATTTCTTCTTCATAGAAATATCCATTCAAGTCAGTTCTTTTGGTATGTTTTTGAATTCTTTATCCATTCTGGATATGTATTCTGTCACCTTCTGTAAGATATCTAGCTGACAATTATTTCTCTTATTAGACAGGTTATCTCTTTACTCTGAAGACTGTTTTCCTTACTGTGCATAAAATTTTCAGTTTTTTGTGTATTACTGTAACAAGGTGCATGATATCAGATGGGTTCTTTGTCTCATGAATTCAAAGAATGAGATCCATGCACAAGGAGAAGATAGAGAAGCAATATTTATTTGAAACAGAAGAAGGCTTTCAAACTACAGGAGGGCTTCCAAGGGAGGCTACCACTGGTTGTTCTTTGTCTGAGGCTTGACATTTCAGATGGTCCAGTGCAATTGATTTGTGGAGTCTATGTAAATGAGGGATACCAGCCTGAGCCAATTAAACTCTTTAAGCACTGGGTTTAACAGGCCAATTAGAAGTACACAAGTTTAATCCCTTATTTAGATTATTAAGAGGACAGGCCCAACTATAATATTTGGCATTTGTGTTAGTGAGAGGAAGTGCTTGGAGTAGGGGTACATTTTATACATTTTTTACTGCTAAGGATAGCTAAGGAGGAGCCATCTTGATTGAAGCTGTCAGGGACTACAATAAGATGCTTCCTTCTCTGAGGCCCATATCCTATCTGCCTATGGGTGATTTACTTCCTGTCTTAATATCAGGCTGTGTATTAGACAATAGACCACACTACTGTGAAGGAAATGCTTAGACAAATAGTTTTGGGAAATGATCTTGTTTATTTTTAAAAGAGACAACAATACATTCCACTCTGTTTTTCTTTCATGGACCAGTGTGTACTGTTTGTGGAGCCAGCCCATATTCCCCTAGTGATCTGAGTTAAAATTATTTCACAGCTTAAAGAAAGTTGGGTTGATTCTAAGTATAGCCTGCATTTAATAATTGCAATTGACTTCTTCCCAGTATTTGTGCAAAACTCAATGCTAACATTTTTATCATTTTATGTATATTCATATTAAACTAATGGCAATTTTTTTTTCTTTTTGGTATTGGGGATTGAACTCAGGGACAATCTGGCTTTGAATTCCTCACCTTCTATCTCCGCTTCTCTAGACACTGGGATTAGAGGGGTGCACTGCTGTGCCTACCAACTAATGGCAATTTAATAACCAATAGAATTGCCTTACAGTAAGAAAGTATCTCTTTTCAGAGGTTAATTTTAACTCAGCAAGCTATGTTAGAGAACTCTTTGATTCTGAGAAGAAGATTACCATAAAACTGTGGAAACATTTATCTTGCTACTATTGATAATTTGTAGGTCATTTGTATTAACCAAGAGATATTAAAACTGATCTTTACCAATGATGAAGCAAGATTCAGAAATAAAAATATTCTTCTTATGAGCATCCTTTATTTGACAAAAATTATATTTCTAATAGTACATAGCCTATTATAGAAGATTTCTAGTATATATTAACCATTTACATTTGAGGGGTAGTTTAGAGTAATACATAAAACCAACAAATTAAATATGAAATTATAAATTATATTAATACTAGAAGTGTTGAATCTAATAGCATATATTACACAAACATGAAAGGAATTATTAAATTATGAAAGAAGATTGATATAAAATTCCTAAAAGAAAGCATTAAAATAAGATTGAACAAAAAGAATAATCTTTTTTTGTGTGATATATATGTATACACACACACATATATAATTTTATATATATATATATACATATATATATATGTATGTGTGTGTGTGTGTATATATATATATATATATATATATATATATATATATATATATATATATAATTAAATAATCTTCCATGACCAGAGGAAAGGAAATAAATAAGAATAAATAAAGTATTCTTAAGTTGAGAAAATAAAATAAATCAATATGAATATACATAAAATGATAAAAATGTTAGCATTGAGTTTTGCACAAATACTAAAAATCACAGTTGAATAAGAAGTGGTTATTAAACAAAATAATATTTGTAGTATCAGACATTTATTGTACTTAATCTGCTATTATTAAAGCAAATGAATAGAAAGTTAATTTATCTAGGAAACAAAATAAGTATATTTTATTATGTAGAAACTTCTGCTACCAATGATCCTCAATGTATCACAGCTTCTTCACAGTTATATGAAGAGTCAATGGTATTGAATATTACCTACAGATTTTTTTTTGTATTATCAAGTTAACTTTAACAGATGTAAACTATACATTGTACAGCCCAGATAGAATAAGTCAATTGAAATAGAAATAAATACACTTGTTTTTTTTTAATTTTTAATTTATACTGATAAAAATAAATTATTGATTTTGTGAATTATAGAAAATTGTATTTCTGCTTCTAATAAATATCAGAAAAGTTTCCTCATCCACAAAAAGTTCTGTGAATCTAAAAGTGCATATAAATTCAATATATGAATCGAATTGTATTCTCTGCTAAATGGAGCTGTCAGAATGATGTCAACAACTTTGTTTCTGCCCAGAAGGGAAGCTACTCTCAACAATGTTTTTATTAAGACAGATGGCAGATAAAAATTGACAGAAGAAACATTCTTCAAACACAGCCCTGAAAGTTAGTCTAGTATTTTTCTCCTATCAATATGTTGTTCCTGAAATTTCATCAGCATTTGTTTCTTTTATCAGTTTATCTGTCTTCTATTTATCTTCTAAAACAAATAAACAACACTCTTTCATGAATTTTCTTAAATTGATAAATGTTTGTGTAATTAGTTATATAATGTGTTACCTTTCGAAAGCTTATGAATTTGCATATTTATAGTGAAGAAAATCAAGTGTTTTTCAGTCATATTATGATGAAAACACTACATCCACAATAAATTCATAACCAGGCATGTAGTATGAATTTGTAGTCCCAATTACTTGAATTCAGTAGTTCAATACCAACCTGGGCAACATAGTAGTATCCAAACAGCAGCAATGACAAACAGATAAATCAAAATATAAGTACATAGTAATATAACAATGACAGAAAACATCTGCATGAACTCAGAAATTTTATTAAAAATACCCTTCATTATTAAAATAAACTTCTATGTACAAATTTATACAAAATGCAATTATGATGCAAGATTATGCTTATTTCCTAAGTAATACCTTTTAAAAAGCACTCCAATACATAATTCCCTATTTGGAAGTATTCAGATACTATAAGTGTGGTCCAAATTGTTATGATTTTTGTTAAGATGATAGTCTGAGATATCTGTAAAATAAAATTACTATTTTAATATATTTTTTCTTTACATTTATTTCATTGGCATGAATTATTTTGAACCATTTGGTTTTGTGCATATTGCAAGGAAATAATAAGCATTATTGTATATATATTCATGATTTCTTATTTTTAATAAAAATGGACATGACTCTTATAAATTGTTTTATTTATTGAGACCATATCCATAACCTCCATCATTAGAGAGGTTGAGATGTAAGGCTAAAATGGGCATGACAATCAGGTGAATGGTTATCTCAGAAAGAGCGATTTTATTATTAACTATGCTTGACTAGGTTAGATCATTTATGTTAGGAAAATAAATCTTGACATTTATATGGATAATTTTGTGGCTTACTTGTCAACTTTCCTGTGAGACATGGGTCTGATTAAACTCTGATTGAGAATGAGAACTGTAATACATTATTAATGAACTCAGGGTAATTGTAAAGTTTTATGACTTAGGGATCAGTGGAAATTGGTTCCATGGTCAGTTTGAGAAATTATGAGAATACACCTTGCACTGACAGTGCTGATAGCTTAGCATTAGTCATGGTGTTCCCATAGCCATGGCCTGTGACAGCACTAATGATAGTCATTTTGTACCGTGACCATGCATTAGAATACATTCAGAAGAGCATAAAATGTCAAATATTGGAGTAAAGATTTTTCAGCAGTTCTTGGCAGAAGAACCCTTATATTCCCAGAACTTCAAGTTTCTTGATATTGCTACAGTAATCTTAAGAACAATAGGAAAATATAAATTACAATTCAACTAAGTTTATTTAAAAAAAAAAAAAAACTAAATAATCTGAATATTAACATCATATTGCCAATCCAAGGTAGAGAAAATAATGTAGAAATATATTCTTTTTTATTTTATTTTATTTTGGTACTAGCAACTGGATTTGGGGGCACTTGACCACTGAACCACATCCGCAGCCCTACTTTGTATTTTATTTAGAGACACAGTCTCACTGAGCTGCTTAGTGCCTCAATTTTTGCTGAGGCTGGCTTTGAACTTGCTATCCTGCTTTCTCAGCCTTCAGAACTTCTGGGATTATGGACATGCACCACCATGCCCAGCTGAAAAATGTATTCTTTAAAGAATTCCCTTTAAGTGACAGTTACGTGATGAATTAGTTTTTCCTCACAGTTTTTTTTTTAGTGAACAGAGTACGATAAAAGAAAATATTTATTTAAATAAAAGTCTAGGTAATACTAAGAAGTTTATATTTTTGTGAGAAATATTTGTATGAGAAATGAAAATGTTTATTATATACTTACTATAAAAATATCCATAATATTTATTTCAATAATCATAATAACATAACACATAAGGGTGTGAGTTTGGAAACAGAGATTTGGAGTTTATAGTCTCCAAATGTCTCAGTTTTGTTGTATCAGTTTAGTTATTTATCCTAAGCTTACTTTTGTCACCTTTAAAGTAAAAATTACAGTCATTCTACTAAAAGGCTTATTATAACGGGTCACTGAGATCCTATAAAAGTTCATTTCAGTGCCTGACACAGTGAGCATGTAAATTATTTACATTATACTTTTAGCACAATGAATTTACCTAATAGACATTTATAATTGTCTTATTGAAGCTAATATTGAAATTACAATATTATACTTTGCTGCAAAGAGGAAGGACTTGAGATCCTAACAGTGAGACCTACCTTGAGAAATGGTTCCAGTGAGATCCTTGCTACCTGTTGAGATTTTAATGCAGGATGTTTCCCTTTTCTCTTTAGGCACCACTGATTAGATAGACTTTTAAACATGGGTGAAGGAGCAAAGTTGTTTGTAAAATTCAAATAAAGTCAGTGAAACTAAGACATCAGTGAAAATAAAAAGTACAAAATTTAGTGTTATTGAAATATTGGAATATGTCATTCATCCTGACATAGCCCATTGAATTTTTAGTGAAATTATTAAACATCAAGGGACTTAGATAATAGCTTTGCTTTATTTATTTAAATTAATAAGAATTTGCCCATTTTGGTTAAATTTTTTTTTCTTGAGTTTTTTTTTTAGAAATACTGACCTAAAAATATTCTTTACTACTTCAAAAAACTACATTTCATGCAGCTCCACAGTTAATTTGAGCTATCCATAATAAGCTCCTGTATTTTGAGACAATACGAAATGATCACATGTAGTATTAAAAAGTAAGTCATAGAAGCCAGTCTTGAGCTATGAAGTTGTAAAAGCTGGGCACTTTTAGCAAACTTTTAGAGAGTTATCTTTATCTGAAAAGAATAGAATTGAATGAGAAATTATTATTGATGAAATAAATATTGTCTTAAAAAGTCAAATTAAGGGCAATGCTGGTGAAATTCCTACAAGGACAGAAAACCAAGTATGTTGTTTTTAGCTTTTCGTTGATCTTTCTAGATCATCCATACTGTGTTCATGATCAGCCAGATTTTCCCAAGAGCTGCAGTACTGCTCTGATGACAATCTGTATCTCTGGGCCTTGTCTTATAAATCTGTTTGTGGACAGCTCTTTCCCTCCTCCTGCTCTAAATGATTAGTGTGTTGATTTCCTCTCTCTACTTTCTTGGAGGGAACACGGATTTGCAAACAACACTGTAGAACAATTTTTGGGCAGATGAGCTCCTACCCCAGTGTTCTCTCATTCCCATTCTTCTTTGAATCACTACTGTGTCCATTTGTAAAAACTGTTAAATTTGTGGTTTCTAGTTAGTTCATGATAGGATTAAAAATACACACACATCTTTTTTTTTAAAAAAAAAAAAAAAGATACTTACTTTTTAGTTGTAGTTAGACACCTTTATTTTATTTATTTATTTTTATGTCTTGCTGAGGATCGGCCTCGCACATGCGAGGCCAGTGCTCTACTGCTGAGCCACAACCCCAGCCCTTCAAAATACACACACATATCTTGACAACACTTACGGACATTTACCTTCCTATCACTTTTTTCTGGTTTTGCTCCCACATCAAAACAATGCTGTAGGAAACACTATCTATTTTACAGAATAGAGTATTGCTTGACTCTAATTGAAAACTGAAAAATAATGTCAATTGAGATCTTTGAAGAAACATGAGTGCTTCTTGAGGAAGAAAGGAAGCAGGGATGAGTTGGGTAGAGATAAGTATGGAGATAAGAAAAAAAATTGTCCTGAAATATAGTCCTAATTCAAATCCAATCATCTGTAGTCTTTCTTTTTTGGGGGGAGCGGAGGGTACTGGAGACTAAATCCAGGGATGCTTAAACACTGAGTCACATCACAACCCATTATTATTATTATTATTATTATTATTATTATTATTATTATTTATTTATTTATTTTGAGTCGGGATATTGACAAGTTGTTTAGAGCCTCACTAATCTGTTGAGGCTGGTCTCAAACTTGTTATACTCCTGCCTTGGCTTCCCTAGTCAATAGGATTACAGATGTGTGCCACCATGCCTGGCTTCATCTATAGATTTCTATTCTTTCTCAATACTAACCAATAGAAATATAATGTGAGCCATACATGCAATTCTAATGTTTCAGCAACTGCATTAAAAATAATTAATTGCAATTGATATTAATAGCATATTTTAACTTAATATATAAGCATTATTATATGTAATAAATATTAAGTATTACTAAAATAACTTATACTTTTCTAACTTAGTCTTTAAAATCTGATATAATTTATATTTACAGGAAATCTTAATTTTGATGTTAATTTTTCATTGAATCTATACTTATAAGTCCATAAATTTAGCTTAAAAATGTAGATTTATTCTGATCAAATTGTCTAAACACACTTAAAAGTTTTCAAATAACTAAAATAGTTTTTAAGTTTACATTTAATTAATGTAAATTAAATAAAATGAAATATTCAGGTCTTTTTGCAATATCTATCTTTCAATTATTTGAAAACCACATGTGTATTGAACATCATATCTCTGAATGTTGCTATTAAATAAAATGCATTTCTCAGAAAAACTAAACTTCTTAATCTCAGATAAATTGAATGGATGCCATTCTGCCCAATTTAGTCATCAAATACATTAATTTTCCTTGCAATTAGTTTTTACTTACACTGCCTAAAAGTACCTCAAATTCCCTTCTCATTTATTTATGACCTTTACCAATTATTCTGCTTTATACACATTATAAAACCAGCATGAACACCGCTTTGGAATTTTTATTCACTGTACATTGGAATTTCATTCACATATGTATAAAGACCTTCAATAGCTTAAATTGATTAAAATGTCAGGTATCAGTCACACTTGACCTCTGATTTGTTTCAAAGCATGACTTAAAATGCATTTTTATTCTTGGCAATCTCATTTTGTTTCCGCTTTTTCTATTTTGTTTTTGTGTTTTATAACTTTAGCAGTTGAGCTTCATCAGGAATGGACTAAGAAAACTGGCTTAAGAAATAAATGTTTCACAAATTCATTTCTACACTAGTGCTTCTGTACTGACTTAATGTTTTACTTTTGGAAACTGTTTACCATAAATGATGAATTAACAGTTTGAAATGAAATTCCAAATCTGACTGTAAACATTAAGTACATGCTGGCAAATAAGTGTGTGGGATTGCTGGAATAGAATAGTTTGTTTAAACTCAAAAAATTAAATTAAGGAACCATCTTACAGTAACATACCACATAAGACAAAACTAGAGTGAATAAAATAGAAAAGAGAAAATCAATTATGATTCAATAATGCCACTTTCCCGATCAACTAGAAATTATCAAAAGTGCATTTTTTACAGGAAGTTTGATGGCATAATTTTTTGAGTTTTTAATCTGTGAATATTAAGTAGGCTAATTTAATTATGACAGAAAGTACAACAATCAGAATCACCTGAGAGAGAAACATTCATTTTTCCGGGAACATTAAAATTATCTCAAAGCATTTTTATATCATAATTTTAAGTTGTTCTCTTATTATTGTCTATCAACAAACACAGTTTTTCCAAACTTGCATAGAAACCTTAATTTAAGGTGGAATAAAAGAAATGAAATTACAATGATTGTTGTAATTTTTGGTAAATTATGGTTGTAAAATGCTCAATTATCTGACATTAATCCAGAAAATAATACAATGAGAAGGCTTTTGTATATGTTCAACAGGCCTTTCCATAATAGAATTTTGATAATAATTTTTGTTTTAATGAGTTTGAGAAGAATTGGGAACGTTTAGAAGTTGTACTTCTGTTTTTTTTTTAATTCCTTTATGTATCTAACTAAACAATTTATTTGCATGTTTATTTTAGCTGTTACTACATTTTTTTTCTTTATACCATGCAATGCCATTTTAAACTTAGAGCAGTTGCTTTTGTGCCTGGCTAGTTTAGCTTGTGGAGTCAAAATATTAATGCAAACAATGGCATGGATTTGAATATTTTATTGTTTTTGTCCCTTTATATAATGCTGACAGAATAACACCATAATTCAAACAGTTATCTTATGTCGGAACCGCCCTCCGACAGAGGTTGAGGAGAATCACTAGACCAGCTAGTGAGTGTCTCCTGTCTGAGCAAGAGGGTAAGTGTCGCAACCGGGCCCACCAACCAGCCTGGCAAAAATCACAGGGAGTCAGGAGTTGAGTCAGCGGAGATGGCGCAGCAACTCAGTTTATTGTGAGGGAGAGGACTTATATAGAGAGAGGAGAAGAGAAGTGGGGGCAAAGGCAGGGGCCAATCAGAGATCGGAGAGTCCCTCAGATTGGGGTAGCCTAGGCACCCCAGTTACAGAAACAACACCCCATTAGGTATGTGTGCCCCGTTGCTGGGGAGTTATTCTTTGTGTTTGCGGAAGCCATATCTTGGGGTTGTTCAGGCAAGTATATGGAAGCCATTTCTCAAGCTCTAACTGTCATGTACATGGAGAATCACAAAACCAGAATCACAAGACTGGGGATTTCCCAACAGTGGTTTTTCTTCCTCTTTCCCCAGCGATTGCACTTCCATGGTCAGCAGAGGTCCCAACAATCTTATGAATATATACCTTGACTAAAAACATGTATGTTTTTGTCAGCATTTTCGTTTTTGTGGTCAAAAAAACTTGACAAGAACACATAGAGGAGAAAAAGTTTATTTGAGGTTACCTTTTCAGAGGTCTCATTTCATACACAACTGACTCCATTGTTCTGGGCCCAAAGTGAGGCATAACATCATGGTAGAAGGGCATAGAGAAGGAAAGCAGGATGACAATCAGAAAGGAGGGGGTGTGGCCAGGAGGGAGTACTGTGCAGTGCTGTGCTTACCAGGGACAAAATGTAAACCCCCAAAGCCACGCTCTAGTGATCTACCTCTTCCAGCCACACCCTACCTCCTTACAGTTGGAAACCAGTTAATCCACATCAGTGGATCAATGCACTGATTAGATAAAGTCTTTCATAAACCAATAATTTCACCTCTGAAGATTCTTTCATTGTCTGACACATAAGCGCTTGAGCGACACTTCATATATAACACATAACAATGTACCTTTGTACCTTATGTGAAAATGTCTTTGTAAAGAGAGCAAAACTACACAAATGACTGTGATAATTTTTGATTACTAATAGGTTTATTCATGCATAGACTTGCATGAATAATGTACTTTACAGGGAGCCCCAGAAGATTTGTATATGAAACTGTCCTGCTCCCATGTTTGGCACTGTTCTGTTTAGAGGGGTATACAATAAGCCACATCCTCACTGGTTTCTCACCCCTGGGTCTACCTCAGTTGAGTGTGGACTACAGTACTTCTTTCTAAGACTCATGATTCTCAGTCTGGTTTCTACCTGGTTTGGATATGAGCTCCAAAGAGTTCTCTGAATATCTGAGAGTTGTTAACTTAGATGGGGAAACACATTTCTGGTAGTTAATTTAAAGGAATAGTTGCTTACATAGGTGTGTTCAATACCCCTTATTCTCCCTACATGTTTCTTACTGCTTCCCAAGTCCCTAATACAGAGGTTCTCAGCATGCTTTTTACCCAGAACACTGTGTGTGAGAGAGGGAGAATACACATAGATTAGTAATTCACTCTAACCACGTAGAGGATAATTTCCACTTTGGACTCAGACAAAACAAAATTTGAATACAAATTTTATTGTATTTTACGTATGTAACCATAATATGTTTTACTGTCTAACTCCAAGGAATTCCATCTCTAAAATTGTGATAATATTTGTTCATAAATCTGCTTGAAGTCTGGGAAGGTGGCTCAGTGGTTGAACAATTACATAGCACACATGGGTGTGATCCCCACGACTGCAAAATAAAAAAATAAATCTGTCTCTAAAGCAGAAAAATATTTATTAAAGCAATTTAAATGATATTTCCACATTATAAATTCAATACAATTATTTACTAATTTAATGCCAACATATTACTGTTATTAACAAGTATAAAAATAAAATTACTTTCTATGACATAAAATTGATTTGGCCTTTATTATTCTGAATATATACATAAGTCTTTATATAAGAAATTTTAAATAATTTGCATGTAAATGAAGCCTGATTCCACTTGAGCTCTTTTGCATATTTTATTTATTGTGAATGAGAAAACACAAAAATATTTTTAATGCTGAATGTGATCATGGAAAAGTTACTAAAAGTTAACCATATTATAACAAATGTATAGTATAACATCCATAACTATTAAATTTTAGGAATTTTATCTGACTCATTACATATTCCAATAATTATAGAAATAAACCAGTTCTAAATGTAATTTTGTCTCATATTGTCCATATTACCTCTTATTTAATCTGTATGAGACACCTTATAATTTGGTATTTTCTAAAGATAGAAACATCAGACAAACATATTTGATTTCAGTCATTTTTTTACTAATATTAAATATCAATAAAATGGAGCTTTTAAAATGCCACAATAAAAGAATGATGAAATATATTTCCGAATTTACTTGAATTTTATAGACATTTTCTTTGGAGAATTTAATTTGTATAAATAATAGTTATGACCTATCATTCTCACCTTTAAAACTGTCCAGCAAAAATAAAATGTGATGTTACAATTCTCTTACAGTTAAATTATGTAGCCATCATCTAGACTATAAAGTATGTTCTGTTTCCTCAAATCTTGCTTGATTTACTATTTTTGTGTTTAATTTTCTTTTCTATCAGACAAAAACTGCAGCAGATATTGACAAGTGTATGTCCAAAAGCTGTAAAACTCGAGGTGTAGGATTTTACTATAGTTGTCTACCAGGTAAATAATCAGACATTTATATATTTGAGGCCTATGAAATGAACTTTCTTTCAAATGAATGTTTTTCAATTCACTGGAGTTTAGCTCTAATGTGTTAACAACTCTCTAAGAGTTCTTATAATCTCCATAGAAATATTAGACTGTGAAAAAGACACATTTAGTTTTCCATGCATTTCTAGAACTATATCAAAAATTCAGCAACTAGGGCTGTATAAACCTGGTATCATAGCAGCCTTTTGAACTAAGACAAATAGTAACACAATATTTAGGAAATTCATTGTAAGCTCTTAATTGTAGAATTTCTTCAGAGATTGTTAATGTTTATTTCTCTTTTTTTTCTATTAAAAAGTTTGAGTAAACATGTGCCTATGTCAGCACATAAATTATCTAGAACTATGTAAAAAGATGTTAATTGATATAAGTAAAAGAACCATAGATGTTTATTTAAGATTTCCATCCTCTAAACAATCCTTAATAAATTGAAGGTGAAAAGTTTTATAATAAGTTGTTGGTGACTCTAAAAACATTTAATAAATGTGAATCCATGTGGGCAGTGTTTTACTACATCCTAGCATCACTGCATTGTACAAGTGAGTAGAAAAATATTAAGTCCTTGATTTTTAATACATGCACTCAAATTCCTGGTTGGATATAAACATAGTCTGAAACCTTCTGAAATGTTCAAAACAGTGACTAAGAACTCATGTTCTCAACTTTAATTCCTCCTACAAATATACTTAATATAACAAGAAGATAGCTTGAGAAACACAACATGAAATGAAAATTATATACATTTTTTTAGGCAGTGATTTTTAGTGTAATTATATACAGTGACTTCTTGCTTATACCAAGTGATTTTAATATCTCCTCAAGGTCTTCATCTGTGGAAATTACTTAAACTATTAGCTAATACGCCTTAGTTCTTATAGTAAGTTTGTCTGAACATTTATTCTGCTTTTCCTGCGTGCAATGGTCGCATGTCAGTCTACCAAGTCATATTTCTCTCTTAAAACAGAGGCCTGAATTTATCTGGCACCGTATTCAATTATATTCCTTCAAACTTTCTAACTTAAAACCCTCTCTAAAGAATTCCTCTGTCGCACAGAGCAGCTTCTTTCTTTGCACTGTTCATTTCTATGATCTGTCTTTGCCATGGATGCTATTGCTATGCTATCATTTTGTGCCCACTGCCTCACTGTTGGGAATGTTGTTATAAATTCTGTTCCTGTGTGGGAAGTGGAAGTCTCTTGTTGCAATTTAACCTGAAAAGAAATTTAACAATATGTCTTTTATAAGATTTTTAAGTTTTCTTAAACAATGACCCAGAGGAGTTTTTATTTAATAACATTTTACCTTATGGTTTCTCCAAGTTCTCACAAGGACCTTGAGTAGAAGCAGACATGTTCATAAAGCACTGAGGAAAAGGTTGTATGAAATTCACTCAGAAAATCATTTAGGAGTTGCAATACAAGTGAAAACACAATTTTGTGTTGTTATATCCATGATGAACCTGAGATTTCCATGTTGGTCTAATCATAGATGCTGAAGAAATGAATAATTACAGAGTTCAGAGACAATACTTGCCATGGTATCAGGAAATTCCAGTCTCAAAGAAAATTGTACATCTCCAATTTTCAGAAAAAAATCTAGTTTTGTATTTTCATTTTTTATTGATGAAATACATAAAATCACATAAAATTAATGTATGTCTTAACAAGATCTTATTAGGTGAACAAAATAACAACCACCAGGTGAACAAAAGAACTTTACCAGATATAGTTGAAGATCTCTATATGCCCTATGACAATACAAACCCCTCCTTTTTGACACCAGAAATGATACCAGTGTTGAAAATTGGGATCCAGGTGTTACCGATGTTGACCGGTGAGGAGTCCTTGCTTCCCCAGTGTTGAAGAATAACGCCAGAGAAGCACATCGAGGCAAGGTCAGAGTGGAAAGTAGAAGCTTTATTAAAGGACAGCAGAAACGACTTCTCCTGGAGGAAGAAGGGGACCCAAGAGATGGAATCCATTGAAGGACAAATGTGTTCCCCTTTTTATAGTTCTTTCAATGATGGAATGTAGGTGGGAAGGCCTGAAGGGTGGGACACAGGTGGTCCAAAGAAATGATCTGGGCAGGAAGGACTTTTAAGTCAGCATCTTCAAGTTTGCTGGGAGCTGTTCATTAACACTTCTTTGGGATGGGCTCTGGGCCTTGGGGACATTAACATGAGTTGTCCTGGTTTCCTGGACTTCATTAACATTCCAAGAGTTGTTCAGCTTTTCCCGGAATTCATTCTCAACATGGCCTCCATTTTGGATCTTACTAGATATTAGACCTGATTTACCTAACTACACTGACTACCTAACTTTAAATCTGGCTTCACAGGTCCCCTGGTGTTGAAGATTGAAAGCTTGAGAAACACTAAGGCAAGAGCAAAAAGTTTTATTTTTCAAACAGAGAGAAAGAGAAGAGGAACTCCTCTTCAGAGGAGGGGATCCAAAGCTAGTGTCCCAGGGAATGGGAGTGTCCTGCCCCTTTTATAGGTCTTAAGTTTCCTTTCTTCTCTTGCCCTCTCCTCTTCTTACCTTGCCCAAGTGATCAAAAGGTAGATAAAACAAAAGGCAGGAAAGGAGCTGTCCAGGTGTACAGGCAGGAAGGGAGACACTCAGAAGGCATTCATTAACAACTCCTTGCTGGGAGGAACAATTCCCTGGAGCCAGGTAACCTTGGTAACTGGTTGTTAGAGGTGGGATGTACTCTGGAGGTATTAGCATTTTATTTCCTTTTGAATCACCCAAATCTTCCTGACCCAATCATTTATTTTTTACACTGACTGTTCTTTTTCCCCCTCACTTTCCACAAAAGTAACTCAAATGAATTATATAGAAAAAATTAGTTGCTTTTCCAATATATTTTTTTGAAATGCTTATTTCCTGACACCAGAGTTTAGTTGTATGTCTTTTAAAAATGTGTTTTTAAAGTAAATGGAAAAATTACATTCTTTTCTGGAACTGCCAATTCAAATCCAGAATTTCTGGCAGTCTCTAATTTACAATGGTCTGACTTTTGATATTTTGACTTTAAAACAGTACAAAGCTGGGCTGGGAATATAGATCAGTGGTAGAATGCCTGCCTAGCATGTGGAAGGCCCTGGGTTTGGTCCACCTATGCCCAAGGGGAAAAAAAAATACTAAAAAAAACTATGTGCGTTCAGAAGAAAATGCACTTCATAATTTGAATTTTGGTCTTGTCCTGGGCTAGCAGTATGTAATATATGGCAGGATACTCTGTACTGCACACCAGCACTGAACTGCTGCTCCCAGCCATTCTCACAGTCATGGGGGTCAGTATTCTGAGTGCATTCAGGGTAGACCTAGTAAAGTTTGATACATTTAATTTTAAATGTACTCTCAATTTGTGATATTTTCAATTTAAATGAGATTTAGTGTTTTCTGTTATTTGTGTTCATTTAGGCATTTTCACTGTCTATAAGGATACTTTCATGTTTCTGATTCTTTGTGTTTTAATAATTTTTTATTTAAGTGAAACGTGCTGTTTTATTTTTGCTCATTTTCATACATTAATAGCCTTTCTGGTATTTAAAAAGAGACAGAGTTCAGGGTAGCTCCTTTCTGTTCACAGGGCTCTGTTCATGGTTTTGTTTATTAATTGATTATTGTTTCAGTATATGGTGGCTTGCCAGCCGAAGTCTCAGATTTGTTCCCAGACCCCAGTTTCTCAAATCTTTCTTTCTATTTTCCCTATTCTGCTCAATTTCTATTTTATGCTCAGCATTTTCTCCCTGTAGGTGATGTCTTGTTTTGAAAGAGACCTTTGGCAGCTTAATTGTGTGAGTTTATAGGAATACATTTACCTGGAGAATTTAAATCTTACACACACACACACACACACTCACACACACACATATAAATGGTGCACCATATGGTATATCTCTTGGTATATCTATATATTGTATATTGTTTAAATCAGGTTAAACATATCTGCATATCTGTCTCCTTAATCATCAATCATTTCCTCATGTTGAAAATATTCAATATCTTTCGTTGTAACTTTTCAAGATATATAGTACATAAATGTTTTTTTTAAAGAGAGAGAGAAAGAGAGAGAGAGAGAGAGAGAGAGAGAGAGAGAGAGAGAGAATTTTTTAATATTTATTTTTTAGTTCTCAGTGGACACAACATCTTTGTTTGTATGTGGTGCTGAGGATCGAACCCGGGCCGCACACATGCCAGGCGAGCGCACTACCACTTGAGCCACATCCCCAGCCCCAATAGTACATAAATGTTATCCATAGCAACATCATTATGCAATATCATGCCAGAACTTCTTGCTACTAACTGTAATTTAGTCCCCAATCCCTCCTCCTGTCCTACAATCCTTGTCATTCTCTTTTCAGCCTATATGAGATCAATTTTTTAGGTTCTACATATGGGTGAGATCAGCCAGTACTAGTCTGTGAAGCTTATCTTATTTAATGTAATGATCTCTAGTTTCATCCATGTTGTCACATATTACAGAATATCATTCCATTTTCCATTGCTTGTCCATTATTAATAGTGCTAAAATAAACTTGGGAGTGTAGATGTCTCTTCAGCAGAATGACTGTATCTCTTTTGGCTTATACCCAGAAGTGAGGTTGCTGAATCACATAGATAGTTCCTTTTTACTTTTTGGAAGGATCCCATGATAATTTACATTCTCATCAACAGTGTGCAAGGCTTCACTTTTTTCCACACCTTTTACCAGCAGGTGTTATCTTTATTATCTTTATTCTTTTTGATAGTAGCCATTCCTAGTAGGGTGAGGTGATAGCTCCCAGTGGTTTGATTTGCATATTCTTGGTAATTAGTGATGTTGAACATTTTTTTTCATGTACCTGTCTGACACTTTTATGTCTTCTTGTAAGAAATGTCTAGTTATGTCTATTTTCCATTTTTAAATTGAGTTATTTGTGCTGTTTGTTTTATTGGCTATTGAGTTTTGGGGAGTGCAAAGAGTATATTGACCCCTTGTCAAATGTGTACTTTGCAAATATATTCTCCAATTCTATAGGTTGCCTCTTCATTCTGATGCGAATTTTATTTATCTATTTAAATTTATTTTCCTGAGAAGATAAATAAATAAATATATACATTTTAAAATTTTTAATGCAATCCCATTTATTTTATTTTTTTTTTCATGTACTTTTGGAGATTTATCCAAAAAGAATCCTTCTCATTCCAATGTCCTAAAACATTCCATGTTTTCACTCAGTACTTTCAGAATTTCAGGACTTAACATTTAAGTCTTGAATCCAGTTTGAGTTGATTTTTGTAACTGGTGAAAAGTATATATCTAGTTTCATTTTTCTGCATGTGTATGTCTAATTTTCTCAGCACTACTTGTAAAGACTGTTCTTTTCATCAGTACATGTTTTTAGCACTTTTATTGAAAATCTGTTCTTCTCTTGTACTCACATATTACAGTAGTACAAGAAGTCCTTTCAAGTTCTACTCTCTTCTCAGGTTGCCTTTCTATGCTTGCCAGAGTATGTGAAAGCTATTTGAGGGTTCTGTTTTCCTTGTTCAAATTATGGATGTGATTCTATCCATTCTCTAGACCCTGACTGATGCACTCATTGATTTCAGGCTGCAATACTATTTCATACATTCTAAAGCACATTTTTTTGTTCATAGTCTATCATTTCTAAAACCAGACAGCCAACAGTTGATAGTGGGTTTATCATGTTTGTGTTACATCTAGCATATATCTCATTAAATATGATAGTTTTTTTTTGCTATAATCTCTGTCCTAAAATCTAATTTTCATGGCCTAAAAGTATATAATTATTTTATTGTGTCCACATACTCAGAAGAAATATACTGTCCTTGGGTGGAAACATTTATTTTAATACTGATTTTATAAATTACTTGCTGGAAGACTTTAGATCAATCTAGAAATTAAAAATTTCAACTGAATTTTCCACACAAATTTCTTTACCTCTTTTTGAGTGTATGTAGCTTTCTCTTTCTCTAATTAATTATGTTTCTTTCCTCTTTCTGATCCAACAGACATAGATCATTAGGATTTATGTAATAAGAATAGATATCAAACTTTTAAAATATATTGACATTTTCTTCCTTAAAAGACCATTTTCATAAACTGTTTAAAAGTAGGGTTAGGAAATAGAGCATGAACTTTCTCTTCTCTGTCCTTTTAGGAATACAAATTCTCCACACTAAACATGACTTATCACAATTGAATGACCAGTCCCATTTGATATTCGTCCACAGTTAAGCAGATATTTTTAGCTCATCTCCCAATTGTTGTATGCACAGTATCTCATTAGTACCTTCAAAGTGCATTTGTAACTATTTGTGAATGAATAAATACTTTCACTACAGTGAGATTAGTGTATGATTAGCAAGTGTCTCCTAAGAAAGGAACTGATTTGAAAGCATAAAATCAAACCAATTTAGATAGCTTCCCTGATGAATTCAAGCTTGAATCAATTTGTACTCAGTCTTTTGAATGTGTTGTAATTTTGACTAAAAACTGAAACGAGATTATTTCTGTAAATCTAATATCTCCTTTCTGAAGTGCTCTCTGATATAAAGTCTACTGTACCATGAAATAGGTCTGTTGTACTTTTCCTTTCAAGTCTGATGGCATGCCTAATAAACTCCTGCTTCATTATATAGTAAAAGTACTCATTTCTGAGACTAAGCATTATAGGAAAATGGGTTTCCATATTGTTATTCCACCTGATAGACTATTAGAAAATCTGCAAGTGTATAATTACCAAGAGTAATCTTGTTATTACCAATTGTTCATGACCTGGAAATAGGTTCAAATTTGCTAACAGTACAATCAGAGATAATTTCTAACATTTAAGTAGCTCATAGCTTTAAAAACTTACATAATTTCACTAAATTCATCTTATCAGTTATAATAACAATGTTCATGTTTGAACAATGACAAAAGTAACATTTAATTAGAACACTTATATTATTTTATTAATGATGTATTAATATGGGGTCCTGGGTGGGAACAAGAATAAAATGAGTTGATATTAACCCAAGTTTTTGTGCTGTTTTGGAAATGCCCTATCATCAACAATAGGTCCTTAGCCCTATTTTTCCACTGCAATTGAATTAATTGAACTAAAAAATTTGAAAAACAAATAAACAAAAGTAGTTAATCTGGTTATTTTGTATTAATGCCATTAAATTTTATCTATAAATATCCCCAAATAGCCAGTATCATGACATTTATTGGTTAGGTCCTTATAGAAATGAACATAGAAAAAGATGGAAGGAAAAGAAGACATTTAAAACTAAAACATGTGACATATTATTTTGTATGTTGTAAAAAAAATAGGAGTTTATAAGGCCCATCATCAGTTCTAAAAGTTTGATAAACATGAATGGCAATACTGTAAAGAGGAATTGATACTTATCTGACTTTGTGTATTTTCATTTAAAAGTTACTGCTTTCCAAAACACGAATTCTACATAAGTAGATCCTATGATTTATTCTTTAAGACTAAAAAAATTCAATCATCATTAACCAATCAAGAGCTTCTATGTAGCAATGCTAATATTTTTAGTCAACAAAATTTATCACAATTATGAGAACATTTTCAATTCATAACAAAGACCCTCTGATTTATTTGTGTATTCGTTTTCATCTGCTTTCTTAACTTATTCTCTCCATCATGTGATTAGATAATGTGCAGTCTCAGCACACATGGACTCTTGACCAGGACAAACAGGCCCAGTGGCTCCCTGAGGGCTCAATTGCCCAGGGAATCAAGTCAGCAGACAGTCAGCTTCTTCTAGGCCTAGCATCTGGGCTCTGTGGTAGAGTCTACATGTAGACATTAAGATTAAATAGCAAACTTTCTATCTAGACACATAAGGTAGACCCTTCCTTCCTGCCTATTCAACCCCTTTGTCTAAGGTATGAGGTATTTGCTTCTCAGCTTCCAAGGCATAAATTCACAGTTTTTACAATTCACTTCCATAGAATCAACAACTTTCAGGGTTTAGGACAAATTACAAAAGAATATAGAATATGAAGTATTTTAAATCACAGAATAAAGAAATTATAAAACACTTGAGATTACTATGTATGAAGCAGAACTGTTATTATCTGGATTGCTTTTTCATCAGTGAATCATTCCTAAAGTATGACTTCTCTGGGAGAAATGCATCACAGTTTGACTTGGCTTATGATGCAAGCAGTTTAAGACATATGAGTGAAATAATAATCATCAAGAAGCTGATATTAAATGTGGAAAAGGAAACCTTTTTTAAAAGTATATGTATTTTAAGGTGAATGGAATATAGTGCACTAGTGGAACACCATTGTGTTCAATCTGCAATAGTGTAAATACAAAAAAAAAGTTGTATGTATTAATGTAGATTTATCAATTAGAACAAATGCAATGCTTAGATGGTGGTGGTGTTCATGGGGGGTATTATGTGTGTGTGAGGGCAGAGGACAGAGGATACATGGGAATGCTCAGTACTTTCTGTCCATCATGGCTCTAAACCTAAAACTATTTAAACAATAAAATATGTAGAATGTTATTTTGTTTACCTAGAAACTCAGAATTTTAAAAACAATCATGAGTGTTATATTATTGGTTGTATTCAAATGAGGTATGCTTAATAATTTGATTGTCAAACATAGTTTACAGCTCACTGAGTCAAACAAATTTTATGTAAATTCCATCTACACTTTGGAATAAAAGCTCTAAAATCATATATATGTACCACTTCAATGCAACTTACTGTTGTCAGTCATGTGGAACACAGTTTGAAATTTTTAAAAATCAATCACATATAGGGCTGGGATTGTGACTCAGTGATAGAGCACTTGCCTAGAATGTATGAGGCACTGGGTTTAATCAGCAGCAGCACATGTAAATAAATAAATAAAATAAAGGTATTGTGTCCATCTACAACTAAAAAAAGATACTTTAAAAATCAATCACAAATTCTATTTCTGGCAATATTTTTAATACTCATTATATCACTTGGAATTTTAGAATTTTGTTAGTTATTCATCCAAAACTGGACTAAAAATAATTTTTGATATTTTGCAGACACAATGCCATTGTTATTTGTGTGTATTTAGTCACTGTTAATTTTTTATTAATTTAACAAATATTTTTGAGGATTAATATGTGTCAGTGGCAGGGATACTATAATGGATTTTCTTTTTGTAATCCTATATTTTTTCCATGAAAAATATACACACATATACAACTGACTTCTGTGGAAATTATAAACAGCAACAAATTTAGAAATGTCTACCTTTGATGGAATGAACAGGGAAGAAACTATCTTATATCATCTTTGATCAAGTATTTGAAAGTTAGGTGGATACTTTGTTGTTTTTTTAAAATATATTTTTTAGCTGTAAATGGATCTTTTATTTTATTTATTTACTTACATGTGGTGCTGAGGATTGAACCCAGGGCCTCACACATGACAGGCAAGTGTTATACCACTAAGCCACAACTCCAGCCCCTGGATGATGTTTTTGTAGATGATTCTGTGAGCTTTTCTTTCTTTCTTTTTTTTTTTTTTCCCAGCATAACTAGCATACCAATATTTTAAACATTTATCATTTCATTCTGGTACAACATTCAAAATCCTCTATTCTGGCTACTTTGAAATTAATAATACATGATCCGCATAGATTAAAGAGGATAAAAGGCAAGGAGCAAGAGAAAAGACTTGTCAATGAGTATAAAGTTAGCAGGAGTAACTTCACATATTCTCTGCATAGTAAGCCAAGTAAGTCAATAGTATGCGGTGTCCTTGTTTACTTCCCTGAAGTGCTCCACCTAGAACACCGTGCCTTAGAGGGTAAATATAAGGCTTAGGGAAAGTTGCAATAGTGATCAAGGCGTCATCTTGGCCTGCCAAGTTTCCCCTCTACAGATTTATGTTCATTGTACTCTAAGAGAGAATGTATATTAACACAGATATAATATGATTTAAAAACCAAGATTTGCCTGAAATTTTAAAGTGTCAAATTTGAAAATCAAAAAGCAGATAAATACCTTACTTGTTGATATCTTCTCAGACCCTTTTTATGTGTGAGACCATAAATCTCTATCCTTGTTAGTTAGGACTGCTTCAATAGACCATGTGAGAATTAGTCAGAAGGGGTAGAAAGCAAGTGAAGCCTGAAATAACTAAGATTTAATGACTTATTTATTTATTATTTTAGTAACATGAGCTGATAAGACTGTAGAATTCAGGTTGATTTAGGAAAACTGGTATCAGATATCTCAGAGATTTATTTGAGAAGACAAGACTGGGTGTAGGAATGAGGATGGATTTTACTAAGCCATCCATGTTTCTCAGACTTCACTAGAAAACCAGAAGATTATCATCTTAAGAATATAAATAAATACCTGGTTATTTTCTTTTGAAAGTTGAAAACTGAAGGATTGTATGAATCTTCCTAATATCTCGTCTGTCACAAGACAACTTTAAAGTTTCCTACAGCTTCACAATACTTTAGGCATGTTTCCTCCTGCCCTTGGTCCATGACCTTCTCAGACAACCACTTTAAACAATCCAAATGGCCTAAATACAGAGGTGTCTCCCCTTCCTATTTGAGAGCATTTACTTCAGAATCCATATTTTTAAAAGCTTTTCTCTGCCCTCAAAAAGCATTCATCTTTTTAAAATCCTCTTATCAGTTTTACACACACAAAACTACCTTCCTGAGGGAACTGTGTCCCATCTCTTTGAAATCATTAATAAAAATAGTACCTTTTCAGTAAGAGGTTAACATTAGTAAGCATCTGGATCCCAGTTGTAAAGCTGATTCCCATCTTGAAGATTGAGTAAAGTTATCTTTCTCTGGAGTAGAGCCAAATAGCAAACACATATAGCCTATGAGTTCTCCCAACTCCGTTCTTTAAAACTGTCTCATATGGGGGTCTATTCTTTCTCCTCCATTGTGATGGCTGTGAATAAAATCTGTGTTGTGTGTTTAACTTTGTAGGCAATGAGTTTTTACATTGGCAATAAGTATCTCAAAATTATGTGATCTTAAAGTTCCCACAAAGTTCTGAGAGCTTATTTTAATTATTTGTGTAAACACTGTTGTTTGCTAAAGCATGTGTCCTGGTGATTGCTGTCTTCATTAGAAAAGCCAAGCACCAGCTCCCACAGTATGTATTGGTGAGTATAATCTAAAACATTTTTCTAACCAATATTTATCAAAAGTTAAACTGAGGTATGGGAAAGTACCTTATAAGGAGGGTTGGAATCCTCTTATTCTTCAGATATTCCATGATACATTTCTAAACATAGTTAATTTTTTACAAATGTGTTTAATTCCTACAGAATTATTTTCCCTGGCTTGAATTTTGGTGTGTATGAAAACAGATTATATTGAAGGTATCTTTAACAAGCACTGATAATAAAAATCTTCTTTTAATATATGCATGAATATCTTAGAAAATTTACTCTTGTTCTTTATAGGAGGCCCCTCTAGCTGTATTTCTTTTTGGTCTTAGTGTCAAGAGCATTTGTTCTTTCTCATGAGTCAATAATATTTTTTATATAAAAAAAAAACTTGGATATAGTATATAATGGGCACACTTTTGCTCTTAAATCATGCTAGAAATATTAGAGCCATAATAATGGCCCAATGAAAGTGATAGGTCTTTAGGTATAGCATTTTTTTTTTACATTTTCTTGAGCTCACTTTATAAAACACACCACTTTTCACCTCCTCTATTTCCAACTTGAATCTAAGATTTCTCATTGATTTCATGTGCTTTCAGATTTTCTTCAAGAAAGGCCAGGCTGTTGTATAGACCTGGGCAGGTAGATGACTACAGGGATTGCTGATTTGTTATGATAATTAGAAGTCACCAAGAAATCTGGAATTCCTACTGCAGCTGCTTGGGGTTGATGCTTGATAGGTATCCTTAATTAAGATTTTATGGATTCAAGATACCTATAACAGCTAGCATGTTTACAGGAAGATGAAACCAGCAGAGATGAGGGGGGAAATGCATGATATTTGACAACCAAAGGAATCACTCTATGGACACACGAATTACAGAAATATGTAGGGTGATTTCATGGAATAAGAGATCCCATTAAAGTTTATGACATAAGAAATGAAAATTCCTACAGTAGATTACTTAAATTTGAGTTATATTTCTGTGACTTATCAGATGAGAGAAATAGAAAGCTGTATATGACCTCTATCCATTTAAGTTCCACTTTTAAAATGTAGACAAGAATATTACTTGTGTCAGGAAGTTTTTGTGGAATTGCAGAAATGGGTAGATGTAAACATATAAACACTGTGTAATTGTGGTCCATCTTGTTTGACCTAGATATGTATATATGTGGCTGTGTAACCAATGTGATTCTGCAACCTGTACACTTGGAAAAATGAGAAATTATACCCCATTTGATTCAAATGTATGATATGTCAAGATCATTGTATTGTCACGAGAAACTAATAAAAAAAGAAGAAGAAAAAGAAAGCCAATAATAATAATAATAATAATAATAATAAACTCTTGTTTGACCTAGATATATATAAACTCAGAAATGGGCAATTTCAGAGAACTTTATTGGGAAAATCCCTTGTATCTAAAATAACAGCACAAGATGTACAAAAACACCATGTTTTTTTATAGTTAAAGAAAGCAGTTTTTTTCTTTTTTTTAATAAGGTGGAAATCATGCTATCACCTTCATGGCATTTACCTATTGTATTCATGAGTGAACTGAATAAAAATGCCACCTGTAGGCTCTCCTGAAGATAGGTAACAAATATAGATATATATTTTTATTTCTTATATATATTTATTATATATATGATATGTATTAAATTTGTTAGAGATTGATAAGGATATTTCACCATTCTTTGGTTTTTAATATTTTCACAAAGGAGTTCATTTTCCTATATTTATTATTTATCTCTTGTTAAATCCCTTATTTTTGCTGGTATACTATTCATTACTTGTAATAAACCATTATTATAGAAAAATGTCTATTTATTCAAGTAGAGGCATTGGCTATAAATCAATCCTAAAAGATAGTGAAATGAGTTTGTTGTAATGATGAAACTTCTTTCTTTTGTCTGATTGAATAGTTTTCATGAAATATTATAAGAATGGTTGAACATATTACAGAAAAATATACTAGTCATTTTTATGAATTTCAAAAACTAACTTTGTTAATACCTATCTACTTACAATATTTTATAACAGAACATTTTTATAAATGTTACTAAAACAATTGCAACGTATCAAAAATTAAATAATGTTTTAAATCTCACAGATTTATAACAAACTAATTAAAATAATAATATTAAAATAATAAATAATAGAAGGGAAATTAGTATAGTAGAACAAGGAGTTCAGGGGAAGGTAGGAGGGGAGGGAAACGAAAGGTTCTGATGAGTGATATCAATCAAATTATGTTATGTGCCTATGTGATATCACATAATATCCCACTATTATGTATGATTATATGGATCAATAAAAAAGTTTGGTGAAAAAGGTGAGATTAATTAATGAATAAACACTTGGGAGGTCCACAGATACCTTAAACTAATGTGTACATTGAAATAAAATCAAAAGAGCTTCTAATAAAAAAACCATATTCCCAAACCAGATCTTACCTTCAAGTCTGACATAAGAAAACTCTTTTTAATTTGTTCTTTATAGATATATATGGCAGTAGAATTTATTTTTGCATATTATAAATACATGAAATATATTTATAACTTATTCTAAGTTGGATACTATACTTGTTGTTATACATGATGCAGAGTTACTCTGGCTGTATATTACAATTCAAGGTTAGAAAAGATATGTCTGATTAATTCTATATTCCTTGTTCCTATTTTCCCTCCCCAACTTTCCTTCATTCCCACTGTGTAATCTAATCTTCTTCCCCTCCCCATCTTCCTTTGTTGTGTATTAGCATCCACATATCAGAGAAAATATTTGGCCTTTGGTTTGGAGTAACTGGCTTATTTTCACTTAGCATGATATTTTCCAGTTGTATCCATTTACCAGTAAATGCCATAATTTCATTCTTATTTATGACTGAGTAATAATCCATTGTGTATACACACCACATTTCTTTATCTATTCATCTGCTGAAGGACACCTAGGTTGGTTCTGTAGGTTGGCTATTGTGAATTGAGCTATTATAAACATTGATGTGGCTGCATCACTGTAATATGCTGATTTTAAGTCCTTTGGGTATAGACCAAGGAGTGGAATAACTGTATCACATGTGGTTCTATTCTAAGTTTTCTGAGAAATCTCCATACTGCTTTTCAGAGTGGTTTCACCAATTTGCATTCCCACCAGTAGTGTTTGAGTGTACCTTTTTCCCCATATCCTCACCAACATTTACTGTCATTCTGAGTAAAGTGAGATGAAATTCCAGTGTAGTTTTAATTTGCATTTCTCTAATTGCTAGAGATGTTGAATATTTTTTCATATATTTGTTGACCAATCATACTTGTTCTGTGAAGTGTCTGTTCAGTTCCTTTGCCCATTTATTGATTGGGTATTTGGTTTTTTGTTAAGTTTTTTGAGTTCTTTATATATCCTGGAGATTAAGATATATCACTGGCACCTAAGATAGAGAACTACAGACTTTCTCCCATTCTTTAGGCTCTCTGTCCATATTCCTGATTGTATCCTTTTCTGTGAAGAAGATTTTTAGTTGGATACCATCCCATTTATTGATTCTTGATTTTACTTCTTCAGAAGAAATATTTGTAAATAGTTCCTTGTTTCATTTCCTCTGTTACTTCTTTAATTTGCTTATATATCCATCTTGAAATTTGTGATACAATTACGTATGTTATTTGTTGGCTGTTCAATGTGAAAGATAAATCTTTTCTCACTTATCACTGAAACCACCTTTCCTCAATTTTCTCTCAATAGTTCGTATTGTTGATTATTATTAATTTAATTATATCACTAAATTAAATATTAATTTAATTCTGTCAACCACATTAACTTAATGCATTAAATTTTATTTTTTAATAAAATATACATAATTTATCTTGGATTTTATTAATTTAAAAATATAGGTGACTTTACTATTCTACCTACCTCTCTACCAGTTCATCCTTTCTACCTACCAGACTCTATCACCTAGACTTTGCATTTATATTATCATTATCTGACTTTATTACATTCAATTATATTAATGTGAGTATATTTAAGTGTTCTCTGCTTTATCTAAGAGTTTAAAAAGTGATATCCAGCCATCAACATTTACATTATTTTAAATATATAAATATTAACAGAAAAATTAAAGCTAAAATTTCATATTTGTTTTCCAAAGTTTCCTATTTTGCAACTTACAACTATTTGAAGACCAATATTTTATGTCTTCAGGCAGAAGAGGATATGCATTTTACTAAGAAATAAGAGCTTAATATATTAAGTTAATGTAGTCAACAGAAGAATTCTCCAGAAGAATATTTGAATATTTAATTTCTGCAATTTTTTTATTCTCTAGAATGTTTGAATATAAAATATATGTTAGAATTGCTTTACTACATATTAATCTAGGCACAAAAATAGATATATTTAGTTTTCAATACCTATTTTTACTGTTGTAATTAACTGGGTATGTAATTGTGACTTCTTTTCTTACAAGTTTGATGCATAATATACATGACCGAATAAATACATTGAAGTTTTAATAAGAATTCATTCACTTTCATATATGTTTTTAATTTTTTCTCCCTCAACTTAACTTAATGTTCTATAGTTGAATTTCCATTTGCCTTTTCATTTTTTTTAACTGTAAAACCATTTGTGTTTTTATTACTTTGTGTTTTATTTTCATTTTGTTGGTGATAAAAGCAGCATTTCCAATGTAGTTTAGTATGATCATTCCTATTTAGCTGAAAATTATACATTTTTCCTCCTGCCCAACTTATTGTCACTATTTTAGATAACTTTTAACAATAGAGGTAATATATCTATTCATATCATTTGTGAATAATTTGTATCATATGTCAATGTCAATTTTTCTTCTCTTGCTGTAAATTAATAAGAAAACTACCTGTCATTATTTATAAGAGTCAATTTAGTGTCAGTTTAGGTTATGCTTTTTAACTCAGGAAATTAACAATCTAAGTGTTGTAATATGGAAGGTCAAATTTATCAAAATAAGTTAAGGGTGCAATAATAATGGAAAACCTGAAACAGAGAACTGGGCCAAAGAAAATACTAAGACAATATAGTTAATGTATATTTCCTTTTTTTTTCTTCCACATAGTCTTAATTTGTGAAATTTATAGAAAGACATGTGATTCATCATCCTGGCTCCATAACATGTATAAAGCTCACGGGTAGATCCAAATGTCCCTGTTCCATGGATTCATGACTAAATAGCATTTAATAACTGTGGCTTACAAAGAACATTTTGCCTTCAGTGATATACATAAAAATGCTATTGATTCACCATTATATCTATCTCATTAATTTTTATTATCTATATCCTAACATTTGATTTCTTTCCCAATAATTTGAATCATCTATTCCATTCTAGACTCTGAAGCATAAGACAAAGTAGTTAATATCCACGAAGACTTTGAATGCCTACAAACTCCAAGATGTGTCTGCATATTAGTTCTAGTAAGAATTAGTTTCAAATAAGGTGAAATAAGTGAGTTCTGACAATAATATATGACATTCCTTTCTAATGAATTTAGTCTTAGTTAATTCCCCTAAATAGATTAATGTGCTTGGGAAATTTTAAGAATCATAACTGTAACCTGCTTGCCTTATTAAAACTTCACATAATTTTCATTATTTTTCAAGTTACAAGATGTGAAACATACTAATGAGTATGCCTCACAGCCCTTTAAGAAAGCAGCCACCTGCATTGACCAACCAGGTAATTATTTCTGCCAATACATAGTTCCATTTAAAGGTAATGAACACCAAGGGAGAAGAAAAAGCAAACATAATTAACTCTTTAAAAAGCATTTCTATCTCTATTCTGAACTCATTTCAGTCTCCCAACAACATTATTAGTCCTTCATTTTCTTAAAGATAGTTTCTAAAATGACCAACCAATTATCCTTTAGGCAGAAACTAGAGTGAAATAAGCTTCTTTATACATCCATAAAAACAGTTGTGTTTCTTTTTTTTTTCTTTTAGAAAGGCCATCAAAGAAACCAAATAATACAATGAAAACTGAAGTCTATTATAGTCTATCTTATTTTATTTGAAATATTTCCCCCATTAGCAAATGTAAATGGAGAGCTTTTCTTTTCTTATTTCCCCCTAAACTAATCATTTAAATCTTTGAATGTAGCCATAGTTAGTTTGATACACATTGTTATTCAGCTTCCTGTTATTATAACTGTTACCTGAGATAATCAAGTTACAAAGAAAAAAGATTTGCAGCCTCCCTTTGTGATTTTCAGTCCATGATCAATTGGCCTCACTGCTTTTGGGCCTGTAGCAAGACAGCACATCATGAGCACCGGTGTGGCAGAGGAAAGATTGTTCACCTCATGACTTGGTCTTGAAGAGGAACTGGAAGAAGATGTGGCTGGGGTACATTATCTCCTTCAAGGACATGCTTAAATCCACAAGAAGGCCTCCTACTAGGTCTCACCTCTTTAAGTTTTGCTGTCTTTCCATTGCACCAACCTAGGGCCCAAGCATTTAATATATGAGACTTTGGGAGACACTTATCCTAACCACTGCATATGCTAAGCCAATCATGGATATTTTTTATTTACTATCAGGTTTGATTTTTAACTCTTTACCTTCAGTAAAAGTATTTCATTTTTTTCAAAAATCTGAAAATTCTTATTTTGCCTTATAAAAACCTATTTATAAACTATTCTACAAGATAGTATATTCAAAGTTACTCACTGAATATTTCCTTCAGTGTTAGTATCTTTATCCCAGGCCATGAAACTTGAAAACTTTTCAACTAAATTGATTTAGACATTTTTAAATGTTAAACCTATTTATTTTGAACATTATTTTATTAAAACTACTTATCAAAAATTGAAGATTATACAATCCTCTTCATATGTTTAGCATGCAGTTAAACTAAGTTATAGTTTTCTTAGATGTTGAATTGAAATAAAAATATATTTACCTCATTGAATTAAATATAGATAAATTACTGAGGTGTATGATAAAAATACCGTGTTGCCTGCCAAAACTAATACTTATTGTTTAATTGTAATTTCTATGTGATATTCACATAATAGGAAATATTTTGTCATGTTTGAGTATATAAAATGTAAATGTATGTTTATTGATTATACATTCTAAAAGATATATAGGGAATGGTCTAAGTAAATAAAATCAGTTTTCATTTTAAAGATAAAATTTTCCCAGCACTGAGGTCTTCGATACTCATATTATTCACCATTCCTCAGAGATCCATTTGGTTCCAGGTGTAGGCATGAGATTTGGAGATGATCTTTGGATCATGGACACTCCTGAAAAGCTAGAAGATAGGGAAGTGTTAAAAGAGAGAGAGAGAGAGAGATAATGTCAGAGACAAAGGAAATAACTGAAGGCCACTGACTGAAGTTATAATAATTTCAGCAACAAAATTTAAATAAAAGAAACAATGTTATCACCCCAAATGCAAAATTAATATATATGAGGTCATAGTGATTAGTAATTAAAATTAAATGATTGAATAGGTAAATGGGGAGGAATGGAAAATCTTCTATATAGAATATTCAAAAAAATTTACATTAAAGGAGGTGGAACCTAACTCTCTGTTCTTTAAGCTCAGGCAGCATGATAGTAATTGGCCTCCAAAAGAGTCGAATGTGTAAAGAGGAGCTCATAGAGGGAAGAATAACTTTATATTGAGAAATCTGATAATCACTACTCAATCAAGTCATCAAATTTAACATCAACATTGATAAGTCATTTTAATAACAATTTTGATATGAAATGTGAAAAATGACATTTTATATTTGTAATCCTCCTCCCCGAAATATATTATCTCATTCTACTCATCAGAAAAATCAACAAAGAAGCCCAGTTGTGAAACATTCTAAAAACTACTTGGTCAGTATTCAGCAAAAATGTCATGCACATGAAAACCAACAAAATCTAGGTGATTTTTAAATACCAAAAGGAGACTAAGGAAATATGACTACTAAAAGTAGTATAATATCTGGGAGCAAATAAAGTCATCATGTCATTGAACAGAAGTATTTTTCTTGAAAAAGTAAGAACATTACCTTAAAAACAATAAAATAAAAATAAAGTATGAATTTTGGTTTATAATAATGTGGTGATATTGGTCCTTTAATTGTGACAATGTGTTATAATAAATAACAAGGTTTAAACCAGTTTCAAGACAGATAGGACCTTCTTGTATTATCTTTACAACTATTTGAAAAACTTAAAAAGACTGTTTTAAAATATAAAATTTAATTAAAAATAAATGATTGCAAATAAAAATTTCTGAAGTAAAATAAGTTACATTTAAAGAAAACTGAGTATATAACAGAAATAATAACTATAAATAATCATAAATATTTTAACCATTACATCGTGAATATTTTAATCTATAAGTTATAATAAAAAGAAGAAATTTTCATTTATTTTCAATGCCTTACTTTTAAAGAACACACTAAAGTGTTCAAAGGAATTTCACATAAACAAAATAGAACAAAAAGCAAGTACAACTAAACTATGATAAAATTCATGTCTCTGAGAGTATATTCTATTTTCTATATTATCTCCTATAATAAAATTCATACTATAGATACATTAGGCAGTGCTATATAAAACACATTCTAATTTATATTTTTATATATTTTTTTCAGCTAGAAAACTTGTCCTTTTATTAATGAACCTGCTATATGTTCTTCTTTCCACCTTAAACATAGCTTAATTATATTGCATATAGATGAGACCATGTGAATGAGTTTAGACCAAAATAAAATGATAGAAGCTTTAATCTAGCAGTTTGATCTATAAAAGTATACTATACAACCTTTTTGTTTGTTTGTTTTTAATAGATCAAACTGCTCTTTTCTCCTCCATTCTTTTTGGAAGAGAGATACCTAAAAACAAGAGTACCTCCATTGTGTTGAGTGAGGAAACCACAAATAAATGAAAAAAGGCAAAAGTTTTGTTGTGCTAAACCACTGTGATTAAAGAGGTTTGTTACTCACAGCAACTCACATTACTTAACTGAGAAATTGTCTTTTGAAGACTAATGGGAAAGACTTCCTTGAAGCTGTCATTGGAATTGATATTTTTTAAACCAAAGAATAAATATATTTTAATTAAGTATACAAATAATCCAATTATTAATCAATTTTCTTTGTGAAATACAAAAATAATTTCTTTTTTCTATTTTATTAATTTCTTATTTTCTGATTAATTTTATTCTGAGCCTGTTAGCAATTTAACAATATATTTCCAAAAGAATTAGAAAGAACATACATAAAAATGTAATTCCAGCAGAACACGCTAAAACTCATAACATTTAGTAAGTATTTAGTTGATTCAGTAATTTTAAAAGTTTAATTTTTAGATTTAAGGAAGTATGATTTAGCAAATTCTGTTTCATGGGAGAAAATCCAGACCTTTCCCTATTTTGTGCCTCTCACAAATATTACAACATTCATTCATTCCTATTTGTGGTTGGCTGCTGCTCTTCATGGTCATGGGACATATGTCCTCCTTGCTTATAAAACCTAAAGTATTTACTATGTGGCCCTTTATAGAAAGTATTTGCTAACCACTGGTGTAGAAAGTTCGGAAATAGGCTACATCTTTATACTAGTGCTGTGGGTTTGTTCCTACAGTGCACATTTTATCTGTGGGATCTTTATTTGCACTAATAACATATATTGTGTTAAATACACATGCATCATCTTTCTTTTAATAAGAAACAGATGACTACAGTGTGCACAATTAAATTATTATTTGTCCATTTAGAGTAAAATTTACATGAAAAGTGCATTCATTTTAAATTTATACATTTATGAACTAATTTTCTGAAAATTTAAAGATAAAAAAGAAAGTATAAAGAAGATGTGTATTCTGTTTTTTAAATATGTGAATCTGTAAGAAATGGGGACGTAAAAGTAAGGAATTTAACCTAGTGAAAACATTTTCCCATTTGTAAGGGTTACATTTCATTGCAATTTGTAACATTAAAGTATATACTACCTAAAGGAATCTATCCAAAGTGTGGACTTGATTATATAGACTGTTTATGGAGGCAATAGGAGATAATTAGAAAAATTTTGGTATAATTACTTCTGTAGAGCTGAACAATGCAGTTTGTTATATTTGTTAGTTTCTAGTATTATAATTAGATCTTCCACAAATAACATCATTTTCACACATTTTTAATGCTATATTTCTCTTTTGAAATTTTCTTTTTCAAAATAGTATTAATACACATGCCCTTAATAGAATTCTGTTTGCATGTAGTGTTCATCCACTGGACTTAGAAAATAGTACATTTTGATTTAATCTGGGCTCCCTTCCAAATTTTAGTCTTAGGGACTAAAGCTAGAAAACAAACTTAAAAATATATGTTTATTTTAAAAGAAAAGAGCTTTATTATTTTGTTTTCTATTCATTATAACTAAATTTTACTTCAGAA
Organism: Marmota monax; assembly: GCF_021218885.2. Lineage (NCBI taxonomy): Eukaryota > Metazoa > Chordata > Mammalia > Rodentia > Sciuridae > Marmota > Marmota monax. The sequence goes on along the minus strand of NW_026695220.1, from coordinate 5,428,354 downwards.
ATAAGTGAAAAAATTTTAATAGATGCAAATGAATTTTCCTTTACCTTATTTAGGTAATTATTACTATTTATCTGTAGAAATTCTCACAATATAGATTACATATACCTTCTGTATTTTGGTTGCAATGACTTTCTACTTTAATTACAATAAGCAGATATAAAGTAGTTACTCCCATTGATACTGTTGTCATTGTCCTATGTATGCATTGCCATGATGAATCATTGCTAATTTCGCACACCCTATATTAAAGACTTCTGTGCTTAACACTTTAAAAAATAAATTCTGATAGGAATTTATCTTCCTAAGCAAAACATACACTAAAGCAGTTTTTATTGTTTCCATGTGTGGAATACATGATAATGAATAATGGCTTAAAGCACCAGTTTTCTTTCTACATATCAACTGAAATGAAAACTATTAGGAATAAACATACATGCACATACACACCTAATATTAACCACACTTACTCCTTTTCTCCCCAGCATTAAAGAGAATTGTATATGTGGCCATGTTTTATAAACACTGGTTATTCCTATTTGCTTAAAAAATATGATCAGTGCTAAATAGTAATGCAGCTCTTACCCAATCAGCAATTTAAATCCTAAAATTAATGTCTATGAAGTATAACAGTAGTTGTTGAGAGCCACAGCCGAAGGGGCCCCAGCAAACTTCTAGCTGCCAGCAACCAGCTGCCGGCTGATGATTGGCTCACAGCGGCCCCAGCAACATCTAGCTGATTGGCTCCTCTGAGGTGATGCTCATTGGGCTGTTTCCCTGCCCTTTCAGACCATGGAGCTGCTCATTGGGGGACTTTTTTGGCTCCGCCCACGTGACCCAGCCAATCGGCCTCAAGAGCAGGAGGATTGTGGGAGGTGGAGAGAAGCTTGTGTGGGAGAGAGAGGCTTGTGGAAAGCTGGTGGTGGCAGTTGAGGTTCTGAGGGTTTTTCCTGAGAGGCTGTTTTGTTTGGCGTGTGTGGTTCTAAAAATAAAGTTAGTTTCTTTTGACAACTGGCTCCTGATTGTGCCCAGCCAGACTGCGGCATTTTGCCTAGCCGTCTCCTTGCAAAATTCCTCATTGGCAACCTTCCATAACAGGTATTGTCCTCCATTTAGCACAGCTTTACACATATTAGCCCAATCTGCTGGCGTCATGTTCAAGTTGTTAATGGATTCGACCATGCTTACAGTGAAGGGTGCTTGAGGACCATAGGTTGTTACAGCCTCTTTTAGCTGCTTCACTGTTTTGAAATTTAAAACTTGGTAAAATCGCTGCCCTCCTGCCTCAAATACAGGGCATGTTAATATTTGAGATCTTGTCTCAGGATCCCAACTATCAACTGTGGGGGTTGGGGGCCTCCCAGCATATGGAGGTGGCGCTGTTGGTTGGACACTTACGTCCTCTGGTGATAGAAAGGTGTTAGTAGCAGTCTCCTGTAGAGGTGGTGCTGTTGGTTGGATACTTACACCCTCTGGTGATAGAAAGGTGTTAGTAGCAGTCTCCTGTTGTAACTTTCCCCCTGATGGCTTTTTCTGTTTTACACTTTCTTTCTCTGTCTGACTAGCTTGAGAGGCCTTCTCTTTTACTTGAATCTTTTCCTCTGTCTGACTAACTTGAGAGACCTTCTCTTTTACTTGAATCATTATGTCTTCTCCTTCCTCTACCATTGTCTGAACTGAAGGCTTTGGACTAAGCAAACAAGATATGAACGTCCACAATGGCAATGTGCCAACTGGCAGAGTCCCTGGGCTTTTCTTTTCTATTCTTTTTAAATCTTCACCATGATGGTTCCATTGTGATATATTTAACAACTCCTCCTTAAAAAGCCATGGGCTACATTTTTGTATTGTATCAACGTATGCCCTGACTGTTCTTGATTTTACTGAGATGCCTCCTTCCTCTAACAATTTACTTAACACTCTTTCAGTTTGTTTTTTGCTAATTTCTGATCCCGTATTTCTACTATAATACAACCCAACAAGATGATGCCAAACAAAACCGAGACAGAATGAAATAAAAAGGGAACAACAAAAAGTCATTATAGCCTTTCTATCCTCCTGACATGTGCATCCATCCTTTCTCCCTATCTGTTCCTCAGACGTAAATAGTTTTTCCTCAGATGTGAGCGGTTTTTCTTCCGTCTCACTCATCTCCAGGGACAGGCAACTTAAAACAAAAGTGAAGCAAAATAAAAGAGGAATCTTAAAATGGCTACCCATCCTCTCGCCCTGCCCTCAGGGGCGAGCAGTTTCACTTACCCTCAGTCGTTCCCCGTGCGGGCCACCAAATGCCACAGTCTGGCTGGGCACAATCAGGAGCCACTTGTCAAAAGAAACTAACTTTATTTTTAGAACCACACACGCCAAACAAAACAGCCTCTCAGGAAAAACCCTCAGAGCCTCAACTGCCACCACCGGCTTTCCACAAGCCTCTCTCTCCCACACAAGCTTCTCTCCACCTCCCACAATCCTCCTGCTCTTGAGGCCGATTGGCTGGGTCACGTGGGCGGAGCCAAAAAAGTCCCCCAATGAGCAGCTCCGTGGTCTGAAAGGGCAGGGAAACAGCCCAATGAGCATCACCGCAGAGGAGCCAATCAGCTAGATGTTGCTGGGGCCGCTGTGAGCCAATCATCAGCCGGCAGCTGGTTGCTGGCAGCTGGAAGTTTGCTGGGGCCCCTTCGGCTGTGGCTCTCAACAAGTAGTAAAGAAAGGGTGAAAATAATGAAAATTTGCTCCTGACTGAATTTAAACACTGTTGTCCTTACAAGTGAAGCACTCAAGGTGGCAAAGTCTATTTTCTTTTTTTTTTTAATTTTTTATTGTTGGCTGTTCAAAACATTACATAGTTCTTGATATATCATATTTCACACTTTGATTCAAGTGGGTTATGAGCTCCCATTTTTACCCCATATACAGATTGCAGAATCACATCAGTTACACATCCATTGATTTACATATTGCCATACTAGTGTCTGTTGTGTTCTGCTGCGTTTCCTATCCTCTACTATCCCCCCTCCCCTCCCCTCCCCTTCCCTCTTCTCTCTCTGCCCCCTCTACTGACATTCATTTGTCCCCCTTGTATTTACTCAAACTAAAAAGTTTTTTCTCAGCAAAAGAAACAATAAGAGAGGTAAATAGAGAGCCTACATCCTGGGAACAAATCTTTACTCCTCACACTTCAGATAGAGCCCTAATATCCAGAGTATACAAAGAACTCAAAAAATTAGACAATAAGAGAACAAACAACCCAATCAACAAATGGGCCAAGGACCTGAACAGACACTTCTCAGAGGAGGACATACAATCAATCAACAAGTACATGAAAAAATGCTCACCATCTCTAGCAGTCAGAGAAATGCAAATCAAAACCACCCTAAGATACCATCTCACTCCAGTTAGATTGGCAGCCATTATGAAGTCAAACAACAACAAGTGCTGGCGAGGATGTGGGGAAAAGGGTACACTTGCACATTGCTGGTGGGACTGCAAATTGGTACAGCCAATTTGGAAAGCAGTATGGAGATTTCTTGGAAAGCTGGGAATGGAACCACCATTTGACCCAGCAAAGTCTATTTTCAAAAGTTGGCATTTTCTCCGTGGATAGAAACGATCACGTCTCTTGAGCTTAAAACTGTTAACTACAGAAAAGTGTGATTCAGCTGTATGACTCTATGAATTTACCCTTTTTAGATTCCATGTATAAATCACACCATTCAGTATTTGTATTTTTGTGTGCAATTTATTTCACTTAGTACAATGTCCCCCAGGTTTATCCAAGGATGAAGTTGGGTCAAAGGAGACCATATTTTAGATAGACTGTATAAATAAAATCAAGACCCATCATATAGCATGGCGACTATAGTAAATAATATATTATATGCTTGAATTTTGTCCAGTAGATTTAAAAAATTATAAATATGTGAGATAATGTGTATGTTAATTAGCTTGATTCCAAAACATATAATATATTGAAGTACCATGTTGTACATTCTAAGTATATAAAATTTTATTTGTCAATTAAAGTTTGACTCATAAATTCAAAATTGTATGTGTATATGTACTAGTAGCTAAAATGTTGTAGATTTTATAATTCATAATGTCAACTGTTTTCTAATTGAATTTCATATACCCAAGGAGAGTTGGGAGAAAATAATATAGCATATACCATTGATAATATTATATTCTTTGAATTTCTATTATGTTTTGGTGCTAAGATGTAAGTTGTTACTCAATTCTTGTAAAATATACAAGTTTTCAATATCTAAGCCAAAAGGACAAGGTTTTGTTGTAAATTATTGTGCAGTTCTCAAGAAAGTTGGTGCTTGAATTAATAAGAATGTCATTTTAATAAAGCTATTTACAAGCAAGTAAAATGTAAATATTGTTTGAATGGATGTCTTATCTGCTAAAGCTTTAATGACACATGTCTCTAAATGTGTAGCAATTAAGATAAAAAAAGCTGAAATGGTAATTAGCCATTAAACATGTTTGCAACAGAAAGTAAACAGAGAAGAAAGAAAATTCAGCAAAATAAAAATGCTTAAGTATGTTGAAAGCCAAAATAATAATGCTGTTTTCTGGATAGGACACTCTGTTATGGGAACTTGTAAGCAGATTTAAGTATATATTTTTAAGTGTTTGTGAAGCGAAAAAGATGAGAGTACATATAATGGAGCAATTAGTTTTCAGCCTTCACAAGCTGTACCTTGGTCATTCTTCTGTTGAGCTACAGTGAGATTTTATAGAAGCTGTAACTTAATGCTCCAGTCTGGTCAGTCTATAGTTGTACAAAACATTCTTGGAGGACAAAATATTTTGGTTCAACTGTACAGGCAATGATCTGTATGTTTTGCAGATGTCTAAAACTCCACTTGAGATCAATTCAGAATATTAACAAAAAGTAATATTGAAAGTGTCCACAGGAGTATTATTTTGGAAAAGTGGTCAACTAAATAGATGGAAAGTAAAATGCTAAGCTTGTAATAAGTTATTGATCCAATTGCAAAAATTTATTAAGTGCTTGATGTTAGATTGTATCTTACATTTATTCTATGTAAACAGGATTAAATCATCTTTTTTGACTTTAAGTACTTAATGATAACACCATTTAGATGCCTTTTCTGCAAAAATAGCATAAGAGAAAAAAGATTGTCACTGACCATTGTGTCAACATACCATATTAAACATACTACAGAGTTTAATCAACAAGTCATTTTACAGACAGTCTAATCTGGGTAACCTAATAGGAGCAATGATAGGATGATAGGTCTGGCAGTTGAAAAAAATGCCTATAGCCTACAATTTATACTAATCATTTTTGATTTGCATTATCAACAAGAAATAATATGTTCTTGACACTCTAACAATGAAGGAAAATTATAATTAAGTTGAAAATTACAGAGAAGGACCAGTCTGCAATGAATTCATAGTAATCTGAACAATTTGCAGAATTGGAAAGTGATGACACTGCTATTGTTTTCTAAATTCTTATCTTAATTTTCAGAATACTACTCACCTTTAAATTTTAGTATTATTCAGCAATTCCCTCCACATGTTTACCTTTTCACTATAAATGCTTTCCAGGTTGATCAAATATGTTCAAATGTGTCAACTACCTATTTTCCAGCAAGTAAAAAGCAGCTTTTCCTCTTCAAATTGAGCTAAGTGTATGTTGATGATTTGGAAACTCATGTCATGCATTTCTTAGGACTATGAATGTTCCAAGAATAAATTCAAAACAAATAAATAAAGTGGAGAGCAGAGGCACTAAATAAAAAGAAACACAGAAAGAAAAAGCATAGAAATTGACAAAAGATATTAAGTGTAGCCAGATCTTTCCCTGTGTGAATGAGACTGATGTGCTTAGTCCTGATTCCAAACCAGGCATGCCAACTATGAAGACTATCGTGCAAAGTGAAATAAGGCAGTCCCCAAAAACCAAAGGTCAAATGTTTTCTCTGATAGGTAGAAGCTAACCCATAATAAGGGGATGACGGGATGAGGGGAAGAATAGAAGTTCACAGGGTTAGAGAATAGGAATGGAAGGAAGGGAGGGGGGATAGGAAAAGGAAAGACAGTGGAATGAATCTGACATAATTTTCCCATGTGTGTATATGCAAACATCACAATGAACTGCATCATCATGTACATCCACAAGAATGGAAATAAGATATATTCCATGCTTGTACAATTATATCACAATGGATTCTGCTGTCATGTATAACTAAAAAGAATATATATAATATAATATGAATATATATATATATATATATATATATAATATAAGAATATATATATATAATAGGAAATCATTAATCTGGCAAAGCATAATCAAATGTATGAGAGATCACTCTATTTGAAGTGAAATCTACTTTTTTTCTTTCTGATTTTTTTTTTCTTTTAGAGAAAACTGATAGTAACCAAGACTTGCAATAATCAAGCTATGGTCTAGAGTTAGAGGTATGTAAAAAGAAAAGAAGTAATTGGATGATTTCAAGAGGTATTTAGGTAATACACAAAATAGGCTAGGCTTTGTGATATTCAGATGTGTAAAGTAAGGAGAAAAAAAAATAATGTTCATATTCCTGGATGAGTAAGTGAATTATTGTTTCAGGGCCACATGGGCTAAAGAAACAGTTTTAATGAAGAAGGAAAGCAACAGAACTTCAGGCATCCTGAGTTTATTAGATTATTGTAATTTGTTATAGTTGGTGCTTCCCTTCAGTATGCTAATGTGTATCTGAAATATAGGAGAGATTTCTGGAAGGATTATAATTGTATAAGGCGTCATTTAAGAACATATATATAGAGAGAATAACCAAGTTCTTTCCTTAGAATAGGCGCTGAGTAACACTAAAACATGTGGAATTGCTAGAGAAAGGAATATACAGTAAGAAGCACAAGGTAAGGACAAAAGAAGAGAGAGTTCCAATTAATATGAAATGATAAGAAAATGTCAAATGGCTCTGGGAGTTGTTATGGTTTAGACATGAGTTGTCCCATTAAACTCATTTGAGAAAATGCAAAAATGTTCAGAGGTGAAATGATTAGATTATTAGAGCTTTAGCCTAATGGTTGGATTAATTGATTGACAGGAATAACTGAGTGGTAACTTTAGGCAAGCAAGGTGGGGCTGGAGAAAGCAGGTCACTGGGGGTGTACCTTTGAGGTTTACATTTTGCTCCTGGTGAGTAGAGCTCCCTTTCTGCTTTCTGGTTGTCCTTTCCTAAGCTGCTTTCCTCGGCCATTATCTTTCACATGATTCACCCCCTAACCTTGGACCCAGAGCTATGAAATCAGCCAGCCATGGAATAAATTTCTGAAACCATGAGCCCAAATAAATTTTCCTTCTTAAGTATTTCTTGCCAGACTTTTGGTCACAGCAGTGCAACACTGCATATAACAGAAGAGTCCAGTGTGATTTGTTTTGAAAATATTCGAGAAAAATTATGAAAGAGGCCGTCCCAAGAAGAGTTTAGTAGAGTTTGCTTTTTGATGATGAAAGGGTATAACAGATGAAATAAGAAGGTAGCAATACCAAGACAAGATTACCTTCCTGAAAATATTTGACAAGGAAGGAGAAAGGAGATATTGGCCAAATGGGATGAATGTAAGACAAAATATTTTTTTTTCTCTGAAATGTTAATGGTTGGAAGGAAGAATAGCTAGCATGCATTTGCCCTTTCAAATCCATTCTATGTATGGGAAGCTAAATTACAAGACCTTCATTTCTCATACTTTATTTTGATTTTGGCAAATGAGAGTTGTGGTGTGAAGAAAAGAAAATTAAAATGACAGAAAAACAAGAATTACCTCACTTCTGCGTTTGGATTACCATGATTACCCCTACCATGATTGAGCCCCTCAGGTATCTGGGCGGATTGCACTTTCACCAACCCCATGATTTACTCCTTCAGCCAATATATTACTCACAGCACCAGCACTGATTCTTCTGGTTTTCTTTTATATTTCTCCAAAATAGTTTTTTTTTATTTTAAAAAATTAGGAAGTGTTGAATCTAGTTGAAAGTAGAAATCATAAATTTCTTGACATTGATCTTCAAATTTGTAAGATTTTTTTCTCAGCCTTAGTATCCTAAGAGGAGACACACAGAAGAGGGTTGAAGCAGTTCAGATTTGAAAAAAATAAAGATAAAATAATAGGATTTTTGTGTAATTGACTAATAAGGGGATTGCAGTCCCACACTTTAACCATGGAGTTCCAATTGTATAGAAAATATTGCCCTGGGCTGGGAATATAGCTCAGTTGGTAGAGTGCTTGTTAGCATGAACAAGGCTCTGACCCAATGTTACAAGGTTTTGCTAAATAAATAATATAGGAAAAGTTATTGTTAGCAAAAAGAGAAACACCTTTGTATGGTCTGCTATAACAACAACAACAAAAAATAAACTATGGGGGCTGGAAATTCTCAGATCAGAGTTCCATTAGATTTGACATCTGGCAATGCTGGCTTCCTCAGAGAAGTCTATGTACTCACTCTAACCTCACATAAGGGACAAGGAATATTACTGGAGACTATTTTGTATAGGGGTTAATTACATTAATGATATTCTCTTCTCCTGACTAAATCACAACCCAAAGACCCCACCTCCAACATTGAGGATTATCTTTCAACCTATGAATTGGGGCTGTGGGGCACACTTACTCATTGCAAAGTGCAATGGTAAGCTTTGGGGAGACAAGCCAATGGGAGGTTGGTTCAAGAGAATAAAGGAGATATTGCACAGTTATATTTTGGCAAAAATCAGAGTTTTCAGAGATCTGAGATATTGTGAACTTAGGAGAGCACACAATTTTAAAAAAGATAAAATTAAAATTATGGCAGCTATTAGTAATAGAGTAACATATTGACAAGTCATTTCTCATATGATGATTGTAAGCTCTCAACAAATTAAAAAAGCAACTTTATGAAGGTACCAAAGTGATCAGCAGCAGATTGGAATTGAAAAGGAGTTGATGTTTTAAAGATATAGTAGCTAGCACTGCTTGGGGAGTTAAAATAATAGAAGAAATCTGCAATCTTATGCATCAAGAGCCAGAGGAGAATTTGAGGCTTCTACAATAGCAGAAAAGTAAATTCCAATAGAAGTATTCATGGAAGGAGCAAGCCTCATATGGAAGGGCATGGGCATATCATTCAAACTATGCAAAACTTTATTTAATGCCTGAAAAGCACACAATTGGAAATTCCTCAGTATTCAGTGAAAACAGCTACTGAAAGCACAATAAAACAGTTTGGTATTTGAGTTCAGCCATGTTAATGGCTTTCTGTAATAAATAATGATTATTTAGAAGAAAACTGAACATAGAGATTATACAGCTTATCAGGTACAATGTCAAGAATGCAATTAATTATCATGACAGAGATTTTTTCCTTAGAATACTTTTGTTAACACTAATACTACTAGAAGAAAACACAGGGCAAATCTCTACAATATTGTTCACAGCAACAATGTTTTAGAAGTGATCCAAAAAGCATAGGCAAAGAAGGCACAATTAGATCAAAAGGATGGTAACAAACTAAAATGCTCTGCATAGCAAAGGAAACAATCAATTAATAGCTAAGAGGGAAGAGAGAATTCACAGAAGATTATAAAATATTACAAACTTGATAAAAGGTTAATATCTAAAATATTTATGGAACTCAACTCAGTTACAAGAAAATAAATAACAGAATTTTAAAAAATGATCATCAATCATAATCACAGTGGTGCACACCTGTAATACCAGTGACTAGAGAGACTGAGAGAATAGGATTGTAAATTCAGCAACTTGGCAAGATCCAGTCCCAAGTAAACATAAAAAGGGTTGGATTCAATCCCCAGCACCGAAAAGGAAAAAAAACAACAACAATGGGACTAGTAGAGTGAGGATAGGGAGATCGTAAAAGAAGTATCTGGGAGTAATTCATGATTTGTGCATGTATGCCTATGCCCCAATTAAACCCACCAATTTATATAATTTAAATGAACCAGTGAAAATTTTAGAATGGGCAAAGGATTTGAACAATATTTCTTTTAAAATACTATACAATTGCTGAACAGGTACATGAAAAAAAAATGCTCAATATTACTAATTATCAGGGACATGCAAATCAAAACCAGTGAAATGTTGCCTCACTCCATTTAGAATAACTATTATCAAAAAGTTTAAATAGTTCTACTGCGGATCAGAGAAAAGAGAAAACTTGCATATTGTTTGTGGGAATGTAAATTAGTGTAGCCATTATGAAAAAGATTCTGATTCTTCCTTGACAAATTAAAAATAGAACTACCATATGATCCAGAAATCCCATGACCAGTTATTTATCCAAACAAAATGAAATATATATGTCAAAGAGTTTTTTTCATTCCTATGTCTTCGTCGTCTTCTCCTTCTCCTCCTCCTCCTCCTCCTCCTCCTCCTCCTCCTCCTCCTCCTCCTCCTCCTTCTTCTTCTTCTAAATGCTTTTTAAATTTTTTTGGTTGTTCTAATTAGTTATACATGACAATAGAATGCACTTTGACACACCATATATAAATGAAGAAGAACTTCTCATTTTTCTGATTGTACATGATGTAGAATCACACCAGTAGTGTAGTCATATATGCACACAGGGCAATAATGTACAAATCATTCTAGTATTCTTTCTACCCACCATAGTCCCTCCCCTCCCTTCACTCCCTTCTGCCTAATAGCCAAGAAGTGTGTGAGGGGGGGACCTCATTGTCTTTTGAGTGATGAATGGTTGAAGAAATATGGTACATATATAGACCAAGATGGTCAAAACTGACCTTGTTACTATCTACTCTTAAGAATCAGCTGGGATTCTTCAGAGGAATCAGGGGACATGTAGGAAGCCTCTTAACTCCTTTAGCTCTCCTCTATTAGTGATGCCATCTGCCAGGATGGGTCAGAGTCTTGCTGATCATACATGGCTTCTCTTGAAAGCACAAGGAACATTTCCATGTCCAATGACTCTCCTCTTTTCAGAATGTACACTGTTTGTCTCCCTGTTCTCTAGAGTCCTATTTTCCTAATCAGCCAAAAATATGGAACATATACAGAATGAAATACTCTTTAGTCTAAATAAATAAATTCCTGCCATTTTTTACATCTTGGATGGAAGTGGAGATCATTATATTCAGTAAAATAAGCCAGGCACAGAAAGAGAAGTACTGTAAAATCTGGCACATATGAGGAACCTAAATTAGTTGACTTTATAGACATTGAGAATAGAATGATCATTACTAGAGACTGATGAGAGTAGGTGGTTGAGAGTGAGTGATGGGGAATTGGTACAAAGTTGTAGCTAGATAGGAGACAGGAGTTCTGGTGTGCTGTACACAGTAGAGTAGTTATAGACAGCAATAATGCATTGTACATTTTAAAAAGCTATAAAGAAGGATTTCATAGGTTATTACCATAAAGAAATTATAAATGTTTGGGCTGGGGATGTGGCTCAAGTGGTAGCACGCTCGCCTGGCATGCATGTGGCCCAGGTTTGATCCTCAGCACCACATACAAACAAAGATGTTGTGTCTGCTGAAAACTAAAAAAGATAAATATTAAAAAATTCTCTCTCTCTCTCTCTCTCTCTCTCTCTCTCTCTCTTTAAAAAAAAGAAAAAGAAATTATAAATGTTTGCAGAGGCAGATATGTTTACCTTAATTTTAAGAATTAAACAATAACACACATTTGTCAAAACAGTGCATGATACACATAACTAGTACATTTTTTTGTATTTATATATCAATTTTAAAAATAAAATTTAAAAAAGAATATACTGTCATTTGTGACAGCCTTTATGAACCTTGCAACATTATATTAAGGGAATTAAGCCAGGTACAAAAAGACAAAGCCCTGCAAGATCTATGTGAAATAAGAAAAAAATGAAATTCTAGGAATAGAATGACAGTTACCACAGATGGTGAGATGGGAGAAAAGGGGTGGAAAATTACCGATCAAGGGCTACAAGCTTTAGATAGATAGGAGCTTAAGTTTTGAAGTGCATTGCACATTTGGATAAAGTACTGTATGTTTCTAAATACCTGGGACAGTGAATTTCAAATGTCTCGTTATAAAATGACATGATGGATATGCTACATAGATCAATTTGACCATTCCACTTTTAATTCATCTATCAAAACTGATATATATATATATATATATATATATATATATATATATACACACACACACACACACACAGACATATATATATATATATCATTAGTGGGTATAATTATGATTTGTTGATTAAAATGACATTAAGTAAAATTGAATAAGAAAAGAAAATCAAATACTCAAGCCAACAAAATACTAATAGAATCAAAATCTGATGGTAAAATTTAATGCATATTAAAGTTCAAGATGTCAGTCAAGATTAGTGTTTCTCAGAAGAAAGGTAATGTGAACCAAACATGTAATTTTAAAGTTTTAAAAACATATATAAAAATGATTTTCATAAAGGCTGTACTATATATATATATATATATATATATATATATATATATACACACATACATATATGTATGTATATATATATACATATTAAAGGAAGTTCTTCAGCTTGAGGAAAAATAGTACTGAATAGAATTTTACATCTATAAGAAATCATAATAGGCTTGCAAGTGGAAAAAATATAGACAAATTTACTACAATATATAAAATTTCCTTTTCTTCATGTTCAAATGTTTAATACAAATTTTATAGCAGTAATTTGTGGGATGCAGAAATAACATAAGTAAACACAATGTATATGACAACCATAATACAATGGGAGCTCATAACCCACTTGAATCAAAGTGTGAAGTATGATATATCAAGAACTATGTAATGTTTTGAACAGCCAACAATAAAAAATTAAAAAAAATGAATGATGTAAATGGAAATATTCTGGTATAATACTCTTATACCTTATGAAAAACAGCACAAATTTCCCTAACTAGACTATGCAAATAAAAATCCCAAAAGCAGTAAGTAAAAAACTAATGTGAAGAGATATGCCTATGGTAAAATCCAGTAGAATAATAAACATATTTAACTAAACATAAGAAAATTTAAACATAGGTACAATAAAATAAATAAATGAAACAATAGGAAAAAATTGAAAAACAAATAATGGACATAAATCCAATTATATAAATGATTACATTTAATGTCATTGAGATTTAAAAAATCCAACTGAGACAGATTGTTTATCTAGATAAAAAAGCAAGGTTTGGGGCTGGGGTTGTGGCTCAGTGGTAGAGTGCTCACCTAGCACATGCGAGGCCCTGGTTCAGTCCTCATCACCACATAAAAATAAATAAACAAAATAAAGCTATAGTGTCCAAATGTATCTACAACTAAAACATAAATATAAACATAAATAAATAAAAAAGCAAGGCTCAACTTTATTCAGCCTATGAAAAATTCACATAAACAAAGGATACAGATAAATTGGAGGAAAAGATAAAGATACACTCTTCAAAAGAAAAGCAAAAGAATGTGGTCATCTTTGCTTATATCAGAGCATCCAGATCCCAGCCTGAAGTAAAATGTGATTATCATTATAATAAAATATGTAGTCGTACATTATTGATTACATACCACAAGATGTGGAACAGTGGAGCCATCCAGTCAACTCACAGGGAGGTATAGCAACAAGTTGGTGTGATAGGTCCCTGTGTGAGATGGTCCTTTGTTAACACAGATAAAAATCTTTGAAACAGAAACTTGTGCCAAGAATTGATGCATCGTTATGACTAAACCTTGATACATTTGACATTGGAAGAAGGAGGCTTCAAATTTTGTTTGAAAATGTTACTGATTTCTTGAAATTCAACAGTGAGGACACTTTCATGGCAAGCTTAAAAATAGGAGCTCAAGTTATGTTTCCACCAAATACTGGTAAAACAATCCCCTGCGTCCATGTAGAACATTGCAAATGTATGTGATGATTTGTTGACTGAGTTAAGACGATGTCAGAGAAAAATGTTAAAATTACAAAATAGATTGATTTACTGGTATTGAAATTACAAAATAGATTCATTTACTGGACTATGATAAAATAGGAAAGAAAAGACATGAGCTTATGTGAAAGTGTTCAGCTAGAATTAAGGGGAAAAAATATTTTAACCCAGGATTATTCTGTTCAAAAATAAGTATAATTCTTAATTTTAGACTTCCAGCTGGTAAGAGATTTTCAAAACAGACTAGAGAAATGATCAGATCCAGGATATTACCAGTAAAATGGGCTTCAGTGCAAGATAAAAATATATGTTTTTAAAATCCTTTGTTAAAACTATTGAATGATATAGAAGAGGTATGTAGATCTCCTTAGGTTGACAAAATAATGTTTCTATAGACCTTAAAGACATTTTCTAACTCTCATTCTGAAGTAAGTAGGGCATAATTCAAAGAGATTTGTAGGTCTGTTGGAAGAAGACTGAGAAAATTGCTTAACTGCCACATGAGACATTGCTTGCGCTTACAGAGTAGGGGTTACAGAAGTACCATGGGTCAGTCTCTGTTTGTACTTCCCTCCTCCACCCCTCCTTTTTGAATGTATGTTCATTGCAGTATTCCTTTCTCTGCCCAGCTTTGTGTGTTAAAAAGATCAATGAATAGATACTGATTTTTAAGTCTGTATATCTTTGAGTATAAATTTGTATCATCAAAAACTAAAACAGAGAAACTATAATTAAGTTATATATATATATATATATATTCTGGACTTACCTTTAGATATTAAGCTAATTGAAATAATGATAAGACAATTGTGGTAAAAAGAGTATTATTTGGGCCTGTGAGTTAGGATGGTCAGTGTTAGGACTGTGGCACATCACTTCTAAAGTAACCACTGAATATCCCTTTTGAGTGGTCAGACCTGGCCAAACACCCTTCTGTCCATTTTGTATTGTATATGACTCACTCAGGATTCTTTACAACATGTCAATCTAAGGATGATCTATTTTTTTTAAATCAATGGCTCTAACTAAAGATGAATATGGCCCTCCAGGGTACATCCATCAACATCTAAGAACATTTTCAGCTGTCATGACTAAAGGAATGAAGGGGGTCTCTAATAGGTAAGCTCTGTGTTGAATTATACCCTAGTTATTTTGAAGTCCTAACCCCTACTTAGGTTACCTGATTAGCCAAGATGAAAATATTCTTGAGAAGGATGGACCTACATGACTGATGAACTTATCAAAATGGAAAATGGAGACACAGATACATAGTGAGAAAAGAGAGTCATGGTTGGTGAAGGTAGAGATCAGGATGATATGTCCACCAACCATGGAATGCCAGATTACCAGCCAAATACTGACAGCAAGGTAGAGGTATGAGAGAGGCTCTCTGACACAGAGGAATCAGCACTGTTGTTTTAGTCACCCACTTTATGGTGTAGCCTTGGCAATTAATACAATTAATACAGTCAGGGATGTTGTAAATGAGTAAGATAGCTGTACGTGCGAAAAATATTATCTGGTATAAATGTCATTAGTGCTGAGGTTACAAACTGACCTTAGAGCAGGCATTCCTAGAGCAAGGGATTAGAAAGGGCCAGTTTCAAGATTCATACACCAAAATTAGCAAAATGACACGGCTACAAGATTCTATCATGCAAATATTTCATAGGATTAATTCAGATTCAAAAAGGAAATTATACTTACATTATTTTGTTTCACTTACTTTTGCTGTATCCTTTCATGCAGCTATGATTATTTATATTCTACATTCATGCAAAATATAGACTCACATTTTTTTAATAAGAAAGTTTATTTTGTCTCACAGTTTTGGAGTTTTTAGTCCATGGTGGATTGGCCCCATTGCTTTTTTTTCCCCTTAACATTGGGGTTCATTTTGACATAATTATACAAGCTTAAAATATAATTTGTTCTAATTCAGTCCCCAGAACTTTCACATTCATTAATCTCCTCCCTCCCCCTGTTCTCTTTCCTCTGCTCTCCTAGTTTTTCTTATTTTTACTTATAGTTTTATTTACTTTTTTATTAGAGCATTATAGTGGGAGAAAACATTTAACCCTTGACTTTCTGAGTTTGGCTTATTTCACTTGGCATGATATTCTTCAGTTCCATCTGTTTACTAGAAAATGTCATAATCTCTTTCTTCTTTATGGCTGAATAAAACTCTTCCATTTAGTTACTGGTCTAAAATATAGACTCGTTTCTAAGACACTAAAAATCTTTGTCATAGCATCAAGCTTAAGTTAAGAGTAAAAATTAAACTTCAAAACACTCTTTTTACAAAAGCTGCAGAAGTATAAAATAGTAAGGGTTAATTCAGTTTTTAAAATTAAAAAAATATATATATTTATCTTTAGAAAACTCCAGAACATTCTGAGAGATGCAAAAGAAGATTTATAGAAAGAGAAGAAAACATTATCTGCTTTTATATTGGAAGAATGAAAATGATTAGGATGATCCATAGATTCAATGTAATCCTTAATACTATAATGTTAGCAGTAGTTTTTGAAAAATTGACTACTTAGTTTAAATATGGAAATGTATAAACCTACAGTGAAAAATATTTTTAAATAAATGAACAAGTTTGGGTGTTTAGAACATCTGACTTTACAACATAATGTCAAGAAAGTATGTTATTGGAGAAGAAAACACAATTTGGTCAATAAAATAAAATATCTCAGAAATTAAGCAACACTTGTACAATTAATATATATTCAGCAAAATATCCAAATTAATTTTACAGGTTAATGAAAGTATTTTCAAAAATAGTAAAGGAATATGTGCATATTCATTTTAGAAAAATGACCATGGCATCAACCTCATACTACATACAACAACATTGATTTTAAGTGATACTATATTAATATAAAAGTTAAAATTATGAAGCTTTTTTGATAAACTGTGAAAAGGTCTTTGTGACCTAGGAGAAAGATTATTGTTTGGAATCACAAAGAGCACAATAACTATTTTAATAAACAACATAAATATACTAATCAAATTTTAAATTTTTTCTAACATTGACAATGTTTAGAAAATAGATAATTAGGAAAGAAAATATATGCAAACAAATATTTTAAAATGACTTAAAAACAATATTCATAGAGTACCAATAATTCAATAATATAAATCAAAACATTAAAAAATAAAGTAAAAATCATGAGAACAAAAACTCACAAATAAAATGAGCAAACACAAATTCTTACAATCATTAACATCAGGGAAATGCAAAAACAAATAAAAAATGGATAAATCTCCAAGTGCCTAAAACATTTTAAACAATTTTAAGGATGTGAAATAATTAGAAATCTCATATATTCTTGATAGAGAAATAAAATTGTTATTAGAAAATAAAAGAAAAATAAAAAAAAAAACTTTAGAAAGCAGTTAAGAAGTTACTTTTGAAGTTAAATGCATGCCTACCTTCAAAATTGCAATTGACTTCTAGATAGACAAGCAAGTGTAAAAAAAAACTACTGACTTACAAAAGGTATTTACAGGATTGTTTAGAGTAGTCTTATTCATTGCAACTCTAATATAGATCCAGCCAAATGTCTTCAATATTAAAGTAAACAACTACTGATATTTGCATTGATATAATTTATATAATAAGATGACTCCCCAAAACTCATGTGTGATATAATACAGGAAAGTTTAGAGGTGAAATGGTTGGGTTATAAAAGCATAACATAAATAGTGCATTAATAGGATTGAAGGGATTAACCAGATGGTAACTGAAGGCAGGTAGTGTGTGACTACCTGAGGTAGGTCACTGAGGGCATGCCTTTGAGGCTTATGTTTTGGCCCTGGTGAGTGCAGCATTCTTTTTTAACTTCCTTATTGCTGTGTTCTAAGCTGCTTTCTTCCAGTAAACACAAATTATTCTTGAAAGTATTTTGGTAACAGGGATGACAAAGTTTATGACAATGTACACACTATGAACAGTTAGTAATAAGAAGACCAAATGACCAATACTCAAGTAACTCTCAAATGCTATACTGAAGAAAACCAATGGGCAAAAAAGAGATGCTATTGTATGGTATCAACACATTATTTCTCAAATAGAAA
This sequence comes from Marmota monax, assembly GCF_021218885.2. NCBI lineage: Eukaryota > Metazoa > Chordata > Mammalia > Rodentia > Sciuridae > Marmota > Marmota monax. The sequence continues at coordinate 5,410,316 of NW_026695220.1, read as the reverse complement.
AAAAAACATAAAATTTGTCAACATCAGGAGCAGGGTTGATTAGGGAGGAAGATGAAGGAATTTTTCAGATTACGGAAATGTTCTATATCTAAAAGAGTTTAAAAGAATAAACATATGTTCTGATGTATACTCAATAATTATGCATTTATTGTATGTAAAGTTTAGCTAAAAATAGAATTTAAAATTCATTTATTATTAGCTTCTTTATTATTTATTTATTATTAATTTATTATCACTGCTTTCTTCAGTGGTTTCTTTAGCAATTATAATATATATATATATATATATATATATATATATATATATATATATATACATAAAATATTTCCTGTGTCTTCCATTATTGAACAAATCAGTAACTATATTGAAAATGCTGAAGGAAATTTGTCACTGTTGGAAAAGGAAATTATAAATATTAGGAAGAAAATTAGATGGCTCCCTGAGGTACTGTCCATAAAATAGTTATGAATATTTCTTCATAATTTTTAATAGATTATTATAAAAAATAAAATAGATGTATACATACTCTTTTGACATGCCTGTGTTTATTATACTCTATTAGAATGTGCTTAGTGCTATTGAATCATTAGGTAAAATTATATGTATCATTATGAAATTTATAGGTGTAAGTTTGTGTGTATCATATAATTATGTCTGCATATATATCTATGTGTATATATATCTCAAAATATAGAAATATGTATATTCATGTGTTTTATATTTATACATTCAAATATCCACACATTTCCTACTTTTGTCTATTGATAAATAAGTGCCCCCCATCACTAATATCTTGATATCTAAATACCACTCTCTACTTAAATGAATGATGACTTTTTAGAGAGAAGATTAATTCTAAACCTGGAGCAGAAAAGGCAGAAATGCTCAGAAGAAAAATGAGAATTTATCCAAAGGACACAGGAGATATTTTGAAAGGGCTTCCATTAGCTTAAAATAAAAGAACATTTAAGTACTAAAATAATTAATTTTATGGATTATAATCCACTGAACACTGTAATAATGTATAAGTGGATTTTTTTGTTGTTGTTGTTTTGTTTTTTTTTTTTTTGAGGGTTTTTTTTTTTTTTTGCTTGTTTTGTTGGAGCTGGGTTTGAACCCAGAATCTTGCATAGCTAAGCAGTTCCTCTACCACTGAGCTAAACCATTACCTGACTAGTAAATTTCTGCATAAATATGTAAAGAACAGACAAAACAGGCACACCTTCATGGACACATAGAAGGAACATCCCTTTTTATAGCAGAAGACCAACAAATACATGACAGTAGTGGTGGAGTTAGAAAATCATCAGTCCTTGCTAGAACTAGTAGGTGAAAATTTATGAGTAATAAGATGTCTGCATAGTTTCAAAATAACACCGAGGTTGTTTATTAAGTTCAAAGAGACAAATTATAAGTTTTTATATGAATAACAGGACCAATATTAAAAAAAAAAAAAAAAAAAAAACTAAACTTAAGATCCGGTTGTACACTGAAGGTTCCATATCACTTCTGTTGTATTTCTTCTTCAGGTATAATAAAACCTGAATTTAAAATAAATCAGATAAACCAAAATTTAAGGACATTTTACAAAATTACTATACTTTTAAGCAAAATATCAAGATTTAGGTACTTAAAATTGACTCTTTACATTTTTTAAAGAATACAATACATTGTTATGAAGTACAATCAATGGTGCTGATTTTGGCAATTGTGCTGTGATTGCAGAAGGAACAACATTGTAGGCTAGACAATCTGCACTGCAGTGCATAAGGACAAAGGAACATATTTCAAACTATCCCTTAACTGTGTCGTAAAAAAAAATCAAAGTATATAAATAATATAATATATAATAAAATAGGAATGCATCTAATATATAGCTATATAGGATATATTCAGGCAATATATGTAAATATAGGCAATTTATGATAAAATGTAGTACTAAAGTTTATGTACTATTTTTAAATTTTTCTGTGAAATCTAAGTAATATTAAAATTAAATATTAACAGTAATTAAACATAAAACTCCATCATTATCAGCACACACCTCTGAGTATGGCTAAAATTAATAAGCAAAAAACAATAATACTGAATTGCTGTGAGAAGGCAGAACAACCCAACCTGTAACCACTTTGGAAAACAACTTGACATTTTATTATGAATTAGCATTTATTATGAATTAGCATTATGAGAGCCATACAAACTGGCTTTCAAGTATTTATTCAAGTGATTTAAAGACTTCATTCGCATTAAAATGTTCATATTATACATTTATACATTTATTGCTACTTTCCAAAAAATGGGAACAACCAACATTTCTTTTATAGGTGAACAGATAAAACAATTCTAGTACGTACATGCAGTGGTTTCTAGCTCAGCAATTTAAAAGAACAAATTATTAATATAGTACTGATAAATTTTTGTTACATTAAAGAAGCCATCCAAAAAAGGGCCATGTTACATGATTCCATTTACATGGTACATTAGTCAGCTTTTTATGGCTGTGTCCAAAATACCTGACAAGAAAAACTTAGAGGAGTCAAAGTTTATTTTGGCTTACACGTTTCAGGGATTTTGCCCATGATCTGCTGATTCCATTACTCTCGGGCCAAGGACATGGTGGGGGTGGTGGGAGAATCTGTTTATCTCAAGGAAGCCAGGAAATGGAGAGAAAGGGGAAGGTGCCACAGGTCACACCCCCACACTGACACCCCCTTCTCCTGTCCTGCCCTTACCTGCCTACAGATACCAGTTAGTCCATTCAAACTAGCATTGACTGATTAGGTTACAGTTTTCACACTCCAATCTTTTCAACTCTTAATATTTCTGAAGCTTTTGAGAGACACCTTATATTGAAACCTGAGCACATGTTATTCAGTAAAAGAGAGAATTAATTTAGGAGAGGAAAGATCAGCGGTTGCCAGGCAATTGAGAATTTGATCATAATAGGACATTCAACTGAACTTTTACGATGGTGTCATTTCTTTTTTATATAGTATTGTGTCTGTAGATAGTGTTTTTCAAAATCAATAAAGGTCTACAGAGTGAAGTTTATTGTCTACAGATTAGACAAAATGAACCATGGTTTTGGATGTGGCAATCACAAATGCAGACTATCATGAATAAATGCAAGTTCACTAGAAAAGCATGACATAACTTCTCTAAGTTAGGTGGGAAGAAATGTAACTGACCTAAATAACATTGGAAAACAGAATTTTGACTGGTAACAAAAGATGAATACTAAAGGAATTATACATAAATGCTACCCTCTTGCAGAAATTTTTTTTCACATTCACATTAAGGTTAGCAACTCTGAAACTACTTTACATCTATAGAAGGATTGAAAAAGTAAATAAATTGATTATAGACAGTGGGAAACCAGCTGCTCACTGTCAGGGAAAAGAATTCCATAAAAAGGCAAGGAGGAAAGGCTGGAACAAAACCCTGTGTTGATGGTTAGAGTCAGGGATATTGAATGAGTCCTTGCTTCCTGACAGTGTTTCCCAAAATGCTAAGTAGACTTAGTATGTGCTCGCCTAAGAGAGCATCAGACACAAAGAGGCAATCGATCCACATAAAATAATCCTCTGCTTTGTTCATAGTCCTTCCCTTTGTATGCAATGCCCTACTACCTCTTGATTTTGTCACGTCCCTGTGTCTTTGCTCCTGAGCCCACTTTGCCTGAAAGTCATTTCTTCCCTATCACTTTTATACCTCTTGCCAACTCTGAAGCTTCTTTGTTAATTTTTGTTCATGGAGAATGCATACAGTAAAGTTCCATCAGGCTTACAGTATTTAAGAGTAACTGAATTAAATAACATTTGCCTAATAATACCCTTGTTTCATTTATTAAACCAACAATGGTTAGAGTTGAGATACACATTAAGTTATATTACAAAATTTATGCCAAGATTTCATGAATGAAACAAGCGAATGAAAAGTATTTCTAAAAAAATAAACTCTTTGGGAAGATTAAAGTATTAAAATATTACAAAATATTCATAGAGAAGTTATGACTAATTAATAATTAAAGCCAGTGGCAGAAGATTGAATAACAAAACTGCATGTGGCAATTTAACCTACTTTCAGGACAATTTAACTGCTGAGGATTTTGTGTTTCTGGACAATTTTCAAAGTAAATCCTGTGTATCAGTGCCTCAGTGGGATAATTGTTAGAGACTTGTGTTGAAGGATCACTTTTCCTAGATAGTCTTTTATAATGACCTTTCTTTTGTTCCATAATATTTCCTTTTAAAAGTTTCCTAAAAACACACACTGCTGTACATTTGCTCTACCATCTAAAAATTTTGATGCATAAAGCCAGGAATTATTTTGTTTTCCTTCTTATCTGTTTTTGTATAGTTTACCAGAATATTGATCTTATACTTTGAGCAATGACAATTCTGCGAATAATTTTCTACTATTTTTACTTGAATAACTTACATTCGTAAAATATGTAAAGATAAAATTAAATAGACAAGGATACCAAGCCATCATTTTACATATTTTAATATAAAAATGATGTATTCTTACCTATTTATTAAGAATCATTTGTTTAAAACCAATATACTTTCTTTGTTTCAGTTTCAAAACTTTTGATATATGCTTTTTCCATATTTTGTTTTAAGTAGGTGACTTGTAATTGCTCCATTTTTGACATTTGATTCTCTAAATGTTTAATGTAATGGGTTTGAAAGGACTTAAAACTCTTAATATTTACTTTGGCTAAATATGGTTTGTCAAGTGTACATTTTCTGGGTAATGAATATTGATTTTCAGTTTTATAATGGGTACAAAATACTTCAAATTCTATTGAATAATCTATAAAACATTCAATAGACATTGTCTTAGAAATTTAAATGCATAATAATATTTCTCAAAATATAGTAATTTTTATACATAAGAAGAATTTATGGCATATGAATAAGATAGGAATTTATCAGCTTCTATTTCACTAAATTGTAGACTTTAACCTTCTTTTCACTTCTTTGTGTATAAAGAATTTGTAACAGAAGCTGGAGAAAGTTGAGGATTAATGACACGGACTTCCAAAAATTAGTGATTTGACTGATAAAACTCAAAGCTTATAGATCTATAGCAACACTCTTTAATGTTTTTTGTTGTTGTTGATTTTGTTTGTTTGTTTTAACAAATCAGTTTGGATCAGTATAAAGCAACAAGTTAATATTAAAAGTTTTCAAACTTTTTTCAAAAGTCATGTGAATATAGTATTTGCATAGACTCTTGCTAATTAAAATAACAATTTTCATCAAAATCTATTTTCAAAATTTGGGGATTTCAATGATGAAATACAAAGCAATAATGGATGTTTATGTTAAGTTAATTTTTGCAAAAATACCTGCAATGATTTGGAGTAAAAAGACACTTAATTTTGAAACACTGAAGAGCCTGGGAAGAAGCACTGCCCTGCAATTGATTCACGGACCCTGATGCCAACCTAGATGGAACATGGTTCCTTTACTGATGTCACTGCCTCACTTCCTCACCTAAAAGTGGAGATAATGATATTCTTTCCTACATGATTTGTGAGGACAAAGAGAGTTGGCTATAGAAAGCATTTATATTACTATTTGGGGAATTTTCAGGGCTAAGTAATTGTTCATATTATGAGGATGACCTAAATCTGTGCCAGGAAGTGACTTGCATTGACTTTATGTGACTCCTTAGTGAAAAAACCTCCCTAAACCTCTGAACACCAAAAAATATTTTCATTATAATGGTTTCTTTATTTTTTATTTGTTTATCCTAATACAAGATTACAGAAGATACAGATTACATGAATGAGTGTTTTCAAAGTTTGACAATAATTTTGTCAAATGTGATGACAAAGCAAGTCCATTGGGTTGAGGGTGGGGGATCTGAGGTATATTTGTGTTTTATAGAAGAGGGCCTGGGGAGGTAACTAAAGGAGACCCCTTCAGTCCTGATAAAAATCACTCTATGCTTCAGACTTTTAATATCACCAACTTATTTTACTTGAGATTATTTATTAGACTACTGTGTACTGTGTTTCAATCTGGATTTTAAATTTAAATGCTGCCGCAGTCTGGCTGGGCAAATAACCGGGAGGTGACAAGCAACTTGAAGGTTCAAATGGTAACTGCTTTATTGCGGGGCAGCAGGGGTATATATACCTAACTAATTACACACAGCTTGACTCAATTAGCATCATCCAGTTACAGCCATCAACCAATAAGGAATCACCACCAACTTAATGGCTCCGTGGCGTTGCCTTACAAACCACTCCTCCTGGCAAACTGCCAGGTGCCATCTTGACTTAATTTCAGCCCTCAACAGAATGCCTTCTTTTTGTAGGAGTATCCTTGAAAACTTTAACCCTGTCAGTGGCATTAAGAGATGGCCTTGGGAAAATGACTAAGCAGATAGCTAGGCTCAACTCCTAGAAAGTGTTCCCTGGTAAATGCTTACTGTTCTACTCATGAGTGGAATACTTAAGCATGTTTTTAACTTCGTCATAATCCACCCCAATATTGTGCAAGATACCATAGCAGTGGTGAGTTTTCTCCAGCTTCTGTTACAATTCTTCATTGTCCTTGATCTATTTTCTTTCTTTGTCCATAATAGTATCCTACACTGTGAGACAAATATTGATGAAAATGGTGGTCTATTCTCTTCTGTAAGATAAGAATAATTGTTACATGATTTTCTCCCTGTATCAGTCTAACCTTACCCCCTTTACCTTAGCTCACCATCTTACCATCTTTACCTTAGCTTTCAATAATGCTAAATCTATCTTACAACTCCCTGGGTCATCGAAATTATGACTTCAATTCTTCATAACTGAGAGAGAATGTTTCTACCCATCCCTGAGAAACACCTCCCTGGAAAACTTGTCATTGGAGCAACTCTAAAAACTTAGGAATGATCTTATCTTTCTGCCAATGAGAAACGGATGGCAGTAACGATGGTGTGCAAGCAAGTTACATCAGCTTCTCTGAGTTTAGACTGCCTGACTGCCATTGATACCTTATTGGTTTCTTGTGCTACAGGTGCAAACACATATTGAAATGCTGTTTTTAGGATTCTGTACTAGCAAACCTGAGTCTCCTCTGTCCTTGGAAATTTATCTGGGGAGTTCCTATGTCTACCCATGATGTCTCAACTGGCTTCCAAAAACTGGAAGCTGGCTCTGGGAAAGCCAGGCTGATGTTTTTGTTATCTAATACTCCTCTTCCCTGTAAATTGTGAAGACTGTGGTTTTTCCCCCCTCTTATTTCTCTCCTTTTATCTTTTAGATGAAAAACTACTTTAGTGACAAACTATCTACTACCATCATTGCACTAACAATCATAAGACTAAAGTATCCCCCAGAACAAGAAAAGTTTAAATAATTTTTCCTCAAAAGCCTTGCTTTTTGCATTCAAAATATCTTTATTTTTAGACTATTGTATATTCTCCAATAGAACAGGGGAAAAAATCATTCAGTAATCCATTTGAGTTCTTTGTTGTATTTGATATGTAACCTTTCCCTGAGTCAAGTAATGGGTACAGTGAGACCAACAAACACTAAAGAGAATATTAGTTAATATTATTAAAAATGTTTCCTGTAATATTTTAATAGCTTTGTTAATTATAACTCATATGCCTAAAATTTACTTGTTCAAATTGAACTATGCAGTGTATTTTGGCACACCATCACCATAATCTAAGCACCACCATGACAAAAGAAAACTTATGAGAAGTACCTCTGTCTCTCCCTTCCTCCTCCTAACTTTAGCCAGCCACTAATCCACTTCATTCCTTTATACATTTGCCCAAATATTTATTATAATGGAATCATATGTTATGAGATTTTTTGTGACTGTCTCCTTTTCACTTAACATAATTATTGATAATGTAGAATTAATTCCTATCATTTTGCTAGTTTTTCCCTCTATGTCTTAATTTTTTACTATATTACCCTCCCTATCAGTGGATTAACACACTGATTAGGTTAAGGATCTCACAACCTGATAATTTCACCTCTAAACTTTCTTGCATTGTCTCACGCATGAGCCTTTGCAGGACACCACATATCTAAACCATAAACACGTCCCCTTAAATAGTGAAGGTGGTTTGAGGTATGATGATTAATTCGAAAGAGGTAGGGGATACAAACAAGAGGGTAAGAGAATTTAGTCTGTGCTTCTATGTTTTACCTAGATGCATAAACATATATATATGAAGTATTAAATTTTTTCCTGTTATTCTCACATCATTGTCAATGGGTTTATCTGAATGTAAAATTATGGTGTTTCAAAATACAAAATTAATGCAGAAATAATTAGGTTAAACAAAAAAGGCTCTCCAGTTGTTGGACACATGTTATTTTGCCTATATGCCACTTTATTTTATTTGGAAATTTTGTATACTGCAAACTAAACTCATAAGGTTTATTTTTATTTTCAGAATTTAAAATCATATAACTCAGAAAGTTAAATTTTATTTTGGCATCTGTGATTTTAATAACATAAGTTTATGTTGCAAAAAAATCAGTTTTATTTATATTTTTTAGAAAAAAATTTCAGAAATACCAAATAAACAGCCAGTAAATACACAAAGGTGAATCAAAACTTTTTGTTTTGTTTCCAAAATCACATGTTGATAATAACCCAGAAAATTCAAAAGGTTAAACAAAACCTTTTGTTTTGTCTTCCAGAATCACTTGATGATATTAACCCACCAATATTTTACAATGTGAACTTTTTTAGAAAAGGGATCACTTAAGATGTAATTAGTTAAACTAAAATTTAGTTGTACTGGAGCAAGAGGGCCTCTAATCCATTATGATTGGTGTCTTTATCAAATGCAAAAATTTAGACACAAAAATGCATTAAAAGAGACCTCCATGTGAAGACGGAGGTAGGGACTTAACTTCTCCAAACCAAGGTATAATGGTTAATTTGGATGGTCAACTTGACTGGATTGAGAGATGACTCAGAAATAACTAAGATTATGAGCTTTCTGTTCATGAGGGTGTTTCTAGAGATGTTCAGCATGTGGAAAAGTAAACTAAGGGGCAGACCCTTCATGAATGTGGGCTGCCCTGTTTAACAGGTTTGGGGCCCGAATGGAATAAAAGGCAGAAGAAGGAAGGAAATACAGGGAATGCAAGCTCCTTTCTTCTTGAGTGGGTGTGTTTTTGCTGCTTCCATCACCTGTAGATGTTGACTTCAGCTCTGTCAATGTGGACCCTCACCATCAATTCTCCAAGAGTTTCTGGGACTTTGGTCTTGAACAGAGGCTTCATCATTTTTTGCTCTTGTTCTGAGGCTCCAGCTTCATGCATTTGAGCAGCTACTAGTTCCTCCAAATGTTCAATGTACAGGCAACTGGAGATATTTACAACCCCACACACACACACATACATACACACATATATATCTTGTTCTCTCTCTCTCTCTCTCTCTCTGTCTCTCTCTCTCTCTCTCTCTCTCTATATATATATATATATATATATATATATATACACACACACACACATATACATATAATATATATACATGTATAATATATACACATATACATATAATATAGATGCATATACATATACATACAGATATATATATATATATATATATCCTGGTTGTCTGTTGGTTCTCTTACCTAGAGAACCATGACTAATGCACATAGAATGAAAGATTGCTGGCAGGATGTTGGATGCCGATGTAGAAGTATGATCAGATTTTTCCCTTTCAGACTTCAAAAAGAACCAAACCTGTTAAGACCTTTTTCTCAGAATGATAGCCTCCAGAATTGTGAAGAAATAAATGCTTGTTGGTTAAGTCAACCAGCTTGTAATCAGAATGCCCTATCAAACTAATACATAAGTGTATCATACATTTCTAGGAGAATCGCAAATTTTTCCAGCCTTGGAAAGGGAATATAAGTGATTTCTGATTTCTAATTTAAAGTAGAAATATCTTGTACTGATGTCACTCAGTCAAAGAGCAGAAGAAACTCATCCGTAGTTGAAAAACTTGAGTTTATTGGTTTCATGCAAAGAGAAAATGACATACCAAGGAGAACCTGGAGGGTATTTTGATGAGTTTTTTGACAGAGGCTTGGTGGATTCAGGCTTGTGTTTAGTGACTTTTGGGAATAGTTACAGGATGTTTGGCCTTTTATTCTACATTGCTGTCTAGAAGATGGGAAAAACAGATCAACTTGCATCTGTTATTGGTAGAGCAACAGCAGTAAATGTAGAAAAGGGTCAAAAGCCATTTGGTAGCTTACATAATATTCTTTATTTTCAAGTATGTTCATGCATGAATTTTGAGTGATCTTATTTATATCATGCTTTTCATGGACATGGAAAGGCATGGTTTGATATTGAAGCTCCATAAATGATTTAAATTCAGCAGGAGAACCCAAGGATCAGATTAGAAAGCTAGTCAAACTCGCCAGACAATCTGGATGATCTCCTTCATTGTCTCACTTGAGCTATTCACAAAATATTATATGTGATAATAAATTTGAGTGTTATATGTTTAATCAGATATAGGAAGAACATCTTGTCATGGATTTTAATATTTTATTGATTCCTATTTGAAAGTATACATTTTCTGAAGAAAATTAAAATTCTCTGAAGGAAAAAAATTATAAAGTAGAAATGAAAATAGTTGACTTTGCATGCTAGAATTCACCATGGAAAGACGATTGGTTTTCTCAAAGTCAAATAAATAAAAACTAAATCTTATGAATTTATGACCAAAGTTTATACATCTATAAGATTTTACAGTTAATAAATCATTTCTAAAGATTACAAATGGAAATATTATTATTTGCATTCTTTCTGTATTACTGACCCTCCTAACTTTGAGAAGAAATCAAATCCATACTACTGAAATGGAGGGAGCAGCAGATAGAAAAGTAGCACCTCTTGGTAAAAATCATTGCTCAGGCTTCATTGGTGTCTGTCAAATATCTGCATAATAGATGATAATAGCCATAGCTGGTCTTTTACAATGCACAAAATGTCCAGTAATATGAATTACCACTTAATGTCCATTAAAGATAGGCAGAATCAGCTGATTCCTCCCTTTAGTAAAACACACCAACAAAAAAAGCATAAGAGATTCACAATGGATTTTATGAGGATGTGAGGAGATTTAGAACATATCTTTAATATTTTGAGGTATGCTCCATGAGGAATGACTCTGTTTACCTGGTGTAGATCCCTGGATCACACTGCAGAGGCAGACGCTCACTGTCTAGTCCAATCTTTCACTTTTTTCCTTTTTTGTAGATTATAGAAGTTGTGGAATGCATTTCCATGTCCCTTATCTTTATGGTGAATTCCATCATGCCTTTATTTCTGTCATATACACCTATTATAGAACATCTCCCAGACCCAGACCCAAATGTAACCTCAAGTCTATTATTGACTTATTTTAAAAATTGTCCTGTTTTTAAAATATCCAAATTCTCTATGACTTTAAAATTTTAGCAGCATTTGTTTCTAGATTTATATGAATAATTATAAAGAAAAATTTCAAAATACTAGACTAATATGTTCTCTTGTTTAGCTTTTTCAATTTTTATAAGGATATACATCCATTTTGAAGTTTTAAATTCTTTTTCCTTAAGAATTTTAACATTATCATAAGGAACTAAATAGTAAAATGATTCATACACTTGAAAATAGCATGCTAATTTGATCGATGCAGATTTCAATTAGAGGAAAAATAGTTCAGTTAAATGAACACTTCTAGTATCAGTACAATTTCAGTGGGAACCTTATCATTTGTGTTTTTCTGAATTGATGACTTTGTTGTAAAAAGAAATTAATGAAAATAGGCGTTTAATGTTTCTTACTCCATATATATGCAAATAAAATGTATATTATCTTACTTTTTCAATTTTAAGAGAATATAGTTTTCAGCAAAATAAAGCCTCCGGGAAAGAAGGAAACATTGTGTATTTTTTAAATACAACTTGAAAATACAATGTGATTCTCAGTATAAGGAGGACAACTAAACTTACATGATTTTTGGAAAGCTTTCAATGGTGCTTCAGAGTCCACAGTTTCTGTAGATCACAAAGCCTTTTTTGGTCTTGCCCAACCTACTGAGACATTATTTCAAATTAGGAAATTTAATTTAATACACCCTCGTTTTTATGACATGTTAGCATAATGATGAACATATCATAATGTTAATATTGACATCTTCTAGATCAGGATGCATTTTCACAACAATGATGTATTTATCACTTTGTCAAAATTTATCTAGTAATTTCTGTTTATTCCATTCATTTCCTATGGTTGCTATAACTAATTCACAGAAAGTAAACTACACAGATCTATTACTTTATAACCTTGGAGGCCAGAAGTCTAAACTAAGTTGCTGCAGTACTGCATTCCTTCTGAAGACGTCTATCATCTTGCCTCTACCAGCTTATAGAGGCTGCCTGTATTCCTTGGCTCATAACACCTTCCTTCTATCTATCCAAACTGTTGGCTGTCATCATACTACCAACAGTGAGGAAGAGGAACTCTTCTAACTTTCAGAAATTATAAAACAATAAATATGAGTTGTTTCAAGTCTCTAAGCTCATGACAACTTTCTGTCTGGTAGAGAAAATGAATACAGCCAAATATAAGGATGACTATGACATCTTAAGTAGCACTTGAAAAACTTCCTGAATACATACATTTTCATAACCCACTTGAATCAAAGTGTGAAATATGATATGTCAAGAACTATGTAATGTTTTGATCAACCAACAATAAAAATTAAAAAAATAAAATAAAATGAAGCCTAAAGAATTACCATATATTGTCAAGGTTAAGCATGAGGGATACCTAAAGGAAATGGAGGGATGTCTATACAGAGAACATTCAGAAAATAAAGAACAAATCAATATGAATGGAACCCAGGACTTAGGAAGGAGGAAAACACATTACTACATTTCATTGACTCTAACATGCCACTGGTTTTAAAGAAGCTTTACTTTCTGTACAATATGGGCAAATCACCTTGTCCCTCTCCAGGCCAAGATTATCCAGGCCCTAATTCTGGAGACCTATAACTACTACTTTATTTGGCATATAAAAATTCATAGATGTGATTAAGTTAAGAATCTTGATATGGTGGTATTATCCTGGTTTATTTGAGTGGAACTGAAATGTAATCATAAGGGCATTTCAAGGTCCTTGAAACAACTCATATTTATTGTTTTATAATTTCTGAAAGTTAGAAGTCTATGCATAGCTTTCCTGTGCTGTCTATTCATGGCTGTGAGCTAAGACAAGAGTTCCTCTTCCTGACTGTTGGTAGTTAGTTCCATGTGATTTTAAGACTCTGGTCTTGCTTCCAAAATGGGGGTCTCCTGGAGTCTTTACAGCAACTTAGATCTACATGCCATACCCTGACATATGGTACTCTATACAGCTTTCATTTTGATTCTTCATGGACAGCAAGAGATTACCTGTGACTTAATGTTTCACCTGATTTGGTAAAATGACCCCATGTTGATCTTTCATTTGAGTATCTCTATTTGGATTAGGGACTTGAATTATATATCTACATCTTTTCTGCAATACAATGGAACATAACCATGGCATAAATTCTATCTTATTCACACATCCCACCCACATTTAAATAAAGAGAATTACATAAGACATGCAAACTAATGGTGGGGATTTTGCTGGCCATATTGGAATTCCTCTCACCACAGTAACTATTTAGCTGAGAAATTAAACACATTTACCCCTTTCTATACCTCATTGATTTGATCTCCTCACTATTTATGACCCTACCATCTTACCATAGTCCTTGCCACATAGTAGAAACTCTCAACATATTTGTATAGTGAATATACAAATCATGAGGGTATGAAGGTAGATTGAATTCATGTGTATTCTGCAAAATAAAATATCATATAGACGTTTTTAAAATATGAGTACAAATTATTATTCAGCTATACAATATATTATGCATAAAATCATTTATGAAGTGACAGTTAAATTAACTTTCCACTAGCAAAAATAAAATCCAAAAACTAGCCTCAAAAATAAATACTAAATGTAGATAATTAGAACAAAAAGTTATGTTTGACAAATTTTTGTAGAGGACAATTTATTTCTTTATGCACTTGTGGCTGATGTTTGTACAACATAATTTCCCTAATTTTTCAAAGAAAAATACTTTTATTATGATGAAATAATATCCAAATAACTTTAATATGCCATGTTCAATCTCATAATTTAATTACAGAGAAGAGGTCTTGTGCCCATTTGAATTGTTAATACAAACTTACCATAGCTGTTGCAAAAGTAGCTCTTATTAATTTATTTATTTATTGAAGAAAACCTTTATTTCTAAAAATAGATACTTGAAAGAATTTTTGTGGTTCCCCCCCCCCCGCTTTTTTTTTGCTTGTCACATTTGGAAGTCAAAGATCTGAGGGTCTATTATATTTCATACAGTTTTTTATTCTTTTTTATGGACACTATATCCTGTTGATTCCTTTACACACTGTTGATGTCTTCAGCAACCTTTAGGTGTTCTTTTATATCTTTTTTTTCTTTTGGTCACAGTTGGGAAAATTATAAGGATCCTTAAGTTTTTAAATTTCTCAAACTACCTTTGTTTTTATAAACTTTGAGATCTTAAATCACTTACTCTCATACTGTATATTATCCCCTCATCTCTGTAGTTGGCAAATTACTTAGAAAACCCAAGACGTTTAAAGATTTAATTTTAACTGGGCTTTTGTCACTAGCCATTCATGGGTTGCATGTATGTCATTGCTCATGGAAGCCTAGTGGATAGAGACATCTGATGTCTGGGAATAACCAGTGGACATTTCCTCTGGTCAGTTGCCCAGGGACAATGTGAATCTCTTTCCTGTTCTGCAGTGGCTTACACAGCACCTGAGATGGGTGTGACCTACCAAGATGTCCATCAACCTGCTGACTGCAAGACATCAGGAAACCAGACTCTGCCCATGAAACCTTATCCGTGCCTTTGATGTACCCCCTTAAATAAACCACTGGAGCCAATTTCCCATTCCAGAATCCATGTGGACTAGATCTATCAGGGGCTTCGCCTTATGTAAATATATTTCTGAGTATCTGTGTTTTATTACTTATTAATTATCTGAGATTGTAAGTTTTAAGGTGGCTTGGATTCCCCTGGGAAGAACGAACCCTACAAAGAGACACTGGCCATCCTTCCTAGCAAAAGACATTGTTTTCTCAAAGTATATAGCCAGTAACTTTTAGATCTCTGTTTATACATATTTGATTTACATTTTCATGAATGAATGCTATTACTGGGATATTTCCCCAGTAGCTGATCTTCTCAATATTTTTAACATGCCTTGAAAACAGACATTTAATAATCATTTTTCTTTAATGGACTAGTTGGTTCTGTTCATGCTTTACATCTGTTTGATAGGGATTCTCTTGGGTCAGCCATCCTGTTTCTTATCTCTAAATATTTGTGTACATTCCAGACAATGGCAATCACTTTATCTAGTTACTTTTCTGATAAAACATAAATCTTAATTTCAGGAATGAGGTGTTTCTATTAAGCTCAAAAGCTTATTCCAGTACTCTTATTTGGTGTTTATTTGTTTTAAGAATAGCAACAAATCCATTAAGCAAAGCTGATAGTGATAACTATCTCTGGGGTACCAGGAAGAAAACACAGAAGCATGAAATCATTAATAATGCACTTTCCTAATTGCAGCATCTTCAGAGAGCACTGTTGAACAAGAGTTGGGGAATAAAAAAAAAAAAAACAGTTATTTTTAAAACTGGTATTTTTAAAAGTACTGTCACTTAACATTGCTTCCTGCTGGTACTTTGTTAGATGAAGCATAGAAATCATAAATAACATTACTTAAATTGTAATGGGGAGAGAGAGAGACAGAGAGAGGGAGAGAATCACAATCACAATGTGGAGGAGAAATAAGTCACTGTACAGTGAGTAAATTGAATGCATTTATGCAGAAATCTGCCAGGCAGATGACAGCATTTGCAGGAATTGGTTCATCAGATAAGCACTGACACTTGGACTCTTTGCTTTCCAGGTTTGCACTGTGAATTTGGGCCTTGTAAGGCTAGCAACCCTTGTGAGAATGGAGCTGCATTTAGCAAGAAAACAGATCTGGAAATATTTCCCCTTAGGTTCCAATGCCAATGTGAGAAAAGCTTTGCAGTTTCACCCTGTGAGATCAGTGTCAATGAATGCAGTTCCAGCACTTACCTGTACAGATACTGCTGTGACAGTGAGTTCACTCAGCCACTGTTGTAATATTTGCAGAGCAATCTAATTTAAAACATGACATAACAATAGGAAGGTCCATATATATGAACATAGCCTCTCTTGAACATCAAAGTCAATGTCAGCAGTACTAGGTACCGCTCTTCTGACTAATTTGTTTACATTCTTGTTCATTGCAATTGTAGAAAATGAAGGATGCAGCTATTATGTTCTGGTTATCAGAATTAACTATTTTTGCAATTTATTTTAAACTGTAGATTATTAAAGGTAGTTATTTATAGTCATGGGAAAGTGTTATTTTTAAATGATATTTAAAATTATTATTTTAGCTCATAGCTCATCTCTCTCTCATGCACACACACACACACATACACATGTGTGCGTGCGCACACACACACAATCACACACTTCTTCCTGATGAAATAATATAAATTCATAGAGGGAAAGAATAAGGAAGAAAAGAAAAATATGTAAGCATATAGAGAAAAAAGAGGAAAAACAAGAGACAGAATATTTAAACACTGATTTTTATGTGGGATGACCTATTTCATTTTTTGTTGAGACTCAGGAAAAACTACATAAAATGACATTGCAGGGGGATGTAACTAAGGGGTATGATAAGGAAAACAGGTGAACTAAGAGTCCACCTTCTTTTGCCTTATCTTACCTCCTTTGAATATGTTTTTACATAATCCTTTGGTCAATGTGTAAATAGTGAAAATAATGTAAAAACTCATTTCAATAGAAGGTCATTTACATAATATTTATAAACAAAACTAATATAAATCCATGACTAAATTTTCTAGTATAAATCAAGAACAAATAGAGTGAGATAATATGCTTAAAATATGTCAATAAAATTGTTATTGATTGTCATAAAGTCATGTAATTAATAAATTGTGTAGGGAAAAAATACCCTTTTATTTCTTTACTTTAAGTACTTAAACAATTATTTTTTGTGACGTCCATTTTTTCCTGTGGATCCAATTTAATAACCCAGGTTTTCTTCTGGTACATTGTTCATTTGTTATCTTTTTAGCCAAAAATGATCAACATTTTTATGTAAAATAAAAACAATTTATTTTTAACAATTTCTGTCTTTCAGATTCTTTGATAATTCAAAGTTACCTCTTTTTTGTTACTTTCCTTTAAAAATAATTTATCACTCATGTATTTAGTTATAAACAACTATGATAAAAGTTAATTTGAGTCTTTTTGTTTGTTATTTACTAATATGCATTAGTGTCCAAACCTGAATTCTAATTATAAACATATTTTAATTATCATTATGATTGATGGTATTTCACAATGTCTTACTGACATATGGCACACAGTTTTAATTTAATTTATTATTATACATAATTCCATCTATAACATACAAAGAAGCATTAATTGGCATTTTTATCACAATGATTTATTTAAAACTACACTTATTTTTTGAATCATTTGCATTAAAAATAAATGCTCCATGAAACTATAAGTAAAACAGAAGTAAATTTTGTCTAAAGGCTACTAATTCTGTGTGTCTCCCTTTTCTCTTGTTATTGGCTGGGCTGCCTTGTTCTTCTTAGAAGCCATAGTTGTACATGCTTACTGAGGCACAGCTACAGAAATCAAGATGCTAATAATGTCTATCACATTCCACCATTATTTCTAACCCCATGCCCCCTCCCTTTGCCTCAAACCTCTCTGCCCTATCTAGAGTTCATCTATTCCTCCCATGCTCCCTCTCCCTATCCCATTATTAATCAGCTTCCTTATATCAAAGGGTTATTAGACATTCAGCATTTGTTTTTTGGGGGGATTAGCTAACTTCACTTAGCATTATCTTCTCTAACTCCATCATTTACTTGCAAATGCCATGATTTTATTCTCTTTTATTGCTGAGGAATATTCCATTGTGTATATATGCCACAATTTTTTTATCGATTCATCTATTGAATGGCATCTAGGTTGGTTCCACAGTTTAGCAATTGTGAATTGTGCTGCTATAAACATTGATGTGGCTGTGTCCCTGTAGTATGCTGTTTTTAAGGACATTAAGAAGGAAACAAAATTATGTTCAGAGAATTTGTACAAACTCAGATTTACATATTTTCAAAAATATAAAGACCAAGATGCTGGTTCACACTAGCAGAGACCAGAAACATAACAAATCCCTATGTGGGATCCTGGTTTGGATCCCGAAACAGAAAAAAGGACACTAATGGAAAAACTGGGGAAATTCAAGAAGTGTTAAAGATTAGCTAATAATATTGTACCAGTATTGATTTCTCTCTTTGGATAACTCTGCTATGTTTATCAAAGATGTTAACATTAGAGGAAACCAGATAAAGAATGTACAAAATTTTCCTATTAAATAAAAGAAGAAGAAGAAGAAAGAAAGAAATCAAGATGCTGCTTAAATTCTGCACATTGCATTGAAAATTCTGTTGCCACCTAGGACCTAAGCATTCAATGAGAGTAATAGCAGGTACATGCAGAGGCAGGGTGGGAATGTAGATACATGGTGAATCCTGGAGATAATGAAGGACCCAGGGACTGTCTACAAGTAACTATAAGTCCATTCTTGCTCCAATGACAATTCATGCTGTCACCATTTCCCTGAAACGTTTCAGATACTGTTTTTTTTTTTCATTGTTAGTGATAATTTAATTATTTAAAAATAGTATACTTACATGTGAAAGCTCTTTTTTTAAACTAAGGGTTAAGTAGATAAATATTAGCTTTCAGACCACTATTTGAAACTTACTTTGCAATTCATTTTCTACCCATAGAACTTTAACAACAAGTTAACTTGTATATTAAACCTAAAACAAACTAGGAAAGTTCATTGATGCAGACATTAACTACTAATTATGTTTTGTGTGCTGCCAAAAAGACTGAGAGTGTGAGAAAAATGGATATTTTATATATATATATATATATATATATATATATATCAAACTGTTATCAAATGTCATTGTAATCTTTCTTATTTCAAATAATTAAAGTTTTTTAAGTCAATAGAACTGAACAAGGTAGCAGTGTAGGAGATACTGTAGATCAGTGTGATAGAATATTAAATATAGAAATGTGTAATAGAGTATTAAAAATAGGAATTCACACTTTATTGGTTTAAAGGTGAAATGCATAGCCGATTATAACATTTTAAGAGTAATTTACATTACTGTATCTGTACTATGATTAAAAGAGTATAAAAGAGTTTTCTCTTCTTTGTTTCAGCGCTTGGTGGCTTTTCCTGCTTATGCAACTCAAGTTATGCTGGACAAAGCTGTGAGTGGGACACTGATGACTGCATCCTGAATGTCTGTGAGCAAAATTCCACCCGCAAAGATCTGCATCTTGTTAGTATCCATTGGTCTTATTAATATATCTTAATGAAGAATAGCATAATTTAACCCCTACAAATTTAACCCCTACAAAAGTAAACTTTTGCTCTATGGTATGTCCACATTTGAATACACCTACACATATTTTTTTAAGGTTAGGAAACAGAAAATCAAACAATATTATTTTTAACTTCACTGTGTTAAAATATTTACTCTATGCCAGTTGGTATACATACTATATGAAAAATAGATTCATAGCTATCAGTGATACTGCATTTGTATAAATTTTCAGAAATTCTTCTAAAAGTGCTATAAGTCTCACAGTCATTTTTTTTTTTTTGCCTAACTTGAGGTACTAAATTCACATACATACATTCACTGTCATTCACTATCTTAACTTTTGCTGTGATTTCCATCATGTATTGAATACTCCATCATTTCCTTCATTCATCTTTACTAGTGCTGTCCCTTCTGTACATATCCATTTGTCATAGCCTTTGTCACAAGCATGTGCCATTCTGCCTTAAATGAACTGTGACACAGTTGGCAAATCAATGGGATCCCCTCAGGCTCCTCATTTCTCAGAAAGCCTGACATAAAACACATCTACTCAAGGTGGACTCACTTATTCACAGGCCTCAGAAAATAAATGACATACAACAAAAGCTAATGCTACAACACTGGTATAGGCTTATACTTTATTCTTTAGCAACAGAACCAATTTCTACAAAAAGACTACAGTAGTTGAAGTTAGAAAGCAAGTCTTTCAAAAACAAATGTTTTCATCAAAATATTTTGACTATCATCAAGGGTCTGACACTGTTTGTTTTTACAACGAGAGGATAATTTGCAGCACTTTTTTTTGTTTCCCACAAGGAAGGCAGATACATAAAAGAATAATTGTAATTAATGTTTGAATATACATTACCAGCACCAGGGATGATCCATAGGTTATTGAGCCACTATACAGGAATGTGTAATTTCCTGTAGCTTCATCTTGATTCATAACAAACGTGTTATCTAAATCAGGTTAATCTAATCCCAGACTCAGGGAATACATTAAGAATGGTCAGGAGATACTACACTGGTCTCTGAGACAAGAGAAGTTCTTTCAAAGAAAAGGTTACCTCACCTGCACATAGGATGTAAGAGGTAGGCGTGTCCTTTTCTAGAACTTGTAGCTTCTGGATTGTATACATCTAGTTGCTGTTTTCAGGCCTCAGATAGATGACTCTGAAGGCAGCAAAGACTCACAATTGAGAAACCCAGACCTATGATCCATTGTTGAATCCCTAAGTGAACTTCCCAGGTGCCATCTCAATATGTGGAACTAATTATAAGAAATCATTATGGCCTCTTGTTTAGAAAGACTAATTTTCTTTTAGTTGTGGGTAAATTATCCAATGTGGAACATTCATGTATGGTTGATTTTTTTTTAATCCTATGGCTTCAGCAGCAACTTCAAAAATAATAGTTTTGTTTTTGTTTTTGTTTTTATTTTAGTAGAAAGAACTTCATACCCCAAAACATAGCATTCCACTTCTAGGCCTGACCACAACTTTTGTGTATGACACTAAACTTGGTCATTTGACAAGTCAGGGGCTGACTTTAGAGGATGAATCATACTAAACCATAGAACATGCAAATATACTATTTTTTTTCCATTATCTACTTTCCAAATTTCCTATAAGAACTTATTCAGACTAACTTTAGCATCAGCTCAAATTCTTGATTACTATTTCTAGAAATTGTTAAAACAAGAATAACAGAGAAAGCAGCAAAGTTAAAAAAAATCAAGTTTCTTAATAAATTTCACCTAGATTATCTATGTGACTAATTAATTAAAACCTATGTTTATACACAAGGGGACTATTGCAAGTATTTAATGCATATGTATATACACACATTATATATCAGTTTCAAGGAAAGAATTGTCATTGGCTTTGTGATATCTTTTCCAAGATCAGTGTTGTGAACACAACAGTTTGTTTTTAAAAAGTTAAGTGATGTTCAAAGTATTTTGTAGCTTGTTGATATTGCATCTGGGGCCCCAAGACTACCCTCACATTTGATAATTCCCAAGAAAGACTAAGAACAGTTGTTTTACTCTTTGATAGTGTTTATTACAATGCAAATTTATAGGTTAAAAACAGAAAAGGGAAATGACACACAAGATCAAGTCTAGGAAAAACCTGGGATGTACATCCCACATGTTCAACTCTTAAAGATACGTGGACAGTGTTTAAACATCAGAAACAACTCGGAACAACGTGTATGGAGTGTTGCCAACCGGGGAAGCTCATGTATGGCTTGGTGTTCAGAGTTTCTATTGTGGGTCACTCACAAAAGCATGGAGGTCCTACATCATTGAGTTTCTCTGACTGGTTTCCCACTCCTGTAGTGATCAAGGTGACATAGCATTGACCTACAGCCCCAGACATGCAAAAAATAAATACATATATAGAGGAAAGAAAGACTTCCAGCATTAATTACATGATTAGCATGATCTAGTTTGCATAATTGAAGGTATCAAGTTTCAAAGATATCATTATCAGTCATGATATTCAATGGCTCTTATGTGCCAGTCCTTTCTTCAGAATATTCAAGGTTGGAGTACCCAAGTTTGCTCAGTTAACTTTGTTACTCAGATATTTGGGTAAATATTGAATTTTGGTATTATGACAAATGGTACACAATTAGAAAAACAACATATTCTATAATAATACACTGAAACAAAAAAAAATTATCCCCAAGACATTCTGTCAAAGAGAATGGGCTAAAATAAAACTCACACTTTTGAAATAAAGCTTGAACTAGACATTATAAATATATGAAATAGAGTAAGGTTCAACTTGAATTTACATTTTCTTGTTTTCACTAACTCATTGGTGAAAAAATAAACTATGAAATGCTGAATGTTTTGTGATGGAAGATAAAATTAGAAAGATATAGAGTAGGATTTTTCTAAAGAATTTGTAATAATCCTTAAACACAGAAAGATGACTTTATTTCATCTACAAGGCATTCATTCACATTTGGCAAGAGTCAGCAGCCTGTCTGTTGCAGGGCAGGACCCTAGACCAGCCCAGGCACTCCCAATCACAGGAAGCTTGCTGCTTCTTTAAGCTTGGTGTATGTGTAGCTTTAAATTAACCTTTTCACACATGCCACATTATCTTCTGATTATATGGGAGCACCATGATGTTGAATTTAGAATATAAAGCAGAAAATCAGGAGACTTTCAAAGCACAGTGAGAGGTTCTCCATAACAATGGGCCAGTTTTCTTCTTTTCCTTTTTTTTATGGCTCAGTGAACCTAAATAAACAATGAGACTGAGAAAAGAATGTTGAATGTTTATCAAAAATAAGATACAAATGTTAAAAACAGGTATCCTGAGACTTAGCCCCTCCTGTAACTGTCATAGGCATATTTGAAAGTAACTATTTCTTTGTGGTTGTTTAAATATGTATGATAAAATTAGTCTAGTATTTTCCTCTCATTTTATTTTCAGTTTCCTCTGTATCCTACATGAATAATGAATGATTAATTTTAATAACAGCAGGAGAAACAAAAATAGTGCAATAGAACTAATATGTGGAAAGAACAGAGTTTTTATTCATATACAACTATATGAACACTCAGACATATGATACACTACAGATTTACATTTTCTCCTGTGTAGCCAAAACAAACTGAGTGTTCTAGTAATAAATAAATAACTATTTTTTTTTTTACCTTTGCCAACTACATGGTTGGAAAATTCATGTTAGTCCTTTGAGAGTTAGCTGTTTTCTCCTGTTGAGATTATAAATGCGGGGGTTGGATCAAGTGGCTGCTATTAAAATGCCTATTGTGCCACCTCTTGTCCCTTTTAAAGATAGGTTAATCTGCTAAATGATTCTAATCCTTGCATGCCATATGTGATGCCCTGGACCTTTTCTATTCTCTCCCCGAAAGCACATAATGCTTAGCTAGTTAGGAGGCAGGTCCTAATGCTTCTACAATATGTCCAATTGCACTATCTGAAACCTCCAGATTCTGCACTGTCTTTAGGATTACAAATCTCCCATCAGCGCACAATCCACTGCTCACTGTCACATTCTTCAACCTTCATTTCTTTCATGCCCTCCCTCTCCGTAAAGATTTGCTTAATCTGATTTGATGGAAACGAACACAGAGGTTCCTACTCAGTGTCAGAGCTTGGTAATGCCTGAATTCTTAAAACTCAAAGAATTGTTTCAACAATGTCCTGATGGAGAAAAGAAAAGAAATAATTTCTACAACAACAACAAAGACAATGGTAAATTAGATTATTCACAATTTACCTGTTACATAGGAAGGTGGCAAAATTTTCCAGCCTTAAATATCTTAGATCATAAATATAACCTTTGTATTGACTGTGTTATGTCTTAATATTGCATTTAAGCCATGGGTTTTATGGAATTTTGCCTAAAATGTCAAACCTGATAGAATTAGTTTTTCTATACTCATTGTTTAACATGTTTGTGTTAAACTTCTTTTAAGAGTAACTTAAAAGGGTACAGAGAGAATTTGGAAATTGTCTGACTTTGACATGAATTTGCTCTGTTTTACTGCAATTCACTTAACTTATTTGAGCCATAATATATATATATATATATATATATAGAGAGAGAGAGAGAGTAATATTTATTCAAGTTCACTACATATAGTTTTATTTTATTGATTTAAGGACTATATAGCTTTGCATTTTACTTTCATATCATTATATATGTGTATTCACACACATATACAAGATATTGCCAATTACAGGCATTTAAGTATGGGCAGTACCAACTGTATCAGTTTCTTCAATAAAACTTAAGAATTGGAATAAATTGTTTTTAAGTAGGGCATTGTCTTTGAAAATACACATACTTAAAGAAGGCTGGGCATGAAATCCAGTAGTTAGGGTGCATGCTTAGGCTATACAAAGATGTGTAAGGCCTGGGTTGAATCGCCAGCATCCAGAGAGAGAGAGAGAGAGAGAGAGAGAGATAAGGAAGGAAGGAAATGAAACACCAAAGTTATAAATAAATCCACACTAAACAAAAATTGCAACATTAGAGCATGCATATGGGCCCAAACACCTGGAAAATTTATGCCTTGTGATTTTGGTGTGTACTTCTGAGATTCACTGGACAATGTATTTAGATGGCATTTCCTAGCTTTAAAATTCCATACTATTAAGGCTGGGACATAAGGACATTCGTGTATACTGATAACTGATCATGATATTACAAAACTCCTAAAATAGAAAAAAAAGAGAGAATTATCTGAAAGATCAAGAGATTTAGCCTCTCCTTTAGCTTCATATTTCATATCATCTTCCTTTTATAATACTGTTCTTTCTTTTTTTTTATTTGCCATCTGTTTCAGTATTGTTTTTAAGACAAAGGGTATAAATTCTAAACATTGCATTACATTCATATGGTGACTAAACAATATATTGCTTTCCATTCACTGTTGTAATAACTTAGTGAACTGTCATCCTCCCTGTATATTGACATTTGCTAATCTGAAAATCAGTGCATGAAATTATAGCTTCTTTTAGAGACTGGCTATAATGTTTGAAATCATTTTAGGAGTATTAAAAATAATCAATAATTGATTGATTTTAATTATATCCCAAATGTTCAGTTAAGACTGTTGATTAAATTGAGTAGTTGAAACATCTCTAGCAGTGAATACATAGCCAAAACTTTAATCTAAATCTTGATGTGTAAGCTGAAAACCAATCTCATAGTTAAAAGAGGCACTGCAGTGACTGGGTCACACAAAACAAGGTTCTTTGGTCCTGGCCATTCTAAATACCGTAATTTGTTTATACAGTCTTCAGATTTGCCTATAATTTAATGCTCAGAGTTCAATTTTTATTATATAGATCCTAAGTTTAAGAATATACTGAGAAAATTTAGTGTTGCATTTATTCCTATGATTCTACCCTTTCTACAATAGAGTATGGAATTGTTTTTCCTGTACAGACCATGACTAACACAGAATTTTAGTTCTTTCATCTCATGATCTACACATTTTTTTTTCAATACATTCCTGTCAATTGTCAATTTTAATTATGTTTATTATGCCTGTCTGAAGCATCCCCATTTCTTTCCCTCAAATCTGTTCTTTGGAATCTATGTTTGCTCTGAAATGAATAATCAAAATTCGGGGGATTACATACAATGTAGAAGTAAACAGAACCTAAGAAAAGATGTGTTGATCCAACTGAATAAACAAATAAATGAACATTAATGCTTTGAACTTTTGAAATCTATTTTGGAAGCTCAGACATATTTTTCTTTCTTTCTTATTTCAAGATTCATTACAGAAAAGAGAGGTTTACAGATGGTTGAATTTTGAGGCTTAAGATATCCATGGAGCAGTATTGAATTTCATAAATATTGTGTGAGAACATAACAGATCAGTGAGAGGAATTTTACATTTTCAGTCTCTCTAATAAAAATGGACAGTTCCTAGAAATTGTCTAGTTTAAAAAAATGATTTAGAAGAAACTGAACACAATTTTTATCGCTAATATTATTCAAAGAGCATAAATAAGTGAATTTGTTCATTTTCAAAGAATTATGGAACCAATTAAGCTTAAGTTCATTTCAAAATAAACATTGTACTTTTGTATTATTTGAATAACTATAATTGTGACTCCTCTCTGGAAAACTTATTTCTGAGAAATCAGTGGGGGATTACAGTCCACAGTAGCTGTTTTTTTTTTGTTTTGTTTTGTTTTCCTAGTAAACGTTCTTTCTGCCATTTAGATGTATGCTATTTTTCAGTCTTTATAAATTGTTGCCCCAAACTAATGTTCTGTGGGCATTGTGTGTTCACATATTATTTTTAGGAAAATCAGAAAGGAATAAAATACACATCTTCCTTCAGGATGACATGTTTCTTCAACAATATATTATAAACTGACAACCATACCTTTCAAAGAGTGTAGATCCTTTATCTTCATCACTGAAGAACTCAATTACTAGCTTCCCCTTTCATTCAACCTCCCCCCTTTGTCTGTAAAAGGCTTTATCCAAAGTGAAAAATCTAGTAAATTTAGGCTAAAATAGGACATCTATGTGTAGAAATAAGTTTATGTGCAGGAATATATGTATGCATGTATACACATACACAGAAAAGAGAATACAGGTGTTCCATAGTCATCCATGTACATCTAAGTAAAAGAAAAATTCTGTGTTTCATAAAAATAGTTCTGGAAATGAAATCAGTTGCTTCATACTATGAAGATGTCTTGCTTATTTGATAGACTGTGGATATAGATGAGATATATATTTAATTTACATTTATTAGAGCTAGGACATGAATAACCTCTTTCTTTAAATTAATGAAGAGAATTGGTTGGGAATAATAGTCAGTGGTATTGTGTTCATAATAGTGTTACACTGTTAGCATATACTTTAATATCAAAAGGATGAGTTTGGAAGAGAAAGTTGGATTCGAGATAGATAGGTTTGCTCTCACTGGCTATATTATCTCAAAAAAGATACTTAACTTTCTGTGCCTTATCAGTTCAATTTAATAAAGAATATGTTAGAATAGTAGCTAATTTGTAGATTGTTATGAAATTAAATACAAATGATTCATTCTTTTACTGCGTATTAAATCTGTAACATACTGCTTGCCACATAAAAAGCAACTAGTCAGCCGGGTGTGGTGGCACACACCTATATTCCCAGCAACTCAGAAGGCTAAGGCAGGAGGATATAACTTTTAAAAGTAGCCTCTGCAAGGTAGCGAGGACATAAGCAACTTAGCAAGAATCTGTTTCAAAATAAAAAATAAAAAGAACTGAGAATGTAGCTTGGTGGCAGAGTGCTCCTAGAATCAATCCCTAGAAAACAAAACAAATAGTAAACAAAAATAAGAGGATGGGGGCAGGAGGACTGGGGTTGTGGCTCAGTGGTGGAGCACTTGCCTAGCATGTGTGAGGCACTGGGTTTGATTTTCAGCACCACATGTAAATAAGTAAATAAATAAAATAAATATCCATCAACAACTAATAAAAATATTAAAACAACAATAGCAACAACAATAAAACAGCCACTAATAAAATAAATCTCATGCTGAATTATGATGATGATCATTATCATGGTGATAATTTTAACTCTGAAGAAAAATAAGTTTCGCTGAGTTGGGCTAAAACACTTTGAATTTCAAAGCCAGGGTACTTTACTCAAGCTTGTGGAACTGAGTTACAATAAACTGTGATCCAGTATTTTTTTTTGTTAAAAATAATTTATTTACTGACCATTTAATTTCATTATTGATACATTCATTTTATGCTAAATTTATATGTATATGTGAATGCCAAATCACCACTGCTGTTTCTAAGAATCTAAGAGTATTATGGATTCACCCTGGAGATTCTGAATTAGTAAACAGGAGGTGAGTTTGAACCACTGTGTTTTTAAAATCTTCACCAGAGAATCCAGGTGCAGAGCCATATGTACATATGAATGCTAATTTATACATATATACATATATAAATTTATATATATGAACGCTAATTTATATATGACAGCTAACATTGCATTGTTTTATTGTAGTTTTTATCATGATGTACTGGTTCCTGTTCCTGTGGGTGAGTATTATGTTTACTTTTAAACTTACATCCTCAAGGCTGAGTTAGGACAGTGGCTAGAACACAGTAGTATGCCAATAAGGAGGGAGGAGAGAGAGAAAGGGAGGGAGAGTACAGGGAGTCAGATTTTACTCACTTTTCTTTAACTATTTTAAAATTTCTCTCATGGAGTGAAAAGCCCACAGTCTAGACTCAAGCCTGCATTCCAGAGATTTGGAAGCTACTGCTAACTTCTGTTTGACATGATCTCAGCCTCTTGGGGACTCTTAGGTCATCTTTTAAGGCTTGCAGTAAGATTGCTACATTTCTACTGAAATGTTCTGCATCTGATAGACACAAAGCAGAACACCGTGGCCTGATCCTTCTCCCTTCAGGTATCTAGCCTTTAATCTGGCTAACTCCACCTAAATCTTATCAGTGCTACAGCCTTCCAGGTCAGCTTCCCTGATTTAAGTCACTGGCCTTTTCTGACCTCTCAGAACAAGAAAATCTCCCTTGGTCTAACTGCTGTGCTTAAAAGACTAAGAACAAAATTCTGCCCTCTATACTTTAGAAAGTTTGAAATGAAAACAGAAGACACAAATGTGCTTGATATGGAAATAAATGTGGATAAGTAGGTGAACATAATTAAGTAGAGACATAGAAACAGGTATAGAGGTTGTTACTAATTCTATGACTCTCTGAAATATACAATTATGGACTAGTTGCACGTCAAAAAGTATAGATATGACTTTGTTCTGTGGTATGCTTTTTCAGGACACCTTTTATAGTTCACTGGTGTATCAGAAGATATTTTGCAGAGAAAAATGTGAGATGAATGGAGATGAAGAAGATTTCTCAGGATCACACAATAAAACACAGCAGAGTTAGGACAGGTCTACTGATCACAAATTTTCCTCAAGTTTCCCTTTATGTCCTAAGCCATTCTGTACCCATGAAAGAAGTAGAACTTGAATTCATTTCCTTCCATTCCTTATAAAATTGGGGTTGGGGCACAAATTCCTAGACAAACCAATATTTCAGAGGCTCTATGACACATCTAAATCACCACTGCTGTTTCTAAGAATGTAAGAGTATTATGGATTTGCCCTGGGGATTCTGATTTAGTAAACAGGAGGTGAGGTTGAGCCATGGTGTTTTTAAAATCCTCACCAGAGGATCCAGGTGCAGAGCCAAATCACATAAATATCAGACTATCCACATTCTCTAGATTGTATAAAGCATAGTAATTTATGTTCATAAACAAGTTTATGGAGCTCTCAGCACCCAGCTGATGCTAATCTGTGGGGAAGTGTGCACTGAGAAGTGTAGCAAGCATAGTGTAGGGAATAGTCTACCATCAGGTGACAGGACCCAGTCACAGACACTGAAATGCATATGTAAGTTTCTCAGTCTCTCAATGATTGAAGCTTATGGGAATTCAGAGCTAGAACTTTAAAAACTAAAAATTTAGGACTACAATAAAGAGAATGCTAAGCATTCCTTTCTCTCATATGGGAATATTTTAAGGAAAAAATATTTCCCTCTTCAAGTTTTGGTGACCAATTCTAGCAGCCCTAGGCAAAAAAGTGGCTCTTAAAGAAAACTGATAGGGAAAGAACAGGCAGATCATCTAATAGATTTTATTAGGGACTGGTTTTAAGACTAAAGGAAAAATGCAGTTTTAGGGAATTATTTTCCAGAATGTACAATGTTTACGATGTGAGGACTGGGGATGTGTTTCAGTGGTGAAGTAGTTGCTTATCATGCATAAGGCCTTGAGTCTGATCCCCAGCACTTTGGCAAAAATTTTTTTAAAAAGTGTGTGTGTTTGTGCATGTGTTTTGTAGTATCATGGGATACTACAGAATTTGAGAAAGTGACACAAATATTTTGCTACTCAACTAAGATTTTTGTCTGTAATTTTGGATGGGAGCTATAAGTATAAATTATCTCCAAGGTAAACTGAATCCTCATGTTACAAGCATCCTGGTGCATGCTGAGAAGTGCTATTCAAGGAATCTTACCAAAGCTTGGAAGAGAACCAGAACAATAAAGGCCATATAAATTAATAATAAATAGGCATTTTAGTCATAGAAATGCAACAAGAAACTTACACTTGAAGTTTCTGGGTGCAGTTGCACTATACCCAAGAAAGACTACGGAGCAGGAACATTGATCCTTAGGCTTATAGACTAGTTACTAAAACAAAATTTACTACAGGATTAAAATATACTACTGGAAAATAATTTGTAATCTTATTAACTTGGCAGCTTTTTTCTTTCATAGGAGATTCAGTTCATTAAATTAGAAGCTAATGATTAAAGTAACTGGAACAGGTGATAGCCAAAGAATTTGAACATTCAAACGGTTTAAAACTTGGATCAGTTTATCCAACTGCCTATTACTAAGGAGTAGGAAAGGAGTTTAAATTATCCTTATTATTGCAGTTGAATTCATTTTAGAACTTGCGCATGGTATGATTTTTATGCTTGATCAGTGAGAGGATCAGAAATAATCAGGATACAGAGCATAAGAAGCACTCATGGAATGGGGTGGAAAATTAAGGAGAATCCAGCAAATAGGCACTAAAAAAACATTTAAAGTTGGTGATAGTGTCATGGTGTGAGAGCAGGTTAAGACAAAATGCACAGAAGTACATTATAGATGGTAACTGCAGCACCATGATTTTCATGGCAAGTGTTTATTGCCTGGCCACAGATTTCATCCTTCAGATGGCTGGGAGTTTGTCAAGTGAATGGCCTCAACCACATAATTTACCCATGAGGTGAGGGTAAAAAGCATTATTTAATCAAAGTATAGGTCAACTGCTAAAGCTATTTAACTGGGAAAAAAGTAATTTAAATGTACATGCAAAGAACAAAATTCCCCAAAATTTGACATCAAAGATGTTTTACTAAATGTACCACACACAAGAAAGAATGACCTTTATAATTGGTAAATATTCTAAAATATTGCACTTTGATTCAGTCAGAAATATGTTTTTAAGGATAAACTAGAAATTTACCACAAATTTTAATTTTAATTTAAAAAATTCAATTTAACAGGAAAATGTCATGAGAGAAAAATAACTATCCTCAGCTTCTTTTGTATTATTGAGAACTATTATAATATGCTGATAATCAAACATCAAAATATCCCAAAGGTTTTGAAATATTTCTTTAAGGATATGGTCTCAATGCTATATTTTAGCCATTAGGAAGTTTGCTTCTGCTGTATTCTAATGGACAGAGAAAATTGACGAATCTCTTAAGATTTGCCAATCCAATTAGCATATGTCACCAGACTTCTGTCATTTTCCCACTATTTTTTCTTTTGTCTTCAGTCTGACCAATGAGAAAAGATGTATCAGTGATTACAATAAAATTTTGGTTTGATTCTTAAAAATATATTTTAGCATTCTGAGGCAAACTGAAAACATACATTTAAAGTAAATGAATTGTCAGTAAAATGCAAAAAAAGTATAAAAATTTAAGTCAAAAATGAAAAAGAATAGATAGTGTGCAAAACACTTTCAATTTATTATGTATTGTCCAATGATATTTGGCCCTTCTAATTATCTTTAAAAGAGGATAATTTGATGAATACAGTCTTTAATGCACAGAAATAAAAAAAAATCTGCATTCTCTTTTAATCACATTATTCTTTATCATAATAGAAATTGACCTGTGCCTTAACAGCATTGTGGATGGAAATCTAAACTGGCAAAACTCTTTATTTGCCTCAATCTTGGGAAGTAAAACAAACAGAATAGAAAAAGCTACATGAAAAAGTCACCCTTGTGATAATGACAAATAAAACATTTGTCTGGATGAAAATGGACATGATATGCATTTAGAGAGCCTAGCTGGATTCTGGAAAACTGTGATAAGAAAGAAAAGCTTGGGCTGTGGTTGTAGCTCAGCAGTAGAGTGCTTGCTCAGCACATGCAAGGCCCTGAGTTTGATCCTCAGCACCACATAAAAATAAATTTAAAAAATAAAGAAATCTTGTCCAACTACAACTTTAAAAACATAAAAATTAATTAATTTTTAAAAAAGAAAAGCTTAGTAGGGACGAAGAGCATGAGAAGAAGATTAACATTAAACAGAGATGAGAGGTGGGAGGGAAAGGGAGAGAAAAGGGAAATTGCATGGAAATGGAAGGAGACCCTCAGGGTTATACAAAAGAACATACAAGAGGAAATGAGGGGAAAGGGAAAAATAATACAAGGGGGAGAAATGAAGGTCAGTAGAGGGGGTAGAGAGAGAAGAGGGGTGGGGAGGGGAGGGGAGGGGGGATAGTAGAGGATAGGAAAGGTAGCAGAACATGACAGTCACTAGTATGGCAATATGTAAATCAATGGATGTGTAATTGATGTGATTCTGCAATCTGTATATGGGCTAAAAATGGGAGTTCATAACCCACTTGAATCAAAGTGTGAAATATGATATATCAAGAACTATGTAATGTTTTGAACAACCAACAATAAAAAAAAATAAAGTAAAAAAAATAAATAAATAAAAATAAATAGATATTAAGGGTTTTCTAAAATTAAGGAACAAACATGGCAAAAACTTATTATCCCCTTATAGATTATACAGTAGTGGCCTCTTATTTGAAGGGGAGGGGGGCATATCTCAACAGCCCCAGCTGATACCTAAAACCATAGACAGTACCAAACTCTCTATATACTGTGCATTTTGCTATCTGTGCATACCTATGTTAAAGTTTAATTCAGAAATGAGGCATAGTCCAATATTAACATATAATAGAGGATAATGAAATTGAACAAGTGTAACAATATAATAAGAGTCACGAGAATGGGGTCTGTCTCCCTGAAAACATTGCATTGCACTCACCCTTTCCTCTTGACGATGAGAGATGATGCCTGCTGTTGGGAAGAGATGGAGTGAGGTGAAGAATGGGGACACCATGGCACAGCATTGAGTGACTCCTGACATTCCCCCTCAATGCCCAGGACACCATTCTGAGGATCATGATGAAATTTATGCCATGACACTCCATCCTGCCTGGGCGGTGAATCATTCCAACATCTAGCTCACCCACGCAGCACACACTACCAGCCCATTAGTCCCTTAGTGGATGTTTAAAATCAGATTGACAGCTGTGGTTGGAAAGGCTTGTGTCCTAGGAATCCTCAGAATGGTACACTATTTGGAGCTTATGTATTGGTTATGTATTGGTTTCTGAAACATTCCATCTAATATTCTTGTCTCTGTTGACCGTGGATAACCAAAACCCTGGAAAGCAAAATTGTAGATAAGGGAGAATTTCAGTATAATAGAATTTAATCCTGTTACCTGGATGTCTCTAGACATTTGGGCAACTGGACTTTTTTTGACAAACGGATATATACAAAGAGAAAAGTAAGTTTTAAATTTTAGGACGTGTATTATTCTCTTGCAGATAAATTTAGAAACTATCATAATATGTCCATCTACCTTAATACACATATTAGTGATCTCATCTAAATTGATGATTTAAAGTTATACCAAATTTTATAAATATAATAATATCAATGAAATAATCAACAAAGATTTGTTATTAATACTAGAGCACTCAATATGCAGTCTTTTGTGAATATGGATTAACAAAAAAATAGCAAAATGGGTGAGTACCTTAATAAACAATAAACTTTATTTTCAGCTACAAATTTTTATTAGTTTTATAACAGAAATAATAACAAAAAGATAACTTTTAGCAAAAGTATCATGAAATTTTTAATAAAATACAGAATTTTATTATTTGCTCTAGAAATAAAATCTGAAATACAGGGACTTTAGAAAACGAAATTGTATACAATTTGATGCCATATCTCAAAAGAATGTGCATGCTTTCTATTTATTGTCTGTATTTTCCATGTAATTAATCTCTATAGAAATAAAATTAGTGATAAGAATTTAAAAAAAAAAAAAAGAAAAGAAAAGCTTAAGAGAGAAGATTACTGAACAATTGGGACAGGACAGTAATATGTCCAGCAAATTAAGGAAAACTTCCACAGTAATTTTTAATGTAAATTTTTGAACCCAATTTTTACATATTGTTTTTAATTATATATATATATATATATATATATATATATATATATATATATATACCATATATAAAATATATATATGGTATAAGATGGTGTTTTGATATCTTTACAGTTATGAATTATGAAATAAGGCTAATTAACAAATCCATTGCCTCACTTCATATACTAATAATATTTGACCATAATATTTTTACGGTGAAAATATTTAAAAATCTCCTGTGTAGGCAATTTTAAAATATGCAATTTATTATTTTTATCATAGTCACTATTCTGTGCAAAAAATCACAAATTCTTATTCTATCTAGTTAAAATTTTAAACCCTTTGATTGACATTTTCTTTTCCTTATCCACCCTACCTCGCCCCAGCTGGCCTTTGTTAGCCATCATTCTACTTATTTTTGTATGAGTTTAACTTTTTAGATTCCACATATAAGTGATATCATGTGATATTTGCCTTTCTGTGCTTGGCTTATCTCAACTTAATGATCTCCAGGTTGAACTAAATTTTCAATATACTCACTCTACACTTGATCTACAATATAAATTCAATTTATAATTGCCAGATTCAGCCACCAAAAATATTCCATGAGACATACTTCCGTATTCTAAAATATCAATTTATCTGAAATTCAAATCAACAGCATGTCCAGTAGTTTATCTAACAATCCTTATTCAATCAGCCCTACTTCAGAGATATTTATATATGAGTCATTATATATCCTACTGGGATAGTCTTGCATTTAAAGTACTTATTTTCATATATCACTTAGGCGTGGAGTTTGACTAAAGGAAGACAAAATTGTTCTAAGTGATTTCTTCTAGAACTACTTAGATGTGGAGAGGGAAGAAAATCATGAAGGGCAAAGAAGGAAATAAAGTTATCTCTCTCCATGTTTAGACAGGCAATTTGACTAAACAAATAGGGTCAATGCCTGAGGTACTTACTGGTAGGCTTTAATTGGTCAGATATCAAAAAAATTTGCCACTTCTTGTTGTTCATTCAATTGACAGATTGTAAAAGGATAAATTCTAGCCCCAAGCAAAGTCATGACCCATCTAAAGGTTATGAACTTTCACAAGCTCCTGGAAATGTTCTGACAAAGATTGTCTTTAGTGGCTGACTGTGTCTGTTGTCAATGATGACCTATAATTATAGAAGTTGAACTGCCACCAAGGTCTGTCCTGCATCTGCATATTCATTAGTCAAGAGACATTTCTTCTCACATACATGTAAAAGAATTTACCAGAAAATTAATATATATAGTATTAATGAAATCCCAGATATGTACTTATTTTCTGATCTTGAACAATAGATTTTTTTACCTTATGAATGTTTAAAATAAAGTCTATTTGTTATTTGCTCATTAGAAGTAGAATCTTAAAGATTATTAAAAAGCTGGAATGTTCAGAAGCCAGGAAAGAAACTTTTCTTTCTGTTACCAGAAACTTATTTGGCTACAATGGGAGTGATGGAAGGATGGATGAAAATAAAACCTGGATGACCTCAGAGGGAGAAGTTCACCAGAAAAATAGACCCTGGGCTGCAATGTAGCATAGAGAAGGATGAGATTTCTGTACTGTGTAAGGCATCTTACAAATCATAATAAACTGCTTTGTAAGAAAGCACATTCATTTCCAATTTAAAACCTTGTCTCTTCTTGCAATAATATATAGCTAGCTTTTTTTTATGTTTTGAAATAGTTTCATTATCTTATTTTTCTGGTATACCAAAATTGATTATTCTACAGAGAGCTGAGCTTCCTGTTACAATTTTGTCAATAACTCTTCAATAACATTTTAAAATCTGGTTGTAAAATTAATACATGATTTTTTGTAGGCAGTTAAGACAGAGAAAAAGACAATTAAAATTAAAAAGACAAAAACAAAATCAATCTACTAGCAAAACAGTCATAACTAGTAGATTGTGCTTCAATAAATTGTTGGGAAAATGTTATCAAATACCTTTTAGTTTTGAATTGACACTTTGATAACCTCTCTATTCCTTTAGAAAATAAGTTGTCCAGTTGCATAATCAGTCCAGAACAGTATTACCCCTTGTACATGACTGAAACAGTAAGAAACAGGGGTAGTTTATCTGGAAGTATAGAACAGAATCTGACCTCAAAAATCCAATTTGGAACCATTAAATATTTAAAATTGATAAAGTTCAGATTGTATTACAAAATTTAATAATAAACAAATTTCATATAAGAATTAAGGTTTTTATCTTCTTTAAAGTAATTAAATCCAATAATTCCAGGCCAGATTCTATTACAGACAGAACTCCTAGAGTTAAGCAGTCTTTATCTGCTTAGAACTCTACACCTCTTCTTCTGTTACTAGATCATGAAGTCTGATAACAACTGTTTAAACCCTGGAGCTACATGCCAGGAAGAGATGGAGACTTGTGGCCAAGAGTGTCACTTGGTCTTGTGGTTTTATGAGCTTTTTCTTTAAAGAGTAGGCTACAGTGTTTCTCCAATCAAGGCTCAGATAGTGAGAAATCACCCCCAAATAGAATAAAAAGCATAGTATGAAAGAAAAGAAAATGTTTTGTACCTGATGGAAAGTCAGCATGTCCTCCTTTCATTAATCTCCTAACAAACAATAGTATAGAGAAAAGAAAAAAGTAGGAGGGATCCTTGAACAGACTTCATAATAATATCAGACTATCTTTTAACTAATGATTTGAAATGTTATGAACAGTGGTTTTTATTTTTTCATCTTTTTATGTCCAAAGGAACACCTTTTATGAGTAGAAACATTTAAGTACAATTTTGTGTGACAATAATGGTGTTGGTGAAGACTCAAATGAGTGAGTCTGTATCTATTTATTATCTATTTATCATGACATAAATAGCTCATATACTTCCTCATTTCTTATATTCACACTGAAATATGAGTAGATTAATTGACATAATGCGGTTATCTATCTTTTTTATGTTTTCACTGGATAAAAAGTGCACTCTACTGAGACAGTTTCAGTTAATTAAGTCACTCTTACTTTATACTGTACATTATTCTGTTTAGGCAGGATAACAATCCTATTGACAT
The DNA here is from genome assembly GCF_021218885.2 of Marmota monax. Lineage (NCBI taxonomy): Eukaryota > Metazoa > Chordata > Mammalia > Rodentia > Sciuridae > Marmota > Marmota monax. Next base: position 5,373,010 of record NW_026695220.1, on the reverse strand, counting down.
TTTGCCCATGGATGACCTCTTTCAAAGCTAATTTGTATTCAGTTGTTCTCTGAAGTAAATCAAAAGATGAAGTGTAATATGAACGATTTATCTTTTAAAGGATTGAGAATATCAATGTGCAGGAAAAATAAAACTGACATGAAGTTCATAATGTTATAAAATAGGAACCATTTAATCCAAAATATCTATTTATTTAATAGATTTATACTTGCTATTCATTTCTCTGGCACGAGAAAGCTTCATAAGGATTTCTAAAAAAAAATGATTACATATATATATATATATATATATATATATATATATATCTTATTTCTTGAAAACTTAAGATTCTATACAAAAAAGGATTATAATTTTAGTAAGTATATCTTTGGTTTTGTAAAATACTTGATAATTTATATGTATATAAGGCAACCCAAGAAAGTAATTATATTTTTCTATAAGTTATAAGAATATCTAGTGTTTTCTAAAATATTTATCAACTCTAAAAATAATAAATCTACTTTAAATTATTAATAGTTAATAAAATTAAATGTGCAAAAATTTTTCCAAAAATTTTTAAAAACACAGATATTCATTCAGGCTGAAGTTGTCAGTTATACAACCAGCATCCAGATTCCATTGCAATCTATTCCATGTCCCTAAGGAGTCAAACCTTTTTCCCCTGTTTTATTGTATTGGGGATTGAACTTAGGGCTACTTAACCACTAAGCCACATCCCCAGCCCTATTTTGTATTTTATTTAGAGACAGGGTCTCATTGAGTTGCTTACTGCCTCACTTTTGCTGAGGCTGGCTTTGAACTCAGGAACCTCCTGCCTCAGCCTCCCAAGCTGCTGGGATTACAAGTGTACACCACCATGCCCTGCTTCCCAGGCCTTTTTATTTTTGATTTTGAGACAGAGTCTTGCTAAGTTGCCCAGGCAGGCCCAAGGCTTGTGGTCCTCTTGCCTATAATGCACTAAATGAAAAAAATAAGTGTTAATTATTAATCTAAAATTTTGGTGTACTTTAGTTATTTAATTATTCATGAATATAGTATATGTAGATTGAGTTTGTCTCCCTTTTGTATTCTTGAATTAATTCTGCTTAGTAATTTAAAAGTTGGGTTCTAATTTCAATTTTTAAGTACTTTATTTAAAGCACTGATCAAAATGAAAAGGGTTCTATGAAGAAATACATAGTTGAAAAAGAAAGCAGGATTGTGATACTGTGTTTACTAAATTGTTACATTTACCTTTATTATCCCCACTAATTATGAGAATTCTGTAAACAGATAGTGCTGCTGGTCTGGTCTTCATTTCTATTTCTCTTCCTTTTGCTACAAGTACTATTGTTGTTCTGATGTTTAAAAACATTACTCTTTCTACAGGGAAGTAAAGTATTTTTGTGTTTATTTACTTATTTATTTATATTTAATTAATTTATATTTATTTATTTATATTTAATTTCTTGGAGATACTTACAGTAATGCATTTGATCATAGCTTGAACCTGGTTTATTGGTCCATTTTGTGTTGCTATAAAAATATACCTGAAGTGGGAACTTTATTTAGAAAGTACATTGATTTTGATCATAGTTCTGGAGTTCTACGAGCATAGAACTGGCATCCTGGTGATTTCCTCCTTGGCTGCATCACACCTTAGCAGAGAGACAGAAAGGGAAATAGCCACATGAAGAAGAACTCAAGTTCTTGGTGTTTCCTAACTTTATATCAGTCCACTGTCATGAGAACTAGCTCCTGTAGACCAATATTAAACCCTTCACAAGAGTAGTGCCCTGTGGTACATTTCCTTTTAGCAGGTTCTATTTCTTAAAAGTCTATTACCTCTTAATTCCACCACATTGAGGACCACAACTCCATTACATTGAAACTTTGAGGGATCATCCATATCCAACCCCTAGAACATGGTCAAACTCTCTCCTCCATCTGGACATGGCCCTCCTCCTTACATTATATATCCAGCCATTCTCTTCTAACACAAAGAGGAACCCCTTTGGAAAAATCCCTTTTAAAGCTGATCCAATATATATCTTCAATTTTCTGGATTCTACTAATAAGATAGTAAAATTTAAGAAGTGGCTAAGGTATTGTATATGGAACACAGGTTCTACTGTTGAGGTGAAATTAAATCATGTATTTGTGTGTTGTCTGACAAATATTATGAAATTCATGGACATAGTAATAGATAAAAATGCTATTTTTCTGAGGTTCTCAGGAAAAGTTAAAATATTATATTTGCATAAATATTTAAAAAGTACATAAGGCTTTATATTGTATGGGTGTCCATGGGAGCATTAAGATGAAGGACATGTGAAGACAACAGTATGTCAATTTCTCGAACAGTCTGCTTAGCCTAGGAAGAAACATTACATGGAGGTGGGTGTGGTTGTGGTGGGCAAATAAAGTAAAGAGTAGATTTGCTCAGAAAGAAGGTATGGAGGCAGGTATGGCAGACCTGGAGGTAAAAGCATGTTATGACTCTGAAAATGAAGAAAGTTAGTGAAGGACTTTGAATAAAGGGACAAACTATGACTCATGTCATCTCTTTTTTTTTCCTGAGTTCATTTACTCCTTCACTCTGTAATGTTGCTATCCAATTCAGTAGCTTCACATGCTCCTTTTCCCTATGTAAGCCAAGGTCACTTACAATTTATCTTTGAATCTATAGAGCCTACTACACTGACTAAAGTAGGTGCTTGATACTTATGTGCAAAAAAAACAAATTGGCAAGTGGAGAACTGTTTAATTCTGAAACAGGAGTGTGATAGGAAGAGCGTGATAGGAAGAGCTCTGCTCTGAAACTCAGTAGATCTGGGGTTTCTTGTTCAGGAATATTGGCTTTGTGACCTTAGGCCACTTCTGTAATTATTCAGTCATCCATCAAACAGTTTTTGAGTGAATTTCATGATCAAATTGTGGCATCTCTTAAATTCTATGGCCTAGTGGTTTTGTTTCTGTGCTTGTTTTGTTTTATAGTAGAGCTGCGCCTGCTAGAAACCCTATTTCTTTTAAGGTTCCCTGTTATAAATTAAGGATACATTGAGCCTCAAGGAATTTTGGTCCTAGCTCACTTGAACGGACCATTTCACAAGCATTTTTAAATAAAATTGAAGAGTACAAACTATATCCAGCTATTAAAGCCTTAGGCCTGTTGAGAAATCATTAGTTTTGTAAAACTTTAAAATGACTTCTCCCATTCTATTTGATATCACTAATGATCTTGAATCTATTTTTCCCCTTATACTCTTATATTGTCTGATTCATAAAACTTAACAAAGCATATGTAACATATAAACCTATATCACTCTTCAAAATGAAGGAGACAGGGACACATTAAAATATATTTATCAATGCAGCTTCATTAAAGCAGCTGTATTTGTTACCACCAGATAGGCTTTGATATGAATTCAGCCACTAATTATTGAAATATGCATTTAATAATTCATGTCTCATTAATAATGTACCATAAAAATACAGCATATAAAGGAATGTATGATATATTTATTGTGGCATTCTAGAGAATTATCTTGAGGCTATAGACTAATTTAAAATATGATTATTCTCATCACATATTCTGGGCTTTTTCATGAATACAGCCATATATTCTATTCATGACCTAGCTTTAACTTGACTTCTGAAATTTTCCTGCACTATTTTAATGCCTTAAGGGAGTATGGTGAGATTTAAACTAAGATCATTTCTGCATAATCACTGCATATTATTGTGGCATGTTGAAATAATAATAAAATTTAGCATTGCCATCTTTTACATGAAGGGATAGAAAAATCTTACAATGCATTTTCTACTATTGTCTATTCCAGGATGAAAAGTCTTTTTGTTTATTTTTCTTCTTTTACTTTTTTTTCTAATTTGAGCAATGAAAGACTAAACAAAGGGTATCATTTATTTTACTTAAAGGATTTTCTACTTCGTACAATGATCTGTATTTGGCAACATCTCCAAAGATTGTGTAGTTCTTACCTTAATGATACCTCATTGTAATGTTCTATTTATATATATATTTATTCATTCATTCATTCAGTTCTGTGTATTGTACCAAGAAAGGCTCTATTACTCAGTTAAATCCCAAGACTTTTTATTTATTTATTTTTATTTTGAGATAGGGCCTCACTAAGTTACTGAGACTGATCTTGAACTTGTGATCCTCCTGCTTCAGTCTCCCTCTCAAGTCACTGGGATTCCATGCATGCCTAACCCAGAGTAATTTTTATATTATTATAATTTCACTATATTTAAAAATAATTTTCTATAGCACAGGACATGACAGATTAGTAGGAATTTTTAAAATTGTGATGTATATTCATTGATTATTTTGAGCAATACTATATTTTAAACAGACAAACTTATTCAAGTGACTATGTTGCTTAAACACATTTGTTTTGTGTAACAAGAGTACTTCAGTTTGATTATATATAAGAGTAACTATTTTGCTTCATTTTAAAAATTGCCATTACATGGGTGATTTGTTTTTCTGTAATCCCCTTTATATAATATACTCCATTGCAGGTGTGAGTCAAGTCCCCAAGAGCTACTGTCAACAACTGTTTTTTGCTTTGTCTCCTCATTCTTCAGCCTAGTCAGATGTTTTCAGGGTACAGGTTCTGGAGTAGTTTCCCTCGAAAAAGTCAAAAGACTCTTAATTAACTACAAGTCATTATCTGCATTAAAGTTCCTTCTAAAATAACTGTTTTCTCATCATTATCTATTTCTTTTACCTGCTCCTCCAACAATTATAAGTATTTATTTTGTAGGGTGTCTTCCTGAACAGTGAAAGATACATCACTTTTACTTTTATTTCATTCTATTCTGAAATGATTATAAGATCCCAGGAGGGAAAATATGATCCTGGAACCAACTGCATCAATATCAGTTGGGAACTGTCTAGAAACACAAATTCTTGGGCTCCACCTCATATCTATTAAATCAAAAAGAATGGGTGATATTTGAAAAATTTTAATCCCACACATGATTCTTTGAGAAAAACATCCATAAGTCTTTTGCATTTTCTAGGATTTCGAATTTCTTCTTCTAAGTGTCGCCAGCTGGCCAAGCTGACAAGATTAGCTGGGTTCAAGGAACTGGCTGTATCAGTAACTAAGAAAATGGTGAAGAAACCTCAAAAACATAAAAATACCTTTTTTCTCAATTGCTGGGGTCAGGGACACCTCTACAACCTCAAAGATCAGCTCCCATGATGGAAAGAGGGTACGAGGAGCCAGAAAGGCAAACAAGAGAGTGAGCACACCCTGAACCCCTCTATTTATTGGGGAAAGGACATTTGAGAGAAAATTCCACCCAAATAAGGCAAGGGATTTGATTTCAAAGGGTGGAGTATTGCTTGATGATGTATTGTAGTCAACAGATTGACTGACATCTTGGCAAGTCATGCCCATCTCAGGTACTTTGTGGGATCACAGGCAGATCAAGAGAAAAGCGTGCAACATCAGACCAGTCCCCTCATATGCTCAAATGCATATAAGTCACACATACACCCATGGATGGCTCGCAACATCCGAGTACATTGGACTTGGCTTTGACCCCCCCCCCCTTTACATATGATCTCATGTGAATTCATTTCCCACTTTTGGTTCATGTTCTCACTCTGATGTGTCAGTGGGTGGTAAGCTTGGATTCTAGACTCCCTACTTTTGTCAGCAGTGAACTTCCTTCACTGTCCTGTGATGACAGTCAAGTGGACTGTTAAAGTAAGATGCTTTCCTGGGATGATAAATTCACTCTGTGGGGTAAAACAACTTCATCTTAATCTTTCCCAGGCAAGGTCCATCAGACAAAGTCCATTCAAAGAGACATTCCTTATCTACGAACTTCTCTATAAACCTCTTAGCTCAAAAAAGGCCTTGAGAAGTAGTGTAAAGTGTAATGTATCTCCCAATCACAATTACTCTACTGGATATTTAGAAAGTCATTGACTTTTCTTCTTTGCACTGGAGATAGGCAACTAGCTCTGCCTAAATCAGTCCTACCAAGTTTGCCATGATCTACAGACATGCAAACAACACACTATCGTGGCTTTATTTCCATGTTGGTAAATAAAATTTTCATCTCATTTTATGTTTGCATGGGCTATTTCATATAATTATTAAAATATACTAGTAACAGAAACCATTGTATATTGTCTCAAGTTGAATGGAAATGGATTTCACAATATACATCAAATGCTAGTTAACAAAGATAGCTATTATAGTCTGAAGGTTTATGTCCTTCCAAAATTGATGTTGAAATCCATTCCCAAAGTGAGGGTATAGGGGGTTAAAGGATTTGGGAAGCCAGTAAGTCATGAAGCATAAAACTCATGAATGAAGTTAGTGCCTTTATAAGTTAGAAAAGACCCCCTTCTACCATGTGAGGTTGCTGTGAGAAGTTGGCTGTCTGTGAACCAGCAACGTAGGTCCTCATCAGACAGAGCTTGCTGGCACCTTTATCTTGGTCTCTCCAGCCTCCAGAACTATGTGAAATAAGTTCCTGTTGCATTTAAGTCACATAAATTATTTTATTATACCAACCCAAATAGAATGAATATGTTAAAAAATGGAGCTTTTTTATTGTAAATGTGGGCCAATGCTGTAAAATTATAAGTCATGGCACTTTTCATGTTCCGCAGTATAATTATAAATGTATAAATTAGCAAAATCACAAAGCAGAATTTTTATGGTATTTGTTCATCCAACAAAAGGTACTTTCAATTTGCTTGAGGCCTCTGTGATTCCATTTGACCTTCATATGTGTGCAAAGTCATTTACCTAAGCCAGACTTACATAAAATGACCACTTGTTAATGATCAGTCTTTAGAATTTTATTTAACATTTATGGGAGAACAAGTGTTCAAGATATATGTGGAAAATGTTGTAATTACAACTGAAAAAAGTTTAAGAGAAAAAAAATGTGCTAACAGATGTCTCTGTCTAACATGTTATGGATACACATAGTATTCAAACAACCAGAGGACTTCTTCTTTGGGAACATTTCTTAACTTATAGAAGAGAGAAGAGGGATTTTATCTTTGAGTGCTGAATTATATGTATAGTTTGTTTTTAAAGAAGTTAATTTCTGCAAATCAAACTAATACAGGTGGGTATTGTCATAAACAAAATTACCATATTTATGTCTTATATGATATATGGCTCATTTTTTAATCAGCATTTGAAATTCTCAGATAGATTTCAGAATGAACAACTAAATCATATTAAAATATGTGCAATTCCTTACCTAATCAATCTCAAATACAATTCAAAGAAATAAAGATTTATAGATTTAGAACATATCATTAAAATATATGAGAAATAAAAATCATTGTGACTTTTGTTCTCCGGGAAAATGTGGTTCCCAGTATGTTTAAATATGAGTCTGTTGTATTCTTTTTTTAAATGAATAAAATAATAACTTTCAGAATTAATTTTAAGAATTTTAAAGTAACATCCATATACACACCCACACGCACCTGAAAATAAATTCGACACAGTACTTATCCCACCATCCGTCACATGTGTATTGTAAGTCAATGTCACTCAAGTCAATTCAAAATTATTTGAGGATTTATATATTAAAATTCCTGCTTTTTCTATGGGATATATATAAACCAACAAGATAATATTGCTACTGTCCATAAGTTTACAACTTATGTAAAAATAAAGAGGGAGATATACATGCAAATAATGCCACTGAAAACATAATGGCATAAGAACAAAGAGTGCAAATATTGCTATGACTATGCAGGATGGAGGAAAGCACAGTTTCCCAGGGATTATTTATTTTTGTAGAAAATAACAGCATTTGGAAATGTAGGATCAGAGTCTTTCTAAGAATGAATATTAAAGAGTTCAGATACCCTTTAAGAAAGTGTTAAATGCAGATTCCTAGAAGCCACCACTAGATATTCTGGTTGAGTAATTCTGCACTGCGCATATCAAGAATCCTTCATTTTGAACAAGCAACTCAGGTGATTCAGGTCAAACAGTCAAAGATCACCTTTTGAATCTTAGGAGTTCAATTAAATTTTACTTTATGAGACTTGCATTTCATTTTATATAATTTAACCCAGAGTCCTTAAATACATTTTATCCCCTGTAACATGTTTCTTTCTTTTGGCTAAACAGATTTTAGCCAAAATCTGTTGCTGTTCCCTTGCTTCAGACTGTAGACAATTGTGAAATCAATGTCTCTGCTATTCTTTCTGGCCATTTTTTCTATGTATTTTTGTCCCATACTTTACATATCCAGGCTTAGACAAAACAAAAAGATATTCATGATTTTGACTTGCATATGAGACAAAATCTCATATTGAAGATGAAAAATAATGGCTGTATGTCTTTATGAAAAAGCCAGATAATATTTCAAAATTATAATTGTTCATCATGTTTTCTGCTGTTATGACACAATATGCAGCTTGAAGCTTTGAGACCTGGAACACAACTTACTACTGTTTTTAGTCAATAAATGTCAGGAAAACACTGATGTTATGTGCTCTCAGTTTAGTTCTAGAGATTATGAACTCATAAAAAAAAAGGTTCAAAATGTTGTGCTTGGCATTGAACAAAGGATAATGAGCAATACACAATCCCTTCCCTCAGGCCTCTTATAGAAACAGAGAAATAATCTGTCATTACCAGAAAGTGATAAAATGTACCATGTGACCCACAAGCAAAATTGTTCCTTCTTGTTAGATACATGTGATAGCATTCTGAATGCCAGCTGCTCTTTTTCTTCTTAACATAGACTGTGATAATTTTATGCATACAATGTGTGTGTATTATCACTTTTCTCTTTCTAACAGCCTGTAAGCCTTAGGATACAGTGACCTCAGGTAGTGATCTGGCCCAACTTATTGATCATTGTACACCCAGCATTTATTGCCTATCAATATTTATCTGTGAAGTGAATGAACAAGATATCTTTTGAATAGATTTGTTTTTTTGAAAGGCTAAGTTTCTCATAGCTTGTCAAAGAAAATTAACTTTGTACTTAATAAATTTTGCCTTTTATGAAGCTAACAGTATGCATGACTATACATGCAAATATGCATACAAAAGTATAAAATAATAGTAAAATAAGAGAGAATTCTGATATATATTTATTATAAATTATCATATTTTTTAAATGGTACTAGATATAGTGAAAGATATTTAAAAACTGAAAAGCGGACAGATTTTTTCTACTAGTGTTTCTTCTCAATCCCTCATTTATTTCATTCTAGTACATATAAATCAGGGGAATTGGGGAAGTAGGCTTCTAATTTTAATGGAATTACATACAGAAACACCTGTAATGTGTCTTTTAATATTTGTAGTTATCAGGTACTGCATTCTTTTTTTTTGCTGTTTATTTATTTTATTTTATTTTATTTTTATTGTTGGTTGTTCAAAACATTACATAGTTCTTGATATATCATATTTCACACTTTGATTCAAGTGGGTTATATGAACTCCCATTTTTACCCCATACACAGATTGCAGCATCACATAGGTTACATATCCACTGTTTTACATATTGCTATACTAGTGTCTGTTATTCTGCTGCCTTTCCTATCCTCTACTATCCCCCATCCCCTCCCCTCCCATTTTCTCTCTCTACCCCATCTACTGTCATTCATTTCTCCCCCTTGTTTTTTTTCCCCTTTCCCCTCACTTCCTCTTGTATGTAATTTTGTATAACCCTGAGGGTCTCCTTCCATTTCCATGCAATTTCCCTCTCTCTCCTTTTCCCTCCCACCTCTCATCCCTGTTTAATGTTAATCTTCTTCTCATGCTCTTCCTCCCAACTCTGTTCTTAGTTACTCTCCTTATATCAAAGAAAACATTTGGCATTTGTTTTTTAGGGATTGGCTAGCTTCACTTAGCATAATCTGCTCTAATGCCATCCATTTCCCTGCAAATTCTATGATTTTGTCATTTTTTAATGCAGAGTAATACTCTATTGTGTATAAATGCCACATTTTTTTATCCATTCCTCTATTGAAGGGCATCTAGGTTGGTTCCACAGTCTTGCTATTGTGAATTGTGCTGCTATGAACATTGATGTAGCAGTATCCCTGTAGCATGCTCTTTTTAGGTCTTTAGGGAATAGACCGAGAAGGGGAATAGCTGGGTCAAATGGTTGTTCCATTCCCAGCTTTCCAAAAAATCTCCATACTGCTTTCCAAATTGGCTGCACCAATTTGCAGTCCCACCAGCAATGTACAAGTGTACCCTTTTCCCCACATCCTCGCCAGCACTTGTTGTTGTTTGACTTCATAATGCCAATCTTACTGGAGTGAGATGGTATCTTAGGGTGGTTTTGATTTGCATTTCACTGACTGCTAGAGATGGTGAGCATTTTTTCATGTACTTGTTGATTGATTGTATGTCCTCCTCTGAGAAGTGTCTGTTCAGGTCCTTGGCCCATTTGTTGGTTGGGTTATTTGTTTTCTTATTGTTTAATTTTTTGAGTTCTTTGTATACTCTGGATATTAGGGCTCTATCTGAAGTGTGAGGAGTAAAGATTTGTTCCCAGGATGTAGGCTCCCTATTTACCTCTCTTATTGTTTCTTTTGCTGAGAAAAAACTTTTTAGTTTGAGTAAGTCCCATTTGTTGATTCTAGTTATTAACTCTTGTGCTATGGGTGTCCTATTGAGGAATTTGGAGCCCAACCCCACCGTATGTAGATCATAGCCAACTTTTTCTTCTATCAGACGCCGTGTCTGATTTGATATCAAGCTCCTCGATCCATTTTGAGTTAACTTTTGTGCATGGCGAGAGAAAGGGATTCAGTTTCATTTTGTTGCATATGGATTTCCAGTTTTCCCAGCACCATTTGTTGAAGATGCTATCCTTCCTCCATTGCATGCTTTATCAAATATAAGATAGTTGTAGTTTTGTGGATTGGTTTCTGTGTCCTCTATTCTGTACCATTGGTCCACCTGCCTGTTTTGGTACCAGTACCATGCTGTTTTTGTTACTATTGCTCTGTAGTATAGTTTAAGGTCTGGTATTGCTATACAGCCTGATTCACACTTCCTGCTTAGAGTTGTTTTTGCTATTCTGGGTCTTTTATTTTTCCATATGAATTTCATGATTGCTTTCTCTATTTCTACAAGAAATGCCGTTGGGATTTTGATTGGCATTGCACTAAACCTATAGAGAACTTTTGGTAATATCGCCATTTTGATGATGTTAGTTCTCCCTATTCATGAACAGGGTATATTTTTCCATCTTCTAAGATCTTCTTCTATTTCTCTCTTTAGAGTTCTGTAGTTTTCATTGTATAAGTCTTTCACCTCTTTTGTTAGGTTGATTCCCAAGTATTTTATTTTTTTGAGGATATTGTGAATGGAGTGGTTGTCCTCATTTCCATTTCAGAGGATTTGTCACTGATATACAGGAATGCCTTTGATTTATGCGTGTTGATTTTATATCCTGCCACTTTGCTGAATTCATTTATTAGCTCTAATAGTTTCTTTGTAGAGCCTTTTGGGTCTGCTAGGTATAGAATCATGTCACCTGCAATAGTGATAATTTAAGTTCTTCTTTTCCTATTTTTATGCCTTTAATTTCTTTGTTCTGTCTAATTGCTCTGGCCAGTGTTTCGAGAACTATGTTGAACAGAAGTGGTGAGAGAGGGCATCCCTGTCTTGTTCCAGATTTTAGAGGGAATGCCTTCAATTTTTCTCCATTCAGAATGATGCTAGCCTGAGGCTTACCATAGATTGCTTTTACAATATTGAAGTATGTTCCTGTTATCCCTAGTTTTTCTAGAGTTTTGAACATGAAGGGATGCTGTACTTTGTTGAATGCTTTTTCCGCATCTATTGAGATGATCATATGGTTCTTATCTTTAAGTCTATTGATGTGGTGAATAACATTTATTGATTTCCGTATATTGAACCAGCCTTGCATCCCAGGGATGAATCCTACTTGATCATGGTGCACAATTTTTTTGATATGTTTTTGTATCCGATTCGCCAGAATTTTATTGAGGATTTTTGCATCTAGGTTCATTAGAGATATTGGTCTGTAGTTTTCTTTCTTTGAAGTGTCTTTGTCTGGTTTAGGAATCAGGGTGATGTTGGCCTTGTAGAATGAATTTGGAAGTTCTCTGTCTTTTTCTATTTCCTGAAATAGCTTGAAAAGTATTGATATTAGTTCCTCTTTAAAGGTTTTGTAAAACTCTGCTGTATACGCATCCGGTCCTTGGCTTTTCTTAGTTGGTAGTCTTTTGATGGTTTCTTCTATTTCCTCAATTGATATTGGTCTGTTTAGGTTGTGTATATCCTCCTGACTCAATCTGGGCAGATCATATGACTTAAGAAATTTATTGATGCCTTCACTATCTTCTATTTTATTGGAGTATAAGGATTCAAAATAATTTCTGATTATCTTCTGTATTTCTGAAGTGTCTGTTGTGATATTGCCTTTTTCATCCCGTATGCTTGTAATTTGAGTTCTCTCTCTTCTTCTCTTCGCTAGCATGGCTAAGGGTCTGTCGATTTTGTTTATTTTTTCAAAGAACCAACTTTTAGTTTTGTCAATTTTTTCAATTGTTTCTTTTGTTTCGATTTCATTAATTTCAGCTCTGATTTTAATTATTTCTTGTCTTCTACTTCTTTTGCTGTTGTTTTGCTCTTCTTTTTCTAGGATTTTGAGATGAAGTATGAGATCATTTATTTGTTGTTTTTTTTCTTTTTTTAAGGAATGAACTCCAAGCAATGAATTTTCCTCTTAGAACTGCTTTCAATGTGTCCCATAGATTCCGATATGTTGTGTCTGTGTTTTCATTTATCTCTAAGAATTTTTTAATTTCCTCCTTGATGTCTTCTATAACCCATTGATCATTCAGTAACCTATTGTTCATTCTCCAAGTGATGCATGATTTTTCCTTCCTTCTTTTATCGTTGATTTTCAGTTTCATTCCATTATGATCAGATAAGATGCATGGTATTATCTCTACTCCTTTATATTGTCTAAGAGTTGCCCTGTGACATAATATATGATCTATTTTTTGAGAAGGATCCATGTGCTGCTGAGAAAAAAGTGTAACTGCTTGATGTTGGGTGGTATATTCTATATATGTCAATTAAGTCTAGGTTATTAATTGTGTTATTGAGTTCTATAGTTTCTTTATTCAACTTTTGTTTGGAAGATCTGTCCAGTGGTGAGAGAGGTGTGTTGAAGTCTCCCATAATTATTGTATGGTGATCTATTAGACTCTTGAACTTGAGAAGAGTTTGTTTGATGAACATAGTTGCACCATTGTTTGGGGCATATTTATTTATGATTGTTATGTCTTGTTGGTGAATGTTTCCCTTGAGCAGTATGTAGTGTCCCTCTTTATCCCTTTTGATTAACTTTGGCTTGAAATCTATTTTATTTGATATGAGTATGGACACTCCTGCTTGTTTCCGAAGTCCATATGAGTGATATAATTTTTCCCAACCTTTCACCTTCAGCCTATGTATGTCTTTTCCTATCAAATGTGTCTCCTGTAGGCAGCATATTGTTGAGTCTTTTTTTGTGATCCATTCTACTAGCCTATGTCTCTTAATTGGTGAGTTTAAGCCATTAACATTTAGGGTTATTATTGATATATGGGTTGTTCTTCCAGCCATATTTGTTTATTTATGTTACTTAACATGGTTTGTTTTTCCTCTTTGATTATTTTTCCCCCTTTACTGTACTACCTCCCTCTGTTGGTTTTCATTGTTATTTTCCATTTCCTCTTCCTGTAATGTTTTGGCGAGGATGTTTTGAAGAGATGGTTTTCTAGCTGCAAATTCTTTTAACTTTTGTTTATCATGGAAGGTTTTAATTTCATCTTCCATCCTGAAGCTTAATTTCGCTGGATACACAATTCTTGGTTGGAACCCATTTTCTTTCAGCGTTTGAAATATATTATTCCAGGATCCTCTAGCTTTCAGAGTCTGTGTTGAAAGATCAGCTGTTATCCTGATTGGTTTACCCCTAAATGTAATCTGCTTCCTTTCTCTTGTAGCTTTTAAAATTCTCTCCTTATTCTGTATGTTGGGCATCTTCATTATAATGTGTCTAGGTGTGGATCTCTTATGATTTTGCACATTCGGCGTCCTGTAGGCTTCTAGGATTTGGGATTCTGTCTCATTCTTCAAGTCTGGGAAGTTTTCTCATATTATTTAATTGAACAGATTGCTCAGTCCTTTGGTTTGGACCTCTATACCTTCCTGTATCCCAATGACTCTTAAGTTTGGTCTCTTTATGTTATCCCATATTTCTTGGATGTTCTGCTCATGGTTTCTTAACAGTCTTGCTGAGCTGTCTATGTTCTTTTCAAGTTGAAATACTTTGTCTTCATTGTCTGATGTTCTATCTTCTAAGTGTTCTACTCTGCTGGTAGTATTCTCAATTGAGTTTTTAAGTTGGTTTATTGCTTCCTGCATTTCTAGGATTTCTGTTTGTTTTTTATAACCTCTATCTCCCTGTATAGTTGATCTTTTGCTTCCTGGATTTGTTTATGTAATTCATTGTTGAAGTGATCTTTCATTGTCTGATTTTGCTGTCTAATGTCTTCCTTGATACTCCAGATCATCTGAAGCATGTATATCCTGAATTTTTTATCTGACATTCCATCTGCTGCAGATATTACCTCTTCTAACGTTGAGTTGACGTGCATTGCTTGTGATCCTTTCTTTCCTTGTCTTTTCATACTGCTCGTGTTTCTTTCTGCTTGGTGAAACTGTTGCGTTATTGAATTTTCCCCCTATATATTTATATTGCTCTTGTTTAGTTGCAAAGTCTCCCTCACAGCCGCGGGCGGTGGCTCTGCCCCTCCTCCAATTGGGGCAATATGCCTACCATGCTGGCAGGCCGCTGGGCCTGGTCTGCCGGTAGGTAGCAGGTCCGCCTACCTTGCAGGGCAGAGGCTCTGGCCCTCCGCGGGCCGCTGGGCCTGTTCTGCCAGTCGGTCACAGGTCCGCCTACCTTGCAGACGCGGGCGGCATCTCTGCCCCTCCCCCAACCGGGGCGATGTGTCTACCACGCTGGCGGGCCGCTGGTCCTGTTCTCTCAGGTACTGCATTCTTATACAATTGTCTAGCTTTACTAAAGCTAAAGATAAATTATATGTGACATAATTATTGCACAATGTATAGATATCTTACCTACTAGAGGACTCGGAGGTTAAAGATAACAGAAATGGCCACCAACTGAGCAATGCCAATTCAAGATTCTATGAGATCTTTGGAAGAGTTGTTTAAACCTTTTACTGCCTCTTTAAATACAAGACAGTTCAGTGACCTCTGTGTGAAAGAAGACTTGAGCTTAAAATCTTGTCATAATCGTGAAGCCCCTACTTAGGTGGTGTTAAATTCTAGAGCAGGGAAGTTGCATACTATCTTTCAAGTCAGAAGTTCTGTGTCGTCTTCAAACAATAGGGGAGGTTAACCACTAGAGGGTTCTAAAATATTTCAGTTCTGCTTATAGGCAAATCCTTGGCCTGCTCCTCAGTTTTTAAAATTCTCCAGCTATGGAAATATATCTTTAGTTGTTTTAATACCTCCCATATTACATTTTACAGTCTACTCTCCATCTTCAGTATGAAATGGTGTAACATTCCCAGGTGTTGTTATGTTTTAATAGTTAAACCACTGCCCCATTTTCTGGACCATGCTTATTCTACCTACAACTACAGGGAGAGTTTTCTTACACAGATGACTAGCAGACAAGCAGATTCCAAACATCATTTTACTGTCTACTTCTGAGGATACTACTGGTGATAATTTTTTTATGATAATTCCCAAAAAAACTTTATAAAGTATGAGATTTTTTTTTCAAGAGGAGTTTATTGTGAAATACTCTCAGAACCGTGTCTGTGAGGGAGTAAAGGGAAAAGAAATGTGCAGAGAGATGATTTAAACTGAAGCATGGTTGTTAAGAGACTTTAGGCGATTCCACAGATGGTGCTTGGGCTGGGGTACCTCATCAGACATGCCTTGAATGGAGGCCAAAAGGGCTTGGTCTTTGTATCCCTTCATAAAGCAATAATTGGATGTGGGCCAGAGGTTGGAGATATAGCATAAACTGCGTAAGGAAGCTCCCTTCAGGTAAAGACAAATACTAGGAAAGGACTCAGCTATGATTTATTTGGCTGCCTACTATCCCCACAGTTGGGACTTAGATAGACTGAGAGGAGTGGTAGTGGGATCTGAACAGCACACCACAGCTGCACTGTAACAATAAAGACAAAACCCTGACTAAACAACTCAACATTTGGCCAGAAGAATTGGGAAACCAAATTAAGTAGCTTTGGTAATGTGATTTTTATTTTATTTTCTGGAAAATTAATACTGCTTTGAGATTCTATGAAGAATAATCAGACCCTCTCTCGTTGTGATAATACTAATTCAAAAAGAGAGATTTATTTGAGAAAGACATCTTTGAATGAGGACTCAAAGATTTTAAAATCAGAGAAATTTGCAAACATGTTTTTTTTTTCTTTAATAGGCTAATGATACTACCAAGGTAAATAAATGTTAAAAGTATAATCAATTTTATTAGTATAAGTATTTTGAAATAATAATTTTTCATCCTTTAGTTTCTTTATTTATATTATAGTATGCAATTTAAATTTTCAAGGCCCAGGATACTTGGAAAGGCAGCATGAAATTTATATACAAATGTTTCATTTAGTAATTTTAAAAATTCTATTAAAGTAAACTTTGGGTCAAGTGTATGTTTCACATATAGATATATATATATACATTTATATATCTATATGTATTTTATTGTCTCTGTAAGGAATAAAGAGTAAAATTTGTATTTGTTTAAAAAAATCATAAATAGAAGTTAATTTCATGTTCAACAATTACTTTGAAGAGTAACCTGATGTAGAATATGGTAGAAATCTCAGGGAGGGAAAGCTCCTGAGCTGTATTATTTCAAAGTGAGGCATTAAATGGCCCCACTTCCTTCTGGTGGCCTCATTCATTTAATTGCCATAATCACATTTGTGATGTGCCTTCTTCCTGCAAGGTCTACACTCTGAGAGTCTAAAGATGAGCTCAAAGCAGGACTTCCCAGATATACAAATTATGTTGAGGAGATAGAGTGGTAATTTTTAAGTTAAGGCCACATGACTTAACCAGAAAAGAAATATGAACCAAGGGTACCACCATTTCTTCTTTATTGCATAAAAACTAAAATTATCATGAAAATATCTCTGCATCCTTGAAGGATAAACAATGACTCCTCAAACATAAAACTAGAATTAATTCTCCAGTACAAGGTATGAAACAGTGGTAATTTTTAGCGTAGTTGGAGCCTATGGTTTACTAAATGGTATGAAGCTGAGTGGTAAAATAGAAAATAGGGATTAGATTTCAGACTAGACTAGAATGAACAGTTTGTTAGAAAAAAATAGACTTTAGAATTAGTTCCATGCATGATTAAAGTAAGAAGAGTCTCTATAGAAGCTGAACTGCATAGCTATATTTGATTTTAATTTTTTTATTAGTTATACATGACAGTACAATGATCTTGACATATCATACATTTGAATCAAATGGGGTATAATTTCTCATTTTTCTGATTATACAGGTTGCAGAATCACATTGGCCATATTTGATTTTTAGAAAAGCATCCCTGGCTGCCATGAAGTAAGAATGAGTATGGTCAGAGACACATGCTAATCATATAGATGCCATGATTGATTAATGCTAAATATAACAGCAAGGTAGATAGGTAGTGGTAGTTAATTTAGAAATAAATATCCAGGAAAAGCAAAAGAAATTTAATATAATAATTAAAATGAAATTTGAAGATTCAATGGCTTTAAATTTGAAAACTATGGCTTTTTTGATGTGCTAACGAAAAGACTGTTTTGTGTATAGAATGTCAGAGAATAGCCAGATGGACAAAGCACATACTGAATAATGGTCCCTAAAAATATTCAGGTCAGAAGCCATAAATCTTTCCTTTATGTGGTAACAGGGACTTGGAACAGGTGATTAAAATAAATCTCTGAACAGATTATCCTGGTATGCCCTTACTATAATCATAAGCGTTCTTATGAGAGGGAAGAGGAGAGACCTGACAGATGAAGGCACCAAAGTGAGACTAAGGTAACCATAATACACTGTTAACTCTAAGGATGGAGATAAAGGGAGGTAATGGACCAAGTACTGCAAGGAAGCAGTTTTGCAAGCAGAAAAAGGAAACACATTCTCTTTTAAAACTACCTGAAGGAAGCCATGTTGTGTTAGGCATTTGTTTTAAAAGAGCAACCATGTCATCTCTTTACATTGGAATATCAAACATTTCTTAGAAAAAAAAATACCTAAGTTTTTAAAAATGTTTTTACCAGTGCATTGCAGTTATGCATAATAGTGGAGTTCATTTTGACATAGCCATACATGCATGGAATACAATTTGCTCCATTTCAGTCCCTAGTATTACCCAACCTCCCCCCCCCCCACATTCCCCCACACCACCTCATTTCCCTTCCTCTGCTCTAGTGGTCTTCCATTTATTTACTTTTTAAAAAAACTGGTGCTTTATAACTATAAATAAGGGTGGAATTCACTGAGGTATATTCATGTGTGTACATGCAGAATTTGGTCAATTTTATTCAGCAGTTCTATTCTTTTCCTGTGCCTTCTCCCTCCCCAACTATTTCCTTCCTCTACTTCACTGATGTTCCTTCTATTTTCATGGAATATGCCCCACCACCCATTTTTGCTACTGCATGAGAGAGAAAACACTGGACCCTGACTTTCTAAGTCTGGCCATTTCAATTAGTATGATGTTCTCCAGTTTCATCCCTTTCTTTACAAGCAAGTGCCATTTTTAAAGTGTAAAAACTTTCAGCAACATATTCCAAGCCACAAACTCCTTCTCAGTCCATATATTGGAATATATAATGTGTTTTATTTTTAGTAATGATTTATATTGTTAGCTATATCTAAAAACATTTTACAAAAGTTTGCTAAAAAGTGAAAAAAACCAGCAATCAAGAAGCAAATAAAATCTGAATGACTTGTTAAAATACTTGTAAGAGGACTGGTAGTCATATAAATGTGAAAAACAGTTATGGTATCTTTAATATAAAATATCAAAAACGTGGGTACTCATGAGTAATTTAGACTTAGAAAATTTGCCTTTGGAGGTTTGTTTTGTTTCATAAATTTGCTTTCTTCACTTACTCTCAAGAACAAAATTTGAATGGTTTCCATTTGTATGATTCTTCAATTTCTGCTGAAGAATCAGCCAATTACAATACAACAATGTCTTTCCTTAAATTAGTTGTATCATGTGGAACATATTGCATTAAAAGCCTTATATAAATAACCGGAATTTTTATATATTTCTATGATCAATACCACTATATTTCTATATGAAAATTATAGTAATTTTTAGGCAAATGTTCAAACAGAACTATTTTGTCTGTTTCTTCACTGAAGTATCTTAAACACCTATAATATGGAACATATATATTCAGCAAATATGTGGGTTTTTTAACAGACTATATGAATTTTTATTACTATAGAATTTTTATTCATTGATATTATGTGATTTTATACAATTTATTTGTAACCCCTGATCATGGGCATAAATGATTTTATGCAGAATCCATTTCTGTGAGTTCAACTGTTATTACTATTATTAATATAAAATTTCCCTGCCTTTGTTTCTTAAAGGCAAAGACCAATTTTACATTTATTTGCGTCCACTGAAGAGCAAAGAATAAAGCTGTGTTTCAGTGAATTATTTGCTGCAGCCAGCTACGGTGATAGAAAATTTTCCAACATTTTCTCTAACAAACTAAAAATAAATAAATAAATAAATAAATAAATAAATAAATGTTCAAGAAAATAATATGTATAAATAATCTCATTGGACAGAAAATAAAAGCAAATATATTTACCATAGAACAATTTAAACTAACAACTATATTAATAACATAGCTTTAAAATTTCTAACAAATTAAATTAATTTTAAAAGATTCTCTGTTGAAGAATAAAGAATATTGAATCAAGAATACTGAATAACTATATGATCATGAAAATAAATTTTAATATTTTGGAGGGAGGGTCTGGGGATGTGGCTCAAGTGGTAATGTGCTCGCCTGGCATGCGCAGGGAGCTGGGTTCTATCCTCAGCACCACATAAAATAAAATAAAGATGTTGTATCCACTGAAAACTGAAAAATAAATATTAAAAAAATTCTCTCTCTCTCTCTCTCTTTAAAAAAGATTTTGGAGGGAGAAAGAAGAGATACCTTACAATTAGCAATTATTTCCAAATAAATAGTAGAAATAAAAATTCAATTTTTAATTTACATAAATGTATAATGTTTTTGAGTGTCTTATTTTGAAAAATCACTAAGGAATTTTTTTCAAGTTTAAACCCCAAATGAGATAGGTATTATATTCAAATTGCTTGAAAAGTCTGCATTTATTAATCTGTCATAGTAGTGATGATAAAACAAATTCTTCATTTATAATTTACTACATGTAGTGCTTTGTAAAATATAGTTAATAAACAATACTTCCTCAACTTTTCACAGAAAATATTGATCCCTTTGTCCTAAAGGTAAGCAGTGTGTTCTTCATAGCTTATCTAATAAAAAGGGGCATATTATAGCATATGTTATAATTATACATAAGAACTTTTGAAAAACATGTTTTGCTTTTCTAAGGTAATATTTTGTTCCTAGTGATATTTTATGTGTTTACTATAAATCATGAACATTCAAAGACATAGTGCAATAAAAGAAAATGTGCAATCATCTGACAAAATTAACAAGAATAGAACTTAAAGATATGGAAAATGAAACTGAAATCTGATCACAGAAATCATTATCTTTGAATTAGTAGGTATCCATAGCTAGAAATGGAAATACATGTGAATTGCCTTCTTCCCCGACTACTTCACTATCAGAGTATGACTAAAACAAGCTGCAGGCCATCTATGCTATTATGCGGATATATGTTATGTCAATTCTGTTGCTGTTTTTTCTTTGGCAGTCTCAGAATAACTTGCTGGAAAGTTTCACATGGCAATGCTGACCAAATTCCAGCCACCGGACTCAGAATCACAGGAATAAGAACTTCCTGAACAAAGGGAGAAGTATTTAAGTATCAACCCTATGGCCAAAGGCTCACTCCACTGGGGTCACAAATAATCAAAGGATGGCTCTAAAATATTTAGCCATTTCACTAATCAATTCCATTTTTTTTACTTAACATTGTGTGAATTAAAAAAGCATTTGGTAATTAGACTTAAAGGTAACTGGATTACATGTAGTAATCATCTTTGAAATGTATTCATTTGAACACTAGCTTTCCTAGCCTAGAGGAAAAAAAAAATCTGCCCCCAAACACCATTGTCTGTAGAGTGGACTCAGAATTACACACACACACACACACACACACACACACACACACACTGATATGCATTCCTTTCATCACACAATTGTGAATATTTTAAACTATATAAGAAGCATTATTCAAATAGCCATGGCATAGTAATAGAAAGCCAAGAAGTAGTGATAATCGGAGGGCCAAGATCCCACAATTTTTAGCTTTTCTTCCTGATACAAATTATAATACCAAATAAATTAACTAAGTTTTTACTAAAATAAATTTGTCCTTAATTAATATATTCAAAATGCATTTATACTATTTTTCTAATACAATTTAGGTTATTTATAAGGAACTAAACTTTAAAATTATCTGGTATTTCTCAAATTATCCCATATACCATTAAGTATAGGTATCCCATTTAGGCAATCAATATTTAGCTGGCAGTTAACCTGGGAAAAGAAACAAGAGAACTAAGTATTAGCAATCAAAGAAACAAATTAGTACATATTAATATTAATGAGTAAATGTGAAAAATAAGGGGAACGGAGATTACAGGAAATAACACCAAAAACCAGAATATCACCATTATAATTTCTTAGTTGGAAACTTGTTAGGAGAAATGAAAGCTACATTGTGTTTATGCTTTTGATGACTTTACTAAAGACTAGAAACTATGGTTTGATGAGTTTTACAATCCTCAAAGAATGATAAAATAATAGCAACAATGCATGAACTACAACGAATTATTAGCATACCAGTGCAGAAAAGATCCCTTCAAAAATATATCTTCCCAATACACCAGTTCTTAGCCCAGTTTTACATATAAAAGATAAATTGCCCATTAGCTTATTGGCATGAATCCGATGGTGAATACCAACTCAAGCTCACAGTAAATGCATATTAGTAAATTGAGAATTGGGAGAGAGTTAATGATGTAACAAATGATGTGACAAATACTTTAATGAAATGAATAGAATACATAAAAATGTCTTATGAATTCCTTTTGTACTTACACCACTGTACTGAAAAGGCATTCATTTTTTGTAATACCTACCAATTCCAGCTTGCAGATGTGCCCAAAGGATGAATAGAATGGCTGTTGAGCATTTTTAAACAGCGATACAGATACAGATATGAATTTATACAAAAACACACAGAGTCATGTGTTACTCAATGATGGGAACACATTCTGAGAATGCATCATTAAGCAATTTTAGTATTGTGCATGCATCATAAAACATATTTACATAAACTTAGATGGCATTGGTTACTATACACCCAGGCTGTATGGTATATCCTATTACTCCTTACAAACATGAAGAACATATTACTATACTGAATAGTTGAGGCAACAGTAACAAAATAGTAAGTATTTGTGTGCCCAAATGCAGAAAAGCTACAAAAAAAATGCAGTATAAAGGATAAAAAATGATTCATATGTATAAAATAGGCAAGTGCTATACTATTGAACTATACCTTGCCCCTTGTTCTTACTTGATAGAGTTTGTAACTTTTTTTAACTTTTACTCTTTAACAGTAACACTTGGTCTAAAAGACAAATACATCATACAACTGTACAAAACTATGTTTTTCTTATATCCTTATTCTGTAAGGTTTTTGTTACTTGAATCTCTTTTTACCTTTTAATTTTGTTGTTATTGTCGTTGTTGTTGTTAGAAACTAAAACACAAGCACACACATAAACCTGAGCCTACAACCAGGAAAATATCACCAGTTTCTGTGTCTTATCTCCATGTTCTGTCCAATAGGTCTTCAGGGCAATGACACATGGATCTGTCATCTCCCAGGAGACAAATTTCTTCAGGAATACCTCCTGAAGGACTTAGGGCTATTTTAAAGTTAACATTTTTTGTAAGTGGAAGGATAACATTCTAAATGAATTGTAGAAAATATACTATAGAATATACATAAACCAGTAACAGAGTTGCTTTTTATAAATAATTGCATGTGCATAATTTTGCATGGCTTGAAGTATAATAGGTTAAATTTGGCATGTCATACATGTATTAACAGAAGACTGGAATGTCATATAATGCATGACTCATTTATAAATTGTAAATATTAAGGAGATAATTAATTGCTCAATTATTATTCCTGTTTACTAAAATAACATCATAACAAGATTTCATTTACTTATACCCAAATTTCTTGGAATAATTGACCATTTTTAACAACAAATTCATAAAACATCATTGGCAAACACCAAAATATTACTTTGGGACACTTTCATTTAAAGGAATCTAAAATCAATAGTTGAAAAATGTCAAATGGAAGAAGGCATGGATTTATTTTGTGATATACATGTATGATTACACTACAAGTATAACTTTGCACCATGTTCAGCCAGAGGAAGGAGAAGTTGTTCTCCATTTGTGTAAAATGTGTCAAAATGTATTCTACTGTCATATATAACTAATTAGAACAAAATGAAAATTAAATTAAAACTAATGAAGCCGTTTAAAAAAGGGGTGGGGCTTGGGGACAGGTTCAGATTTTTAGTTTGAAATTGAGAATCAAAACTTGTCTGTCCTGAAAGTAGGGGGGAAAAAAGCTAGACCCTGAAAGTCAAAGGTATAATGTTTTTTTCTGATTTGAGGAAGCTAGTCCAAAATGAGGAGAAAGATAGAAAGAAGGAAAGGAGAGGAGAGGAGAGGGGAAGGGAAGGGGAGAGGAGGGGAAAAAGCCAAGGGGTAGGCAGCGAGGAATTTCATCAAGAGAGAAGGGAAATTGCATGGAAATGAAAGGAGACCCTCATTGTTATACAAAATTACATATAAAAGGAAGTGAGGGGAAGGGAAAAAAAAAAAACAAGAGAGAGAAATGAATTACAGTAGATGGGGTAGGGAGAGAAGATGGGAGGGGGGAGGGTTATAGTAGAGGATAGGAAGGGCAGCAGAATACAACAGACACTAGTATGGCAATATGTAAAAACGTGGATGTGTAACTGATGTGTTTCTGCAATCTGTATACGGGGTAAAAATGGGAGTTCATAACCCACTTGAATCTAAAGTATGAAATATGATATGTCAAGAGCTTTGTAATGTTTTGAACAACTAATAAAAAAAAACTGTTCTGGGTTAGCTGAAAATAATGTACGTTATAATCCTAAAATAAATATGTTCCATGATATACCCAAAGTATTATAATCATTTCAGAAAGCCCAGATAGTGGAAAAGATATAAAAAAGAAAATAAAAATCACCTGCTCAGCAAAAAAAAAAAAAATTAGAAAAAGATCAGTGGAGCAGAGGAGGGGAATTGACCAGAGGAAGGAAGGAAGGGATAAGGGAAGAACAGTGGAGTAAATCTGACCTAACTTTCCTATGTGTATATATTAATATACCTCAGTGAATCTCACCTGTATATACATCCACAGGGCACTAATTTTTATATATATATATATATATATATATATATATATATATATATATATATATATATATATATATATATCAGAAAGATGGGTAGAGGGAGGAAACAGGGAGGGAGGAGAGGAGGGAAAAGGGAAGTACTGAGGACTGAATTACAGCAAATTATATTCCTTGAATTTATAATGATATCACAATGAATGCTATTGTCATGCATAACTAAAAAGAACCAATAAAAAAGATCAAAAGGCAAACATTTAAATGTATTGGAATGTATTGTGAAAGAGGAAGGTATAGGAAGATCTGTATTAAGTTACTGGGATCAATATCAGTAAAATAGTCATTGACAAAAATTTCAGAAAATACTGTGACTCTTTAAAAAAAAAAAAAAAAAGAAAATACTGTGAAAAATCCTTCGAAAACCATTCTTGTCCTGAAATTTTTAGATAATTGATAAAACTTATAGCTTAATTTATAAGGAAATGACTATATAATACATAATTATAAGATAACTACAGATCTCACATAATCATAGATTACCTTACTTCATTTACTTAGAAATACCCTTTTATTATGAATATTTAGTGTAGTAGGATTAAGAGAAAATGTTTGTAAAACTATTTATAAACTTTAAATAATGAATTAAATTTAGCCTTTAGAAGCTCTGCTTCCAATCATTGACAATGACAATTACCACTGATTTTATTTAATTAAAGGACACTGACTAATATCTCTTATGGTATAAATATTAATTGTGTGACATATAATTTCTCCCATGTTTCTAAAGACACATTTGCCTCATAATTTGTTTTAAGGGAATGGAAACAAAGCCAAAATTTTGCAGTGGCTCTCCTAAGAAAAACCATAAGTTTTAAAGCACTTATTTTGTTCCCATCTGTAATTTCAGAACATAATTTTGTTAATCGGGAATTAACAAATCACTGTGAATGCTTTAGACAGCTTGTGGGAATACTTAGCACAATAGACAGATTGTCCCTGTTAACTGGCTCATGTAGGAATCATAAAATAAAGCAATAAAATATGTTATCTTTAGAATTGAACAGATTAGAAAAAATACCAATTACAAATTTATGGATGTAAAATTAAAATCAGTTATGACCAGTTAGATGGGATTCTCCATAGCTTCCACATATTTGTATTCTGGACCAGTTTTAAATACACTGACACCCACTCTAGGTGTTTCATTCATATCTCTGTTCACATTAAGTCAATAACATAAGTGGTATAGCATGTGTAGCAAATATTTACAAGGGAGGCAAGCACAGCAAGAGTTTCATTCCTTAAAAAATAACTAAGAATAAAGAAGATACAGAAGGAAGAATTATCTATATCTCTGTTGTCTGATTATCCTAAGAAAAAAAAAGAGCAGTGATTAAGTCAATAACATTAAATTTTAAAATGACAAACAACCTTGTAGGTCAAGTTGTAGAGAATTACTGAATTTTGAGAATAATAAATTTTCTTATTTGAATTATTGGAAGATCATGGCACCTCAACATGAAGATGATGGAAAGGATATTTAAGTGGTAGCTCACACTCTTTTCTAAACATTTTTTTTTTTAGCAGTTCTACTCCTTGCCTGTTTCTACCTCCTAGGTTTCCCTCAGCTGGGCTCTTATATCACCTTTTAATTCATTATTAATTGCTGCTATAAAGGTAGCTTTATAAAATTATGATGTTAACCATAAAACAAAAGAGTCCTCATATCAAAGAATTATAACCAACAAATATGCAAAGCATTCAATAATTATTAAGATTGTGGGTGGTAAAGCCAGTTTACATCCTTTTCTCATTTTATTTAAAAAATATTTTTGGCAGTGCTGAGAATATGAAACCAGGGCCTCCTGCATGCTAGGCACACATTCTACCATTGAGTTACACCTCCTGCCCTAGATTACTTTCTCTCTAGTGAATGCTTTTCCAACTGTGATGTGCTCCAAATTCCTTTTCAGATTGCTAGGAAATAATTATATTTTAAAAAATAAAAATATGAAGTAGCTCTGCAATGTTAAATCCACATGGTATTTGCTGAGGATTTTTCTTTTACTCTCTGTAATAGTAACCTTTAGATTCAGAGTAAATTAGTTTGATATGTTTTTTTTTTAAGAGACAGAGAGAGAGAGAGAGAGAGAGAGAGAGAGAATTTTAATATTTTTATTTTTTTTTTAGTTTTCGGCAGACACAACATCTTTGTTTGTATGTGGTACTGAGGATTGAACCCAGGCCGCACTATGTGTGCACTCGCCAGGCGAGTGCGCTAACCCTTGAGCCACATCCCCAGCCCTTGATATGTTATTATATATAGTATATAAAACTATAATGCATACTATACACATATATGCTAAATGTTTCTATAACAATATGTAACAACTTATCTAATTACATAATTTATATATAATATATATTATTGGTGCACACACATATATATATACTTGCACATAAGTGTTCTCTGTTGAAACTTAGAAATCTTAGAGAATTTAAAAAAATCCTAATAAATATAAATTATTACCAGGAACCAAAAGAATCACAGAACATAAAATAGTCTGAACAGGTTGAAATACAGTCTAAAATCTGCACATTATCTTATATGTATTGTTTTATTTGTCTTTATCAACTGATGAAATATGCTATTATGAAAACTATGTAAAAACAAAAATTCAGAATTATATTAGTTGATATTGGTTCCATTGTTTCTGTGAAAAAGTACAGCTTACTTTTCTCCTTTCATAGATGCTCATTTTTTCTGGGGCCACTATGCCAGACATGAGTTTTGTAAAAACTTATAGACACATTGATATATCTATACCCTGGGGCTGTAAATATCTCATGACTACATGTGTCATACAAAGCCATGATTTTGATTGTTTCATCCTTATCAATATCAGGAAGGATATACTCAATATCTATCCTGAAAATAATATTTATTGTCAGTGTATTTCTGTTTATTCCTCATATTTCATTTTAAAGCAAACGTTTATGTAAATTCAGGTTAGTATTAGGACTTTCTCCATAGTCATCTCTACTATGAGGGTGAGGATAATGCCTACTGGTCAGTCCTACTGTTATGACATCAAATTGTTGTCAACTCTAGCACAACTTTGTGATCTACTGAGATACATGAACATGAGATTCACATTTTAAAAGGACTACCGAATGTGTAGTTGGCTCTGTGGGCCAAAAACATTTGGAAATAAAACATTCCAGAAAGTTCCAAAAGCTAAAACTTAAATTGGCCATCATGCAAGTGCTACCCTAACTCCACACAAATGAAGTCAAGTGTGGAAATATCGTGCACTTACCTCCCACAATTTCTAATGAACTTTGACGGTTGGATCCATACTGGACATGTGAGATATTTTTTTCTTATCATTACTGCCCCCTCAAAAAATATAGTATAGAAACTATTTACATAGCATTTACAATGTAATAGTTAATGTAGAAATGATATGAAGTATATGGGAGAAAATGTTATATGCAAATACTATGCTGCTTTATATAAGTGGAGCTCTACAAACATTAGTATACATTGGGGGTCTGGAAATCAGTTCCTCACAGATACCAAGGGACAACTAAATAAACTATTGGAAGATCATGTTAACAAAATTTTCAGAAAATACATACCAGATATTTTAAATTCATTTTAAAGTTGCAGATTACTAGAGAGAAAATCAGGGACTTGAATTCTAATTCTACTTTTGCCATCAACTAGTTGTAGTAGTTTGAACAATTAATTTCCAAGTCTTCAGTATAAAATAAAATGGATGCATCTGTGGTTCTTAATCTGTGGGTTGGGTCTAATGGGGAAGCAGATAAAGGTGTCATCAGGGTGGTGCAGTAGATAAGCTGATCTGCCTCTGTGCTCCTTTTCCCATTTCAGTCAGAGCAGCTCTGCATTATACTGCTTTATTTATTTACAGCTCTGTATTACACTGCTTTATGTTTTTGGTACCCTAGGAAAAGGTGTTTTTATAAAGTTTTTTTTCTTAAAATTAACAAAATTTTAAAACCACTGAACTAAATGATAAAACATTTAAGATACATTTGAACAATAAATGATCTAAAACTATATGGGCTTACTAAGGTGTTAAATAACTGAATATAAGAAAAGAACCTATAGGTTAGCTTTCTGTAAAGCATTTTGGAAAATGCCTGATGGAAAAAAAAATATGGCTTTTAGTCCATGGTGTGCTTGCATTATCATTGTCAGTTGGCTTTCAGATTAACACAGTAATGGTTCCAAGCATCTGGACTATTGATTGCAAATTGCACTCATATTTTGGCTTCTTTATGCTTTGATGGTCTCTCAAAAGATCATGTTTCTGTATTTTTCATTTTTTTAAATTATTCATAGTTGGATACAATACCTTTATTTTATTTATTTATTTTTATGTGGTGCTGAGGATCAAACCTAGCACTTCACACATGCTACACAAGTGCTTTAACGCTGAGCCAAAACCCTAGCCCTTTATTCTTAAATATTTTATATGTCCTGGGCATAAAGCTTTAGGTAATAGACAAAGTCAATTGTCAAATTGAGTTAATATGTCAAATAGTATTCAAGATATTAAAAAAAAAAAAAAAAAACGTGTTTGGACGGCACACATCAATGACAGATGCCTTATTTTTAGTTTTATCTGAGACTACTACTCTAAGATCCTTTATTCTAGGTTCAAATTCTTTCCTTTTGTTTTTTAAAAACTACTGTCAAAAGTTGAGAACCCTTGGGGCTGGGGATGTGGCTCAAGTGGTAGTGCCCTTGCCTGGCATGCATGCGGCCCGGAGTTCGATCCTCAGCACCACATACAAACAAAGATGTTGTGTCCGCCGAAAACTAAAAAAAAATAAATATTAAAAAATTCTCTCTCTCTCTCTCCCTCCCTCTCTCTCTCTAAAAAAAAAAAAAAAGTTGAGAACCCTTTTAAAAAGATTATATGATGTTTAGGAAGGTAAGTCCCTGCCACAAGAGAACAGAATTATAACAAATGGTTACTACTTGAAACTACAAGTCTAAAATAACATTGGAGACAATAAGCTGGAGTTTTCTGACCAATATAATATGAATTTTATTAGTAAATTAACTAGAACATAGTAAATCAAGCTAGTGAAAATTTGCAGTTGATGTTAGTTTCCTCATTCAGAATATTAGGTCCTAAGTATTTGCCCTTTTATTACTAATAAAAATATAACCATGTAAAAACAATGACTACGTTTCTCACTGGTTTAAACTTACTTTAGAAAATGTTTTTACAAACCAGCATTGCTTGATTTATACTACAAAATATCCATATTTGCCATTTTGCTTTTTCTACTTTTCACATTTATATTACATTTTACAAAGTTAAAGAAATTGTATTTCTATAAAACAGTTTTGTCTCAAAAGTATTATTCTCTGTAACATGCATTTTCACTGTTTTATTCAAACTATATTCAATCAAATTCGGCATTTACAGCTTTTTACAGAAATTGTTTTTAAATATTCCATTAACTTTCTGACAGAATAATACATATTATTTCACTTTAGATTTAAAGTACCAAGATAAATCATTTTCTTTGGTTGAATGAAATCGTATTAACATAGTTTTGTTTATTTGCCTTTACAAAAAATTACTATATTTATATTTAACCCTGAGTAGCATTATTCAGCATTGAAAATTGTTGTGTGTGTGACCAAGTCTATAAGTCTTTATAGAGTAAAATGAATACTTACAATAACTTTTAAAGAAAACAGACAATACGTCAATAGAGCCATTTATTCTTACAGTATTGAATTCACTTATGTATTTTAATTCAAATTTTTCTTTTATTAAAGAAAAAAGTAAATCTCTGTCCTATCTGGAATAATATGAACAATGAATCAGGAAAAAAAAAAACAACTGGAAAAGTTATTTCAGGGCTGGGGATGTGGCTCAAGCAGTAACGCACTCGCCTGGCATGCGTGCGGCCTGGGTTCCATCCTCAGCACCACATACAAAGATGTTGTGTCTGCTGAAAACTAAAATAATAAATATTAAAAAATTTCTCTCTCTCTCTCTCTCTCTCTCTCTCTCTCTCTCTCTCTCTCTCTTTAAATAAAAGAAAGAAAAAGAAAATTTATTTAATTTTTTTAAAGAATTTATCTAAATTTTTAGGAACATAATTGTAAGTTTACAAACACACAGTTTATCCGGGCATGGTGGTACACACCTATAAACCCAGCGGTTCTGGAGGCTGAGACAGGAGGATTGGAGTATCAAATCCAGCCTCAGCAAAAGTGAGGCGCTGAGCATTGCAGTGAAACTCTGTCTCTAAACGAAATACAAAATAGGGCTGGGATGTGGCTCGGTGATCGAGTGACCCTGAGTTCAATCCTGGGTATCCCCCACACCAAAAAAAAAAAAAGCCTCATTTCAGTAAGATGAATGTGGCTGAGACTAAATCAAATATCATGAATCTAATATGTGAATGATTTTTGAAATGAAATATTCAATTTTTCATTCATTGGGATTTTAAATCTTCATTTACAGAACTGACTTGTTTGATCGTAATGAAAAACTATTTATAAATTTAAAAAATATTTTAGCAGTGTAATGAGATTACTAAATATATAGGAATTATAAGCAAAGTGTTCTCAATGACTAAATCATTACTAATTGATATCATTATAAATGTTTCAAGCAATAGCATCCATTCTTTTAGACAGATACTGATAGTGAACCAAGAAGAACATGACTCTTAAAATTGATACCTCATAAATCAGAAGAGAAAAAAATAGGCAAGATGATTTTTAAAGAACAGTAAGTTCTAAGCAGAAAACAGGTTAATGTGTATACAAATAAAAAATATAAAAGATAAAACAGTAATTATGGGAATGTACACTTGAGGAAATGAGCAAGATTTTGTTTTGGACTTCATAGATGGATAAAACTGGGGAGTGATGGAAGAGGTTGATGGCAATATGCAAAGACAGACCAGTTGTAAGAAAAACAGGGAAGCAGGAATCACAGAGTCTGAGAAGTAGTTCAGCTTGACAGACACAGTACAATTACAGTACAGGAACACTGTAGTTAAAATGGACTGTCTTTCTTGAAGTCAGATGGCATACTAAGCTCTATACTTAGTGCTCTAATCCTCACACTTTCATCAGACATGTACATTTTGTCCTCAGTTTTTTTTTTTAATTTTTTATTGTTGGTCGTTCAAAACATTACAAATTTCTTGATATATCATATTTCACATTTTGATTCAAGTGGGTTATGAACTCCCATTTTTACCCCATATACAGATTGCAGAATCACATCAGTTACACATCCATTGATTTACATATTGCCATACTAGTGTCTGTTGTGTTCTGCTGCCTTTCCCATCCTCCACCCTCCCCCCTCCCCACCTCTCCCCTCCCCTCTTCTCTCTCTACCCCCTCTACTGACATTCATTTCTCCCCCTTGTATTATTTTTCCCTTTCCCCTCACTTCCTCTTGTATGTACTTTTGTATAACCCTGAGGGTCTCCTTCCATTTCCATGCAATTTCCCCTTCTCTCTCCCTTTCCCTCCCACCTATCATCCCTGTTTAATGTTAATCTTCTTCTCCTGCTCTTTGTCCCTACTCTGTTCTTAGTTACTCTCCTTATATCAAAGAAGACATTTGGCATTTGTTTTTTAGGGATTGGCTAGTTTCACTTAGCATAATCTGCTCTAATGCCATCCATTTCCCTGCAAATTCTATGATTTTGTCATTTTTTAATGCAGAGTAATACTCCATTGTGTATAAATGCCACATTTTTTTTTATCCATTCGTCTATTGAAGGGCATCTAGGTTGCTTCCACAGTCTAGCTATTGTGAATTGTGCTGCTATGAACATCGATGTAGCAGTGTCCCTGTAGCATGCTCTTTTTAGGTCTTTAGGGAATAGACCAAGAAGGGGAATAGCTGGGTCAAATGGTGGCTCCATTCCCAGCTTTCCAAGCAATCTCCATACTGCTTTCCAAATTGGCTGCACCAATTTGCAGTCCCACCAGCAATGTACAAGTGTACACTTTTCCCCACATCCTCGCCAGCACTTGTTGTTGTTTGACTTCATAATGGCTGCCAATCTTACTGGAGTGAGATGGTATCTTAGGGTGGTTTTGATTTGCATTTCTCTGACAGCTAGAGATGGTGAGCAATTTTTCATGTACTTGTTGATTGACTGTATGTCCTCCTCTGAGAAGTGTCTG
Organism: Marmota monax; assembly: GCF_021218885.2. Lineage (NCBI taxonomy): Eukaryota > Metazoa > Chordata > Mammalia > Rodentia > Sciuridae > Marmota > Marmota monax. The sequence continues at coordinate 5,340,063 of NW_026695220.1, read as the reverse complement.
TTCAGGTCCTTGGCCCATTTGTTGATTGGGTTGTTTGTTTTCTTATTGTCTATTTTTTTGTGTTCTTTGTATACTCTGGATATTAGGGCTCTATCTGAAGTGTGAGGAGTAAAGATTTGTTCCCAGGATGTAGGCTCCCTATTTACCTCTCTTATTGTTTCTTTTGCTGAGAAAAAACTTTTTAGTTTGAGTAAGTCCCATTTGTTGATTCTAGTTATTAACTTTTGTGCTATGGGTGTCCTATTGAGGAATTTGGAGCCCGACCCCACCATATGTAGATCATAGCCAACTTTTTCTTCTATCAGATGGCATGTCTCTGATTTGATATCAAGCTCCTTGATCCATTTTGAATTAACTTTTGTGCATGGTGAGAGAAAGGGATTCAGTTTCATTTTGTTGCATATGGATTTCCAGTTTTCCCAGCACCATTTGTTGAAGATGCTATCCTTCCTCCATTGCATGCTTTTAGCCCCTTTATCAAATATAAGATAGTTGTAGTTTTGTGGATTGGTTTCTGTGTCCTCTATTCTGTACCATTGGTCCACCCGCCTGTTTTGGTACCAGTACCATGCTGTTTTTGTTACTATTGCTCTGTAGTATAGTTTGAAGTCTGGTATCGCTATACCGCCTGATTCACACTTCCTGCTTAGCATTGTTTTTGCTATTCTGGGTCTTTTATTTTTCCATATGAATTTCATGATTGCTTTCTCTATTTCTATAAGAAATGCCGTTGGAATTTTGATTGGCATTGCATTAAACCTATAGAGAACTTTTGGTAATATCGCCATTTTCATGATGTTAGTTCTGCCTATCCATGAACAGGGTATATTTTTCCATCTTCTAAGATCTTCTTCTATTTCTCTCTTTAGGGTTCTGTAGTTTTCATTGTATAAGTCTTTCACCTCTTTTGTTAGGTTGATTCCCAAGTATTTTATTTTTTTTGAAGATATTGTGAATGGAGTGGTTGTCCTCATTTCCATTTCAGAGGATTTGTCGCTGATATACAGGAATGCCTTTGATTTATGCGTGTTGATTTTATATCCTGCCACTTTGCTGAATTCATTTATTAGCTCTAATAGTTTCTTTGTAGAGCCTTTTGGGTCTGCTAGGTATAGAATCATGTCACCTGCAAATAGTGATAATTTAAGTTCTTCTTTTCCTATTTTTATGCCTTTAATTTCTTTCGTCTGTCTAATTGCTCTGGCCAGTGTTTCGAGAACTATGTTGAACAGAAGTAGAGAGAGAGGGCATCCCTGTCTTGTTCCACATTTTAGAGGTAATGCCTTCAATTTTTCTCCATTCAGAATGATGCTAGCCTGAGGCTTAGCATAAATTGCTTTTACAATATTGAGGTATTTTCCTGTTATCCCTAGTTTTTCTAGAGTTTTGAACATAAAGGGATGCTGTACTTTGTCGAATGCTTTTTCTGCATCTATTGAGATGATCATATGGTTCTTATTTTTAAGTCTATTGATGTGGTGAATAACATTTATTGATTTCCATATATTGAACCAGCCTTGCATCCCAGGGATGAATCCTACTTGATCATGGTGCACAATTTTTTTGATATGTTTTTGTATCCGATTCGCCAGAATTTTATTGAGGATTTTTGCATCTAGGTTCATTAGAGATATTGGTCTGTAGTTTCTTTCTTTGAAGTGTCTTTGTCTGGTTTAGGTATCAGGGTATCAGGGTGCTGTTGGCCTTGTAGAATGAATTTGGAAGTTCTCCCTCTTTTTCTATTTCCTGAAGTAGCTTGAAAATTATTGGTATTAGTTCCTCTTTAAAGGTTTTGTAAAACTCTGCTGTATACGCATACGGTCCTGGGCTTTTCTTAGTTGGTAGTCTTTTGATGGTTTCTTCTATTTCTTCAATTGATATTGGTCTGTTTAGGTTGTCTATATCCTCCTGACTCAATCTGGGCAGATCATATGACTTAAGAAATTTATCTATGCCTTCACTATCTTCTAATTTATTGGAGTATAAGGATTCAAAATAATTTTTGATTATCTTCTGTATTTCTGAAGTGTCTGTTGTGATATTGCCTTTTTCATCCCGTATGCTAGTAATTTGAGTTCTCTATGTTCTTCTCTTCTTTAGCATGGCTAAGGGTCTGTCGATTTTGTTTATTTTTTCAAAGAACCAACTTTTAGTTTTGTCAATTTTTTCAATTGTTTCTTTTGTTTCGATTTCATTAATTTCAGCTCTGATTTTCATTATTTCTTGCCTTCTACTTCTTTTGCTGTTGTTTTGCTCTTCTTTTTCTAGGATTTTTAGATGAAGTGTGAGATCATTTGTTTGTTGTTTTTTTCTTTTTTTAAGGAATGAACTCCAAGCAATGAATTTTCCTCTTAGAACTGCTTTCAATGTGTCCCATAGATTCCGATATGTTGTGTCTGTGTTTTCATTTATCTCTAAGAATTTTTTAATTTCCTCCTTGATGTCTTCTATAACCCATTGATCATTCAGTAACCTATTGTTCATTCTCCAAGTGATGTATGCTTTTTCCTTCCTTCTTTTATCGTTGATTTTCAGTTTCATTCCATTATGATCAGATAGGATGCATGGTATTATCTCTACTCCTTTATATTGTCTAAGAGTTGCCCTGTGACATAATATATGATCTATTTTTGAGAAGGATCCATGTGCTGCTGAGAAAAAAGTGTAACTGCTTGATGTTGGGTGGTATATTCTATATATGTCAATTAAGTCTAGGTTATTAATTGTGTTATTGAGTCCTATAGTTTCCTTATTCAACTTTTGTTTGGAAGATCTGTCCAGTGGCGAGAGAGGTGTGTTGAAGTCTCCCATGATTATGGTATGGTGGTCTATTAGACTCTTGAACTTGAGAAGAGTTTGTTTGATGAACATAGCTGCACCATTGTTTGGGGCATATATATTTATGATTGTTATGTCTTGTTGGTGTATGGTTCCCTTAAGCAGTATGTAGTGTCCCTCTTTATCCCTTTTGATTAACTTTGGCTTGAAATCTATTTTATTTGATATGAGTATGGACACTCCTGCTTGTTTCCAAAGTCCATATGAGTGATATGATTTTTCCCAACCTTTCACCTTCAGCCTATGTATGTCTTTTCCTATCAAATGCATCTCCTGTAGGCAGCATATTATTGGGTCTTGTTTTGTGATCCATTCTACTAGCCTGTGTCTCTTAATTGGTGAGTTTAAGCCATTAACATTTAGGGTTATTATTGAGATATGGGTTGTTCTTCCAGCCATATTTGTTTATTTCTGTTACTAAACATTGTTTGTTTTCCTCTTTGATTATTTCCGCCCCCTTTACTGTCCTACCTCCCACTGTTGGTTTTTTGTTATTTTCCATTTCCTCTTCCTGTAATGTTTTGCCTAGGATGTTCTGAAGAGATGGTTTTCTAGCTGAAAATTCTTTTAACTTTTGTTTATCGTGGAAGGTTTTAATTTCATCTTCCATCCTGAAGCTTAATTTCGCTGGATACACAATTCTTGGTTGGAACCCATTTTCTTTCAGCATTTGAAATATGTTATTCCAGGATCTTCTAGCTTTCAGAGTCTGTGTTGAAAGATCAGCTGTTATCCTGATTGGCTTACCCCTAAATGTAATCTGCTTCCTTTCTCTTGTAGCTTTTAAAATTCTCTCCTTATTCTGTATGTTGGGCATCTTCATTATAATGTGTCTAGGTGTGGATCTCTTATGATTTTGCACATTCAGCGTCCTGTAGGCTTCTAGGATTTGGGATTCTGTCTCATTCTTCAAGTCTGGGAAGTTTTCTCATATTATTTCATTGAATATATTGCTCATTCCTTTGGTTTGGAGTTCTGTACCTTCCTGTATCACAATGACTCTTAAGTTTGGTCTCTTAATGTTATCCCATATTTCTTGGATGTTCTGCTCATGGTTTCTTAACAGTCTTGCTGAGCTGTCTATGTTCTTTTCCAGTTGAAATACTTTGTCTTCATTGTCTGATGTTCTATCTTCTAAGTGTTCTACTCTGCTGGTAGTATTCTCCATTGAGTTTTTAAGTTGGTTTATTGCTTCCTGCATTTCTAGGATTTCTGTTTGTTTGTTTTTTATAACCTCTATCTCCCTGTATAGTTGATCCTATGCTTCCTGGATTTGTTTATGTAATTCATTGTCGAAGTGATCTTTCATTGTCTGATTTTGCTGTCTAATGTCTTCCTTGATACTCCAGATCATCTGAAGCATGTATATCCAGAATTCTTCATCTGACATTCCATCTGCTGCAGCTGTTACCTCTTCTAAAGTTGAGTTGAACTGCATTGCTTGTGGTCCTTTCTTTCCTTGTCTTTTCATACTCCTTGCGTTTCTTTCTGTTTGGTGAAACTGTTGTGTTTTTGAAATGTTTTTTTCCCCCTATATATTTATATTGCTCTTGTATAGTTGAAAAGTCTCCCTTGCAGGGTCGGGCGGTGGTCTGCCTACCTTGCATGCGTGGGCGGCAGCTCTGCTCTCTCCTTACTCCAATTGGAGTGTCGTGACTACCACGCCGGCAGGTCACTGGGCCTGTTCCGGGCGCGGGCGGCAGCTCTGTTTTGCCCCTACTCCAATTGGGGTGACGAGTGTACCACGCTGGCAGGCCACCGGGCCTGATCCGCCGGTTGGTTGCAGGTCTGCCTACCCTGCAGGCATGGGCGGCGGCTCTGCTCTGCCCCCCCTCCAATTGGTGTGAATTGTCTACCACACCCGCGGACCGCTGGGCCTGTTCTGGGCGTGGGCGAAGGCTCTGTTCTGTTCCTACTCCAATTGGGGTGACGTGCCTACCACCCTGGCCTGCCGCTGGGTCTGTTCCACAGGTCGGTCGCAGGTCTGCCTACCTTGTGTGCACGGGCGGTGGCTCTGCTCTGCCCCTACTCCAAATAAGGGTGATGTGTCTGTCTCACCAGCAGGCCACTGGGCCTGTCCCGCTGGTCGGTCGCAGGTCTGCCCACCTTTCGGGCACGGGTGGCGGCTCTGCTCTGCCCCTACTCCAATTGGGGTGTCGTGACTACCACGCCAGCAGGTCGCTGGGCCTGTTCCTGGCACGGGCGGTGACTCTGCTCTGCCCCTACTCCAATTGGGGTGACATATGTACCACGCCGGCAGGCTCCTGGGCCTGATCCGCCGGGCTGTCACAGGCCTGCCTACCTTGCAGGCGCGGGCGGCGGCTCTGCTCTGCCCCTCCTACCACGCCTGCGGACCACTGGGCCTGATCTGCAGGTTTGTCGCAGGTCTGCTCACCCTGCGGGCACGGGTGGCGGTTCCGCTCCACTCCCACTCCAATTGGGGTCACGTGACCACCACACCGACGGGGCCTGATCCAGGCACGGGCGAAGGCTCTGCTCTGCCCCTACTCCAGTTGGGGTGACATGTGTACCACGCTGGCAGGCCATTGGGCCTGACCCGCCAGTCTGTCGCAGGTCTGCTTACCTTGCAGGCATGGGCAGCGGCTCTGCCATGCCCCTCCTACCACGCCCGTGTACCACTGGGTTGCAGGTCTGCCCACCTTGCGGGCGCGGGTGGCGGCTCCAGTCCGCCCCCTCTCCAATTGGGGTCACACGACCACCACGCCGGCGAGCCGCTGGGCCTGCTCCAGGCGCGGGCGGTGGACCGGCTCCTCCCCTCTGGCTCCACGACAAATCAAGAGAGACTGGGGTGTCTGTGACTCACCCTCCCTACCAGGAGACCAACTGTTTCTGTCGCCGCTGGTATTAATGAAGTTCTCTCCTCCGCTGCTTTCTGATGACATCAGATCTCTGCCATGTTGGTATCCTATGCGAATGGCAGCATTTTGTTCCCTTTGCTGGGTAACCAAAGCAATGGGTGATTCCTGACCGGCCCTCAGCAGGACCCGGACCGAGAAGCAGTTTCCGCGGGCTCCTTAGCCCTGGGCCAGAGCAGTTCCGGGAGCCGGAACTCGGCCGCTCCATGCTCGGTGAATGCTCTGATAAGAACAGGCTCCAAGAAGCAGTTTCCGCGGGCTCCTTAGTCCTGGGCCAGGGCAGTTCCGGGAGCCGGAACTCGGCCGCTCCATGCTCGGTGTATGCTCTGATAAGAGCAGGCTCCAAGAAGCACTCAGGCACTGAGCCTGAGTAATCTGTCTGCAAGCCGCAGGTGAATGGCAGCCTGAAATTACCTGTTCTATGGCTGAATGAGCTGCGGTCAGTCGAAAACAGGGATGGTGACGTCAGCTCCCCAAGATGGTGGCCACTGTCCTCCTCTGTGGTCTGACCAGTGTGGAGAACCGAAATGGACTGCTTCCTTCCCCTGTCTCGAACCCTGAATTCAGCACTGAGTACGGTGCTTGCACGGCTGGCAGAAACTGCAGCGCTGTATCCCTGCGCCACTATCTCCTTGTTTCCCAGCGCACGCTGTAGACTCTAGCCGCGGGGCGATTTGCTGAATAAGCAGTGTTACCCTCCGTGCGACAAATCTCTCGTGTTTGTGTCCCCTTAGCTGATCCTCGTGCGATGGACGTCCTTCTTCCAGGTTCCGGAGCACCCCACTATTGCTGGAAATTCCTAACAAGATAGCCTTTAGCCTTCCTGACTCGTCATACTCCCACACCGTGACGCAGCACACTGGGGCAATGCACTCCCCTCGCCGCCATCTTCTTCCATACCGACATATCATATTTCATACATTTGATTCAAGTGGGTTATGAACTCCCATTTTTCCCCCATATACAGATTGCAGAATCACATCGGTTACACATCCACTTTTTTACATACTGCCATACTAGTGTCTGTTGTGTTCTGTTGCCTTTCCTATCCTCTATTATCCCCCCTCCCCTCCTTGTCCTCAGTTCTTAAAATTTACTAGCATGCTTGATAATATGTAACTACTGATTCATTTTAAGTCTAGACTGTCACCAAGTTCCAGCAATGTTTCACTATACTAATTTATCAGGTTTTGTTTTTATAAATTGTGTTTATACTTCATTCATAATTGAAGGATATTAAGGGGAGAGACTTTGAAGTCTGCAGTTACATTCTATCACTACTTTATTATGCTGGCACCTTAGGTACTTGCTTACACTATTTAAGAATAATTTGTAAATTTTCATATCTCCTTGAAGGTGTCTTTCTTTCTTGGTTGCACTATGGTTTATTTTTCTGCCTGTCATTTTCAGTAATTGTAATCAAATTAAGTTATTTTTTATATATCTAATGTTGGAATAGAATACTTTCTAATTCTGTGGTTGTTCTCTTTTAGTCACCTTTGAAAAATTCTTAGGCAATGATTTTTCTTTTTCTTAGCTGTTCTTCATGAAATTTAAAAAAAAATATTGGTGCATAATAATTATACAGAAAAGTGAGTATCACTGAGGCATATTTGTACATGAACTTAACATAATTTGGTTGATCTATTAAATCTCTATTCTTTTTGGTACTCCAAATAAACTTATATTACCTCTTAATTAATTGTCCTTCTCTTTTAATTGATTTTCTGACTTCTTTTTCCTTTTTATATATATTTCAATCTGGATATTTATTTTTAACCATCTAACTAATCCTTAATGTTTCTGTTTTTAAAATAATATATTAGATGGTGCAGTGACACACACCTGTAATCCTGTCACTAAGGAAGCTGAGGCAGGAAGACTACAGGTTTGAGCCCCTCAGCAACTTAGTGAGACCCTACCTCAAAATAAAAACAAAATAAAAAGGATTGAGGATGTAGTTCAGTGATAAACACTTCTACGTTCAATCTCTAGTACCAAAAAATAATACCAGCATCAGCAACAATCATAATAGATTAAGTAGTGTAATTTCAAGTTACTATAATTTTCAAATTCTGAATTGTTGTTGCTTCCATGTTTCAGCATTTTTTTTGTTTTCTATTTTATTATGTTTACTAATCTATTTATTTTATATTCTCTAATAACCTCAAAATATGGGAAGAAGGTTTGTACTGTCTATTAATCTCTTGGTTGTTGGTCATCAGTATTCCTCTTCACTTTTTAATACCACACATTTTTTTTGGACATTGAAAAGTTTATCTTCTGCTAGCACCCTCCAAAGAGGATTTATTTTCCTGGCACACACATAGATTATAAATAGATAAACTCATTTTAGTTAAGTAGGGTTTGGCATGATCTGGTTTGAGATTTTTATTGGTTTGTCTTTACTTCTAATCTGTAACTCTGTGGGTCTCAACTAACAGCCAGGTGTGTTTAATGGGACAATTCCATGTTTTTTGTAAGCCCTAAATACCAATGTCTGTCTCTTTAGAACCATTAGATTTTGAAGCTTTGCTTTTGTGGAGTTTGACACTATAAATGCAAGGTTAGAAGGGAACCAATGCCTCTTAAAGATAAATAAAGAATATTGCTGGTTAACTTCTGTATTCACTTCCCTATTCTTCTCTTCATGTACCCATATTCTTGATCAGGCTGAATGCTACTATTTTCTTTCCATTAGAAGAGATTTTTGTCAACAACTTCTTTCTGTGTAGATTCCACTTATTACAATTCGAGTTGGCAAATGTCCTGGCATAAATAGAAGAGTTCAGTGTGCTTTCACTTGAATTTGGAATCCTTCTTTCTAAAATTTAGATGGTATGGTCTTCCTTTGTAGTTTTAAGAATTCAACAATTGCAGGAAGAAGAAAAATGGCAGACTATAGAGATCCAGGGCATTATCTACAGCTCCTGGAGTTTAAATACCATGGATAGACTTCCAGCTGCATGGTAATGTTTGGGGACCTTGAGAAAGTTCTGCAGGTGAACAAAGCAAAAGAAAGAAGAGTACATTTTCTTTCAAAACTGTCATTCTAAACTTTGTGAGGAGGAACAAAATAGGCTGGATGTGGATGGGTCTAAGTATAAAAGTGAAAAAAACATTCTGTCCCAAACACCATGTCCCAACCCAGACTCTCTGGGTTGGCCACCTCCTCAATGCTCAGAGGTTTTTCAGAGAATTCACTCCTGTGACTTGGACACTAGCAACACATACTCCCCAATAGACAGACTTCAAGCTCTTCTCTGGAATAGGGCTCAATTAGGTCTGGGTCAATCTGCAGGCTTCATGGGTGAGATACATGACTGGTGTCTCATGAAATAGCCATGCTACTGTGTAGGTACAAAGGGGTATAATTTCTCATATTTCTGATTGTACAGATTGCAGAATCACATTGATTCTAAAACTGAAGCCCTGGAAAGAAATCTCTTTTTTAATTATATCAACAAGGAAAAGTATCAGTCTTTTGTTTATGGATTTGTTATTTCTTTTACTTTTTTTATGAATTGTTTTGTTGTTCTCTTGTCTCTCATTAGCTGTTTTTACATATTTCAATGAAATTTTATGTATTTTTCAATTAAGTGAATTTTTCTTGATATCTTTTTTTCTTTCCTCTTTATAGTCCCTTCCCTTCTCCCTCCCCCTATTTCTCCTATCTCTCTCCCCTACTCCAATTTTTTCTCTTTATGTATTTTAATATAAGTATACCAACAGTACTGCCTAGTTTTTCAGCCTTCTTTGTATTACTCCCTCTTTTCTTTTTGGTTAGCAGAGTTACGGATATATATGTATACTTAATACATCTTTAATTATTATGATATATGGTTTTCTCTTAAATTACCACTGGAAATTGTGATTATACTTTCCTTTCAAAATATTAATCATGGCTGAATCAAGAACTAGATCATACTGAGGGGGTGCTTTTATGAAATATACCCCCAGACCAGGGAATATTGAAAAGAGATAACTACTCACTAAAAGACCTTTACAATAATGGTGGGAGAAAAATCCCGAAACAGATGCACAAATCCCTATATAAAATCACAGGAAACATGAGAAAAAGTCAACATTTTTTTTTCAAAAGTTCGTAATACCCTCATAATTGAGTACATAGATACTAAAGTGGATGAAATTCTAAAGAATGAATTTTTAAAATGTTAAATGCCAATGAATTAAAAGAAGATAAAAATAACTGAATGAATTAAGAAAGATAATATAGGATATGAATGGAAATTTTAGTAAATAGAGATTCTGAAAAAGAACCAGTGTGAAATCTTGTTAATAAAAAAAAATTCTTAAATTAAAAAAGACCAGTTAAAAATATCACCAATAGACTAGATCAAGCAGAAGAACGAATTTCAGGGCGGCTTTAAAACAAGTTATATGAACTAGATTCTTTTTTGTTGCTCAAGCAACAAAAAAAGAAAACAAGCAACAACACACAAAAAAAAAAAAAAAAAAAAAAAAAAACCTGTGGAAAGAATATTTAAGAATTCCAGGCCAATATGAAAATGCTTAATTTAAGACACATAGAACATGAGAATGTAGTAGAGATATAAACTAATGACATTGATACTCTATTCAGTTCAATAATGGCAGAAATTTTCCCAGACCTCGGAATGAGATAGGCATTCAGATACTGGAGGGATATAGAACCACCAATGAACAAGAAGATAAAGAACCTCTCCATGAAATAATTAAAATGAAAAAAAAATGGGAACAAGAAAAAACTTTAAAAGCTACAGAAAGAAATGAAAGATGCTAAAAAAGGCAAACCCATCAAAATAATAGCAGGTTTATTAGCAAAAACTCCAAAGACCAGGAAGTTTTGGAAAATGTATTTCAAGCCCCAAAGGAAAACAACTCCATACCTATGGTACTATATTCAGTAAAGCTAGTCTTCAGAATCAAAGGAGTAATAAATACCTTCCAAGGTAAAAAATAAATAAATAAAAAGGCATTTGCCTTGGAAGGTATTTATTACCTAAAGAAGGATTTCAGAAGACATTGAAAAGTATCATATGCACAGCAAAAAAAAAAAAAGATAAAAATCCAATACTGCAAGGGAAAGAAAAATCTCATTAGAAGATTAAATAAGTAACTGAAAATTAGTAAAGCATCAAACACTCAAAATAAAACAAAATGACAAGAATATAAACCTCTCTATGATAACACTGACTGTAAATTTCTTAATTCTGTAATTAAAAGGCATAAATCACACTTAAAAACAAGACCTAACTATGTCCTTGTTTAGGATTTTTTCTTCATCTGTTAAGATGATTACATGAGTTCTGTACTTAATTCTTCTTTATAGATGATAGATGATAGATGTAACCATCTTACAAGATGAAGAAAAAGTCCTAAACAAAATATAATACCTCTTCATGATAAAAACTCTAAGGAAAATATGGATAGAAGAAATTTACCTCAACATTATTAGACTATTATATGACAAACCCAAAGCCGAAAACATACTGAATAGAAAAAATTAAAAGAATTTACTCTGAAATCAGAAACAAGACAAAGATGTCCACTGGAATCACTTCAATTCAATATAGTTCTTGTAATTTTAGCCCAAGCAATTAGGCAACAGAAGGAAGTAAAGAAAAGAAGACAAATTACTATTTATATATGATATGATTCTACATAGAGGAGGTCTCTACCAAAAGACATCTAAAGCTAATAAATTTAGCAAGGTAGCAGGATATAAGATGAACAAATAAAAATGAATCATTTTTCTATAACATATACCAATAATTAATCCATTAAGAAAGAAATCAGAAAAAATAATTCCATTCAGAATGTTTTTAAAAATATCTAGGACCTACACAAGGATAATTAAAGAATGCTGACAAAGAGAAACAGAAAGAGACATCAGCAAATGGAAAGACCTTCCTTATGCATGGATAGGCAAAATGGTTAATGTTACCAAATGTCCATGTTACTAAAAGTAGTCAAGATTCAATGCAATTCCCATCCAAATACCAAAGGTATTCTTCACAGAACTAGAAATTAAATGTTACAATTGTAACTATACTAGAAATTAATATGGAAGAACAACAGACCTTAATACCTAGAGCAATCCTGAGCTAAATGACCACTGCTGGAGGCATCAAAATACCCAATTTCAAATTATACCATGGATATATTGTAACAGAAAACTGAAAGATACTGGCATAAAAACATACATATAGACAAGTAGAATAGAATAGAAGATATATTGACAAACATAGCTATATTCATCAAATATTTGACAAAAGTGCCAAAAGCACACAAAAAAATAAAAGGCTGCCTCTTTGATAATTTGTGGGAAAAAATGGATATATGTTTGGGGAGGCAGCCAGCACCTCATTTGAGTGTTCTTCTTCCTGCCAAGTAGGGTGTAAGCCACGAGAGAAATTAAAGTCTAGAATTATTAGTAAAGAACAAAAGACAAAGTCAGAAGAGATATTTTTAAAAGGGGAGTTCCTGATAGGCCCAGTACAGAAACTGGAGATGAACAATTAGAAAATTGCTCCTGTGGTTTATTTAAGGGAGCACATCAAAGGCAGGGGTAAGGTTTCAAGGGTGGAGTCTTGCCTCTGATGTCTTGCAATAACAGGTTGGCAGGTCACATCCATCTCAGAGAGGCTGTGGGGCTACAGCAGATCACCCCTTCTCTGGGGGTCTGGGCAGTCAACCAGAAGAAATATCCACTGGAAGTTCCCAGACACCAGATTATCTTATTCACTAGGATACAATGTGCAACACAGTCCACACACAGCCCAGGGATGGCTCTCCACATATATGTGTGTAGAACGATGAAATTAAATATTTCTCACTCTGTACAATGATCCAATCAAAATGTATCAAAAACCTATATGTAAGACCAGAAACTTTTCAACTGCTATAGGAAAACACACAGGACACACAATTCAACATATTGGACATAAGCCAACAAAGATTGGCTTCCTGAATATGACTCATATAGCCTAGGAAATAATAGTAAAAATTGATACATGGCATCAAGTTTAAAAACTTCTGAAAAACAAAGGAAACAGATAATAGTGTGAAGAGAGAGCCTATAGATTGGGGAAAAAATGACAACTACCATTGTGATGGATATATCCTCTATGTGGTACAGCCACTATGGATATCATTATGAAGATTTCTCAAAAAACTAAAAACAGAACTACCATGTGATCCAGGTAACCACTCCTCAGTATTTATCCAAAAGAATTAAAGACAGCACACTTCAGAGATACACACAAATCCATGCTTATAGCAGCACATGTCACAATTATAAGTTATGGAAGCAGTCTAGGTATCCATCAACAATCAACAATTGAATGGGCAAAGAAAATGTGATACATATATGCACATACACACACATAATGGAGTTTTTTTGGGGGGAGAGGGGTGCCAGGGATTGAACTCAGGGGCACTTGACCACTGAATCAACCCCTACCCTATTTTATATATTATTAGATACAGGATCTCATTGAGTTGCTTAGTGCCTCTTTAGATTGCTAAGGCTGGCTTTGAACTCCTGTCCTCATGCCTCCACCTCCAGAGCCACTGGGATTATAGGTGTGGGCTACCCCGCCCAGCCCATAATGGAGTTATATTCAGCCATAAATATTATGAATAATAAAATAAAATAAGTCATTTGCATGAAAATGAAAGGAATTGGAAAACATCATGTTAAATGAAATAAGCCAGATACAAAAAGACAAAGTCAGAAGAGATATTTTTAAAATGGGAGCTCCTGATAGGTCAAGACAAATATGGAATGTTTTCTCTTATGTGTAGAATCTAGAAAAAAAGTTGTCATAAAGTAGGAGGGAGAACCATTACAGTAGAGAAAAGGGATTAGAGGGATTGAGCAGGGAAGATTAAGGGGAGGTTTTTGGGGAGTGAAATCAATCAAATTATGTTATATACATGTACAACTATTACAAATTAAACCCATTATTCTATATAATTAATATGTACCAATTAATTTTTTAAATAAAATAATTCAAAATTGTTCTATATTATTTTATTAAATTTATCTAGTTATATTTGGAAAACTGATGTCTGGCATAGTTCTGGCTTGCATGATAATTTTGCAGATCACTTTTGATTAATATATAGACATTCTAATTAAATGCCCATGTGCTGAGAGTTTTCATCAATATGTATTGAATTTTATGATTTTTTTTGCATCTGAAATAATCAAACTATTTTTTGCTTTTCTTTATAGTTTTTTTTGTATTGATACATACTTATATTTCTACAAAAACTTTTACCCTTGCATTATATAAATTTAAGCTTTTATATATCATAAAATGAACATATAATATGTATTATTTTCTTAATCATGAGTAAAATTGTCTGTATTTGCATTTGTTCTTACATGTTTGCCAGATTTTAAAAGATAGATATTATTAGTCTAAAAAAAATAAGGTCAGCAGTTTCCCTGTTTTACTGTTCTTTGCACCTGTATGGCATAAAGATTTGGAAATAATTTTCTTTGAGTCCTGTGATTCAACCACCAGTCTTCCTACTTTGGTACATTATGAAATATTACATGGTTTAGCATGATTTTCTATTTCGTCTTGAATGAATTTTTTCAATTTATTTTTTCTCATATCTGTCTACTTTATTCCTGTTTTAAAATTTTTCTTAGAGAATTTAAGGTTAGTAGATTTGGTGGGCAAAATTATAAGATGGTCCTCAGGACTAAGGCCTTCTGTTACTCATGCCCTGAGTATGGGTGAAAGCTATGAATATGACATTCCTCCTATGAATATGTTAAACTATATGGAAAAGGTATTTTGTAAGTGTAACTAAGGACTCCAATCAGTTGCCCTTGATTTAGTCAAACAGGAGAGTATCCTATGTTGTGCTGACCTAGTTTGATGGGACTTTGAAGGGGCACGCAGCAGCTTTTCTGTTGACCATGAAGGAGTGTGGTCATGCTACAAAGGGATGAGTCAAAGGCCTCAGAACAGCTTCTGAATGCTGAGAGACATCCTTGTTTGGCACCTAACAAGAAAAATAGATACCTAAGTCCTACAGGAAGAATGAAATAAAAGCTGCTACTACTACACTGATTTTGAACAACTCCCAATCCTAAATGAGATCATAGCCCCAGTCAATACCTTGATTTCAGCCTGGTAAACCCTAAACAGAGGATATAATTATCTGATATTTGCACACTTAAACAAGGAAACTATAAAGTGATACAATGATATCATTTCATGCCACTAAATATCAGCCTATGAAGTAGATGCCATTAGCACTTTATATATATATATATATATATATATATATATATATATATATATAAATTTTGGAGGATTATAGAATTGTTATTTTTTATGCAGCAATATAAAACTTATAACAATAGATAATGAACAGCAAAAAGATGGTTTTCACAACTTAAACACACTCTAACTTCAGAATTCATATTCATAATTGTGCTACCCTTCTTACTTTGTGATACTTGTTCCCAGTAATAGACATTTACCATATTTGTTGATCTGAAAAACTAAATTACAATAGAGTTCATTGAATTATTACCATTAAATTGAGGGCTTTGTCTCTTTTGTCTCACTGAAATGGAATTCAATATATTGGACCCAGGTCATCTTTTATTGTCTTTATCTTTATTGTATCCTTCTTATCTGCATATTTTCAATTTGGAGAAAGTGCTTTGTATGCGTTTTTCAGTAAGGATAATGACTACTCTGTAACAGAAGATAAAAATCATGAGGATCTAATTTTCCAAATTGTGCAAACCTTTATTCTTTTTGATAAATATGTTTTAAATACATTTTCCTCCTCTACCAAAAGTGGCTTAACATATTATCATTATTTTATAAATTCACAGTCTGGTTTAAAAATAGTATTTTACCTTAAGTCATTATTCAGTATTGCTGAAATTAACTTTTTAATGCTTCATGAAAAAAACACTTTTAAAAAGAATGTCAAAATTTAAAATATGCTTCTAACACAAGTAGGGTACTGATGAGGAGACATAGTTGAACTCTGGGTTGTTTCTATTTTATACTCTTTCTTGTTTCCATCAACATTCATTTATTTAATGTTTTAAAATATCTAAAAATATATTTTCTTTATTATTTCATGTTTCCACTTTGTACAGATTCCATCATATTTACAGATCACTGCTATAATATCTAATACTTTAATGATAAGTATACCCTGAAATTGTGATAATTTTCTAATTATTAAATACAAAATTCCAAAATTATTAGCTTTTATGAAATAAACATATTTAATGAGAAAGAAATATAGCTGTTTTTTGATTCTCTGTATTAGAGATACAGTAAAATTAAAACCAGTAATTTTTTTTGTGTGTGCTTTTGTCTTTAAAAAAGTGATTCATACCTATTAAAAAGTGAAATTTCAGATTAGAACTAAAGAGACATGACTTACCATTCAGAATTTATTCCTGTTCTGCCCAGTCTATTCTGTTCTGGTCTCCACTGCTGAATGAGGCAGTTTTCCCCAGTTTCAGAGTCAGCATTCTCTTTTATGTTGAAGAAGAGTGTCTACTACAAATAGCATGATGATAAAATTTTATCATTGCATTCAATATTTGCATATGTGCTCTTTTAGCATTTACCAAAAGTAAGCCAAACACAACTCATGAAATTTGAGGTACCTTACTCAGGGAATAAGAGCAATGTATGGAGCACAAAACATGTGAAATTGATGCAAAACCCCAGCAAATCATGAGAACTAGTTTCTACTTTGAGTGGAAATTAATACACATTGAGTGGATAATTAATACACATTGCAGGAATGAAGCCCAATTTTGACATTAGTATGTCTTCATATCCCAGCTTTTCAGCTGCTTATATAGCATTGAAAACCATATGGCCTCAGTAAGCCAAAACAGGGCACCAAATGAAACTTACATATTTGAATTATCCTAATTTAGGTGCACCATACATAAAGCATGCATTTTTTTTGTTCTTCTGATAATATGATGTTTCACTAAGTTTAAAATAAATTTGTTGTCTATAATGAGTAAAAGTAATAGACTCCATTTGAAATCTGAGTACTAATTGTAGTCTTTACATTATGTTGCTTATTTTGTTTTATTTATTTATTTATTTTTTGTTTATTCAACCAACATAACTTAAGCATGTATCCTGGAAATTTCCAAGACACTGAGATGTATTAAACTAAGTCTCATTCTCTAATCTCATGGAACTCTCGCTCCTCATATACCTGTTTATAACTGTATAGACTATATTCACAAATGGAGAGACAAAAGTTTATGTCATCTAGCATTGCTCCTTGCAATATAAATGCAAGTGTGTAATTCAGCTTTTCTAGATATCACATTAAAAGAAATTTAAAAAGCAGATAAAATTAGGTTTAATAATATTTTTGTTTCAAAATGTTTATCCTAACTATTGCTATTTTTACAGGTAAATAAAAAGGTTGTAAATGTCATACTTGCCATTAGTTTTATTCATAGTGAATTTTCAAAATCCAATGTATATATATATATTATTTAGGGCATATATAAGTACTAGCCATTTTCAATGCTCTCTAACCACTTAAATCTAGTTGCTACTTCTACTGAAAACTGAAGATGTAGATAACAACTATCATTGATTTTGGCATTTTTCATAATACTTTCTTTAGACTCTCTAAACATAAATGCCTGAATTCTAATTTATCACAAAGACATATTCTTCAAAGTATTTTTTTATTTAGTAACTAACTATTGCTCTTCAGTAATTTGAGGTTTTTGTTTGTTTACCTAACACAGGAAAAACAAGACCTTTGTAATGTGAATAATATTGTTTTACATGACCTCTTTGTGTGAAATGTCATGCAAATTTTTACAGTTTAATTTACTATTATTACTGAAATTTATGTTACTTATTTGTCAGTAATATTATGAATATATTCAGAAGGCTCACTTTTTGTACTTTTATTTTTTTAAATTGTGATCTAATTGCTAAGCTGCAAAAATAGTTCTTTAGTTTTGTTCATGTTAGTAACAATCACTTTAATAATATACTACTTTTTAAAAAAATTTAGCAAGATGATAGTTATATATTGTGGTCATGATATACAAAATGTTAATGTTATATAGATTGTATTGACAAACTACAATATTTTATTGAATTATATATAAATCAATGTGGTTCACATAAATTTCCATTGGAGTAAAAATCATTTGGGGAGAGAATAGATGTTTTATTAAAACTGAAAACAAGATTACAAATTGCCAGAGACATCAGAATAGCTAAGAGTGATGACTGGATGATAGGTAAAATAACAATAAATAACTTAACAGTTTTATAATTTTCATACTCTCTTAGAGCTGCCATGCATGCCTGTCTGATTGGGAAGGAACTTTTTGTGAACAAGAAACCAATGAGTGCAAAAAGAATCCTTGCAAGAACAATTCCACCTGTAGTGACCTTTACAAAAGCTATCAGTGAGTAATATATTTTTAGTTTTCTTCATGAAATTACTTGGACTGCTCAATGTCCTTGGGATGCATCCAGATACTATTTTCACTTTTCCATTTAATTAAAATAACCATCCAAAGATGAAGAGTCATTTCTTGACTTGACAGTGTCACATTAGCTTGAAATTTGCAAATACCAAAGTCCAGATGTCAAATCAGCAAAGGAATAAACAAATTTAGCTTGGAAAGGCAATTTGCAGATGTGGGCATGTAACAGATGCATTTATTTCTTCAAAGTGTGTTTTTTCATCTCAGTGGTGTTGTGGACCATTCACACAATGTGACTAGGAAGGAATGGGTCAATTGAATTAAAATATTCAGTCTGTTACCCAGATATTATCAGGAGTCTGTATTATTTTAGGAAAATTAGTGCCAAGTTTTACAACATAAATGATCACTGTGTTCTATAGTTGAATATTATTCAATACTAACAATTGACAAACAAATATATTGCATTGTTATTTAACTTGTACTTCTTGATTCATTCAATAAATATCAGATCTCTCAAGTGTATGCAAGATCACAAGTATTATAATCAGAATGCTTTACTTCTAGTCATGGAGGCAAAAGAAAATAATAGATATAACAGAAAATAATATTATAATTAAATATAAATATACTCAAATGATTATTTTCCAGGGATTAATCAAAACAATCAAAACATGTCCTGGGAAATAACTCATACACTTCCTTTTGCCCTATGATTACAGTTCAGAATTCTGAATTATACTAATTATTTAAAGATTTTCAAAATGTGTCCCTCAATTTTGGTAACTAAAGTAGAATATAAGACTAAGAATGTCAACAGTAGGCAATTTACTTTATTAGAACAAAATTCTTACATAATTTACAATAGTTGGGTTGAAATTTTGAAGATAACAATAAATAAATACTTAATTTGGGTAACATGGAGACCCACAATGCTGATAGATAATACTAATTTCAAATGTAGAAAAATATAAAAATCCAGAGCTATTTTTGTGACATTATCAATTACTAAAAATGGTATATCACTGCAAATTGATAATAATAGCCTCTCTGTCTAGTATTAGGAGAAATAACCAGTTTTTTGATGGAAAACAAACAAAAAATGTCACATTTATCTATATTTGTTTTTCTTAAATAATTCTATGAATTATAATTCCTAATATATTTAAATTTTACAGTATTTCCTTCATCGAGATGCTGATATGTATTTTTTAGCCTGTAGTTCTTTAATTCCCAAAGATTATGTATCACAGGGCATTGGTGATGTAGACAGTCAAACCTGTGGCGGGGGAAGTCAGCAATGTAATGCACTGCAATGAGGGAAAAGGCACACCCCTCTTGACCCATGGCAATCTTACACACAGGTGCTAGAAAGAATTATAAGTTTGATCCTGTTATATACTTTGGGGGAAGGGTTTAAGAAGTGAGACTTCATTCTCCATAGGAGCTTGTTAGAAATTGAGCAAAATTCTATTATGTCTGAGTTCACAAAACTTACCTGGAAGGATAGAAGACAAGAGGGGATAAAAGCCTAGTTTTCTTAATGAGGGGGAATTTCTCATGCTAGCTACAATGGAGGAATATTCTGGTTATAATTTTAAATTTGAATGATGTGTATAATGTGATCACTCTGCAGATATGATTATGATCTAGTCTACTTTCTGTTATGATCCATTGGGGTCATAGAGTGGCCTTGTCTGGTGTTTTGCGATACGTCTGTTGAAATGTTCAACAGGAGAATACCAAGATCCCCCTGTGAACCTAGTTTATAGTAGCTTACCAGCTCCCTGATATCCTGGGTATCAGGAGATGTTTTCACTCCCAAAATAATGCAGTCTCAATATATATGTGAAATTATCTATCTATCTTATCTATCTATCTATCTGCCTACCTATCCTATGAATCATACAGAGAATAGGGCTGCCAACATTTGTATAATCAATAATTAGTCTTTAACTTTTGATTTCCCCAAAACTTAACCTGGAGCCTGCTCTGGACTAGAAGTCCCATCAGTAAAAATAGATAACAGACATTGTATGTTGTATGTATCATATTGCAAAAAATATCCAAGAATGGTGAAAGATCACTTTTAAACTGTGATAATTTACTGGAGAGACAAACTAATCATACCAAGATGATTATTATCACACAGTGTTTTAAGTGGCAGTTCCCAACACTGGAGCTCACCAACTAGCAACAAGAAGTAAGGATTAAATTATTACAGTAGTAAAATATGCAGAACAGTTCAGTATGATTTAATACTGCATCTTTTTGTTTTTATTTCTTTACTATGAATGGTGCCATGTTGTGCTGTATGTGCTTAAAATTTGATAAACTTTAACTTTTTAAATAAATTTGTGCATAGAGATTGTAGTATATTACAAAATACTCTTCTATACAGAGTTTTTTTTCATTCATGACATATCTACATTTGTTTAATTTTTTGATATTTCCAGTATGTATGGTTTATCTGCAAGGTTTTTCAAATTGCTACAACTCTAATAAAAATTATTCACATATAAGTGGACCCCACACAATTCAAACTTGAGTAATAAATGGGTGTGTGTATGTATGAAGAATTCAACACTTATCTTAGTCCACTTATTTGTTCAAAAATAGATTTTTCTAAAAACATGCATCAAACAAAATGAGAACACTCAAATATTCATTTATTATCTAATGTGGAAGTGCTTTTATTTAAATAAAAATATTGCACTTAATACAGAGGTATTAAGAATTGTAAATGAGACAAGCAACAAAATAGGGCTTAATTAAAATATGCTTTATTTTAATATACATGAGGCATAATCAGTCTTTCTAGATGACTCTGACACCACTAATTGTGAACTCCTAATGACTTAAATTTATAAATGTGTCAGAAGACTTTGTCACTTAAATTAGCACAAAGTGTCATAGTCATTTTATCATTCTTGAGATTTTTGAGAGATTGCTGGTTTATATCTAAGATATTAACTTGCATTTGGGGTAGGGCATAAAAATAAGTCTAGGGTCAAGTAATCTTTCTGATTGTGATTCTATTTGTGATTTTAAAGATCATGTATTATTATTAATGTTATACTCACATTAGCTTTACCAGGATGCAGGAAGAAAACAGCATTCACTAGATGTGCTATCAATTTATATACTATGTATGTTATATATGACATCTTCTTATTTATGAATTCTCTCACTAATTTATATTTTTATAACTTTGAGAAATAATTTGCGTATCATATTTGACATTTTTGAAGTGTACAATGCAACAGATTTTAGTATATTCATGGAACATTTCAACTATTACCACCATCTAATTTTAGAATGTTTTCACTCCTGAAGAATCTATGCCCATTTGCAGTACCTCCCCATTATCCCAGAGCCTTGAAACCACTGATACACTTTCTGTCTCTGTGGATTCATCAATTTTTGAAAATTCATGTTAACAGAATGATAAATCTTTTGTGACTGGTATATTTTACTTAGCATAATATTTTGAATTTTTATGTTGAACCAAATGTTTATAGTTCATTCTCTTTTTAATCGCCAAATATTTCATTGTATGGTGATTCCACATTGTTTGTTCTTCACGTTATGGACATATAAATTGTTCCTTGTTTTGACTCTAATGAATATGCCATAAACATTCATGTGCACATATGTGTATGGAAATGTATCTTCAAATCTTTGAGTATATATCCAGTAGTGGAATTGCTGTAACACCTAACAATGCTATGGTTAACTTTTACTAAAACAGTCAAACTACCTTCTGAAGTAAATATACTACTTTACAGTTTCTCCAGCAATGCATTAGAGTTATAAATCCTCCACATCTAGCCATTCCTTATATGGTTTTATCTTAACAGTTCCAGTTGCTGTGAAGGGGTATCTCATGTTGTGTTTGTTTTGCATTTTCTTAAAGACTAATGAGGGTGATCATCTTAATATGTGCTTTCTGGCTATGTGAATCTTTAGACCCTTAGCTTGAAAATTCAGTTATCTTTTTTTTATTTTATTTTGAGTTTGTAAGAACTTTTTTAATATACTTTGTATACAACTACATTATCAGATATTATTTGTAAATAGTTTCTTTAATTTTGATAAAGACTAATTGTTATGTTTTCTTATGTCACTTTTGCTTTCAGTGTCATCTTTAGGAAACTTTTCCCTAATCTAAAGTTATAAGGATTGCTAATACTCTATTTTCTTCAAGAAATTTTATACTTTAAACTCTTATATTTAAGGATAATCCATTTTTAATTAGTTATTTTTTGTGTGAAGTGTAAGGTAAGGGTCTAATATTATTTTTCTGCATGCTGATATTCAGACTCTTGAGAATTTCAGCATGCAGAAAAATGAAAAGCTTTTTGTTGCTGTGACCAAAATACCTGAAAACAACAGCTTAGAGGAAGAAAAGTTTATTAGGATTCACAATTTCAAAAGTTCAATCCATGATCAGTTACTCAATTGCTCTGGGCTTTTGCTGAGGCAGAACATAAAGGTGGAAATGCATGGCAGAAGAAAGCTTCTCAGTTCGTGGCAACTATGAAGCAGAAAAAAATGGGTGAGGAGCTAGGAATCAAATATAACCCCAAAGCCATCCCCAGTGACTGACTTCCCCAAGCCACAGCCTACATGCCTAGTTACCACTTAGTAGAATAGTCTGCCAAATTAGTAATCCAGCTAATGGACTAATCCATTGAGTGGGTTATACTACTTGTGATCTAGCCATTTCAGCTTTGAATATTCCTGCATTGTCTCTAACATGAACTTTCAGGGTTGCCTCATCCAAACCATAAGAGAAGACTATTCCTTTCATATTCATTTTTCTTGTTACCTTTAACTAGGAATAAATCAAAAAATGAGGGTTTATATCTGGAATTTCAAATCTATTCTATTGCACTGTCTCTTCTTATCCTTGTACCATATTTTCTTATCCTAGATTTAAGTATTTTGAAATCAGAAGTATGTATCAAATATGTTTTTTCTACTTTAAAAATTTGGGGCAATGGTGGAAATTTTGATTTTTCATGTGAATTTTATTATCAATTTGTCATTTTCTGAAAATAGGTAGGATTTTGATAGAGCTTGCATTGAATATGGAGATCATTTTGGAAAGGATTGGCATGTTTATAATAATGTCTTCAATATATATTCACAGAATGTCTTTCAACTTCGTTATGAATCATTTGATATATTTCATTCATATTTTCTAGAATTTAATGTACAATAATTCATAATTTGTAGATTTTAATGTAAAGTAACTAATTTTTAAATTTATTAAGAATTTGATGTTTTTGATGATATTATAAATTGAATCATTCTTTTAACATCCTTTTCAGATTGTTCTTTGCTGACTATATAGAAATAGCATTAATTTTTTAATACAGATTTGGCAAGCTCAAG
Source organism: Marmota monax (assembly GCF_021218885.2). Lineage (NCBI taxonomy): Eukaryota > Metazoa > Chordata > Mammalia > Rodentia > Sciuridae > Marmota > Marmota monax. Next base: position 5,316,459 of record NW_026695220.1, on the reverse strand, counting down.
GAACTGATTTATAATTTCCAACAATTTTGGTGCATTTTCTAAGATTTTCTGTATCTTATAGTAGAGACTGTTTTGCTTGCATCTTCCCAATATTGATAAAATATGTTTCATGCCTAATTACCCAAACAACTTTCATTATAATATTGAATAGAATGACAAATACAAATATCCTTGTCTCGTTCCTGAGTGTAGAAAAATATTATGCAATCTTTCACCATTATAACATTAGCTTACCCATTATGAGCAAGACCCTAATTTCAATCTGGAGGATCACAAAAAGGGTGTGGGGCATAAGATATTTATCATTAATGCACTCTACCAGATTCTGGAAGTTCCTTCCTATTTCTTGTTTGTTGATTTTTTTTTTTCATGAAAACAACTTTAAAATTGTCAAATGCTTTTACTACTACTATGGATATATGCACTTTGTCCTCTGTTAATGTGGAAGATTGAATGTGGTGACTTTCCAATTTTGAACCAATCTTTCATTTTCAGTATACATCCTAATTAGTTATGGTGTACTAATCTTTTCACATGTTGCAAAATTCCATTTACTATAATTAGGTTGTAAAATGTCACAAATATATTTGTAAGGGATAGAAGTCTGTAGTTTTCTTTCTTCCTTCCTTTTATCTTTTGTGTTTGTATGAAGTCTTTGGTTTTGGTATCAGACAAATGTTATCCAGAAAAAATGTGTTTAGTATTGTTTTCTCCTCTTTTGTAAGAGGTAAGAGTTGCAGAGAATTGGTATTAGTTTTTAAACATTTGGCAAAATTTACTGGTAAAACCATTTTGTTTTTGCCACATCTTGTGGAAATTTTTTCTTCCTTTGATTACTAATACATTTGATTTGCATACTATAAATTTATTGTTTTCTAAATAAGACTCTGTACTGGCTTTTCATTTTCTCCTAAAGTACTTCCTTTGGTGTTTCTTACAAGGTGGCTAATGAAAAATTCTCATTCTTTTTAATCTGGGAATATATTATTTTCTGCTTTTGCTTAAAAATTATCATTATGGGATACAGAATTTTTGATTGAAAGCCTTTCTCTTTTAATACTTCAAATATGTCATCCTACTGCCTCTGATCTACATATTTCTCTTGATAAATTAATGGTTAATCTTACTAAGAATACTTGTATTGCTACAAGGGGAAAAAAACTGAAGCAGTTACACTTAATAAAGCTTATTTGAGCAAGAAAAAGATTCTAGAACTGCACAGCATTCAAGACCACAAAGGTTCTGAATCACCTCTCCCTTCCAATGTGATGAGCTACTTTTATAACAAGAAAGACCAAAAATGACATCCAGAGATTACCTGATTGGTAGTCTGTTATTTACATTATAGAGGCATAATTTGACAGTTTGGAGCATGGGATTGGCTGAGAGATAATCTACTGTGATTGAAGAGTATACTCAGTTTATAATCTGCTTGCACATCAAGCTAGGTTGTAGCTCATTATATATGGAGGCCTATTTTGCCCTATTCATCATTCAAGATGAATTCCTACAACAGTAGGAAAATTTATTTCAGAGGCTAATGTAGAAAAGTTCATTTTAATTCAATATATAATGAATCACGTTTGCTGCCCATAAAAGAGAGTCTATGTCTTTATCTTAGTTTGACTCCCATATCATTAAAATTTGAGCTCATTGAATTTATTCTACTTGAACTTTGTAACCATCATGGGTGTGTATATTAATATTTTTCTAAAATTTGGAATTTTTTATATTATTTTTTCAAATGATTTATGTTTCTTCTCCATTATGATTCTCATACATAAATGTCAATGTATATGTTGTGATAGCATCTCACAGATATTTGAAATTCAGGTTATACTTTCTTTTTTTAAATTTTTTTCTTTTCTTTCTGATCCTCAGGAACAAAAACATTAACAGACTTATCTTTAAGTTGACATTTTTTTCTACCAAATTAAATGTTATGTCCATATAGAAAGGTTCTTTATTTCAGTTTTTGTACTTTTTGGCTCTAATTTCTATTTTTTATAACTGCTACCATTATTAATATTAACTTTCAAAATATCAACCTCATTCTTTGATTAATTATTTATATGATTCTATCTTTGAGATATTTATTATATCAGTATATTTCTCACAATAATCAAATATCCAGGTATCCTCATGGATAATTTTTATTGACTTTTTATTTCTGTACATAAGCCATATTTTTCTTTGTATGCCACTTAATTTTTAATGAAAACTTGAAATTTTAAATAACCTAATGTGGAAAATCAAATCATATTCTGCTCCTTCCCAATTGTTATTGCTTTAGTATGTTATTTCTACTTTTTTCTCTTTTTCTATTTTACTGTTTTGCTATAATATTTGACAGTCATGTGAGGTTATCAAAGTCTCTCCTTGCCAAATTTAGTGGTAAGCTAATATACACGATTTGGCAGAGATTTTCTTAAATTCTTTGAACTAATAAGTCTTTCAGACTTAGGGACTTTGTGTCAGTGTGTGTTTGTGTGTGTGTGTGTGTGTGTGTGTGTTGATGCAGGCCTTCAACATTCTGTCAGTTTAAAATTCTACATTTTGTGTGTGTGTGTGTGGGGATGACTAGGTATTGAACTCAGGGACACTTAACCACGGAACCACATCCTCAGCCCTATTTTGTATTTCATTTAGAGACAGGGTCTCACTGAGTCTCTTAGCTCCTTGCAGTTGCTGAGGCTGGCTTTGAACTTGTGATCCTCCTGTCTCAGTCTCTTGAGCTGCTAGGATTACAGACATGCTGGTCACCATGCCTGACAAAACTCTACATTTTTTGCCTGCACAAAATCGCAAGTTTGGTCAGAGATCAAAGACTAGGGCTTTTTCATATCTTTCCTAGACTTGTGCATTGCCTTTCATGCTGTGATGTTTTCTACTTTCCAAGGATATTTAGCTTTCAAAGAACTGTAAATACATCTCTCTCCCTAGATTTTATAAGTGTAAAAGTTGGCCTCTAGTTACCCTCAGTTGGAATCATTATTGCAAGGATGTGCAATATTAAACAATTGCCACTGACTATTTTAACACATTTCTAGAAATGGAGCTTTTTTGAACACAGGGAGTTTTGTATTAGATCATATTAAATCAATTCCAGGGAATGGAGTTCTTTAGAGACCAATTCCCTGGGAAGGGTCTTTTGGTGAGTGCAATGCCTATACTCTCTCTTCCAGTATCTATTCCAGGATGCTGGTTTCACAGCTGCCCTAATTATAATGTTGGCTTTCAAGTTCATTGCAGAGATGAAAAGAGGAAGATGGGACTAATGCAAAAGAAACCATTACAAAGGTGATTTTACTTATGTGATTCAGCCATTTTCTTAAATAAACACGAAGATTGTTGCAAACCTTTAGTTTCATGTCCAGAATATGGAAAAAGCATATTTTGACTATGTTTGCCAGTGTTCTGGATTCTTCTGTGGAAAGGAATATTTTTCAGAAGTTCTTCCGCTGTTACAGAAGTGATTCTACACTTATATTTCTCATATTGGGACAGACAAAGAAAGATAAGAGAAAGACAGGAAGAAGAGAGAGCAGGTGAGTCATAGAATCATAAATTTTGAATATAATTTTTTTTTCTATCTCTGAAAGTTGTTGTGGTTGATCATTAGCCAGTTCACATTTTCAAACTTCCTCTTTCCTCCTCTGGAAAGTTTAATTAATAATAGCAATGTAGGATTATGGCAGTAAATTTATAAGTAAATTTTTTTCCACATATTATTTAACTCAGTTTTTCATATATGGTATACTCTAAACAACACACATTTTCTTAACCCTAACCTTTATCTTTTTTTTCATATATACATATGAATATTTTATATATATTTAAATATAATATATGTATATAAATGAATATAGCTAGAATGCCATATTATAAATGATGAATCCTTCTAATTATGTGAATATTAACTCATTCCATTTTACATATGTATATGTACAGCAAATAAAGAACATTAAAAAGAGATTAATTACTCCATTCTAATTAAGAGTTTACTTAGTTAAGTTTTAGAGCTCTCTACAACTTTCTCACAAATTTCCGAGCAAAAATGTCAGAAGTGTCAGTAAAGAACAGAGTGAATATTATACTTAATTTTATGAAAGCAGATTCTAAAAGAGCCTATTATAAATTGCAAAGAAGATCCTTAAACATCATACTATTTGAAGACAATAAAATTATGTACATAAAAATGCTTAAAGTGGCATATTTTAATATATCAAGTGAGACTTGAATTTCATTAATCTTATGATTGTATTCTTTAATAAGAAAAAATTTAGGAAAATAATCATCAGCTAGGATACTAAATCTCTTTAGGTGATCTATGTGTCGTAAGTTACCAAACTACTTAACATGTGCTCAACTCTCTAAACAACTGGAGTTAACACAGTTTAGTGTTTACACAGTTTCAAGACATTAAAAAGCAAATTGGGCTAGGGATGTAATTTGAATGCTGAGTGCAACCTGCCTTCTGCTATTCCTGGCACGGTTTAGAATTTAACTGCCTTCTTTATTTCTGATTTTTCTTCCCCCAAAGCAGAGTCAACAGCTTTAGCTACAGATGGGGCTCTGTATGGCAGTTATTGGACCCAGATGCCACACTCTGGAGCATGTTTTGCCAACAGCATCTGGCTCCTTTTCTGCCTCTGTAATTGACATTCATGTTGCTGCTTGGCCTGCTTTTTCTTATGGACACGACAAAGTAGACTTTCAGACAGGGTTAATGTTTGCTGCCGGTTGACTCTAAGATATTGTTTTTTCTTTTTCTCAGTACTTATAAAAAAATTGACTAGATGCCTCACATTATGAAGCACTAGGCATTTAAACTTCATGTTTCTTTTAAGAAACATTTTAATGATTATAATAACTGAAAAGGTAAAAATTTAATAAATAAAAAACCTATGCTTATTTGTACTTCACATATATGGAATAAAACTATGAAAATTCTGGTGTGTTAGTAATTTTCTTTGTGCTATTTATTTATTTTTGCTGAATTTGTATATAAAACCCCTAAGTGCTAATATAAAAGTAACATCAAAATAAGCTTTTAATTCAGGCAACAGCAATGTATGGCATAATACTTAGCTTTAAAAATTGAAAGATATTTTTTCCTTTAAAAAAGCAGAGTTTTTGAAAATTATATGTGAGTGTTTTTATTTAATCCCTTTTAAGATTACTGCACCATGTATTAAATTATATACATAACATTATGGTCACAAGGCAATTTTAAACATTTTGCAATTACAACCTATTATTTGAGGATTTGATTTTAAATGCCTCTCTACATCAGTAAGTTTGTTTAATTGTGGAATACATTCCTATAAGGGAAATTGCCTGTTTAAAATATATCTGCACCCAAGATTTGAACAACTTTAAGCAAACTATCTTTTGTACAGACTTATTATTGCATCCACACAAGCAATGAATGAGACCGCATAGCAGAAATGTGGTTTATATAATTTTATAATAGAATAAATCTCTGAGGTTTTATTTATGGCCAGTTAGTATGTTAGTCAACTGAGGCTTAGATATTTTCAGAATTTTAAGCAAAAATAACAGAATTAGAAAGTGGTGAATATAACCATCAGAACAAGGTCTCCAAGACTCAAAATCTGTGATTTTACATCACAAAGAAGCAAGATCTGGTCTTGTTTACAACAGAAAATAAAAATATATGTTTTCAAAAAACAAAAGAGAAAAGAACTCTACCACATTCTAGGAGGGCAGTGTTACTCTGATATCAAAGCCAGAAAAAAGCAAAAAGAAATGCTAAAACAAGAACTATACTCCAATATCTTTGAACCTAGATGCAAACATTTTTTTCTTTTTATTTTTTTAATTTAATTTGTTATATACGACAACAGAATGTATTACAGTTTATATTACACATATAGAGCACATTTTTTTCATATTTCAGGTTGTACACAAAGTAGATTCCTTCATGTCTTCATACATGGATTTAGGGTAATGATGGCTGTCATATTCCAGCATCTTTCCTACCCCTATGCCCCCTTCCATCCCACCCTCCCCTTTTCCCCTTTGCCTTAGCTAGAGTTCATTGAATCCTCCCATCCCCCATACCCTTGTACCATGTTATGGATCAGCATCCTTAAATCAGAGAAATCATTTGGCATTTGTTTTTTTGTAATTAGCTAATTTCATTTAGCGTTACATCCTCCATCTCCAACCATTTACCTGCAAATGCCATGATTTTATTGTCTTTTGATGCTGAATAATATTCAATTATGTATATAAACCACATTTTCTTTATCCATACATCTACTGAAGGGCATCTAGTTTGGTTCCACAGTTTAGCTAATGTGAATTGTGCTGCTATAAACATGGATGTGGCTGTGTCCCTGTAGTATGCTGTTTTTAAGTTCTTTGGGTTATAGACCGAGGAGAGGAATAGCTGGGTCAAATGGTGGCTCCATTCCCAGTTTTCCAAGAATTCTTCATACTATTTTCCATTTTGGCTGCACCAATTGATGAAAATATTTTTAAGAAAATACTAGCAAATTGAATCCAATAAGCACATTAGAAATGATACTCACCACGAAAGATCACAAGTACTAGCTAAGATGGAGAGAAAGAGAACCCTTGTATACTGTTTGTAAGAATATAAATTAGTTCAACCATTGTGGAAAACTGTACGAAAATTCTTCAAAACTTAAAAATAGATCTTCTATAAGATCCAGCAACCCCATAATAAGTTATATATCCAAAAGAAATGATGTCTTATGTTAAAGAGACTTTCAAGTTCATTGTAGCACTATTCACAATAGCCAAAAATTTGAAATGAAATATCTGTCCATCTAATAATGAAAGGATGAAGAAAATGTGGTAGGCCTATACAATGGGATACTATTCATTCCTTAAAAAATAATTAAAACAGTAACTTATAGAATAAGGATTAAACTGGAGATCATTATTTTGAGTGAAATAAATCAGGCACAGAAAGACAAATACTGCATGAACTCCTATGTGGAATCTAAAATAGTTGATTTCATAGAAAGAAAAGGTATAGAATGATGATTATCAAAAGATGGATAGAGTTAAAGGAAGGGAGGTTTGGGGAATTGTGAGCAGTGCATATTAAAATTACAGTTCTGGGTTACTATCACATGGTATGCTAGTTATAGATAATATGTAATGTAACTTTAAATTTGAAAATCTGGAAGAAGGGATTTTGAAAGTTTTCACCACAAAGAAATGATAAATATTTTAGATAAGTATGTTTAACCTCTTTAAACATTATGCAGTATGTACATGTTTTGAGTATTACATGGTATCCCATTAATAAATATAATTCTTGTGTTTTTGTTTATCACATAGGAAAATAAAAGTTAAAGTAAGGAATAATGCAAGAATAGCAAGAATAACATCTAGAAACAGGAATAAAAAATAAGTAAATATATTGTCACCACCATTCCTCATTTTCCATTGGAGAGCAGGTGCCAGTATATTTCTAATGAATTTGTGAATGAATAAATAAAACTTACCCTTTCTCAATGGAAAAGTCACATAGTTGAATTTTTATCAGAAATGAATAATTCAAGACTCATGTACACCTTCTTTAACAGATGAATAAATCCAAGACAAATTACAATTTTATAAATAAGCCTTAGAATGCACTGATTAAGTAACTTCAGGTTCATTAGCAATTGTACAAAGAAAGGGAAGGAGAAATCATGCTATCTTGCAGTACCACTCTTGCATATGTGTGAAGCGATGTAATATTATTTGAATATATTGGTAGGATAAATTATTTTAAAAACATGTTTTGAATGAAAAACAAGAAGCTGGTTTTCAATGAAGCTGTGTTGAAGAGCAAAAGAGAGACAGTTTTATCAGGAACCCGGATGTTTTTCATAGATATAATTGCTGGTTGCATCATGCTAAATGAAATAAGCTAGTATGAGAAAGTCAGGGGTCATTTGTCTTCTCTCAAATGTGTAAGCTAGAGAGAAAAATAGGAAAAAAAAATTACATAAAAATAGAAGAGAGATCAGTAGAAGAAAGGAATGGGATTGAGAAAGGAGAGGGCCTGAGGAATGAAATGACCAAATTATGTGAAGATGTAAATTTATAATAATTAATTCCACTTTTATGTATAATTATGAAACACAAATTTACAAACATAAAAATTAGCTCTGTACTCTCCACATCACTTTATTTTGGCAATCTTTTGTATTCCTTTATTCAGCTGTATCCCCCTAACCTCTCACTCTCCTTTCTCTTAGTGTTTTGCTGTGAACATGTCAATTGCTGTCCAAATTTCCCTTTTTTATAAGGACCTTGCTCAGATTACAGCCACCCTAATAAATTGACTTTAATTTGATTACTGCAATAAAAACCTTCTTTTAGTTTTTAATCAGTTGTTATTTTTAATTACACATATTTATGTGGTGCATTGACCAATTCAGGATAGTTACATCTCCATCTTCTAAACATTTAACATTTTTTGATTAACACATAATTATACATTTTTATGGGGTATAGTGTGTTGCTTCAATTCATGCATATAATGTCTATTGGTCAAATCAAGATAATCACATCCATTTCCTCATCATTATTCTGTTTGGAACTTGGAGTTCCTTTCTTCTAGTTTTTTATTAAATTTATAACAGGCTATTTAGAACTATTATAATTACCCCCTCTACACCAGAGAACACCGGAACTTACCGAATGTATCTTAACTCTGTTTTGGCATCTGTTATCCATATTGTGAAAGAGGTCATCTTGTAAGGTCTGGAAGGATAATATTTAACTTATCACAACCACTGATGTATTAGGAGTGCAGATATTAAAATGTTTCCTGTGACTATGGCAGCCCACAATTTTATTATTTAACATAGCTATACTAAAATCCTTTAAATTTTGTTCTCAAAACTCTGTAGAATCATATTTAAAGATTACTTTTATGACTTACAACGAGAGTTAGAAAAGAATTGCTGTTAGATCATCTCATTATTTTATATTGAATCATAGAACCAAGTTTAGAATGAAAGGTAAGCCAATACTTCAAAATATTGGCAGAGGAACTGACTTCCTGAAGAAGATTCTTAAAGCACAAGCAATAAAATAAAAATCAATAAATGGGATGGCATCAAACAAAACAAAACATTTCTTCCCACCAAAAGAAGCAATCAAGAGTGTGAAGAGAGAACCTACAGAATGGGAGAGAATCTTTGCCACCTGAACCTCAGATAGAACATTAATTTGTGGAATATACAAAGAACTCAAAAAGCTTAACACTAAACAAACAAACAAAAAAACAAATATCAGTCAACAATGGACAAAGGAACTGAACAGACCCTGCTCAAAAGAAGAAATACAAGTGATTAGCAAATTCAAGATCTCCAGCAATCAGAGAAATGCAAATTAAAACTTCAGTGAGATTTTATCTCATTCCAGTCAGACTGGCAGTTATCAAGAATACAAGTAACAACAAATATTGGTAAGGATGTGGAGAAAAGTGAATGGCCATACATTGCTTGTGCAAATTGGTACAACCTCTCTGGAAAGCAGAATGGAGATTCCTCAGAAAGCTATAAATGGAACCACTATTTGACCCAGTTATCCCACTCCTTGACATATCACCAAAAGACTTAAAATCATCTTAAGCCACATCAATGATTATAGCAGCACAATTCATAATAATTACACTATAGAACCAACCTAGATTATGAACAACAGATGATTGTACAAAAAAACTGTGGCATATAGACACAATGGAATAATACTGATCCATAAAGAAGCATGAACGTATGACATTTGCCAGTAAATAGATGGACCTGGACAATATCATGTAAGTGAAATAAGCCAATCCCAGTCCCAACTAAACAAAGGTCATTTTTTTTTTTTTTTTTTTTGCTGATATGTGAAAGCTAAGTGACAATGAAGACAGGTTGGAGGGGAAGAATAGAAGTTCAGTAGACTAGACAAAGGGAATGAAAGGGAGGGGAGATAGACGTGGGAAAGACAGAAGAATAAAACTAACATAATTTTCCTATGTACACATGAAATTACCTAAGCGAACGCCACCATTGTGCCCATCCACAGGAACGGGGTCCTAATTTGAATGAGATATATCCTATGCTTGTAAAATTTGATCCAATGTGGATTCTAGTGTCATGTATAACTAGGAAGAGCCAATAAAATAAAATTTTAAAACAGTTATTTTTTATTATTTATCAATTGAAAATAGTTACATTAATATTAAAGTTAGAAAGTGTTAGTCTCAGAAGAATGGATTTTATTTGCTGCTTTTTTAGCATTTGCCTTAAATGATGTTGACTTGTTTTTATGCAGAGTCATAAAACTGGTAAATTTTAAGAAAATGCAAAAACATATGGTGACAAAATGAAACAAAAGTGATCCAGACACATTCAGAAAGGATTCATTAGATATAAATTGAAAATCTTTGGTCACTGTTTGCAACAGATTAAATATTGCATATGAGGACAATGCCTATTACTTTCACAAACACAAAATACAAACTTTAGAATATGGTATTTCAGAAATAATATTTTTTTATTGAGCAGTTGAAGAAAGCTAATAACCAGTTTTAAATAAAGGGAAAGAATGTAAGTGATAATGTTCTCAGTGTAAAACCTGTATTTTCTTTTTTCTGAAAGGTGATTAATCAGAATCTGATGTTGCATTCTTAAATAAAAGGTAAAATCATGCACTTTGGGCTCTGCTTTTTTTTTTTCAATTTTCTAAGTTTTTCCTCATTTCTTTTTTTTCCTATCTTGTGGGGAGGACACTGTTTTAAGAGAAAGTGCCCTTCAAAAGTCATTAAATTTTTTTAAAGATGTTTAAAATTGTGGTTACATATAATAAAGTACAAAGTATACACAAATAACTACAGAGATTTTACTGTAAATACCAGCAAAATACACGTGTGTGTGTGTGTGTGTGTGTGTGTATTCCATCAATCCCCAAATCTTCTATCTTTATAGTTTATTCTATCTTTCTTGCTCTGGCTCTTTGATTGTATTTTTTAGATTTTTGCTTTTATAATGATTTCCAAGTAAACAGTTCACAAAACACCAATGCATTCCTTTTTCAACCAGAAAAATATTTGTGTAAATGGAAATGATTTATATATTATGTTCATATTAACAAAGTGTTTACAAAAACAAGCTTTTTAATGTGACTATTATCATAATTGTGGCCAGATGCTATACTGATACAATTTCTATTAAGTGAATACCACAAAATTATACAGATTAGTTGTTTTACCAAATGAGATGTTATTAGCAGAAGTAATGATAGAATTTAGGACATATTTCTCTGTTTCTCTGGAATTTTCTCTTTTCCTTTTTTCCAGTGCTGAGATCATACCCAGAGGCCTCATCCTGCTAAGTAAGTGCTCTTCCCCTGGGCTCTGTTCAGAGTTTTTAAGAAGTACCTAAATTATTTCAATTATTTTAATTTTTACCTTCCATTATTTACCAATTCAGAAATGAAATACGTTTTCAATGCTTTGCTTTTTCTTATATTTGGAAGTCTTCATATAAATGTAATGATGAAAACTTTTGCATTTATTATTCTAAGTTGTTTCAATAAAAAAAATTGATCCTGTAAATAAATTGATAACATTTTATATTGTCTTTCTGAGTAAATAAAATTTGTTATTAATACTTTAGGAATATTTCTTATGAGATGACTTTTTCCCCTTAGATCAATGAAAATGTTCAAGTGGCTTTAACCACATGTAATTTCAACTTTCCAAATCAGTACTATTTATCATCCAAAATATACATGAACACACTGAATATCAAGGTCATGAACATCCCCAAGACTGGTATCCTAGTTAGAATAAGATACATTCCATATTTGTATAAATATATCAAATGAGGTTCTACTGTCACATATAACTTTAAAAAGAATAAATAAAAAGAAGAAAAATATAAATAAAAATTGTACCTATTAATCATATGTACATTTCCTGAATATACCTTGTAATATTATATATACATATATTCTAGTCTGAAAATAAGATCTTGACAAAGACTACCTTCAGTCTATAAAGAAAACATAACCCTACATTCTTGATGCCTAGGAGAACATTAAAATACTTAACATACATTAAAAATAGTGATATATCTAGTTAATTTCTTTTCACATATTTTTTTGATAAATAATTTTTGTATATTTCAAATGCACCTCTGAGACTGATAAGTTTCCAAAATGATAAGACAAAATAGGCTTTCACAAAAATTGAGAAATTGAGCTAGACATATAACTCAGTGGTATTACACCTACTCAGCATGTGTGATGCTCTGGTTCAATCCAGTACTAAATAATAGTGATAATAATAAAATAAGGGAAAGGAAAGAACTCTATTACATACTTCTCCTAGATCTGTGCCTCAAGCCTATTATTCGAGCTAATACTTTTTTTTTCCATAAAGTTACCATGTTACATTATGCTTTCAGTTTTCATGCAGAATCAGCTTAAGAGATGGACCTTTCAACATTTCTATATCTGTTGCAAAGTCATATTGGAAGACATGGTCCATTAGTTTTCCAATGTCCTGTATTAAAAGATCCAGGAATAAAACTCTTCCTTGACTTCAGAGTCCAGAAATATCCCTTTGCATAAGAAAACACACACTTTATTTTGTTCAGAAATTATAATATGTTAAACTAAATACTCATTGTATTTGGTCTTCATTATCAAAGTTATTCACAATTAACACTGCCCATATTTCAGCACTTCTTTACAGGTACTTACCTTTTAAAGCTCACTATTCCCCTTTTTTTCAAAGATTTTAAACCTTGTTGTTTAATTTTCCAGGCACAAGGCTATATTTGTAGTTTTAAGTCATTTGTAGTATTTTGAGAAGTTAGGAAATCAATGGGGGGGTGAATACTGTACATAATACAGAATACTGAAAGGCTAATATTTCCTATATTACTTTATTTATTTATTTATTTATTATTTTTTTGGGTGGTGCTAGGGATTGAACCCAGGACCTTGTGCATGCTAGGAAAGCGTTCTACCAACTGAGCTATATACCCAGCCTATATTACTTTATTATTCACTGTAGATCAGGACTTTTGTGGTATTATGTCAGACCTTTAGACCTTGCTTTATGTAATGCTATTGTTTTAGTATGTAGAGAAGCTTAAGCAATAACAAATATACATGATTCTCACATTATTTTTAATAGAAATCAATTAACTATGAAAAAATACAACTAATTTTTGGATAATTATATATTATCTATAGTAATTATCTAATGTCTATCACCAAACTTTGTACTGTTGTTCTTTATGGATCTCACCATACACAGCAAGGCGTCCCCAAAATTTCTTTCCTTCCCTCTCTTTTTTCTTCTTTCTTTCCTTTTTTCTTTCTCTTTTTTTTCCTTTATCTTTTTTCTATCTTCATTATTCCTTCAGCCTAGAATATCACACTCTTATTCTCAACTTTACCTTCTACAGCAATAAACATTGGAAATCAGTTTAAAATGGACCATAGAAAACCTCTTTAATTCCTAATCCTGATATTATCTTATTTTTATGCTATCAAAATTTATAAATGACATTTTATTTTATCTACTTTTAAATTTAAATTTTATTTTAACTGACAACTGCTAATTCATGGAATACAATGTCATATTTTCATACATATTTACATTATTGAATGATTAGATCAAGCTAGTTAACAAATCCATTACCCCCCAAACTTATTTTTTTGTGGTTAGAACATTTAAAATATAATTTTTGTTGAAATATATATTATTATTTTTACAGTCACCATTTCATTCAATAAGTCAGTAAAACTCATTTCACTCTTTCTAGCTAAAACTTCAAATCCTTTGACTAATACACTTCACTTTTTCTATCCAACCTCCTCCTTCTGCTTCTGGTAGCTACTCTTCGGCTCTCTGCTTCAATAAGTTCAACTTTTTTAGATTACACGTTAGTAAGATCATGTGGTATATTTCTTTCTGTTTTTATTTCATTTAGCAAAAAGCATTCAAGTTCATTCATGTGGTTGGAAGTGACAGATTTCCTTTCTTTATAAAACTGAGTGGTATTTCATCATGTGTTTGTATGTGTGCAAAGGTGCTCTATGCCATCATGGCATGACTGTACATAAGGTATCTGCATACTTCAAGACACCTGGTCAGGACTTATGAAAAAGTAAATCAATGAATATTCATTAAATTAATATTATGATGAACAAAAGTGCACATTCCTATCCATTTAAGAAAATTCCAGGTTGGCATGATATTTTTTGGATAGTTACTGAACTTGTTCTATTTGTCACCCACTTGCTTGTTTTATAATGCTTCTGGGCCTTTTCTTTTTCTTTTTCTTTCTTTTTTTCAATCAATAGAATTTTTATCAACAAATTTTAGGGATGGAAAATTAATGTTGTTAACTTCTTTTAAATTATGAATTTAATACCATTTTTTTTCATTTAGAGAAATAGACCCCTTGAGAAGGAGACTATTTCTCTGAGTAGCCTATCTCCACTATTAAAATTAAATTATTTTACTGTCTTGAGTTGGAGTTGTGGCTCATTGGTAAAACGCTCGCCTATCACGGGTGAGGACCTGGGTTCGATCTTCAGCACCACATAAAAAATAAATAAATGAAATAAAGGTATTGTGTCCAACTACAACTAAAAATGAATATTAAAAAATATATCTTACTGTCTCTATTGTTTATCCTTTTACAGAATATCATTTAGTTGGAATGATACATTATGTAGATATTTTTTTCCCATACTGTCTTCCTTCACTTGGTACAATGCACTGTACCAAATAAATGTGTAGCTTTATTTTACCACTGAACAATATTCTACTGAACAGATATAGCAAAATAAAAAAGTCCTTTTATCCACTGAAGGACATCTTGATTTAACCAATTTTCAGAAATAATGAATAGACTACTATAACATCTTCACATATGTTTTATGTGGACATGTGTTCATCTCATTTAGGTATCTACATAAAAGCTAGATTTCTGGGTTGTATGTTTCATCTACATTTAGGTTTGTAAGGAATTATTAAATTGTCTTCCAAAGTGAATGCACCATTTTACATCCCTACAAACAATGAATTAAAACTTCTATTGCTGCTAATTCCCATCACCATTTGTTCAGTTTGCTGTTCTGAATTTTATCCATTCTATGTGTATATTGGTAACTTACTTTGTTTTATTTTCAATTCCCAATGGCATGTGAATTTGAGCATCTTTTCACATGCTTATATGCCATCTGTGTCTTTCCTTTTGGTGAAATGTCTTTGCTAATTTATCCATTTTTATATTGAGTTCTTTCCATTTGTTAAGTTTTATGAGCCCTTTGGAGACTCAGGAGGCTGAGGCAGAAAGATTACAAGATCAGTTTCAACCTGAGCAATTTAGGGAGACCCTGTTTCAAAATAAAAAGAGCTTCAGATGTAGCTCAGTGTGGTAGGGCACCCCTGGGCTCAATCCCCAGTACCACAAACAAACAAACAAAAAAGCCACTTTGGAATATTATTTTTAATTCAAGTTATCTCCTAGAACTAACCAGTTTACATTTTAAGTATAAATCTACTAACCTGATTGAAACCCTACCCTATTTTAGATATTTTTTGAGCAAGTTGGGGTTATCATTAAAGATCTGTCTCTTAAACTAAAATGAGTTGTTCTTTTTCCAATCTTGTTTTGAAATAGTATAAATATAGTCCCAAATAAATTATTTTGTACAAAAATTTATAAATATTAATTTTCTTGGCTCAATATTCCTATCCCTAATTTTATTCCCAAGCATTCCTAAAGACTCTTATTAAAAAAACAAACAAACAAAAACCACTTTTTTTTTTAGGCTTCAGCTAAATTCAGGTGACTATAGAGCTCTCTAATAATGGAAACTTTAGTATTTCTCATCAGCAGGCCAGTGTCTTCAGACATTGTTATGCTGGAACTGAAATTCAACCTCTCTTGCTAATGCCAGCATGCCAGCACATTATTATGTTAAAATTCATTAAGATTCACTTTGGAAGACATCAGAAGTGAATGTTTTTCTTAAATACACTGAAGAAGGGATATCTGTGATTTTTATATGTCAGTGAGTTTATTAAAAAATAAAGGCTTATTGTGTCATACGCCTGTAATCCCAGTGGCTCAGGAGGCTGAGAGGAAGGAGGTTTCAAGTTTAAAGTCAGCCTTAGCACCTTAGTGAGGGCCTAAGCAATTTAGGAGAACTTTTCTCTAAATAAAGTACAAAAAAGGGCTGGGGATGGGGCTCAGTGGTTAAACTAGATTTCTGGATTGAACTCTAGGTTCAATACTCAGTAACACACACACACACACACACACTCACACACAAAGACTTATGATGAATGTAAAAATTAAAAAAACACACACACAAACCATGCATAATTGTATGTTATTTAAAGAAGGATGGTAAACCTTTAAAGGTAGAGATTGTTTTGGAATAAACAAGGAAAATATGATTTGACAGGGATGAATAAAGAAATTCAGATACTTTGGGAACACATTGCTTTTTAATAATGATGACATAAACTGAGTAATGATATGATCAAATGTCAAAAAGTGATCAGACAAAACTAGTGCTACTGTTTGTAATATCTAAAATGACCAAGATTATTACATAAAATTTAGGATTGTAGACATATTCATATTTCAAGCAGTAAAATGTCAATAGAAATAAGTGGATATGAACCAAATTATGTATTTTTATATGGAAAAACTGTGTTAATTTCATACACATAGTCCTCCTTTCAATCTGCCAAACTAACTACCAGGTTTTTTTCTTTTTTTTTTCTTTTTATACTGGGGATAGAACCCAGCATTACTTTACTACTGAACAACATCCCAAGGCCTTTTATTTTTTAAAAATTTTGAGACAGAATCACAATAAATTGCTGAGGCTGGCTTTGGACTTGTGACCCTCCCACCTCAGCCCCTTGAGTAGCTTTCATTACAAGCATGTATTAATGACCCTCTTTATGTGAATGTATGTACACGTCTGTGTGTGTGTATATATACGTGTGTATGTGTATATATATATATACATACACATATAATATGTGTATATATAATATATATATACAATGCATATTAATAATATATATAATATACAATGTGTGTATATATACACATATAATATGTATATATATATATATATATATATATAGTACAATATATTTATACTTTTATATATTTACATATATATAATTTGACAGTGAAAGATAAAGTGAGTTTCAACTGTAATTATGTAAAAGTATGATTTAAACTGCTTTGACTAATATCAAAAACAGCAACTCATTTTCCTGGAAGTTCAGAGATAAAGAGGACTGCTGGAGTAGAAAAATAAGCCCATTTATCTTAGGTACCCTTAGCTCTTTCACGTCTTCTGTGCTGAATGTGCCTCAAAACGCACTGTGGCAGAGTGAAATCAAACATTCAGGCTTCACCCTCATTTGACTGACCATGCAGTATAATGAAAGAGAGTATCATTTTTGGAGGCTGCTTCATTAGGATGAGAAAGAGCATTTCTCCCAAGATCCCAGCAAATGTCATAACTCTGACTTGAGGTATCAAATGTTCATGCCAAGTCAATACCATTTAGGCCTTTGTTCCTTAACCAGACCCTGCAGGAAGATTAATAAACAGGGCTACACCCTGAAACCACTTTGAGAAATGCTAAGAAATATGTTCCACCCTTAGAGACTCATATTTAATCTGTCTTAGATGCAGTCTGAAATTTAGGAATTTCATAAACTAGTGAAAGATTCAGATTGCCCGCAAATTTGAAATTCACTGTCTTTGAACAATCAGATGCACCCCTGGAATGAAGTGTGTGCATAAGATCAACTTCTACTTAACATAAAATATAGGAAAGGGAAGCCACCTGAATGAAATCAGTTAAATAAGGAAATGGGCAAAGGGGAATGGGTACAATGTTAAAATACAACCATACTGCCTGTCTAGTTGTACCTTAACATATTTTTAATCTGAAGCTAAAAAGACTGTGAGGGAAAAATCAAGTTATTTATTGAGAGTTTAAAAGGACATGAAAATATAATAAATGATGTTAAATCAGATTCTAAAATGTTGTATTGATTCATGTATAAAAATAGGAAAAACAAGGAAGCATACAAAAATTCCTATAAAAGTTTCCTATATTTGTTCTCTCTGGTAATAAAAATTTTATGGATATAATAAAACTGGGAAAAGAGTGAGCTACTATTGTCATAAAAGTTAGAGAATTTGTTTATTTCAATTAAAATTAGCATAATAATGGATGTTAGAACACACATTATCTTTAACAAAATTCATATATTATCTGGCCTCAATGGCAAATGTGCAACATAGAGACATCAAATAATTTTATTAAAATGAGAGTGAGTGGGAAAAGAATAAACATTTTATTTTACTTATTATTAAAAATAGCATATTAATTAGACACTAAACAAATTTCTAAGGAAGCAGGATCTAAACACATAAGATTTAATGAGAAGAAAATAACAGGAAAGCTAAAAACTAAGGGAACTTATCCTGAGTGATCAATTGGACAACAGTTTAAATTCTTTGGACAACCGAAGAATGAATATGAGAGTTAGCCTGTAAACCTCTGTACCTCCAAATTTTGCAGACCTCACAAGGTGACCCTCTAGTAGTAATAAAAATTTTTAAAAATTACTAAATATTCTGAAGTTTCACACCAAATAGAGCAAAGACATAAATACAGTAGTAGTAGATTTTGTATTGAACCTTGTTGAATTTTAAACATTTCCTTCAGAAAACCTGGAGGAAAAAAATTAAATGCAACCATGTATTATTCCAACTTGGAGTTCCTTTTACTTCTTGAGCACTATGAAACAGTGTATATTGATTGTTAACGTATGCATGACTGGCACTCAAAACGAAACACCAAAAGATCATGTATTTTTTTGCTTGCAATCATGCTCTGGAAAGCAAAATGATATTTCAGCAACCTGATATCATCAATTTTCCAGGTTTCAATACCACATTGGTCAAATCTGACCTATTGTGTCCAACATCCAACTTTTCTTCTCTGACTAGTCAACATGAATTCAATTCTGCTAGATGTTGAATGCATCTCAAAACAAAATGAAATCATTGACTCATTCCACACAATCTTTTCAGAATAGAACTTTTGAATTATTTTACCAGAAGTCAAATGTTTGACTTTTGAGTATATATATAGAAATAATAAAGCTTTCTTCAATAAATATTTCATATTCTTCATAAGATAAAAAATGATTTGTACAAAACCACTAATGACATAGTAATACCAACATTTTAGGATTTCAAATACACTGTAATTTTCTAATTGACCAATTTTATGTTCTTTTTAAGTCAATAATGAAAAAAAAATTAAGACTGCATTAATCCTAGCAAAAGGAGTTAATTCCACTTGATGGAAATATTGGGAATGTAAGTCAGATATAATGTGGTAATACTATATTGAAAAACAAACAAATAAACAAAATAGAGAGCTACTTCCTAAAAAAATCTTTTCACCCTAATAATGGAGAATATGGAATACGGAGAAGTATTAATCTTATCTTCATTTTAGAAGAGTCAGGGTCAGAGGCATGCACTATTGTAGACCAGCTATATTCAGAAGTTACTAAACTGGGAAGCTTCAGCATTTGTGCAAAGACTATTTCAGCAGAAATTTGGCCAGAAAAAGGAGCTTCTCTCTGGTGGAGCGGTGCTTTTCTTTTTCTTGCCAAGACAAAACTAGTACCAGAGAGGAAGGTAAGCACTTCCATATCATTAACTTGGCAATGGTGCTAAGTTAAGCAGGAAGTCAATTGCTGGATTATGACTTCTGGTGCTGTTGCCCAATCCCAGAGATGTACTGCAAAGAAAGAGTGAAGTGCATATTTATCACATTTCCAATGAATCATGTTACAGGACTGAAAAGCCACCAGGTGGACAGTGAGGAGACCCAAAAAGGATACAACTCTCCTTCTTTGGGGCAAACACTATGCCTAGCCAGATTTATATAAATAAGAGAGGAAACAAATCAAATGAAGGAAAAAGCAAGAAGTATGGGCTGCTGACCATAATTACATGGAATGATACATAATAAAAGAATCCTTCAAATTAAGATTTTAAAAAAGCCATTTTTAAAAGAGAAAAAAATGAATTTACTCTAAGAGTATTTTTAAATCTTAAATGAAAATTAGTTTCACAGAATTATATTAATAAAAATAAAATCTTCCGTCTCCTATGCATCCACTTCTCAAGAAATCCATACTTAATAGTGATACTCTTAATCAAAATGTCCATTATTTTCCCAGGTATGTTTCTAAGTACTTGACAGGTATTGGCTAGTTTGATCCCAACCCAAGAAAGGTATTTTATTGGTCTTATTTATAAGGAAGTAAGAGTCTGAGAAATAATTCAGGTTTACTAAGATATTACCTAAAATTTGAACCTGAAACATAATTCTCTCAATATGTTTTCACACCATACTCCTTATTGCCTCTTGTATGCTTTTAGAGATCACACAAATACAAAAATAAATATATATAAGTGTATATCTATATATGTATATTAACATTTGATTTAATTGTAATCATGAAACAATAAGATGCATATATTATATCATATATAGTAATATTATAAAGTATTATATATCTAACTCATGTATAAAGAGATCATTTATTTAATTACTGAAAATTCTATGATTAGTGCCCTTTTAATGTTCCATATGTTCTTTTGAAGTTTTGTTACAGCAGACAATTAAACAGAACTCGCCTTAATTACCTTGCACATGTATATTTCTAGAAGTAGAAATATACATTCACCCATGGTGAGTGCATTACAGGTTGACTTTCCCAGGAAATGAAGTCCAAGATGGAGTTTGGCATGCAGATAGGTTAAAGGCAGAGAATTCTTGATAGAGATACATTGTTTTCAGACATCATTTGTATCTCAACTGTTTGCCCTAGCTTCCAAATAATTTCATTTTATTTATTTTGATCATGTCAATTTGAGAATACCTCTGTCTCCCTATCTACCTTCCTTTTATTGAAATATGTTCTATTGGGTCTCTATTAACTATACAGACTGCGGGTCAGGCCTTCCCTGAACTTCCTCTGTAACCTTTGTACTCATTGTAATTACGCTTAGTTTGCTCTAAGGGTTATGTTCCCTTATTTGTTCCTGTTTTATTTCTGAAATTCTATAATCTCTGTCATATACAGCCCTATTTCCATAATAGCATCTACAGTCAGTCCTAGCTAATTGGGGAAGATCAACACTTATCTTCACTGATTTTGGTACACCCTCTGAGAAATACAAACCTTATTATTTTGGCAAACACACAAAAACAGGTTTCTAGGCCCACTTGCAGAACATGGCCAGTTTTAGCACTTAACATAAAATTCAGTATTTGACTTGCTCATTTCTCTGATCTTTTGATTCAGAGAATGATTTTCATTCTCTTAAACTTTTTGTGGAAAACCATTATTTTCCACAAAAAATTGGGTATTTCTTTTCAAGTTAGTTTGGGCTATCAATGTTCCCAAATTTCCAAGAGTGCCAAAAGTGAGCTAGTAATAATGCTAGCTCCAACACAAGATTTCTTCTGTTCTTTTTTTATGATCTGTTGGATATCAGAGTTTTGCCAGCTATAAATTCCACAGTTATATTAACATCCAGACCATGCTTGTTTTCACATATGTAAAACCACTGTAAGAGGCAGTGGTATCTTAACACATAACAAACTTGCATGCTTCAATTATATGAAATAGGCAAGAAACAAAAAATAAAACACAAATAAGTTACAAAACATGAAAAAGTAAAAAAATTGACCAACTTTATCTGATTAATATTGTATCTCTTTTTCTTTCCTTATGTTTAAATTTTTTGGTTAAAGATTTTGCAAATTTCTTTTTTAGCATTTTTTTCTAGCATTACTATTCCTAGTTAATCTTAGATTAATATTTAAATGGATGAAAAGCTCATTACTATATTTTCTTAATCATACTTCTTAATTCATAGTGTAGTTGGTTCCAGTATATCCTCTATCAATAAGCACATATCGGAACATCACAGTATACTCTAGGAATATATACTATATTCAATTATTATCTGTTAATTAAAAATAAAATCACAAAATGCTTATGGTTTGGACTTGAGATGCCCCCAAAAGCTCATGTGTGAGACAATGCAAGAAGGTTTGGAGAAAAAATGTTTAGGTTGTGGCAGTCTTAATCCAATCAGCAAATTTATCATCTATTAGGATTAATTGAGTGGTAATTGAAGTCAGGTAGGGTGTTGCTAGAGGAGGTGGATCATGGGGGTGTGACTTTTGTGTATAAATTTATATTTGGCAAGTGGAGATCTCTCTCTCTCTGCCTTCTGATGTTCTGCCTCATCTTGAGCCCTGAGGAATGGAGCTGGCTGTTGAGGAACTCAGAACTCTGAATCCATGAGGCCCCAAGTAAACTTTTCCTTCTCTACAGTTGTTCTGGTTGGGTCTTATAGTCATAGCAGCTAAAAAGCTGACTAAAACA
Organism: Marmota monax; assembly: GCF_021218885.2. Classification (NCBI taxonomy): domain Eukaryota; kingdom Metazoa; phylum Chordata; class Mammalia; order Rodentia; family Sciuridae; genus Marmota; species Marmota monax. Next base: position 5,293,913 of record NW_026695220.1, on the reverse strand, counting down.
AAACTAAAATTAAAAAAAAAAAAAAAAAAAACAATGTGACTTAATTTCTGAGTCTTTGGAGGATTACAAACATTTGCTTACATTAGTAATAGTTCTTCTTTTTAAGGTATTGAATATTAAGTGCCACTTTCTTTTAAATAATTTGTTGACACTATTCTATTGTCTTCTTGCTTTAAATTTTGCTAGTGTGAGGCTGGCTGATCTTTGTACTTGATGGATGTCTTACACTTTGTTTTCTATGAACAATGTTTATTATGGAGAAAACTGTCTTGGATGATAATTTCCTACTTTTTGCCTCTTTATAGATCTAACAGTTTGTTTCCAATTTTTGAATGAAACTTTACTTTTGTTACTATTGAATGGATTATTGTTAAGCTTATTTTTCATAAGCTGCATTTTCAGTATTGTTTAGTTACCATTATTATTAAGCTTTCCATGAAACCCCTATTTTTATAATAAATTTAGTTTTAACCTCATTTTTTTTCTGAAATTCTGCCATTATATTTCCTATCATTTTATTTAAATTTCTTTCCTGAGTCCTCTATGTCTGCTTAAATACTTTGCTATAAAGAGGTAATATTTACCCAGCTGTTTGAGAGACTAAGGAGGATCAAAAGTTAGAGGCCAGTCTGAGTAACTTTGTAAGATCAGGCCTCAAGATAAAATAAAAGTGACTGGACATGTAGTTCAATGGTAAAGCACTTCCCTGGCATGTGCAAAGCCCTGTGATTGATCCTCTCCCCCCAGCCCAACACACACACACAGAAAAAGGAGGGGGTAGTATTTATATTTATATTAGTTTTTTTATTTTTCTTTAAGTTCTCAGTTTTTAATATTAATCTCGTTGTTAAAGCAATGTTTATATGTCATGTTTTTATTTTCAATTAATTTTTCCATATTCATATAAACACAAATAAAAACATGAGTCCATTTTTTGCTGATTTCTTTTCAGATTTTATTTAACTTTTAGTGAAGAGAATTTTTCATTTCCTGAATATAGTGGAAACCTGTGAGTTAAGGCAATGTCCTTGTTGAAGGTCAACAAGCAGAAATTGCCTTGGCTATGAGCAAACTGATAAGGTATTGGTTTTTATTTGTTTGTTTGATTCTTTAATGTAAATTTGTGTTTATTTATTTATTCCATCCCCTGCTTTCTGACATTTCCTTTTGTCTAATCCATTGAACTTCTATTCTCTGCTTCCCCTTCATTGTGTATATCAAAGAGAGCATTCAACCATTAATTTTTAGGAATTGGCTTATTTCACTTAGCATGATATTCTCCAGATTCATCCATTTACTTGCAAAAGTCATAAAATCATTCTTTTTTACTGCTGATTACTATTTCATTGTGTATATGTACCATATTTTCTTAAAAAGATATTGGTTTTTATATCATATGCATGTGCTTGTCTTAGAAAGAGTGGGGAAGAGAGAGAAACAGAGACAGAGGAATGTTTCCTTTTCTTTACCTCACCATTACAGAGTAGTATCTTTAGGCCTTCTTATTTTACTTCATTAGCCCGAAAGATCACACATCTCTGAATTTCTAAATATTACTAATTTCTTCTCTGTGGCCCTCCTGCTCTGTGATAGGAAATTGCCTTTATATTTTAAATGTGGGGTTTTCACCAATCCCCACCCTTGGACAACTCTGTGCCACTTCTGCATTTCTCCTGCTCTTCGTATTTACTCAGGTCTTATTATATTTTTTCCTATGTAACATGCTATCTTTTTTATTCTGGGATGGGAATATTTATAACTATTTTAATGAAGATGACATTTCATTGTCTGTTTCTAATTTTCCTTGTCACATTATTTACACTCAGAGAGAGAGAAAGAGAGAGATAGAGAGGTACTGGTGACTTTGTTTCATATTGTTCAAGAAATTTCCTCTGTTTGGGGTGTATCATTTATTCCCATGAATTAAAAAAAATGTCATTTAGAGATTATTTTAAAACTCTAAATAGCACAAGAGCCCTGGATCAACTTGCCAAGTTCCCTGAAAAGCCTTGTCAGGAAATATGATCATCAGTATTAAAACTATTCATAGGACCCCTGTGGGGAAGGTCACCCATGAGTGATAGTTTTGCAAGAGGTTTTTCTGCTCCTCCTTCTTTTCACCCTTTTGTTGTTCCTCATCTTTGTTATCCTTATGTATTTCTCTGGTTTCACACTTCCTTTTAAATAAGTGAAATTCAATGTGGATGCTATGCAAATATTTTAAAAAGAGAAATGTTCTATAATCTTGTATTTCCATAAAATAATGGGTCCATAATAACTTCTATATGTGTAACAATATGTTAGCTTTCTTCATAAGTATTTTTACATAATTTGTTACTGTATCACCAAATTTATGTAAAATTTTTACAATAAATTTTATTATATGCACATAGCATAGAACTAAGGGGATATGATTAGTAATTGAGTACATATTTCTAATACATATTACTGCTAAGATATTTACCACAGATAATACATTTATTATAATGCTAATCCCAATAAAAAAGAACACAAAGATTTATTTTATTTCTCACTTTCTTTTAATACCCTTCTAAACATTTAAAAATTATTTAGCTTTTGCTAGTTCAGTTGATATTTTTTACAACATAAACTGTAATGTTCATTAAACTTTGAGTTACTATATATTTGCTTATAAAACATGCGACACAGCCTAGGCTTATGACTTATATGATACAATGTTCATAAATTTGCTTAAGTTCTATATTTTAGTGATTCAGTTCCATTAAGCAACATTTCTGCACCTTGTTTTAATATTCTACATTCTGCCACCTACTCAAATGATACTTGAAACAAAGGATTATTATGTAGGACATATATATATGAGTGTATGCATATATATATGCATACACTCATATACTGTGTGCCAAGGATCTGAACAGACAGAGACAGAGGAATGTTTCCTCTTAGAGGAATGTTCCTCTAAGACACTTCTTAGAAGATTATATACAATTAATGAACAAATGTAAGAAAAAAATGTTCTTCATCACTAGCAATTAGAGAAATGCAAATCAAAACCACTCTAAGATTTTATCTCACTCCAATCAGAATGGCAGCTATTATGCATACAAACAACAATAAGTGTAGGCAAGGATGTGGGGAAAAAGGTACACTCAAACACTGCTGGTGGGACTGCAAATTGGTTCAGCCAAGATGGAAAGCAGTATGGAGATTTCTTGGAAAATTAGGAATGGAACCACAAAAGAACCCGTCTATCCCTCTCCTGGGTCTATACCCAAAGAACTTAAAATCAGCATACATCAATGTTTATAGCACATCAATGTTTATAGCAGCACAATTCACAATAGCTAAACTTTGGAACCAACCTAGATACCCTTCAGTGGGTGAATTGATTAAAAAAATGTGGCATATATACACAATGGAATATTCCTGAGCATTAAAAGATAATAAAATCATGGCATTTGCAGGTAAATGGATGGAGTTAAAGAACATAATGCTAAATGAAGTTAGCCAATCCCAAAATACCTAAATGCCAAATATTTTCTTTGATATAAGGAGGCTGATTTATAGTGAGATAGGGACAGAGAGAATGACAAACTCAAGATAGGGCAGAGGGGTTGGAAGGGAAGAGAGGTGACATGGGGTTATTAATGATGGTGGAATGTGATGATCATTATTATCCAAAGTACATGTATGAAGACACAAATTGGTGTGAAAATACTTTATATACAACCACAGATATGAAAAATTTGCTCTATAATTGTAATAAGAATTGTAATGCATTTTGCTATCATATGTAAATAAAAGAAGATTGCATGTTATTTTCAAGTATATTTTGAATACAATATTGTATTTGAATAAAACTTCACTGCTTAAAATTTAAGCAGTGAAATTGATGCAATTACAATTTCATCTAAATATATAAGACATTATATTTAAAAGCAACTTATATTGACTAGCCCAAAGAATCTCTTTCTTTAGGAAAAACCAAGAGGGATAAATAATACTTACTGGATTAGGAAACCTGACACATCATATTTCTGTGTTTATACTTAGAGTCACTCACATACCTTCAAAGAAAAATAAAAGAAATGAGATGGAAGATATTATGGATGATGAATTAGATGTTTTGTTTTTTATCTTGATTTATTAAGTCAATTTACTTTTAACTGATACTCTATAGCTTCTATGACATAATTTTTGATTGCATATATAAGTGATTGTACAAAAAATGCTTTTCTGTTCTTCTCTTCTTTCACTTAACATAATGATCTCCATTCTATACATGTTGCCACAAATGGTGGGATTTAATTCTATTTTTATGGCCAAACAGTATTCTATTATGTATATGTACCACATGTTCTTTACTCATTCATCACTTGATGGACACTTAGGTGTTTCCACTTTTTGGCTGTTATGAATAGCATTACAATGAACATGGGAGTGCAGCTGCCTCTCTAACACTACCTTCATCTCCTTTGATTGTATGTCCACTAGTGGGATTGCTGAGTCATATGCCATTCTGTTTCTAATTTTAAGAAACTTTCTTGCTGTTTTCCATAATGATTGAACTAATTTACATTCACCCATCTTCACTAGCACTTGAACTTTTAGCCCTTTGGAAATAAGCATTCTTCCTGGGATGAGGAAATATATCATTGAGGTTTTGGTTTACATTTTCTTAATGATTAATACAGCTGAGCATTTTTCATGTACCTGGTAGCCATTTGTCCCCTTTTAATAAGTTTTTATGTCTAAAAGCCAATTTTAATAAGATTATTTTCTTGTGTTGAATTTTGTAACTGTTGAGAAAAAGAGATCAAGTTTCATTCTTCTGCATGTGGATATTGAATCTTATCAATATTATTTATCAAAAAGACTGTCCTTTCTTCAGGGTGTGCTCTTAGTGCCATTGTCAATATCAATGGACTGTGAATGTTTGGGTTCACTTCCAGGCACTCGATCTTCTCCAATTGGTCTTTGTATCTGTGTTTATGCCACTTCCATCTTTGTTTTGATTACTATGCCTTTACAGTATATTTTGAAGTCAGATAGTGTAACACCTCCTGGTTTGTTATTTTTGTACAAGATGCCTTTGGCTCTTAAGTGTTTTTGTGGTTCCATACAAATTTTAAGATTTTTGTTCTAGTTTTGTGGAGAATGCTATTTGTATTTTGATAGAGATTGCATAGAATCTATAGATTAGTTGGGTACAGTAGACATTTAGCGGTACTGATTCTTTTTCTAATCCATGAATAGTGGATGTCTGTCAATTGCTTTATATCCCCTTTAATTTCTTTCTTTATAGTTCATTTATATCTTTCCTGGATAATTTTGTGGACATCTTTAGCAGGATTGCCTTCTTAGTTTATATTTTACATTATTGATGTAAACCAATGTTAATGATTATTATATTTTAACTTTCTATTGAAACTTAAAAAAATTGTTTATTAGGTCTAGTTTTTTTTTTTTTTTTAACAAATGTGTTTCTACTTTATTTATATGCTGAGAATTGAACCTAGTGCATCACACATGCCAAGCAAGTGCACTACCACTGAGCCACAGCCCCAACCCCGCTAGTAGTCTTTTTTATTTGTTCTTTTTAGTTGTACCTGTCAGTAGAATCTATTTTGATATATTTATACAAGCATGGACTATATCTATGGTTTTTTGATGTAGGCTTTGAAATTTTCTATCTATAAGATCCTGTCATCTACAAACAGTAGCAATTTGACCTCTATTTTTCCAATTTAGATGCCTTTCATTTCTTTCTCTTGCCTGATTGCTCTGGCTAGTACTTCCAGCACTTGTTGAATAAAGGCAATGAAAGTGGGCATCCTTTTCTTGTTGAGAACCTTAGACAGAAAGCTTTTCGAATTTCCCCATTAAGTATTCATGTTAACTATGGCCTTATTGTATATGACCTATAATATTAAGATACTATGTCAAATTTTTATTGCTATAACAAAATACCTTTTAAAAGTCAAAAGAGAAAATACTTATTTAGTCTTGCTGTTTCAGGTTATAGTCCATCATAACTTTGCCTCCTTACTTTGGGCATGGGGTGAGGCCAAACATTTATGGATAAAGGCATGGAAGAGGAAAGCTGCTCACCTCACTGAAAGCAAAGGAAGCAAAGAAATGAGAGAGAGAGAGAGAGAGAGAGAGAGAGAGAGAGAGAGAGAGAGAGAGAGAGGGAGGCACAGAGACAAAGACAGACAGACACAGAAACAGAGGGGAAGGAGGCAGAGAAAAGATATACCCTTCAAGGTCATTGTGTTGCCCCTCCATGACTTACTTTCTCTAACTACGCCCCACTTCTTAATGTTTCTATCACCACTAATCCACAGTAGTGCTACTAATTGGGTACCAAGTCTTCAACACATGACCATTTGGAGAACATTCCAGATCCCAACTATAATGGAAACATTCCTTCTGTGCTTAAATTGTTCAGCATTTGACAATGAAAGGATATTGAATTTTACCAAATAACTTTTCTGCATATTTTGAGATGATCATTTAGTTTCTGTGGGGAATTTGTGTTGGACAGATTGTTAATATGTGTATGTTTAACATCCTTGCATTGCTTAGATGAGTCCCACCTGATTATGGAAAATAATTTTTGTAATTTTTTAAATACAATTTGCTAGTATTTAGTTGAGGCTTTTTCCATCTATGTTCATTAAATGTAATCCATCTATATTCATCAAATATATTGATATATATTTAGCTTTTGTTTACTTGTTTTTCTGTTTGTATCCTTGATGGGTTTTGGTATCAAGCTAATGTTGACCTTTAAGAATAGGTTTTGAAGAATTTGCTCCTCTTTAATTTTGGGAATAACTTAAGAAGAATTGATTTTATTTTTCCTTAAATGTAACTCATCAGTGATGAGTGTCTGGTCCCAAAATTTCTTTTATGGGAGATTCTTTATTACTAACTCAGTCTCATAGACTATTATTATTGTGTTCAGGCTTTCCACATTTTCATGATTTATACTTGAAAAGGTGTATGTGTTTAGGAATTTATTAATTTCTTCTTGGTTATCAAAATTTTGGTGTACGGTTGTCTATAATTATCCCTAATGATACTTTTAATCTGTGGTGTCAGTTGTATTTCTCCCTTCTCAGTTTTTATTTAGAATGTTCTTTTCCTTTGAAGTTTTTAGTTTAGCTAAGAGTTTATAAATTTTATTTGTTTCCACAGGACCAACTTTTTATCTTTTTATGTTTCTCTTTGTTTAGTGCTTATTTTGTTTATTTTGGCTTTTTCCCTTCTATTAATTTTTGGTTGAATTTGTTTTATTTATTTATTTGTTTGTTTATTTATTTTTTGTTCCTTGACAATGACATGTTGTTTATTTTTGATCTCTCTTTTTAATTGATGTAGTTGTTGCTTACTATAAACTTCACTCTTAATACTGCTTTGGCTATTTCTCATATGTCTTGGTTTATTGCATCTCTATCTACATTTGTTTCAAAACACTTAAAAATTTTCCTTCATGACTTCTTCCTTGACTGGTTAATTGTTGAAGAGCATGTTACTTAATTTCCATGTACTTTAAAAACTAAAAGTTTTTCTTGTACTGATTTTTCTTTTCTATTTAGTAGTGGGATTGAACCCAATGGTGCTTAACCACTGAACTGCATCCCCATCCCTTTTCTTAATACATATTTTATTTTCAGACAGTATCTCTTTGAGTTGCTTAGGGCCTCATTAACTTGCTGAGCATGGTGTTGAATTTTCAATCATCCTTTCTCAGCCTCCTGAGTCACTGGGATTACATTTTTATTGCATTGTGGTCAGAGAAAATACTCAATATGACCTCAATTTTGAATAAATATATTGAGACTTATTTTGAAGCTTATCATATGATCTATCCTGAAAATGTTTCATGTGCTGATGAGAAGAAAATTTATCCTGCAGCTATTAGATGAAACATTCCATAGATGTCTTTAAGGTCTCTTTGTTCTAGGGTACAATGTAACTACTGTTTCTTTTCTCAATTTTCTGTCTAGATGATCTTTCTGTTGCTGGAGGTGATGTGGTAAAGTGCCCATCATTGATGTCTATATCTCCCTTTGGGGCTATAAATTTTTAGTTTGAATATTTGGGTGCTCGGTTTAGGGTACACAGGTACTTAGAATTGTTATTTTCTCTTGCTGAAATGACCCCTTTATCATTGTATGATGGTCTTCCCTGTTTCTTTTTACTGCTTTTAAAGTGTATTTCATGTGATATAATTATGACTCCTCCAGTGTTCATTTATTTATTTATGGTGCTGGAGATTGAACCCAGGGACTTGTGCATGCAAGGGAATCACTCTTCCAACTAAGCTATATCCCCAGCCCTCTAGTGTTTATTTTTATTTCACTTTCATGGGATACCTTATTCCATTCTTCTCTTTTAGTCTATGTATAGCCTTCCATCTTTAGAGTGCAGTGGTTTCTTGTAAACAATTTTATTTTTACTTATTTATTTAAAATTTTTATAAATAAATATTTCACTCTATGTCTTTTTAATGGGACCAGTTAATTCACTTACAGTCATGGTAATTATTGATAGTTCTTACTATACACATTTTGTAATTTACTTTCTGGTTTTATTGTACTTTTTTCGCACTCTCTTTTAATCTTCCTTTGTGGTTAAATAATTCACACTAGGAATGTGTTTTGATTTCTTGTATAATATATTTGTCTTGTCTATTACATTTTTTCATTTTGAAGTTTTCATGATGGTCACAAAAATACCTTTAGATTATAACAAGCTATTTTGAAATGATAACAATTTAACATGATTTAAAATGAGAAAAGAAAAAATATATGAAAAAAGAAAGAGAAAAATGTACTAATAAATATGATAAGTCTAGAATCCCTGTCTGCAAGCTCTGACCTGGATATAGGGGTTTTTGCCTGGTCTTAGGTTTCACTGAAGCAGGTGTAACACTAAGATCCAAGACAAAGATGTGCCAGCTTCTGTGCTTTATTCCCCTTTGGGTTGAGTTGTGCTTCCTTCTCTGCTACCTGAGGTTGGGGGTGGATTATTGGAGGCATTCAGCTATCTGGTTAAAATATTTCCTGAGTTTCAGTCAATGAATGTTTGAATGTTGGCCTCAGGGAAAGGATTGAGAGGTTCTTGCCTGGCCCACGGTTTCACTGTAACAAACCTGGTACTGAAATTCTAGTCTAAAAACTGGATTGAATTCCTTCTTACTACACCTGAACTCCAGACTGCTTCGAGCTGGGGGAGTTGTGCTGTTGAACCACTTTTTCCTTCATGTCTTGTCAATGTATCTTTTCATTTCTTTTTCTTTCCCCTTCTTTTTCTCTTTCTCTCTCTTTACTAACATAAGGCATTATGGCTTTCACCTAACTTCCCTAGCTCTTGTGAAGGTGATTTACTGTGTGAATAGCTGTTTAAACAGTGTCTGTGGGGAGACAATCACTGGTAATCTTACTCAGCTGCATCTTTCTCTGCCTCCAACTTATACATTTTTAATGTACACAGTGCTTGTATCCAATGTTGGACATAAAATTGTTCATGTTGCTCATCTTTGCAGCACTAGCCATATGCTTAGATCAACGGCTAACTCACAGAATGGTGGTTTCAACTATGTAGTCTTACAGTTAGCCTTTTATGCAAGAGTTTCATTTTAGCCTTATTCAAGATATTGTTGAAAGAGTCATTTAATGATTAATTGCTTAAGCTTTTTGTAGTTATAGGGAAAAAAATATTCTACTCTGATCATCTGTCTCAGTGACAAAATGCTTCATTTTCATGGCTTTTACAATGGTAAAAAAAAAAGAAAAAGGTACCACTGTTCTCCCTGACCAGCATATGGTTGACTTTGTTGTACTCTCAGATTTACTTGTATTAAATACGTGCTTTCTCAAAAATACAGCATGAGCTCCATCTGATTTACTTCCAGTTTTAATATGTGTACAGTTGAGACTTGATCTGATGGATTTGTTGCCTCTGCTTGTCTGATGCCTTAGCTTCTTGCTATAAAATGAGGGATACTCTGAATCTTGGAAAAACATGGAGTGGTTCTCAGAGATACTGACCCAGAGAGTAGCTTGAGATCATGTCAATATAAAATGGTGCATAGTTTACATACATATATAAATAATAGTATTTTTCCCAAAATTTAAACTATATGTTTTTTTTTTGGGGGGAATGTATAAAATGAGATAGCCTGAGCAGAGAATATATGTTGACAACTAATATTCAAAATTCCAAAATTAAATTAGGATATATTACTCAATAACCTGTTTACCTCATACAAAGACATAAAAAATAAAAGTGTATTTTCTGACAGACTTTTTTTTAAAAAGAGAGAGAGGAGAGAGAGAATTTTTTCATATTTATTTTTCAGTTTTCAGTGGACACAACATATTTATTTTATTTTTATGTGGTGCTGAGGATCGAACCTAGTGCCCCACGCATGCCAGGCGAGCGTTTTACAGCTTGAGCCACATCCCCAGCCCCAGAACTCTGTTTATACTAAATTCATCTCATAGGATTCCTTCTCACTCAAAGATTCTTAAAATTCTATAAAATACTGAATAATGACCCAATAATGAGTGATCCCTTTATGCTTCATGAATAAACTTTACATTTTGTAAAGAAGGTAAAGTCAAAGCCAACGGTAAAGTCATTTGAGATTGAGTCATTCTAGATAATGCTAGTTAGACTAGCCCTTCAAGTGTTATTGCATGTCTTGATTTCTTCTCCAAGTTATATCTTTGACTTTCTTACTACATAGAGAACATCATCTGAAATCATGAATTTTGGTTATTCTATTAAGCATCTATTACCATTTCTCTATTACTTGGTGGCATCATTATCTTTCCAATATTAAAGGTAAAATATGCTGAGTCCTTGTGACTTTTCACTCTGCATCATTTGCTTATGCTAAACATTTCCAAAATATTCTCCAGCCCAAATAAATGCATCTCAAATCTGATGTGCCCCAATGTTGGCTTTGTTTGGCTTTTCACAGTCTCTTATCAGCAATGAAGCAAAGGTTTCCTAAATCATCTCCATACTGCCAAGCCCTCACTATTTTAACCCATCTTCTATTTTATAATAGTCGGATTTCCATGCTTAAAAACAGCAACTACAAAACCATAAATATTATCAAGAGTAGAATTCAGTCTTTCTGTTGTTGCTTTTGTTTCTGGGACTCTTGACACTGCCCTTACAGTTTAGACTGCTCCGTCCTTTCATTCTACCTGTGTTCATCTTTTTGGATGGTTTTGCATCTTAATCTTTTCGTTGTGTACTTCACAGTGGTCTTAAAACCATTTTCTTCTTTCCATGTTTACTAATATAACACGTATTTAAAAAATAAATGTTATCATTCTAAATAAGCTAAATAGTTTCTCACATGTCTTTCCAATAAGACTGTAGTGGATAAACCTGTAATAGTTACCATTTAGTAATTCATTATTAATATTTCATTGTTAATAATGCACCTATGATACAATCATCAGGTAGAACAGGTAGATAAAACAATGTGGTAAGAAATGAATTGCTTAGTAGCATAACCCATATTTTAATTCATTTTTCTGTGTCCTCAAATGTTAGAATTTTAAAGGATAAGAATTCATTTTATTATTTACAGTCTTATTATTTCATTTTTACTACATGGTTTGGTTTCAATTTGTTTTTATATGAGTAATGACTGTGAGAAACACTAAGTAAACTAATTATTTTTAAATTCACAAATAAAAAGACAGCATGTTTATGTTATAAAACATTATTTTTTGGTTTATGGATACATTGGGAATATTAAATTAATATAATTAACCTATGCATTTTCTCATATATTTATCACTTTTTGTGGTGAAAACACTTAATATTTACCCTTCAGCACTTTTCAAGTATATGATACATTGTTATTAACTATAGTAAGTATGATTCAAAATGATGTTTTGACTTAGTTCTTCTAACTAAAAGTTTCTATCCTTTGACTAACATCACCCCAACCCACACCTGCCCCAACTTCTGGTAAACAATATTCTCCTGACTGCTTTTATGAGTAATTAAGTATTCTTGCTAGAAAATACTATTTAATGAAATATTCTTTTAAATTTCTATTTGTAAATTTATAGCCAAGAAAGCCTATATGTCTTTACCTATAAAACATGTCCAAACATCTTGAAAAATGCTTAGTTACAAAATACCAATAATTATGGGAAGGCAAAAAGAATGATTAGTGTTCAAAATAGGTCTCTATGAAGATTCTTGAAGCTAATGAATATTTTAATGAATGTTCTTCTTGCCAATTTTTCAACAATAATATCTGCTTTATAATCCAGTATCAGTTCTAGTCTTTAAACTATTAAGGTTTGAAAAGTTCTTACTATTTAAAAGGAGTTCAAAGTATTTTGCACAAATTTTTTAAGCATACACTAAACCTATTTTTGAGTGTTTACTACTAGATATCATACACTTGAGAAGTTATGCCAAATGTGTTTTCTTGCTGTATTAATTTTAAGTCCATGAAGTCACTGTTTCTAGCTGTGAGTTTGAAAAATTCTACCAGATCACCCTGAATCTTCAAATTACTTCATTGTGAAGCCTTAAAACCAGATTGGAACTCTCACATAAAATATGTTTTTCAATCCATCAAGGACTAGTTTCTCTGACCTGTAAAAAAGCAGATTCAAAATATGAACCCTTAGGTTTGATTGTTGCTTACTAGTAGTGCCTTTGTTCCTGAAACTTTATTTCCTGCAAAATATCCATTCATGTCCACAGGACTCAGCCTTGACTTCATAAGTCCTATTGACAAACTGCCAGATGCTTTCCTGGGGTTGATCCTTGTAACAACACCACATGAAGTTTTGGCCACCTGTTATTTGAAAGGATAGAACAAATGCTTAGCACATGTACTAATATTCAATCATTATCGTCTATTCAAAGAAAGTGATTTTAAATTAGTCAGGTTAAAATTATGTATGCTTATAAGAAATATAATAAAGAATAATACCTAACTATTTTTGCAGCCTACCTTAGGACCAGTTCTCACAATGTGATAGTGATTACAAATTAAGAAAGTATTAATTCTACAGCTTTTATCCACTCTGAAATTGTCCTACTATGCTTATTGATCCCTATAATCTGACTAACAGTTATATTTATAGTAATGATATTTAAAATGAATGAACTTATGCTATCTTATTGAAGCTTTAATTTTATTTAGGTTGATAAGACAACAAATAATTCTTTTTAATTCCATGACAGCACCTAATAACCAAAGTAGGTAGCTAGGCAATGTACACATCTCATTTACATAGACAGTGTAGATACAGAGATAGAGATAAAAAGATACAGATATATACTTAAGTATATATATATACACTTTTTATTTACAATCTCATTTAACCTTTACAACAGTTGTATGAAATTATCAGTTGATTTAAATTTTTCATCATTAGTTCATCAAATGAAAGAATTTAGACATGTCTGTCAAACTCTGACATCAAAGACCTTATACTAATTTACACTAAAACTATTTTCAACTTTTAATATGTACATGATAGTTTAGAGATGTAGATTATCCTTTTACTTGTAGAGACTAGATGCTTAATAGTAGAAACAAGTCATGCAAATAGTTTTGATACAAGTCAGTATAATTGATGAATTTCATGAAAATCTGTGGCAAGAAACTTGAGGGTAATGTAAAATCATGCAAAAGCATAGTAAGTGAGCGGCCAAATAGTTTCTTCATTTTATTTTTTTTTAAAAAATATTCCATTTCAGTATTGGTATATAGGAGATAATTCAAGATGTGAATAGTAGCACCATAGAAATTGTGAAAATAAAAAGTAGCCCTATAAATAATTATACTGAGACAACAGGTTAAACCAGGACTGTCCAGGCAAATTAGGATGGATATCCATCATAATAATTAGTCCACTTTTTTTTTCAAAAGGAAAGTAAAATATCAAGGCATTTTACTCATTCTTAAAGGAAATAATATACCCATAGGCATATTTTCATAGTACAAAAGTATGAATTTTTTCAGTTGTAAAATTTGTCTTATGTGAACATATTTTTCAAAGAAAGTTAAATTTACAAGGCAGAAATTACTGGGCACTGTGGCACTTGCCTACAAACGGAGCTATTTGGGAGGCTAAGGCAAGAGGATTGTTTGAACCCAGGAGTTGGAGACCAGCCTGGACAACAGAGTGAGATGCCATCTCAAAAAAAAAAAAAAAAAAAAACATGAAAATTATACAGTGTTGTTTACTTTCCACACACTACCAATTCAAAAAATTAGGTGTAAAATCTAATACACTTAATGAACTAGTGAGCATTAACTTTTATCATTTTAGTTTATTTCAATGGCTGTTATATCTACTTAAGGGTTCAATTTCAGATGCTGGTATAAACCATTCATGCAACTATCTCCTTTCACTGTTTTTTCACTTTCATCATTTATTGATGCAAAAGGGTCATAATATTTCTGGTGCTTTGAAACAGTTAAATTTGGTGATTCCCTTCCCTTCCTTCCTTCTTTCCTTTCTTCCTTCCATCTTCTTTCCTTCCTACCTTTCTTTCCTTCCCTCATCTTTTAAGCACAATATTTCTTATCAATTAAGCCAGAGAGTTAGTTTCAGCTTCCCGGTATTCCTTGTGACTTATACAACAATACAAATTTGTCAATAATGAATTTTTTTCTCTGAAAAAGATCTTTAGATGTCTCCTCTGCCTCGTTTCATGATTTATTACTTGCCTGAATTGTACAGTTACTCAAGAAGGCAATTCTACATTTCTCACAAATTGATTCAAGTTCTATCTCTGAATGCAAGTACAGTTTGTGATTGACTTCCACTTAACTAGTTGGTGAACAATCTAAGCATCTATTCTCCATCTGTGGGTTTCATTACAGCATATTCATTCACCTTATGTGAATAATATTTCATGTGAAAAACCTTCTCTGCGCTGTTAGAATCCTCTTGCTCTTAGGAGCAGAACTAGGCTAGTTTGATGAAAGGTGATTGGCATTTGAAGACTATGGTACATATTGGGTGGTTGAGGGGTATACTGAGTCAGTAAGATGCAGACAAGATCCAAATGCTTTTATTTTTAATTATTTACTTTCTATTCAGTTTTTCACATTATTCCAGTACCAGTTGGGAAAATATTTTTAAAAATATGTCAAATATTTCAGTGAGTAAGCCAATAAAAAATTGAAACCAAACATAGATGTTTAAAGGAGAACTTTATTAAGAGTTCTGGTGATTACAAGAATCACATATTGCTAAGGACATTGAATTCATTTCAGGCTTATAAAAAGTGATCTCATCTGTAAAAAAAATATATTTTACATTAACGAAATGGTGGGGAAAATGTGCTCAATTGGTAATTCAGCTCAATAATCATAATCTGATATATTTCAGATGCCTATGTTAGAAATTTAACTAAATGCATCTTAAATCTTATTTCAGTCAATATAGTCACTTTGATAGTAAAATACACTAAAATGTTCCAGGAAAATTAGGTAAACAATGTTTCTCAACTATGTATAATTTATTAATCCTGTTATGAGTTTAAAATACCACATATTTTGGTGCAACACAATAAATACATGAGATAAACTTGAAAAAATACCATTAACATTTCCTGAAATTTTTATTTCAGCTGTGAATGTGCATCTGGATGGACCGGACAAAACTGTAGTGAAGAAATAAATGAATGTGATTCTGACCCATGCATGAATGGAGCTCTCTGTCATGAATCTACCATCCCTGGGCAATTTGTATGCCTGTGCCCACCCTTTTATACTGGACAATTTTGCCATCAGCACTCTAACCCCTGTGATCTACTCAATGAGCCTTGCAGAAACAACGCAACATGCCTGACTTCAGCAGATGGAAGTCATCATTGCCTTTGTAGAGAAGGTAAAACTTATGTATGTCTTAATGTTTATTTACTCATTTATTGTTCCTATGGAATAATGGCTGGTTAAGAATGGGTGAGAAGAAACCTATAAGATATTTACTTTTCAGTGTTAGAGGTTAATCTGGAGTGTTTGGACAAAAGAATAAATAATTATTGCCCTTATCTTTAAGGAAGAGTTCCTTGGGGAATAGGTTGAGCATACGACTCAAAATTAGAACTAAAATTCAAGCATTAAAAACATATTGTAAAATATATATCTAAAAATTTAACCCATATAACATTGGGAAAAGAGAGTAATGCTTTTTTTTGTGGGGGGAACAAGGGATTGAACTCAGAGGCACTCCACTGCTGAGCCACATCTCCAGCCCTATTTTATATTTTATTTAGAGATGGGGTCTCATTGAGTTGCTTAGTGCCTCCCTAAATTGCTGGGGCTAGCATTGAACTTGCAATCCTCCTGCCTCAGCCTCCTGAACCTCGGGGATTACAGCCATGGTGCACAGCCAGAGATTAATGCTTTTTAACTCTTTCTTTTTTCCCATCCTTTCCTTCCTTCCTTCCTTTCTTTGTCTCTTTCAGGAATTATCTCTCCTTTGGTAACAACCTCTCTTTCCTGAAGAGTCTTATACTATTCTTGACAATAACAATTAGTTAAAGGTAGGAGTAAGCCCAAGATAGAATAATCAAATGATTCCATGTGACATTTGTTCTGAAGTTATCTAAAATTATCAGATCTTCCTGCTTTGATTGCTTATGTGCTATCATGTGATTTTGGTGATCATTTTGTTCCATTAAAAAGATCCTATGTAAGGAAATATGAGTAGATCAAGGGGTTTTATTTGAGTTCCTGAATTAAGCCATACAGAAGACTGATACTCCAGAGTTATTACCATCTTCACTAGGAACACTTTAGCAAAACACAAGCTCATGGAAGGTTTGCAGAGTAACTGGAGTATGTCATTAGCAAATGCAAAAACTATATTCCATTTAGCAGTTTATAACTATAATCTATTTTCTATTGTTTACCTATGAGTTCATCTCTCTTTCCCTATTACTGAGTCTTAATGGGGTCCCTTCAAGATAAAGGCAATTAATTATTTAGCATTCTGTTTTTAAAAAGCCAGATTAGACTATAACAGTGAATGAAATATCTTATTCAACACTTTTTCCCATTTGTTTTGAAAAACCTTTGAGATCTTCTTTAAGATATAGGTAATCAATTTTAAGAATATCAGGGCAAGTCCTTGGAACTTTGTACATGACAGAAGTTTTGGGGCCCTATGAGGAACTGGATTTAGAAACTGAAAAACTATCAATAATGTTTTTTTGTTGTTGTTAGCTGGTTGATTTTGTTTAGTTGTTGTTATTGTTTTGGTATCTAGTATTGAACTCAGGGGCACTGGACCATGGAGCCATATCCCCAACCCTATTTGTTATGTCTTTTTTTTTTTTTAGAGACAGGGTCTCACTGAGTTGTTTAGCACCTCACTTTTGTTGAATAGGGCTTTGAATTCCTGATCCTCCTGCCTCAGCCTCTGGAGCTGCTAGTATTACAAGCCAGCGCCACCCTGTGGGCTTGATTTTATTTTTAATGACAAAGGCTTTTTAGAGTACACAAAAAATTATTTTTCAGCAATGAGACAGAAACAGCAAGATAGAGGAGAACAAATATAAAGGAAACATATAATTTTACAGAAAACCTCTGTAATTATGAAGCACATAATTAAAATAAATAATTTTCCTCTTAAAGACAAAAAGTAAAAAATTTTGAGAAATTTTTCAATATTAATGAAAGAGCTAATTTACTGGGGAGGATTTTTCTATGTTACTTTATCCATTTTACTTACTTTCTCAGAATAGAAATATTAGATAAATATTTATTGAAGAAGGACATTATAATTACTCATCTTATTTTCCCAAATCCTAATAGTTTGATCACTAATTTGAAATTTATAAATACAGCTAATATTTTATATAATAAGGTTCATTTACTGCTCTTGGGTGAGGGAAAAATAAGTTCTGAGATATCATGAAAACTTGTATCAAATTAGCAATAATACCTCCCATTCACCTGAGGAATCACAGAGATATCTTGAGGTAAATTAGATTTAACTATTTTAAGAAGTAAAATCAGCTCTTCCTTGAGATTTCATACCAAGAATTCCAAGGAAATATGACTAGGTTAGTAAATTCTTTGGACTGAGTGAGTTTCTCTAAATCAGTCCTAACTGCTCTAATAATGCCTATTTAATATTGCCATTAGTGAGTAAGAATAGATAATGGTCAGGCAGTGGGCCCCAACTAGGGTCTGATTCAAGCGCAGAGGCCACACCCAGAGACTAACTAGTAATGATATTAATTGGCACCATCAAGGTGAATTTCAAAGGTAAAAGTCTTTGAGGCTCACCTGTGGGAACATTTCAGTCAACTCCTTTTTTCTAGAGAGGCTAGAAAATGGAAGTTGAAAGTGAATCCAGATCAGACTCAAAGAAAAGATTAAAATTCAGTATAAAAGACACAGTCAATACTTTTTCAATGCCTGTTTAACAGATTTTTCTCCACGCTCTACCCCAAACCATATAAGCACCTAAGCAAGCACATCTAAAGGGTTTTTTCTACTATCTGGCCCCCTCCCATATCTCAAGGTTCCAATCTCTTCTCACCTAAATGAATCTTATTCCACTTACTCTTACCTTTCATTTTTGTCAATGGATTTTATTCTTCAAATTTGCGAGACAAGAACTCAGAAGGAAATTTGGTAAAATAGGGAATCTAGTGTCATCTAAAAACACCAGTTTCATTAGTAATTCAAACTCTGGAATAGATCAAAACTAAAGACTCACATTGCTTTAAAAAGTATAACCTTAGAAAACTAAAATGAGAAGTTATGCAATGAGTTGCTTTTATAGGTTTTATTTAAGATTAAATAAGTTTACCTGAAAACTATCATTAAAGATATAGGTTTTCTTAAGGAAAGGGTCAAATTCCATTTTAACAGGTATCAAAATTAAAAGTACAAGGAAATGTCGGGAACTGCCACATAGAAACCGAGCGCCCCTTAGCCCTGAGTGATGAGAATGTGGAGATGTGGCAAGCCAGCCATGGACTGTGTGTGTGTCAACTATGAGCACTGAACACACAGGGTGGACTGAACAGACGTTGCCCCTCTGTTTGGGCAGGCAACTTAAGGGTCTTTTCCCTTGCTCTGCCTATGATCCCCACACAGCACATGAGATGGGCATTCCTTCCTAGATGTCAATCAACTTGCTGACAGCAAAAACATGAGAAAGCTAGACTCAATCCCCTAAAACCTGACCCCTTGCCACATTTGAATGCCTTCTACCCAATAAAAGGGTTCAGCATGTTCTCCTCACTCTCTTTCTTGCCTGCCTTGTCCCCCTTGTGGGAGCTGCAACTTAGGAGCTGTCACTGAACCCAAAGAAAAGGCACTTTCTGTGTATATGTCTTTATCTATTCCCCAAATTCATTTGAAGTTACCCTGATCAGTTTAGTTGTGAGACATAACAAGGAAACATAAGACAACATCTTCTACAGATATGGGATATGGAAGCCCTATTGGATCTTTTTGCAAATTGTTGTGTCAGCTGATTAAAAAAAATGGCAGGACATTAAAAAAAAAAAAACAAACTTAAACTTAAGGGTTCCAAGGGTCTATCATCATTTAAGTATGAACATACATAAAATTCTAGATCTAGAGTAATTATGTAACTACATGTAGATAACTGTAAATGGCATTCTGATACACCCTTAAAAACCACCAAGTAGAAGTCCTTTGAATTTATGACAAACTTACTCCTCAGGAGGTAAACTATTTTGGTTAGTTTGACAGAAAGTTATAGTGCAAATAATCTAATTTATTTTCATGCAACATGAGAATCTTAAAAAATTTATGATAATAAAAATACCAAAACTGTTGTGATCATGTTTTGCTAGAGAAAGTCAGGACAATGCTTCTATCTTTTGATTAGAACTAAGGTGAGTTAATTTGATTTGTACGCATAATGAGTATTTTGTAGCAGAAAATAGGTAGGCAAAGAAGCAAGCAGAAGTAATAACTTAATACAGGTTTGTTTTATATAGTATGCTATTTGTATGAAGAAATATCTGTGATTGAAAAGAATCAGTTTTTTATTAACTAAAATATAGCACATACAACAGTAAATACAATTATGTAAGATTCCTAGAAACAAATGGGATTTGACACCCTAATAGTGTTAGTTTTGGTTATTTAGTGTGCAATCAATTTATACTACTAAAAATTTATTTTATAGTACACAAAATTTATTTTTATTTTCAAAAGTATTATCTATATATCACATACATCAGTCTTGTAATTACTTGCTGGTAGCATACTGGAAATCTAAAAATGTTATCCTTTATTAACTGACTCAACAAACATCATGGTCTCTTATGACATGTAAATTCTTGAGAAAGGTTCTAGAGAAATTAAACATGGCAAAGACATATCCTCAAGAAATGTAAATTTTAAGGGCGAGATATACAAATTAACCAACCTGAAAGTCCAATACAGTAAGAGGTTCTGAAATTGTGGCAGAAAAATACACAAGGATGATTTGTGGATGAGTACTCAGCTTTCTTGTTCAGTGTGAAAAACTCTGAGTTGTGTAGTTTCTATGATTTAAATGTGTTCCCAGAATTATCTGTGTTAGAAACTGAGTCCCCAGTGCAACAGTACTGAGATATGGTTGGGTTCCAAAGGTTCTACCTTCAAGAGTGGATTAATGTTACTTCCACAGAAATGGACGAGCTATTGCAGGAGTGGGTTTCTGAAGGAGGATTGGATTTAAAATTCTTCCCTCTCTCTTTTTTTCTTTTTCTTTTTCTTTTTTTTTTTTTGTTTGTTTGTTTTTCTCTCTCTTGCCTGCATGTACAAAGTATCCTTTAGTTTTTCTGCCTTCTGATGTAGGTTAATGCAGCAAGAAGGACCTAGTGATATGCAAGTCTTTCCAACTTTCAGAACTATAAGAAATACATCTGTTATTTATACATTATCCAATTTCAAGTATTCTGTTACAGCATCACAGAAAGGCCTAAGGTAGTTCTAGATGATTTCTAAATCATTCTCCAGCAAGCAAAACTTCAACAATGACATGTTGCCCATTTCAATGACATGCTCATTAAGCACTCCTCCTTTCTCTGTTTTATTCATCACTCCCTTGTAATAATTCCAGGAATTGTCTCTAAAATAGACTACTTGTATGCATATTATTATTTCTGATTCTTCTTTTGAAAGAACCCAAGCTAAGGTATATAGCAAACACCATCCCTTTGGCAGAAATATTGATTTAGGTCTGATCATGTGATTAGAATATTAACACTCAGAAATTTTCCTTAGAATTGATGCTGAGAGTAGGGTCTTTCTACTTCTGAGATAATTTTTAAGTTGGTGCAGTCAACTGCCATGTTGCCTGTATGCAGACATCTGTATGGAAGTAGCACTATTTGAAAAGAAGGAATTCTAGTGGTTCCTATAACTTTTCTTTTCTTTTCTTTTCTTTTCTTTTCTTTCCTTCCTCCCTCCCTCCCTCCCTCCCTCCTTTCTTTCTTTCTTTCTTTCTTTCTTTCTTTCTTTCTTTCTTTCTTTCTTTCTTTCTTTCTATCAATTCTGTGAATACTCAGATATCCCTCCCAGCTAAGCTGCCAATAAATCTATAGCCTGTCTAAAGATAGCATTTTTTTTACATCATAAATAGCCAAAAGAGTAATAGCTAACATATACAGTGAATGGAAAAGTGAAATGAGACAAGATAAATAAATTGGGTTCAAATTCAAGTGTTAGGCAAAAAAATAAAAAAAAATGTAAAATCCACATGAGGATTAGGGGAATAAAGATGACTTTAGATAAAACATGTGAATGTGTTCTATAGTGCAAGTATGTATGTGTATACAGTTAAACATTTAAAATAATTTTATTTTTGAAATATATTTGTTTTCTAATATTCTTTTATGAATGATAATTTGTTTATTTTGAATTTTATCTCAGTTTATAAGCAAAAACATCACATTTATTTTCAAAAATTAGTTACTTTGGTAAATAACAGCATTTACATTAAAATATTTTAAGTAAAACAACAAACTTAAAAATACTGACTTGTTAAGAAAGAATTCAGTGTTTTTGTTTTTATAAAATCTTAAAATCTGGCTAAATTAGATTTTTAATTAAGAAATAAATAGTATTTTTGAAAATAATTTTATCATCCTTAGTTTTACATTTGAATATGTGATATTTAACCACCTTATTGGAATACATATTGTGATATACTCTTGTGTAAGGATTCTGGCTGTGGAAAAACACAAGGCAGGGTTCCTCTGGTGAGCAAACTGCCAAGGGGTAACAGGAACCCCGATTTCCATACTTGGAATATTCTGAAGTTTCTCCCAGCAATTAGTAAGATAACTAATACATGTGCAATGCCTACCTGCTATGGTAATGTCCTTTGTGAGGAGGCTCTGTACTAGATAGAGTCTATCAACCTCGACCTTGATTTCAGACACTCAGCTTCTGGGTATTTACTAAGCCTTTTACTTCCTTTATTCTGGGAATAAAGGAACTCTCTTGTTAGACAACCACAGTGTTTCACTGAGCCCAAATCTGTCTACATAACAGTAACTTTATACAATGAACTTTCTTGAGATCTACACAAAGCTCCTAACATTGCAGAATGCAACTAAGTATGTAACTGAGAAATAGGCTGCATAATGTTGCTAAGTCTATAACCTGAGTAGTAGTAACAATGAACAATAGGTACTAATGATGCCAATGACCTAAAGTAACCTATTAAAATAAATAAATCTAGCAGCTCAGGAGAGCAGCTTTTGCTGTGCCTCTGCACCTTGCTTCTGTCTGCTTTTCCTTTCCTTACACTCTTGTTTTCTCCATTTATTTTCATTTTAAATTACTCCAACTTGTATCACATCTAAAGTGAGAATCGTTAAAACTGTAGTCCACAATGATAAAATGCTTCTTTACAACCTTTAATGCAAATCTCCTTTGATAATGTACTTCTTCAATACCATCTCTTCTATATAATCCAATTCAAAAGCCTGAATTTTTTAGAAAGACTATATTAAATAGTTTCTTAAATGATATGTGTAATTTGAATTGGTGTAGATCCTAGATTTTACTAGTAACCTTACTAACTAATTTCCCATGTTTTGAAGGAGTTGGAAAGTATAAAAACATTGTTATTGCAGTTGTTATATTGGTATTGGGCTACATTTATAACCCTTTTTGACGTTTTATTTTGAGATAGGGTCTCAGTAAATTTCAGAGGCTGGCCTTGAACTTGTGATCTTCAACTTCTAAGTCACTGAGATCATAGGTGTGTGTGCCAGAATACCAGATAAAATAGTATTACGTATTAACCATTCATTTTCATTTACTATAGAAAAACACAGGTATGATGTTAAAGAAAAAAAATGAAGAAAATACCCATTTGCTCCTCGGAGAATGCCTTTCTTTTTGTAAACAACAAGAACCTTACTATAGTTGGGAGATAGTTGTGCATGCCTGTAATCCTAGTGGCACCAGAGGCTGAGACAGGAGGATCCAGATTTCAAAGCCAGCCTCAGCAATAACAAATTACTAAGCAACTCAGTGAGACCTGTCTCACAATAAAGTACAAAATGGGACTGGGGATGTAGCTCAGTGGTTCAGTGTCCCTGGGTTCAATCCCCAATACCTCCACACACACCAAAAAATAAATAATAAATAAATAAATAAATAAATAAATAAATAAATAATTCACTGTACTTTCTATTTGGAGAGCCTTTTATCTCTAACTTCATATATTCAAAACAAGTACTCCTCTCACAAGCAAATTTAAACTTTAATACTATGGACTATTAAATGTTTAGTTTGAGACTAAGTATGTACAAATCTCATGTCTTTAAAGTCCCTAAAAAGTGAGCTTCCTTAGTAAAATTTTGGCTCATTTTGAATGCTGTCCATATTTACATTATGTTTTCTCCAACTGTCTACTGCATTTCAGCAATCTCATTTTCTCCAGCCCATTGACATGTTACAAAACTCTATCTAACAAGACTCTATCTAAGAAATGTCAAGCTTAATGAATAAGGCAAAATCATAGAAAACAGGTTATCCTGTAAGCTATTCTTGACTCAGGTTCTGAGTGTTCTGATTCATCAGCCTTATTGAGATCTAAAGGATTACTGATGTTTCTTAGTCAGCCAGTGCCTCTGAGCTCCAGTGCCAAAACAAACAAACAAACAAAAACAACAACTAATCTTGCTGAAAAGAGGGATGCTAAAATGCATCCAACTTTGTAAATCTTAAACGTGTAAAAAAAATTTCAACTACAATAAAATACTTAAAGACTTGAACACCCTCAGAAAATATAAGGACTTTATATCTACTATGACATTTACAACTTAGATATAAAAAACAGGAATGGTGACTGCAGAATGGTGAAGTTGTATCAATAATAACTTGCTCACTTAAAAGAGGAGAAACATGTTAACTAGGAAATTTCATGTCAATTTTATTTTGACACTAAAGATACAAAATCTAGCATATTAATGAATTATAAGCCCATAACTTCAGAAGTTAACATAAAGGCTCTGAAAGTGAAGAAAAGTTGCCCTGAAGGCTATGTAGTCCCATAAATACTCCAGTTCTTCTATAATCAGTGCTTCTTGAAGCATCTTCATTCTACCTTTCTACTTTTAACCTTCATCTTCTTTACAGTTCAAGTAAATTTCCTTTAGATATCATTGAGTTGCTTCTTGTATTTTATTTAATCTCTCTTTACCTTTTTGTTAGTGTTTATAAATTATATTTAATGTGATTATTGATATGTGTAGCTTTAAGTTAGCCATCTTGCCATTTGTGTTCTATTTGCTGTATCTGTACTGAATTTCTTTTACTCCTTTTTGTTTTCTTTTAAATAATTAATTTTTAATTTTCCATATTATGTCCTCTGTAAAGAGGCAGCCAGATTTTACAAGATGTCATACCATCCTCCCTGACCAACTCCAATGGGAGAAAGGTTTAGAGTTTTATCTGATGATATACACCACAGAGGAAGAGAATGACCATGACTTGTGATGTGTTTGTGAAAAGAGAAAGCAGGTCTATTCCATGTTCCACAGGAAAATCTGAGAAAATACGGAGGGCAATTTTCCCAGCAGTAGATGCTGATGCTGTTGTGTCAGGATATAGAGGGAGTGATCAAGGAAGTTGTGCTGTATCATCCACACACAAACATTACTGATGATCTAAAGCTTTGAACATGGAGAGGTAGTTGTGATGGAAACAAAAGCTATATGAGAAGAAATAAGAACGAGAGCTATGAGAGGAAAGCAGTCACTCACTGGTAACTAGACCACATTCTCCTTCCGATACATCTCTGTTTAAACCCTAGTCTATGTATATGAGAGCAATAGTTTCCTCAAAGTAACTTGAGTGACCCTATGTTTCTCAAACTAAATGAACCCCAATGAATATTGACATTTATGTTACCACAATTATTCAGTCCTAGTTTTATCAATGGAAAAGCAAGAGAAAGGAAAATCATTTTGTTCCGTATATTTTTAAAATAACAATAGAAAAAGTACTAAAAATCATTAGACTAAGTATATATTTTGTTACTAAATGACCATGGAAATAATTGTTTAAATGGTCATTATGAATAATAAAATATTTAATTATAGTTTTAAAAGGGATGAGTTATGGACATTTTTTCATATATGGATGTATTGCTATCATTATAATTGCCTCTCTTATTGGTCTACATAACTTTCTTTCACTTTTATTTTTTAATGTAACTGGCAAGTGTTTAAATGGATGACTGATTATGCATCTATGAATCACAATAATTTGTTTTCTTTGAATCACTTGGATGTGAAAGGCAATTAAATAATTTGCCACATCTGCTAACTGTCTTGAATAAATTTGATCATTGAAGCTCAATTTTACTTGAAGATTGGTCATCAAATTAATTCATTTGCTTTCCAGATCATTTCAGTCCTTCTTGTTCAAACATTTGAATACCTTATAAAACAATAGCAATATTTGCCATGACTGTACATTTCCAGGAGATTAAGTAGAGCATCGTCTTTTGATTCTTCTGTTTGATCTCATTAATATAGACAGTGGTGTAATTTTATTCACATACTATTTTGATAGTTGTATAAGAAGTCTGAAATAAAGTTGTTTCTTCTACTTCTTTTAAATTTCCATCAGAACATATTGCCTGGATTCCTGTTCACAGATTCTGAAGCTTCACATTCTATTGCAACAATTGCTCATCCACACCCACTTCATCTCTCCTTTAGGATTTGAAGGTGAACAGTGTGAAATTGATAAGAATGAGTGTCTTTCTCTTCCCTGCCAGAATTATGGTGACTGTGAAGATGAGATAAACAATTTCAGGTGAGAAAAACAAACAAAAACCTTGATGTCTGTTTATGTGTCTGAATATATCAGGATAAATGTTTAGAATTTCAACTAACAAATTAAGCAACACATGTGACTACTAAAAAGTAGCTATGCTACAATCAGTTGAAGTTTTTAATTCTTTATATTTATACTAATACAGTTACTACTCTTTTTTTGTGTTGTTTTAAAGATGTGTTTGCAGACCCGGGTTTTCTGGACCTCTATGTGAAACAGAAATTAATGAGTGCTCCTCTAAGCCTTGCAAAAATAATGGAACATGTGTGAATCTTGAAAACAGGTTAGAAACTACTTTTCATTAAATCAATGATTGCATGTGTGCAATTTAACAAATAATAAAGTGAGTGCACATATACCCATTATGCAACTTAGGAAGCTGAACTTTACTGATACATTTGTGCTTATCCCTAAGTACAACCTCCTCCATCCTACCCAATTAATTATATTGAGTAACCTGAATTTATGTTTATCATTTTCCCTGTAATTTACTGTGTTAATTATTTGTCTGTAATCTTTTAAATTTTTTCTTTCATGTACATATTCACATATGTGAAATAATTTTCTCCAGTCTTGTGACAAATATTTTTCAATGAAAAGTTTTGTATAATGTCTGTTGCTCATTTTCAAGTTTTATAGAATATTTCATATATGCCAGCAATGTTTTTAGCATTCCACTGGTCATAAATAATTGGATTATTTATTTTTTGTCTTATCAATGATTATAATAATTAGATTATATATAAGGTTTTCAACTATTTCTCCAAATGTACCAGCCATAGTGTTATTCTTAGTTACATCAATTGAAACGGAATCATTGAACCTTGGTGTTGACATTTCTATCTCTGGTAATTATGTTTATTTTTTCTATATAATTTTGAAAATGGAATATTAACACTCTCTACAACATTGAATAATCTAGTCATTAACATTGTCTGAATGTTTCAGTTGGTATCTTGGACCACATCACACATTCTCACTCATTACTGGAGTTAAAGAGGTTATCTTATACAAGTAGAGAGTAGAAGAGTGGCCAATAGAAGATGAGAAAGGCAGGAGGGAAGAAGGATATAAGTTAGATGACAGGAGAATTAGTTCAAGTATTCTATAGTACAATAAGGGAACACATTCCACAACAAATATCTGTATGTTTCCAAATACCTAAAAAATCCAAAGAATCCTAACATATAGAAATGAAAATATTTGAGAAAACAGAAATTCTAATTACTGACTTAATTATTACATATTGTATATGTGTGCTGAGTTATTATAGTGTACCCCAGAAATATGTATGAATACTATTTGTTAGTTTAAAAATTTTAGAAGGACTCTAATACAATTAAAACAAGCAAAATAAACTATGCATCTCATTGCATATTCAGTATTTTCTTAGATTAATATTAAATTTGATGGGTTTTGCCATATACAAATTTTCAAATTACTATATTTCTTTTATTTTATATATTAAGATATGTCTATATTCATTAAAAATTAAAATATGCAAGCCATAATATTTACAGCATGTCTTAAGCATGAAAAGCCTAAACACAAACGTTTAAAATATTATTTGAAGGATTATTTACATTTAAGTTCAAAAAATTTAACCTAAGAATATCTATCCATTTGCAAAGATAGATTAATTGAATTCTAAAACATACTTATTAATATAAAGTACTGTGAATGAGAAATGCAGAGAAGAGTAGTAGAATAGTATCATAAAGGAAAAATATTAAATGCTTTAAGATTTATTATGAATTTCAAAATTTGAACTACTTTAACAAAAGCTAAAATTTCTTATCAGAAAGTTTCATGAGTGAGCTGGTTGGGGTGGTGCACGCCTGTAATCCCAGTGGCTTGGGAGGTTGAGGCAGGAGGATTGTGAGGTCAAAGTCAGTCTCAGCAAAAGCAAGGCGCTAAGCAACTCAGTGAGACCCTGTCTCTAAATAAAATACAAAATAGGGCTGGGGATGTGGCTTCCTGGTCGAGTGCCCCTGAGTTCAATCCCTGGTACCAAAAAAATAAATAAATAAATTGAAAAAAAGAAAGTTTCATGAGTGATATTCTATAGTTTTTTTTTTACAATATTTAGTAAAATTATATATTAAAATAAACATAGATTAAATTTATGGCAAACAGATTTTTAAATAAAAATTCTTTTAAAAAATCTATGCTACATCTTGGCTCTTGTAATATTTAATCTGTGTAGTGATTATATTTTTAATAACTCAGCTTTCTAGAAATATAAGAATAATTCTTCTACTTATTAATTCTTCAAATAATATAAAAGAATGATGTACATAAAATGTAAACATAAGATAATTTTAGGACTTAAAAATCCAAGTGATTATCTTCTATTTTGCTCTATGTAATCTTTTATTGTGGCAATATCATTTCAGGTAAGTCATATTTACTCTTCCTTATCTCTACTTTATGCATTGGATTTTCCTCAATATTCATCTGTTCAAATGCATCTCAGTAACTAGAAAAGTATTTTGAAAAGATATCTGAAAGCATACAAAAGTATGTTTGAAAAAACATGTTTATCCAATTAAAAATAAAATAAAGATTTTCCATACTTTGACATTAGGTTTAAGTTTGATTCTCCTAAAATTTTTGAAGCAAAAGTCATGCATTTGAGTTAGAATTTTAATTTCATCAAAAATAAATATTTCATCATCTCAATTGTTTTCTTGGAATGTAGGATGTTTTATATATGTGTATTTAAGTTGTTAAAATTGTGTTTCTAAAAAGAAAAAAAATGTTTTAGGAACCTATAATGTAAAATGAAATAATTATTACAAATTTGAATCACTTAAGACATTAACAAAAATGAAGATTCACTTTTATTTTTCCTTTAACCTCAAATGGTATGTGAAGCATAAAGGGAGCCTCAGCAGGTATTAATGAAAGCAAAACTATGCCAAAGCTGGATGGATTGTCCATGTTAGCCAGTAGGAGAGATTTGGTGAGAAGCCATCAGACATACTCTATGCACTTTTATTCATTATTATTTTAAAGGGCCAGGTTAACAGGCATGGTAAAATGCTGCAAACGTTCAGTCTTGTGCTTGCCTCCATTATTACCAAAGAGTAGAAAGAGAGTAGATCATAAAAGAAGGGGGAAGGAGACAGGAAACCTGTATTTTACTTCTTCTGGGAAAGACTAGACCCAGAAATTCAAGGTAAATGCTGTTCTGCAGTAAATATTTCCTTCTCAAAATATATGCCCTCACGTTGTATATCATGGTGGGAGACGAGAATAGAGTCAGTTAAATATTTCCTGTAAACTATGTGTTTTATTGGGATTGCTGCCAATAATGGGTCTGTGGATTTTTGTTTGTTAAGCTTTATAAAATTTTAGATGATATTCAGAAATCTTTAAAATTGACCCTAGAATCCTGGGAGTATTTGGAACCACTAATAAAAGAGCAGGCATACTCCACACTTCAGTTGAACAGTCATCTGTACATTATCAATCTTTAATTATTCTTGGAACTTACTTTTTTTTGAAAAATGAAGTGCATTTAAGCAGTGCTAAAGAGTTTCAGACTGAAAAAGTGGTTTAGAAAATAGGAGAGATTAGTAATGGTCTTGACCAAAACTGAAAAGACGAAAGAACATACTGAAGTTGAAGTGATGCATTCTTGGATAAAATGATTATTATGATTCATAAACATAAAAAATCCTTTGCATAGTTGTCTGTATACTGACAACTAAGGTTTGTAAATTTGCAGTGTGTGTGTGTGTGTGTGTATGTTTGCACATGCATGTGTATATTCTAAAATCAACTTTAAAAACAAAAGCCAAGCTGGGTGCAGTGGTACACACCTGTAATCTCAGTGGCTCCTGGGCCTTAGGAAGAAGTATTGTGAATTCACAGCCAGCCTCAGCAGCCCAGAGAGGCCTTAAGCGACTTAGCGGGACCCTGTCTCAAAATTAAATATAGAAAATGTTGGAGATGTGGCTCAGAGGTTAAGCAACTCTGGGTTCAATTTTGCCATACAAAATAAATGTATAAATAAAACAGAAGCAAAAATTAAAGCATAATTTTCAGAATGGCTCATTTTTACATTAATTTAGGTATATTAGAAGAAAGGATATGTAGGCAAATAATAACATTTAGTAAAAACTATAAACATAACCAAAAGGTTATGAATATGAAGGAAATTCGAATTGAAAAGTGAATGAAAGAGAATTCTGGGCAGCTGAGAGAATAAAAATCTCTTTATACATACTTTAAAAATCTATTCAGATAAAAACTAAAACTAAACTATTATATATTTCAGCATATGTAGCTATATGTATCCATACATATGAAAATACACATATCAAATATCTTCGTTTCTAAATAATATTACACACTTAAATAAGCCAGGAATTCCTTAACAAATGGCTCATCTAGAATTAGGACCAGGAATGTATTAAAACAAACCTGGAATATTTTATGTTAGAAAGAGTGTCACAGAATGATGGAAATGTGTCAAAAGGAAAGAGAAACCGCTTGATGAGGATACCAATATTCATATCCCAAACAAATTCATCATGAAATAAATTATGGTAGTTATATATTTGATGCATTGAAAGAATGGAAATCTGTGAGTCTATATAGATATGCCTACGCTGATTTAATGTGTGAATGCAGGAAAAGGAAAAGATGGTTCCAAGAGTAAAATGTCAAGTAACAAAAGAAGAACAAATGATGGGCTAGAAAAACATCATTTGGCAACAGCATAGAGGTCATTGACTCAGTTGAGAAAGATGAAAGGAGAGCAGCTCCTGTTTTTAAGTTGATTCATAGCTGCAGTTTTATGGTATTCATAAGCCCCAGAGAAACATTTCAAAATCCACAGAAGAGAAAACAGGATACAAAAAGTCAAGGGATTTTATTATTTTCTTATTTTTCAAAATGAAAGGGGGGAATTTTGTAAGTGAACAAAATATTTTGATAAAACAAGTCATGATCATCATAAGTCTATCATTGAGGTGCTGGGACTAGGGCTCAGTGGTAGCGCACTTGCCTGGCATTTGCGAGGCACTGGGTTCGATTCTCAGCACCATGTATAAATAAATAAAATAAAGGTCTATCAACAACCAAAATTTTTTTAAAAAATAAGTCTATCATTGAGAAAATATATATTCCTAATTTTTTTCCTAATATTCAATATTCCACCTAGAGAGTAGATTTCAGAACTTCTGGAGATGTAGAATTATCAAAAGTTTATACAGGGGATGCAGACACTGAAATAAAAACCATTGTTTTGTAGTAATGTGACATTTTTTAATTTATCAATATACAAAACAAATCATTTTCTAAGATGCCTTTCACTTGTTACTGCTGAGACTTCTATGAATAATTCCTATCCACTCTGAGATTCACTAGAATCATCCTAATTCACTGATAACACACACTAGCAATCAAATCCTAACAAGCATACTTTCAGCTTAGTAAGCCATTTAATAGATTCATTAAATCATCTCACACTAGATAGTGATATATTAGCAAGGAGAAGACTTTTCATTGTTTGAACATAAATTCAAGGATTCATAGTATTTGAATTAGTGATTACATCCATTCCTTAACTACATAGAGATCTTGAGAAATATGGTTCTCTTTTACATCTACATGACACTGCACATGCAATTTTGCCTTCTGTCCACCTGATACAAAGAACCCACGGTCATTATGATTCATCTTTTTTGATACCTTCACTAGCAGTTAGCTGTGCTTTCTTCATGCTTCAAACCTGTCTCCAGTGACATTTGCTTTCTGCAATGTGTGCGTGTGTATATTTCTAATCTTCTTATAACACTTTCAAAAGCAAGCAAATATCTGCAAGGTGGCATGAATCTGTAGACCCAGCTGTTTAAAAGTTTAAGGCAGGAAGATTATTTGAGCCCAGGAGTTCAGTACCAGCCTGGGCAACATAGTAAGACCCTGTTTTAAAAAAAAATCCATTTAAAAGCAATCCAAGCTTTACTTGCACTTGAATTTGGGTGCATGACAAATGTCTGACAATCAATTAATGTGTATCAAATGAGTAAAAGAGGAGCATGGGAATAGTAGAATGCTGGTGGTTATAAAATGATGTTAGAATTTCCTCAGAAAATCAGAATAAAATCTGGCTCAAAAGCATTATGGGGGAACTCAGTAAAACCTCTTTATCTAGACTTCTAAAAGAGAAGCAAACTGTGTTTCAGCAGCTTTTTCACTGATGTGATCAAAAGAACTGGTAAGAATTTGAAGAGAAAAATTTATTTGGGACTCATGGTTTTCAGGGGTCTCAGTCCAGAGGCAGCCAACTCCATTGGTCTGGGCCCACTGTGAGGCAGGACATCCTGGTGGAAAGTTGTGGAAGAGGAAAGCAGCACAGAACATGACAATCAGGAAGCAGAGAAGCTCTGCTCACCAGGGACAAAATATAGACCCCAAAGGCATACCTCTGGTAACCCACCTCTTGTAGTCACAACCTACCTGCCTACAGTTACCACCCAGTTAATCCACATCAGTGGACTAACAGGCTGTTTAGATTAAGCCTATTAAAACCCAGTCATTACACTTCTAAACTTTCATTTATTGTCTCACACATGTGCTTTTAGGTGATACTTCATATCTAAAATGTAATACTAGGTAAATCTATTTTTGGTAAGTGTACTTTTCCTATCAATTAAATTTAATCTATGGAATTATTTTGATATTTTAATTTATATATATCAATTTAGGTGGAGTTTAACACAGGTTAAATTATCTCTTTTGTTGTTGTTGTTGTTGTTGTTAGTCCTAGTTAATTTTGAGAAAAATCAGAATCAGCAGAGATCAATATACAAGATAACGAGGGGACAATTAGAGATTGAAGAAGGGATCACTCATGTGAAGTTTCTATGAATACTTCTTCATGGCAAGGCAATTTAAGAGGCATCACCTTTTGATGCCCTTTTGATACTCTACCAAGTGTAGATATTTGAACCTAATATTTAACCATTGAATTACATCTGATTTTCGAACAGCTGTCAGTATGGTTCAGCATTCATGAAGTTGTTGCTGATAAAGGGACTTTAAAAATTTTTAACTGGAAGGCTTTGATATCAGAAAAATACCACTTATCTTATAGGAGAGTAATCTTATACTTTCAAAAGAGAACATAGATGAAGGTTTTATACTGATACCATAGAAAACACAGTTACAGAATTAAGGTCAATAATATTTATCAAACTTAAATAATTATTTATTCCACCCATTTCTTTAAAAATATGTCTGTAACAAATATTTTTGCAGAAAAAAATATTTAGGAAGTAAAATTCTGTATTAAAAAACAAAATGGATATGTTATTGTTTATTTAAATTAAGTCAAAAGTTTTAATTTAACATTTGCATATAAATTGTGTGTGTGTGTGTGTGTGTATATATATATATATATATATATATATATATAATTGTTTATTATTTCTCATTTTTCTACATTTCTCTAGATTTTTATGTAACTGTGAACCTGGATACTATGGATCTTTGTGTGAATTGAATGTAAATGAATGTAAAACCCAGCCTTGTCCAGGTGGAGAAAATTGTGTTAACAGCACTGGTGGACATACCTGTCTCTGTGCTCCTGGGTATACAGGTAAACCTATAACTGATTGTCCCATCTGTGTCAATACTGTGCTGTTTGTAAATACATGACAACCTCATTTTTATAAACCACAAATGGCATCTTGTTGGAAGCAACAAGGGCAGGAAGGTCTAGATTCTTGGTCAAAGTGTAAAAGAATTAATGAGAATTAAAATCATGATCTTTTATCAACAGTTTGGTAAGTACTAGGATTATAGTTTAATGTAATTTACATTAGTATACCCTTTTAAATAGAATTTATCTGAAGTATGTTTGCTTGGCTATAATACAGGGTAAAGTATGGGTATGTGAATAAGAAAATTAACTTTATCTGTTAAAAATTTTATTTTTTTAAATATAATAAGTTTAACTCTTCATGTACACTTGTATGTGTTTAAATAAGAAAATCAGTGAAAAGTTTTTTTTTTTTAAAGTTCAAGCAGAAAACATAATCTGGAGTTAGCTATCTTAATATTAATTATTCCACAACATAAATACTATCCAAACATAAAGATAAAATTTATCAAGGAACTTACAAAAGGTAGAGTTGCATTAGACCACTAAAAAAGCTGCATTGTTTAGCACAACAGTATAATGATGTGTATCTAACAAGAATGTATTCAAATTCAAGTCTCAATTTGTTATCTGAATTTTGTAGTGCTAGATTCATATGGGTTCCTATTCTGAGGACTCTTAATACTGAGTTCTTTGCTGGTAGGAGTAAAAATCACTAGAAAAATGGGAGTAAGACTGGCAATCAAAAATGATAAGGAAGTAAAAGCATTTCCAGACAACAAGGGATCAAAAGATTAAAAAGTTAAGTGACCAGAAAAAGAACATTAAAGTGTCTTTTTTGAAGGATATTGATGGTCTCAAGGAAAGTACCTTGGTAACAATTATTACATGCTCAAAAGTCTCAGCCTAAATTATTTTTTACATACTCATTATCTGCATATTTTATTGCATAAATAAGGAGCATTAACATTTTGCTATAAAATGCTATACCTCCTAAGATTTTTATTGCTTATTCTCTTCTGGGTTACTAAGATTTCTATTTAGGTCTACATATATCCCATCAGCAAAGTCATACACCATGGTGTTAACATTGCTGTGGTCAATGCAGTTGATAGTGTTGAAATAAGAAATGACACATCAAGCTCAACATGAGTGTGAAAGATATTCTATGAAGCTGCTGCTGCTGCGCTATGTGTGTGTATGTGTGTTGAGGGTAACACACCAAGCACTCTCCTCTTGCATGCTAGGCAAGCAATTTACCAATGAAATACATTCCAAGTTCCTGTGAAGCTTTTAATATAGCACTTGCTTTGATATTTTACATTTACCCTAATGCTTCAAGGGTTAATTTTTTTTTCACGACCTGTATCTTTACATTACAAAATAAAGTGCCTACCATTGTTTCAAAATACTATTGGCTAATATGCTACCAGTGGCAAATTAAAGATTTTGTGATGTGTGTTTGTGTGACAATTAAAAAAAAAAGTAATCAAAATGTTGACTTTAATAAATAGGGTTTAATTTTTCTTACATAAGAACTCTGTAGGTAGACAGCAACCAAGGTTGGTACTAGCTTGACAGTAGCAGGCTGGGTTATGATTTCTTAGTATTTAATTCATATTTATAGTTTCAGGACTCAGAATTGCTGTTGCACATTTAGTCATTAAGTCTATACTCCAGTCAGGAAAAGGAAGAAGAGTGGTGTCAACTGCATTGACCCCTTCTCTCAGGAAATCCTTCCCAGAATACAAATAAACAATTTCTGTTAATATTGTATTGACCAGAACTGCCTCACATGGGCATTTTTAGCTGTAGAGGAAGGTAGAAATTAAAAATTTATATCTTGTAAAATTTACCACTGAATATAGTAAGGAAATATTTAATTATAAAGTATGTGTTACATTTAGTTTTATATTAAGTATGACCTACGCCTGCCTGTTCAAAAGGAGGTTATTCTCCTCAAGAGAGTTCCATGTACTTGTTTTCCTCTACATGCTACTTTGACATCAAATTTGATCTTTTCTGTCATTCAAGGATACAGGAAGCTTTTTGTTATTCTCAGACACTTGTAGCATTTATTTTGTCTTAAGCTCTGCTGGAAGTCCTTCTTCCTTTCAGCCCCTAAAGCTCTAGGATTTTGTGAAAAGATGTTCAAGTCTATTCATTTCCCTTCTATTCTGTTTCCAGGAAGTCATGACAATGTAAGATTTTACTTACAGAATCTTACATTTTAAGATGCAACTTTTGCATGCCTCTTTTATATTTGTCAAGATTACACATCCAATAGTGACAGAGCCAGATCCAAAGTATGCATCCCTTTCTCATCCAGTTTTATGTTTATCTTAATTTCAGTTCACCTGAAAAGGTAAAATTTGTGAGAAATGAAACTAGTCTACATTGAAGCAAGAGGAAAGAACATTAAACAGAACATTCAATGTATTGATAATTGGTAATTAAAGGAGTTATTCACCCTTCCATTATTATAACAAAATACCTAATTTTTTTTTTTAAATTATGAACAGGAAAGCTTATTTTAGCTCAGAATTTTGAAAGTTTAAGACCATGGTTGGTTCACCTCATTGTTTTGGGACCTGTGTTGAGGCATTTCATTATGGTAGAAAATATGTGACCGAACAAGTCATTCACCTCATGGTTGTAGGAAGAAAAGATAGCAAGAAGAAGAGACTATGGGTCCACAATCCTTCAAGGACATGCCTCCAGTGACCTAAAATTTCCCATTCCACCCCTTCTTCCCCACCTTTCAATGCCATCAGGTTGTAGACCAAACCTTTAAACCATAGCAGCAAATGTAAGGAAAATTAAGCTTCACCGGTATCTATTAATTCATTTAATCTAGTTCTTAATCATTCTTTTCTTAACTCTATACCCAGAAAGGATTTCATGATCCTTCCTATTCTAAATCAGTAAACTTTCATGAAGATCACATTATATATTAAGTGTGGACATATTATTATTAATGCAATAATGTTTGACTCTATGAATTACTTGTTGATGATTTGTGATAATCAAGACTATTTTAATTACCTGTCGATGCTTTGTGGTAATCAAGACTGACATGGTTCCAAGTGTCATGATGATTTCTAGAACGTGGAACTGGAGTTGTCAATAAACTAATATGTACAAAATTGATTACTTAAAACTATTCCATGATTCATTTATCCATATTTTTATTAATAAAAGATATCACAGCATCCAAATTTCACACATAGTATTTTGAATGAATTTAGAGGTCAGAAAAAACAGCAGTGACATATAATGAAAGGGTTAAGTTCTGTCATAAAAAAGCAAAATTAATTAATCATTCGATTCTTTGCTTTGAAGAATATTTCCTCATGAATTTAAGTCTTAATTGAATTTTGTATCTATTTAACAAAGATAAAAATATTTTAAAAATTGCTTTTAAAATAGAATAAATCATTATTTAGCAAAAAGTCTTTCTCAATCAGACACGATTCTACTTATATGTTTATAAAATATAAAAAGTTTATGAATTGTGTTTCTGAACTTCAAACACATGTGGTAATTTCTATATACCTATATTTACATTAACCCTTCTATGATTACTAGAAACTATAACACAAAAATGTTTAAGTACTTCCCAGACATAGTAATATGGATAATAGTTCCATCTAGAAAATATAGAAATACAAATAAATAGTTTTAAATAATGAAATTTAATTATTTTTTTTCTAAAAGTTCCATATTTTTCTCAGATATATTTCATACACACAAACACACATAAAATTGTAAGTAGTTATAATATTTTCTGTGTTTGAGATAACTAGGTTATCTTTTGATTACTTTATAGAGGCAAATATGCAAATTTCATGACAAATACAATAATCTTTTTAGATCATATGAAGCACAGGGTATAGTTTAGTAAAATATAATCATTAATAATTGACTTTTGTCTTTGTTGTTGTAATGATATGGTTTATCATGTTATTTCTATTGCCTAACATATGCCACCTGTCCTCCTTCAACTAGTATTTACCCTCATACCTTAACGCAAATGCTACTTTCTGTAGGAAGTCTTAGGCTCTTAGGCTTCTTCTGTTATTTCCTTCCATAGCAATATTTTCTCTGTTGTGCTCATAATTATTTTAAGCAATTCCAATACAATTATCTCCCTATCTGAAGACACTTCCCATCACTATCAAGTTCACCATTTTGTCTCTAAAGTCTATTAAAGTTTTTTCTACTCTGGTACAACTTTGTAGCTGAGTGTGTATTTTAATATGATATGTTAAAATAGAATAATTTTCTATTTTAATATCATGTATTAGAATAGAATATAAAAAGATTAAATAGAAAATAAAAGTAAGAGCTAGATAGGCTCAACCTCAAAATTACACATTTTGTAAATATAGAAATTTAAATAAAAAGTCATGCTTTTTGTTTGATAAATAAGTCCACAGTAAGAAATCTTCAGCATTCTGGTAAATATTTGGCATTTGATTATATTTAGCTTCAGATCAATGGTGACAATGTCTTTTTATCAATAATAGCAGCATTATTAGTATAACAGTTACCATTTCTACTTCCTATTGTTATAGGCAAGAGCAGCCTCAGAAATAGGCAGTTGAATTGTGCTTAACCACTTTTTTCTTCAATAACAGGATTCAAAATTCATTTTGATAACTCAGATGTACAAAAATATGTTATTTTCTAATAACAAGCTCAATAGCATTGTATGGGTTCAATTTTACGTGATAGAAGGAAATGTCGGTGTGAAAAGTTCATGTGAATTTCTCAAGATAAAATTTACTTACTTTAGATTTGGAATCAATTATCTTGCTGATTCAGAGACCTATCATTTTATTTTATTTTTATTTTTTTACACAAATGCAGAATACATCATCCCTGGTATTTTGGTGTCAAGAATTGGTATTGGCTCCTGATCCCCATGGTATCCTCCATGTTTTTGCTGAGTTTATGGGGTCTCCTCCTCATCTCAGATCTAAGTCCTTTTCATATGATTATTACTTTTTGTCCTTAGTAATCCACTATTTCTCTTCTCAAAGGCTGGAATTTAGCAATTGCTATGATTTGGATCTGGAAGCTCCCTTAATGTCTTACATGTCAAAGGCTTAATGCAGCAATGTCCAGAAGTAGGACTATGGGGAAATGATTGGATCTTGACAGCTATAACTACATCATTGGATTAATCTATTTGCTAAACTAGGGGAAGCAAAAACTTTAGGCAGATGGAGTATGTTTGGAAGAAGTAGGTCACTCGGTAGGCTCTTAGGTATTACAGCTTGTCTCTAGATCCTTTCTTTGTCTGCTTCCTGGCTGCCATGAGCTGAGTGTCTTTCCTCTGCAATGCCTTTCTGTGATTATGCTCTGCCTCACCTCAGGCCTAGAGCCACAGAGCTGGTTGACTATGGACTGAAACCTTTGAAACCACAAACCAAAAAATAAAGTTCAGTAGTATACACTATCTGTTATTGATTTATATATTATATATATTTATATATTATATATATTATATTTATATATTATATATTATATATGATTTATATAATCCTCAAGAACTATATGGAACATGTATTATGTGCTAAGTATAAGCATTCTTTACCATATCTACTGGGAAATCCCAATCTAATTCACTGTAATCTATCTCTTAGACTACTTCCAAAGCTGCCTGTGTTTTTCTCTGTTTCTGTGATCAACACTTCAGTCAATTTCTCCACAAAGTCTTCAGAGTCATGCATTAATAAAATGGAAAAAAAATAAGCAAAAAATATCCTTTTTATTTTACTCCCTCCTAAAGCTACCACCCCATTTCAAGATTACTTCCTAAATAAGAATCTTCCTTTAAGAAATCCTGTTTTCTCACTCTCAACAATTTAATTTTCTTACAGTCTCTTTTAAGTCCACTTCAAATGTTTGAACCCTCCAATCCAGCAAGACTGCTCTTTAAAAAAAAAAAAATACAGTCTGCATTGCTAAATTCAAATGGTGAAAATTTAGTCTTCTTTTCTTTGATTGAATAATAGCATTTGGCACTATTAATCACTCTTTCTACTTAAAATAATTTCCTTGATTTCCTGAGGATCTGCTCTTTCTCAGTCTGGATACTGTGGATTACCAATGACAAATAACTCTTACTTATGATAAAAAAAGGCATGCACATGTGATACACACACACACACACACACACACATACACACACATACACACGGGAGGAGATGTTTTTAACTGCCGCAGCCCGACTGGCTGGGCAAAATAAGTGGGGGGGGGGGGTGACGAGCAACTTGTGTACATCGATACAGCAGGAGTTTATTGTAGGACAGGAGGGGTATATATACATTACACACAGCTTATCTTAATTGACATAAACTAAATACAACAGCCAACCAACAAGGAATCTCCACACTTAATGGCTCCCTGGCATTACTTCACTAACCACTCCCTCTGGCAAAATGCCAGGCGCCATCCTGACTTGTTTACAGACCCTAACATTTAACTGTCTTTCTAGATCACAGACCTCAAGGTAAACCTTGGCACTGCATGACAATCTGGAAATTGTACTTATCTGTAAATATGTTAGTTTCCCAGTACCTAAATAATATATTTTTTTAAAGCCTATTAGTTTTAACTTACTTTTGTAAGTTATAACTATAAATCTTTATAAATCTTGGTCAACCCTCTTTCTAGTCATTTTTTTTTATATCTCCAAAATAGTAAAGTTATTAGAAAAGAACTTTTTCATCTTCATACTATCAACTACCAATCTATGTCTGTTTTTCTATGTTCTTGTCAATGGCCAACCCATCTTTTTGAGTGGATTCTGTGCTTTATCACCTATTATTAGAGACCTTTCATCCTGTAATTATTTTCTGTAGTACAATTTCTTTCCTCCATGCTTTGTCTCTGCTTTCAACATATATTAATATTTAACTATTTCTCATCTGATTTTTCAGTTTTATCCTTTTTGTACATTTCTGTTCACCAAATTTCATTTTCTCTCCTTTAAAAACAGAATTATCAAACTTATTATCTATGTTGATATCTATTTTTTCATGTCCTATTCTCTGTTTAATCCACAAACTATATGCTTTTAATCCTAAGAGTAAAAGGATACTCTTCATTTTGGAAGTCACTGATTATCCCTACTTCCCTGAGTTTGAAGGTAAATATCATTTCCTTCTCTTAGTCACATCATGCTTAATATCTCACATACTCCTGAAAAATACTTTCTAACTTTACCTCCATGTTTCCACAGTCACTGATTTCATTATTGCTAACTTCTACCTGTAACAGACACTGTAACTGTTTAGAACTTTCTTATTAGTCTCCCTTCTTTATATATGTATTGATCAAGGAATTGCATTTAGATTTTTGTTTAAATATCATATGCATTCTGATAATTCCAAAATTTCTTACATAAGTCTTGGCTTCTCTCCTGAACTCCCAATTTGTATTATTAAATAACTGCTCAACCTGACCATTCTTATGTCCCTATTACATAAATAGCAAACTAATCCCATGCTGACAGTTTATCACAACCATATTCTACCACCCAGATTGTCCATCTTAGTGAATTGTACCATTATTTCTTTAGTTTCTCATGCAAAATTTTGGAGTCATTCTTGATACTTTGCTCACATATCATTATGCAGCCTTGCAGAAATCCCACTGACCAAATCTCAAAATATATTTTAATTCAACCACTTCTCACAATTTCCATTACAATCACCCTAGTGCAATAAACCATCATCTCATGCCTGAAATATAACATTTAAATTTGTCTCTATCTCAATTTCTTGTCAAAGGAAAATATATTATCCATCTAGCAACCAAAGTGCTCATTTTAAAATAAAAAGCAGATCACTTCACTCCCAAGTTGAGAATCTTTCACAGCTTCCTATAATGATCCAATGAAACTTGTACTCCTCATACTCCTTAGTTTAACCTGCTAAATCTTGAATAATCTTGTTTCTGGTTGCCTCTCAGATTGTATTTCATGCCACATTCTCAGTACCTCTCACTGTTGCTTCCACTGATACATCTGAATATGAATCACTACTTGCAGATATGGCCATGGTTTTCTACCCTATTCTTTGGGGTTCCCTGAGAAATCTATTCATAATATACAAACAATAAGACTGAGTCATTCTCTCTACCTATTTTCTTTCCTCATGGCAATGATACTCTCTAATCATTATATTTACTTCTTTATTTCCTTGACCTGAAATCTCTCTCTTTTGTTCACTGTTGTATCTCAGTGCCTAGGAAAGTACAGGCACACAAATATTTTTAAATGAAAGAATTTTTTACACTTCAAGTAATTTGACTTCTTAACTTTTGTATGTTAGTATAGATAACTTCTTTGTGAAGTCCAAGTTATCTATATTGAAATGCAAAGATTTGTACTTACAAGATTTTTTAAAAATTTTCTTCCCATAATGCCATAAAGTAAATATGTGTTTTCTTTTTAATATCAGGAGCAAATAATAAACAACATACTCATTTCTATAATGGTGATTTTTTTGATTCTATGACAAACCAGAGAAGTATTTACAAGCCTGCAAATCAGGTTCTTTCTAAATCAAAATCATTATCTATTTGAATATATAATACCAATTCCAAATTCAAAGGTGATAAATTTAATTTAATATTATGAAGTAAAATTGTTTTATGCAATAAATCTGAAAGTGAAGTAAAATGCAAAATTTAAACCTTTATATTACTCATTAACCCCGTAATAAATCTTTCTAAAATGAAACCTATAGCAAATTAAGCCAAGTGACCTTATCATTACTGATTCTTTACATAATATATACCGATCTTAAAGACATTAATTTTTATATCCTACAAAATAAGATGCTAAAAATAATGACATGAGATGAAGTACTATCTATTAAAAATACATCAATTATGAGTTTATTATCCACTTATGTTAGTTTTTAGAGCGGTAGCATTTATATGTCATAAATCTAATATTTTAGAGCAATTCGGCCTTGAGAAATTCCATAGACACACCATTAAAATATGATTTTTATCTGAAGATTGAGAAATACATACTATGTAAGAAAATATTAATCAAAATAACCCTCAAAACCAGTTAGAATCAAAATGTTTTATAGGACAATCAAATGTGTTAGGCACTGATACCTAGTCATTCTTTTTATTCCCAGGAGTAAGCAAAATATGAAGTACAGGAGTCTCAGAGAAAGTCAGTGTGAATAATAAACTGTTATCTAAATCCCACTAGAATATTTTATTGCCACCAATCTCACCATTGTAAACAGATTTTAGTGCAAGAAAAAAGATGTGTGTTCAAAGCACACTTTACTCCATGTAAAATGCACAAAGTTGTTTTTTTGGCAGATTGGGGTCAACTGTGTGGCCTGTGTGGAGGGTGACCAGTCTACAGGTGCATTTCTGGAATGCAGGCCTTAACACTTTTTGCAATAGACATAGTAATCCATCTGGTGGCAAAGTCCATATCCTCTTGGCCATCTCAGATTCAGCTGCTTTGGGAATGAGCAGTTCTGAGTGAGTTTTGAGTGAGTTCAGAGTGAG
The DNA here is from genome assembly GCF_021218885.2 of Marmota monax. Lineage (NCBI taxonomy): Eukaryota > Metazoa > Chordata > Mammalia > Rodentia > Sciuridae > Marmota > Marmota monax. The sequence goes on along the minus strand of NW_026695220.1, from coordinate 5,250,393 downwards.
CTCACCTCAGCTGCTTACCGAGTCTCTGCTCCCCTCATGATCTTTTTCAATACTGTTGAAGCCATCTTAGCTCAAGCTCAAAATACAAGGATTTAATATCCCTAAGTTACCCTTCAAATTGTGAAAGTTGGAATGAAACTTATAAATATTCCAACCACCTGCTTCACCTGTAGATAATCCTGATTATATTATCTACTGCTTAAAGGTCACTGTGTAACCATGCTCTCCTTGTCCACAATATAGCCATTATAAGGTCTTTTTCATTGACTTTCATTATTCTCTCATCTCATCTCTCTTCTCCTTCATTGTTACTTCCTAAGGTCTCCTATTAAGTACATTATTGCACAAAAGTCATCTTCTCAGATTTGGATTTTGGCAGAGTCCAAATGAAGACATAGGAATAAGGTACACAGAACCTAGGTGTTGTTATTTTCTATAAAAATCTTTGTCATGAGTATGTGACATGTTGGTATTAGAAGGACAGATGTTTTCTAACCTGGAGGTGAAGTAAAAAGAACCTGATGTGCTTACTCAAATTTTGCTTCTTTTGATTAAGTGAATCTAACATTATTTCACATATGAAAACTAGAGAATGACACTGTAAATACACAGCCTTCTAAAGTGCAGTACAAAACTGAGAAGAGAGACATATCTTTATGCTTGAGACTGAAGAATTCTCCTAGTCTCTAAATGACTGTTAATGGCATCTCCAGACAGTGAATTATTTATCTGCAGCATAGCACCTGTCCACACTGCCAGCATTTAATGTCAGTGTTCTGTGGTTCTGCACAGTTGCTAGATTTAAACAAATCTTAAAGACATTTTAAAATCAAAGTATTGAAGCACTACAGGTAAGTCGATAGTGGCTTTTAATGAGATAAATAAATAGAAATACAATAAAAACATCTTTGAAGACCTTTATGGGTCCTTTCTATCTCATGACCAGAATAGGGTTTTGTTTTCTTTGAGTAATTGTGGGAAGAGCTAAGGGACAAAAAAATCTTTATCTAACTGTGCTATTCCTCAAAATATGCAGTGAACATGTTGAGAATGAGGCACCTCCCAGACAATTTTCCAATTCAAATAAATGTTCAGTGCATTGCCTTGAGCCATTGAACCTCTTCAACTCACCTTACCCATCTCATGCAAGGACAGATCTAAATCTAGGTTTATTCTGGCTTGAAGATCTGAGTAGCTATCATAGTGAATGACTAGCAACTGTGAACTTCCTTGACCAGCAAACCAAGAAAGAACCAATAAAAATGAGTTTCTGAGACAAAATTAGTACCAAATAGTTGCTTTAAATAATTTACAGTATACGAAATTTTAGTCTCTGTTATTTTCAGCCTGTAGCTTTTCCCAGCAACTGATTTTAGAAGACAAAAACCCTTGAATATTCAAAAATACATTCACATTCTTCCACTTTCTCATTGTTCTAATTTTTATTTGAAGAGGACTCAAGACAAAGACACAGGGTCTAGTTTTTCATTGTTTTATTGCATTATACTCCTATAAATAAGTAAATTATTATTATATACATCTTTATTTGTAACTGTAATACACATTATACTAATATATTTATTTATAAAGTATATAAGGGTATTTTCAAATCAACACAATTAAGGTATAGAATATTCCCATGAATATGGTGAGTTTCATAATTATTCTTTCCAATCATACCTACCCAAAGCCAATCATTCTGATTTCTATCATTATAGATTAGATATACATTATCTTTTAGAATCATATTATGTGATAGTGCATTACATATTCTTTTCCTTCTCACATATTTTTCATGCTGCTTTGTGAATCACTAATTCATTATTTTTAATGCTATGTTATAAATATTATGTAAAGATAAACTAAAATGTGTTATATACTCCATTCTATGGTACTATAAATTATGTATTCATTCTTCCAATAATGTTCATTTTTTTCTGTTCACAGCTGGTATGACTAAAACTGTCATGAATATTTGTAAGTCAACTTTATAGAAAAAGATTCTGAGTTCTTCCATGTAAATATCTAGTATTAGGATTGGATGATAAGTTTGGTGTATGTTTAAATTTATAAAGCTGTCACACTTAAAGAAGTTGTGCCATTTTCATTTTCATAGACATAATATGGGAATTTCAGGAGGTTAACATACACGCTAACATTTGAAAGCAGTTTGTTTTTTAATTTAGACATTGTATCCTGGTACAAAATTACATATTCAATGATTGTAACTTGTAATTTTTAAAAAATGAATAGGGATATGAAGCAATTTATATGGTTATTTGCCATGTATAGATCTTCCTTTGTGAGGCTCTGTTCAAGATTTTGACCATGTTTTTCTTTGGTCTTTGTCCAGTTGAGCTTCAGTAGTTCTTTACATTTTGAATACAGATCAGTAGGTAGGTAGGTAAATAAATTGATGCATACATACTTAGAAGATAGGTAGAATTCTGTTAATGTTTTCTCCCAGTCTCTATATCGCTATACTTTTTCTTAACTATATTTTTCTTCAATTTTGATCATGGTAAAATATGTATACCACAAAATTTTGTTTCTTAACAATTAAGCTTACAGTTCAGTGGTATTAAATGTATGTGTAATGTTTGCAACTATCAGCATTATTTATCTCCATAGCTTTTCATCTTGTACACTGAAACACTGTATGCATTTAATTACTCCCTACTCCCACCAACCTTAAGCAATAACCACTCTATTTTCTGTCTCTATGATTTTGTCCTACTCTAAGTACCCAGCATAATTAGAACAATGTAGTGGTTTTTTTTTAATCTTTATGACTGTCTTATTTCACTTAGCATAGTGCCCTCATAGTTCAATCATGTTGTAGTATATGTCAAATTTTTCTTCTGTTTAGGACTGAATAATATTCTATTGCATGTACATACTATATGGTATGAATACATATACAAATTTTTATCCATTAATCTGTCAATTATCACTTGAGTTGCTTCCAAATTGTATCTTTTATGAATAATAATGTTATTAAAATTAGTATACAGCTCTATTTCTGAAGCTCTGTTTTCATTCTTTTGGGTGTATACTCACAAATGGAATTATAGGATCAAAGTGTAATTCTATTTTTAATTATTAGGACAACTTTACTGTTTTCCATAGCAGCTATATCCTTTTAGACTCCCACCAACAGTACAAAAGAGGTCCACATTTTTCACATTATTTATATATTTTATTTTTATTTTTGTTGTTGTTTTGTTTGAGATGTTCTCATTGGTCTCAATCTCTTGGGCTCAAGTGGTTCTCCTCCTCAGCTTCCCCAAAGCTGGCAATATAGGCACTGCCAGTACACCTATCTGTTTCTTACAGCATTCACTATGTGGCCCAACATTCGGTCTACCTTGGAAAAATGTCTCATGTACACTTGAAAAGAATGTGCATGCTTGTGCTTGGGAGTAAAGCATCCTGTATAGGCCTGTTAGATCTTGTTGTTTTACTATGTTAGTTAAACTGACTAGTCGTTTTACTAGTTATGATTGTCATCTCTCTGGTTGTTCTATTGATTATTGAGAGTGGTACACTGAAGTCTCCATTATTGCAAAAACAGTCTAGTTCTTTCTTCAATCAGTTTATGCTTCATATATTTTGATGGTCTCTCATCAGATGCATAAATCTTTATAATTTATACCCTATCACTCTATTAAACCTTTATTAATATATATTATTTTTGTTACTTAAATTCTTTATTTAAGTACATTTTGTTTGATATTATACAGTCACCCTTGCTCATTTTGGCTAATATTTGTGTGAATTCTCTTTTTCCATCTTTTCACTTTCAACTTTTTTTTTTTGGTGGGGAATCTATCTCAAATTTATCTCTTATGGATAGTGCACAGTGGGATCACACATTCGATTATACCAATTTCTGTGTTCTTTTTTTTGATGGGAAAATTGAATCTATTTACATATGAAGTAAATTATTGATCTGGAGATAATTTTTCCATTTTGCTGTTTGTGTTCTATATGTCTTGTAGCTTTTTTGTCCATCATTTACAGAGGGTTCTCTATTTCCATGGATTCCATTCCATGACAAACAAGTATAGAGATATTTAGAAAGATAATGTATATGTGCAAACTTTTTTTTCTCATCATTATTCCTTAAACAGTAGAGTATGGCAATTATTCATATAGCATTTACATGTATTAATACATTAATACAATGTAATACATTATATTACATTGTATTATTGTAAATTATCTAGATATGATTTAAAGAATAAAGGAGGATGCATGTGGGTTACATATAAACAGTACACCATTTAATAAAAGGCGCTTATGGTTTCAGTTTCTTGTGTTGGAAATTTGGTCCTCAGTGCAGTTGTATTGAAAAATGGGACCCTTAGGAGGTAACTGGGCCATGAGGGTTCATCCCTCATAAATTCATTAATAGATGAACGGGTTATCATTCTAATGTGACTTTGCCATTAAAGTGAACTCTGTATGGCTTGTTTGCTCTGTAACACAGAATATTCTGCTACTAAAAGTACACTTGCAGAAAGCTACTTCAGTTCAGTGTTCTTTCTCTTCTTCCTTCAGCAAACATTGTATTTTACAATTAGAGATTTCAAAATAAGTATACTTAATTGGAAAGTATGATACATTTCTTCCTTTAAAATGTATTTTCTTAAATAGCTAAGATACTAGAGAATGATTATTCTCTGATTTCAATTGTGATTTTTTAAGTTATGATTTTTATGATTACATAAAACAAACTTCATTTTATATTTAATATAACAGGTTTCTCTTTTTTACCTGTAACTCGGATTCAGCAAAGAACCTATGACTTTTGAGTTTAACTAGAAAAAAAAAGTCTCGTCCCCAATTGTTGTGAACATTTGTTCATAATGTATTAATCCATGCTCAGTAGTTTTTATTTGCTATGACATTACTAAAAAGTGAATTAATCTCATCTCACACTTTCTTTATGTTTTATCCTATTTAAACTGCAACACAATAACTTGGATACTTTGGGTACAGTATGATGATATGGATATACATATGCATTATGGAATGATCAAAGCAGGATATTTAGCATACCCATTACCTCAAACTTCTATCCTTTATTTTTGTTGTTGTAATAACATTCAAATCCACTCCTCTAGCAGTCATGCTTTAAGGATTTTTTAATACATTGAAATAGAGGACACAGACAAAATTCTTGACTTCATGGAACTTTATGTTCATGGGAAGATACTAATAATCAACAAATAATTTAAATAATTATAAATTAAGGGAATGCTGAAAATAAAATGGAAATGATACTATAATAAGGTAGCTCTGGGATACTTTATTGTAAGACATGATTTTGTTCAATATTCTGATCATATATATTGTAAATTTGATTTTTAAAATAGAATATGATGAAGTTACATGAGATCACAGTCTTTCTGAAATCACTGGTTTTCTATTTAAATCTAATAAAGAAGTAACAAACATGAAGTTCACCATTAGGGTAAGTTTACCTAGCTTTTCCATGAATAAATATTTTGTGACATTCATTGGTTTTAAATAGCTTAGAACAAATTATCACTACTAAGCTAAGAAAATATATCTAATTTTTTGAGTACAAAGATTTTTGAATTTTTTCATGAATGTATTCCAAAATTCCAAACAGTTCTTGGCACATTAGGAGAGCTTGATAAGTATTTCAAAAACAAATAAATACTAACATCATAAGACTGAGGGTAAGTTTTTTTAAAAAATCTAAAAATATATTTAAAATCAGATTATATATAGACACATTAATAGAGGCAGTCTTGAAAAAATTTTGATATATTATATATATTTTCTTTGCACATTATATATTATAACAATCTGTGATATTACAGCTTTTTATAAAATCTACATGAGTATGTTAATTACCCACAGAATTTTATTAAAGAAATAAAATCAAAATTAATGATTCTTTCAGTGAAGCTTGTCTAATGATGTCAGTTGTCTCATGAAAGTTCATTGTATAACAAATGTTAATTGGAGATAAAAGAACAAGAAATGTACATAAATAATTACAATTCACTTAGTCTGAGGGGTTTTTCAAAACTAGAATCTAATATTGTATGATTTCATAATAAGGACAGGGAATTTTTAGGGTGTCAAGCAAAAAGGAAATTTCTGTCACTTGCTTAAAATTCAGAGATCAAAATATCTTAATATTGAACTACATGTTATAATAATACAAAAACATCCAAGAAAGAGCTCCTGCCATCAAATATATGAAAGCCAGGCTAAAAAGACAAACATAGGGAACTCAGATTTCATTGACAACGGATCCTTGATGTTGGGCTTTGTAGACTTGGACAGATTGCTGGTCTCCATTCATAACCTAAACTTACTGGTAAATTGGGTCAAGAAAAGGAGAATGAGAAGAATGGGAAGGTTGTGACATTTGGCATGGGCAATGTTTAAAAGAAACAGTCATAAGATATTATGACCTTCTGAGTCAGGTATTATTTCCAGCTTACAATTGAGGAAACAAGACAAATAAGTTTGATGTCAAAATTATGGTAAAGGATTCAGAGATTTGTATGGTTGAGGATTCAGAATTGAAATCCAGGTTTGGCATTATCTGAAGCATATAACTCCATCTTCAGAAACCTTACATAAAACTAACAAACAAAAAGTATATACTCTTAGAGTTTAATTATAATCATTATATATTTAATTATAATCATAATTATAAATCATTAGCAAATCAGTTATCTGAAGATGGAAATAGAACACATGTTCCCTTTGCTATTTCTTTCTTTTTTAAATTATTTATTTATTTATTTATTTATTTATTTATTTATTTATTTTTTGTGGTGCTGAGGATTGAACCCAGGGCCTTGTGCATGCAAGGCAAGCGCTCTACCAACTGAGCAATATCCCTAGAGCTACCTTTGGTATTTCTATGCCTTTAATTAAATATCTCCATTGATTGACTTTTATTGAATGATAGTTATATTCTAAACTAATTCATTCATAGTAAAGCCTACCTCTTTCCAAAATATACCCTGTTTTTAAAAGTTATTATGTACTTAATACCAAGAAAGTAAACTTATTTTATATTTTTTAGGCATATGTATACATTTTTAGAAAATGAAGGTGACAGATTACATATGCAACTATTAATGATGAACTGTTTCTTATTTTTTCTCTTAAAATCAATTCTCTTTCCTGTTTCTTTGCTTTTGAAGTTAACAAGCTGCTATTTTCTTTTGAAATAGAAAAATTAATATTTTTAGTACAGTACAGCCACTTTAAAAATGTATTATGTAACAACTTTAAAAGAATAACAAGTTTAATCTTCAAAGATATATTCAAATATAGATAGTAAATTATTATAAAATAAACCTATAAACATGATCTAATAACAAAATTCAATAATGAAATCTAACATTGGAAAAATATAAGTAAGAATGGAAGAAAAAAGAATCACAGGAATTACACCTTATTATAAGTCTTTTGAGCATGTCCGAATTCTATCAATAAAAGAAGGAAAATTCTATTGCCCTTAAATATTTCAAAGGTTTTTGAGTAAATAATAAACCACAGGGAAACATGACCTGTATTTGTATGTGAAGAGAAAAAAATGAGGATATATTCATTTTCATATCTCTATAAAATGGCAATCAAATAATTCTGTTAGGTGAAAGAAATCCTAGGGTCTAAAGAAGAGGAAACATGCAAATTTTTTGATGCTCCTAGGATGCAATTCATCACTAGAGTAAGACTGTAACTAATAGGAATCTAAAAGAAAAGGTAGTGAAGTTCCTTAAAGTTTCTACCTGATAAGTAAATTTTAAATATTCATGAGAGATTTGATTAAATATATAATCTCACCAGTCTGATGGCATGAATTGTCATGAGCATTCAAGGTGAATAACAAGATTTTGGCAGTTTGCTAAATGAAACATTTTAATAAAAGTAAGATTAAAATGCTGTAAAAAATGAACAAAAACCAAATTATTTTTTAGTGATAAATCATAATACCTCCATAACTTCATTTGACTGCCTAATAACCACCTAAAAATTAAGCTGTTACTGATTTTTTAAAATATTTTACTTATTTTTATCTCATATCAGGAAAAGTCTTCATCATCTATCCCAGTCATAAACCTGTGAGCCATATGTGATTCCAATATATCTCTCATTCCTATATTCAATTTGTCACAAAGATGTGTTAATTTACAGGTCAAACTTCAATTATTCCACTTCTCTCATTCCACTACTTTTATAGATTTGTGTAGTCTAAGTTATCATTATATTTTATTAAGTCTTCACATCTAAGTTCCTGATATATTTACTCCTATATCCTCATGCTACCTTTTACTTATCAGAGCCAAAATGAACATAGATAGATTGGTTAGGTTGAAAAAGATATACCATGCTAACACTAATACAAACAAAGTTTGTATTTTGGTAGAATTTGCATTCAATCAAAAGATTGCATTGAATAATATAAACATTTTCTCATTATCAATTCTGCCAATTCATGAGCACGGGGAATCTTTTCACCTATTTGTGATTCTTTCAAATTTTTTTAATCAGTATTTTATAGTTTTCAAGATAGCTATTTCATATCATTGGTTAAACTTACACCTAAGTATATTTTGTTATTGTTGTTGTTGCTATCATAATTGGGATTGTTTTTCTTAAATTCCAATTTTGGATGGTGTTTCATTAATATATAGAAATGCTACTGATTTGTGAATGTCAATTTTATATCCTGCAACTACACCAAATGTATTTGTCTTTTATCTGGTGTAGTCTTTAGGGTTTTCTGATGGTAGGTCACTTGGTGAAAAGAAGTAGCAAAAGTAAGCGTCCTTGTGTTATTGCTGATTTTAGAAGAAAATTTCCAAACTTTTCACCATTATTAACTGTGATTTTGAAATAAATTATCTTTATTATGTTAGGTACATCCCCTCTATACATAAATTGTTGATTTTTTTTAACCATGGATACATGTTGAATTTTGTCAAATGCTTTTTTCTGGATCCATTGAGTTATTTTTTTCCTTCATTTTGTTAATGTGTTGCATCAAATTTACTGTTTTTTATATATTGTTCCATCCTTGCCTTCCAGAGATAAAACCCACTTGATAATGGTATTTGTTCACATATTGAAAATCAATCCTTAAGTTTGTATGGAACCTGAAAAGGCCTTTAATAGATAAAGCAGCATTAAGCAAAAGGAGAAAAGCTAGCAGCATCATACTCCCTCAATAAAAAGCATATTTTAAAGTAATTGTAATAAAAAACAGAATAATATTGGTACAGAAACAGACATGTCTACTGATGGAACAGGATACAAAGCTTGAAAATAGGTACACATTTATGGACGATTAATTTTCAAAACAGGTGCCAAGAACACCTTACAGGGAAAGGACACTTAACTTCCATAAATGGTGTTGGACAAACTGGCTATTCACATATAGAAGAATAAAAACAAATTTTTATCTCACACAATGTACAAAAATCAATTCAAAATAAATGAAATACTTAAATATAAAACCTGAAACTATAAAACTACTGGAAGAAAACATAAAGGAAGAGCTCCACAGCATTGATCTTGGCAATGGATTTTGGATATGATTTCAAAAGCACAAATAACCTGTAAATAAATAAATAAATGGATGGCATCAAACAAACAAACAAAAAAAAAACCATCTGCACATGAAAGGAAACAAAACAAAAATTGAAGAAATAGTTCACAGAACAGAAGAAAATCTTTGCAAACCACACGACTGATAAGGGGTTCTTTGTAACAAAAATATTTAATGAACTCAAAACTTATTTGTGTATACACATAAAATACACATATAAGTGTATATTTATTTATATGTGTGGGTATGTATATCTAATATGTATATATAATAAAATCAAACAAGCAAATTAAAGTGGGAAAAGAACTGAAATAAGATTTCTAAAAGAAGACATACCAATAGTTAACATATACATTAAAAAATGCTCAAAATCACTAATCATTGTGGAAATGCAACTTAAAACCACAACCAAATATTACCTTACACCTGTCAGAATGGCTTTTATAAAAAAGAAGAAAGGCTATAAGTATTGCTCAAGGACATGAAAAAATTCTTTTCTAAAAAGTAATTTTTGGTGATAAAGACAGAACCCAAAGCCTCATACATGCTAAGCAAGTGTTTTACCATTGCTTGTACATTCTCAGCTTCAAGAAGAGGACTTTTATACATTGTGTAATAGAAAATAAATAAATTCATCAACGATGGAAATGTTCTGGGAAAAAAACTCAAAGTACCACATGATTCAATGATACTACTTCTGACACATGTTCAAAAGAATTGAAATAAATATGTTGAAAACATACCTGATACTAAGAGTACATTGCAGCATTATTCATAAAAAGCCACTATATGGAATAAATCTATATATTCATCAAAAGAAAAATGGATAAAGTTAATGTAGTGTAAATCTATACATTCATCAAAAGAAAAATGGATAAAGTTAATGTAGTATATATACAAAATCCATTCATTCTTAAATATAAAAATAAATAAATCCTGTTATTTGCCATAACATGGATAAATCTGGAGGGACTTATGAAAAGTGAAATAAGACATGAACAGAGAAACAAATACACATGATTTCACTTATGGAATGTAATAAATTGATTTAGGAATAGAGAGTAGAACAATGATTACCAGAGATTAGAGGTATGAAAGGGAAAGGAAAAGGTATTTACTGGGACAGCAAGGCAATATTTTTTCCCACACCAGCAAGCTAAAGTATGGCCTCCTCAAGATGAATCTAGCCTGTCTCTCTGCTTGCCTGTTAGAGACTCATAGTCACTTTTAGTCACCAAGTCACTGTGTGGCCTCTAGATCAGCTAAGTTCAGTCTGCTTTTCTGATCTACAGGTTTTCCTATGCCAAATTTTTTGCTGGGTTTCTCTTTCTTTTTCTCTCTTGTGAACTAGTGTCACTGCCACTGCAACAGCTGGCTTTGTTCCAATGCATTCTTTCTATTCTTTGTTCAATGCATCCAAATTTCTGAGTCTGTAAGAGACTCTGACTCTCTGTTACTGAATTTCATTGAATTCCATCTTTCATCCACCTTTCTTATTATCAGTACTCCCACTACTTGAATCCTGAGCCATGGATCAATAGGAAAGAAAATGTAGCCTTCCTCTAAGCAACCATCTTGAATCTCTCATTAACAGTTGTTCTTTCTTATTTAATCACCAGCACTAAATAGAGTTCCTAGAAAAGATGAAGTTGCTAAAAGGATAGATCAATGCTTTAGGCTAAAGTGATATAGTTGGGAGATTCTGCCTAATGTGTTTGTCTACAAATGTGAAGGTCAGCTATAAGAAAATATAATTTTAGGTCACCGTCAAAAAATGTTTTAACATATGCTTTTATTTATAAATGAGATGTCCTTCATTGAGAATGAAATGTTTACCAGAACAGTTAGTGATTTAATTACTTATGATGTGACATGTGATTTAAAACATAAACTCTCTACTACTCACAACTGCGCATTGAAGACATAATCTGCATTTTCATGTAAAAAATAGGCTCAATGATAAGGAAAATTCTGGAAATGACTTCACAGAAACATCATTTTAGTATAATCTCCTACTCTTTGAGTATGAGGGAAACCTATTTATATAAAAAGCCATCATTTCCATAATTATGTTAAATTATATGGGAAAAAAGAGATTATCTAGAAGGGTCTAACTTAATCACATAAGAACTTTTTAAAGAAGAAAATTTTCTTTAGCTGATGAGCAAAAGTGGGAGTCATCTTTGTTGCTATTGAAAATGAAGGGTTTTATATAAGAAAGCATTCAGGTTACTTCTAGGAAGGAAAAATGGCCTGAGTCCGACACCAAGCAAGGAAATTGTCATGCCCAACTTCAGTGTAAAGAACTAAACTCTATCAAAAAAAAATCGAATGAGCTTAGAAATAAATCCAGATAAGAATCCAGTCTGATACCTAATTTCAGACTTGTTAGATCCTGAAACAAACAAACAAAAAAAGGCAGTAGGGCTTGCTTAGACTTCTAAGCTATAGGATTGTGAGCTAATACATGGATGTTGTTTAAGCTGCTAAATGTGTGGTAGTTTGTTATACAGAAATAACAAACTAAGATGTCCAATGAAGGATAATGTGACAAAAGCCAAAGATATTTTTGGCTTCAGATTTCTAACTGCTTTTTCATTAAAGGGAAAAAAGCAATAATTTTTGATACCCCAAGAGCATCTAGCATAGAGCTGATTATTAATGTATGTTTCAGCAATAGTAGAATTTTTACAGTGACCCTCCCATCTCTTCTCTAGGAGATCTGAAACAATGAATAGAACTTCTGAGTTGTAAAAGTTATCTATTTTCATGTATATCACTATAAACTTTGAAGCTAACTTTTCTCCAGAAATCCCATTGTGAAAGAGTTTTAGTTATTTTGAATGAAGTCCATTTTATGCCCTACAAATTTCATAGTTAGTTACTGAAGACATTGGGAACATGTATTTGGAGGCAACTGAATTGTAGTAATCATACTTTAAAATGCATACCTTAGTTAATAGCTCATTTGTACCACCTGTATAATAAGTAATATTAGGATAGAAAGCAATATTTAAATAGAAGTGCTATTTGTTTTACTTCTAGAGCTTCTAACATGACTATCATTTCTTATTGGTTCATCTTTCTGGAAGTTAGGCTTCTCACGTTGTTCCTATCTCACTCCCTTCCTATGTTCTCCAGAGAAGAGTCTGAAGGAATAGTAGAATAATATTTGGTAAATATGTTCTATTTTTCTTCCTTATTTCTATAAGGCTAATAAAATCCACTTTCATCTATTTTAGTAGGTGAGCCTGATAAACACATATAAATAAAATATATAATAGATTATATATATTAGAAGTTCTTCCATAAATCCATATATATTTATATTTATATATATTTATTATATATATATATATATATATATATATATATATATATATATATATATATTATATATGGATTCATGGAAGAACTTCTAAAATTTAAAAAAGAATTGTATGTATAAACGTGGCTATATAACCAATATGATACTGCAATCTGTACACGTGTGGAAAAATAAGAATTCATACCCCATTTGAATCAAATGTATGATACGTCAAGATCATGGTAATGTTTTGAGCAACTAATAAAAATATTTAAAAAAAATTAAAAAGAATTCCAATTTTTAAAATTCTAAATACAGAAAGAAAGAGTAAATTTGAACATTCTGAAAAGCATACTAGTATAATATTGGCTGTACAAATACAATTATATATTCTTCTTAACATGTTTTTAAATTTATTTTGTACTAAGCTTGTTGTCAAAATGACTTCCAACTTCTCTATAAAATCCATGTGATGTGGATAAGCATCACATTTTAATGGTAAATGAAAATCATTAAAGCAAACAGTGTAAAGGGATTATTTTAAAAGCTTCACTACCTTTATTCCATCAATACAATTTGCAGTTCTGCAGCAAAACGTATTATAAGGATATTCAAACTACCTGATTCAAGGTGTTCAATGATTGCATGTGGAACTGATATAGAAATTTCTCAGCTGATAAATAGCATTGGATAAATTGCCTAGGCACAGGCTGTGAGCTTTCATCTTCCTTTGGAACATTAAGTATTGGTTATTGCCAGAGGAAGAATTTTACACTAGATAGACTCATATTCTGATCCATAGTGGCAATATCCGAATTTATCATTCTCTCCTTCACTCGCTGTGTGCACTGTTACTCAGGTCATGCTATTTATACCAGCTGTACTCTCTTGTTCAGTGCCACTAAGACATTTATTCTCCAGATCATACACATGATCTCCTATACTGCCCCTCCCATTCCCATTGGAAATAAACTATTTGTCATAATTTTGTCTCCTGAGTCTGTTGATTGTTGGAAAACATCAACCCATCATTATAAATCTCTCTCCTCAATCTCCTAGTAATGCAGTAAACTGAAAAGACTTCCCCAGAAGTGTCTCTTGCTTTCACCAGCTTTACTAGAGAAGCAATTTTAACTCATCTGCCTTTTACAAACCTCTGGGCTATTCCTGTTTACCTACTCTTCAATTCAAGAGCAAATACTAAAATGTATATAACACTTGATTTTTGAATAAACAAAGCATAATCTCAGTCATTAAAATTATTTTAAAAAACATTTTTAAATATAGTAACGAAAGAAAAAAAAATTTGGGGAAAAGTTATCCAAAACAATCACTTAATTATATAATAAAAGTTTAAAAAGTCAAAAACATTTCATGTACAAAAAAAGAAAGAGACAAGAATTTGGTCACATACTAAGGCTATAGACTAGAGTTTTAATGAGCTCAGAGTCTTATAAATAATCTATGAGCCTCAATGCATTAACTGTATAAATAAATATGAATACAAAGGAAGAAATTATAAATCTTAGTGTATCAGAAAATTGTTCAGATTTTGTTTCAGGATCTCACAAGTCTGAAATTAGGTATGATCTCAGATTCAAAGAAAACACATTTTCATTCTTGGAGAAGGTAGGGAAAATGCACCCAAAATATTTTAGGAAGGTACCTTAATGAGTGTCTTGGACACTGACTAGAGTTCCATTATACAGATGATTCATAGTGATACTAAGACAGCAGCAATGATTTTTAAAAAAGCTTTATTTATGGAAAAAATTTCTCCCTAAGCTGGACAGAGTGGCACATGCCTGTAATCCCAACTATTCAGGAGGTTGTGGTAGGAGGATGGCGAGATCAAGACCACTCTCGACAATTTAGGGTAACACTGTCACAGATAAAAATAAATAAATAAAAAGGGCTGAGGATGTAGTGTAGTACCTCTGGGCTCAACCCTCAGTGTCAGAAGAAAAAAAAAAACCCTTAAAGGAAAAAAATTATTGAAATTAATTTGGCATCAAAAAAATGCATGATTTCTTTCTCTCTCTCTCTCTCTCTCTCTTTTTTTTTGTAAATAAATTAGATGTAGCAGAGCTTATTGAACCAAAAAAAAAAAAAAAAAAGAAGAAAAAGAAAAAACAGTTGAGACATGGGTAAAACTGTGGCTGGAGGTATTTGTATTTGCCAGAGAAATGGAGTTTTTTTTTTCTTTTTTAATTTAGATACAGCATGGAAAGACGAAATTTTCTATACCTGAAGAGAAAATTGAAGATGAATACTGGAGACATAAGAGAATCAATATTAACTACTTATAATAAATATATACTTACCATTAGTCATTTAAATATAGTCATCATATTCACTAGAATTTGCGTAAATTAATTTAATTGACATTAATATATGATTTACATTTGTCAGTGTTCTTCAGAGAAACAGAACAGTGTTTGTGTGTGTATGTGTATACACACATACAAATATGCATGTATACATACTGTACACAAATATATATAGGTGTGTATATAAACCTATATGTTTATATACACATACATATTCATATATAGGTATATATACACACATACATATTCATATATATAAACATTTATATATATATAAACACATATATGTATGTGTATATATATATATATTTATATATATACATAGATAGATAGATAGATAGATAGATAGATGGCTAGATAGATGCAGAGAGGGAGACAGAGAGAATTCCTTTTCATTTTAAGGAATGAAGGATAGAAAGCTAATGAGGAAAGCTAATGAGGTAGGTTGCAATTTGAACCAAAGTCTGAAGGCAGTAGAAAACAAAAAGACAAAGTGAGGTGGAAAAGTGAGTTCATTTTTACTCTTTATTTTTGTTCTATATAAGCCTTTAGTGGATTAGGTAATATGTACCCACTTTGGGGAAAGCAATCTGCTCAGTCAACAAATTAAAATTCTATCCTCACCTTAAAACACCCTCACAGGCGCACTCAGAAATGATATTTAACCAGATATCTGGGCACTTCAAAATCTTGTCAACTTGATACATAAAACTGACCAGCACATGGCCTTATTTCCTTTATTGAGTAAAGAAATAGAAAATCATAATCTATTTCACAAAAGTTGAATATGGAAAAGGAAACACTTTCTGAGATGAATTATGCTTATGAAATCCCTGTTATTATAATTATATTAGTATTAAAATCAATGGAGATACCTCAGTTTAGATTAAGAAAATTATTTTCACTGAAATATTGGTTAACAATTGCTTTGAGAATATATAACAGATAGCAGGAAGTAAAACTAAGGGATAGCTTTGCATTTTTTTTGAGGATAGTATTGCATTGTCTTGGCTTTTATATACACACTATGACTTTTACCTGTGAAAGTTCCTATAAGACCAATTTTTTTGTTGTTGTTGTTGTTTTTTTTTTTTTGTCTTACCCTTGAAAAGGTTTATCCCTAAATAATTCTCCACTTTTACAAGACTCAAATTGTCTAGCCAACAAGTACCAAACTATAACCTCAGTCTGGCTGTCTTTGCATACTCTCCATTGCCTCACACAACCTTTCTTTCCCTCACTTGTCAATACCAAGAACAACCTGAACTCTAAATGACCTTCACTCATCTTTAATGGAGATTAAATAACACCTTAGTGCTGATCTTTCACATTGTAATGCTTTAATGAAAAGACTGAGATAATTTTGTTTCCTTTCTTTCCTTCCACAAAGCGTATTATTAATACGACAAATTTTGGCCTACTCTTTCAACATTAATCAGAAATAAGATATGTAGATTTTATTGTGTTCTCAGTAGTGTAGAGCTATTGAAAGTCTTTGAGCAAGGATATGTTCTTACAGGAACTGCCTCTGTAAGATAACTGATTTGAAGATTCTGGGAAGCATACGTTAAATTAAAGAGTAAAAAATAAGATGATCTTGGGTAATTTTAAATACAAATGAGAGGCTTCCTGGCCCTATGGCAGTAGAAAAGGAAAGGAAGGGGCAGCTACTTGATGCAGCAAATTTACTGAACAGTTATAATTGAATTCACTTCTACTTGTTGAGATTAGGAAGGGTGTATTTTTGGTGGTCAGGAAGGTGGGCATAAGCCTTGTTTTAAATTTGGATACAATAAAGTCAGTTGGAAATTTCAAGTAAGGCATCAAAAATGAGGGTCTGATATGTAGAAAGTAGAAGTGACTACAGATGGATATTTTCACATTGCCTGTACTGAAGGCATGTGAGATTCAGATATTCCTGAACAGGTTGGGAGAGAACAGAAAGAAGGAGGGAGGGAAAAAAGTCTGGAGTTGGGCAAAAGAAAAAGAGGGGAGGAGAAAGAGATTGGTCTGTTCAAAGAAACTTGAATAAAATACACTGTATTTTGACAATTAAAACTTGTCATCAATTGAGTGACACAATTATTTTATGCTCTGTGGAGGGAGAAGAAATATTCTAAGATAAATGTCTGTATCTTAAGTTCAAGAACATATTATGTTTGCGATAGAAAAAGGAGAAGGACCCTGAGGCAAGAATAGATTGTAATTATACAAAATATTTATTCACTTTAGAGAGAACAATCTATTGTGCTGATTCACGTGGGTTTTATGTCTGTGTAAAATAACTGGTGAGTAGATGGCATAATAGCAGCCATTTAGAAATTATTTGATGTGAAAGAAGCTGAAACTTGAATGACAGCCACATCAAGGAGGAAGTTGGATGATGGCTGTGCTTCTGCATGCATTGCTTTCCAAAGGAAAGAAAGGCTAAATGATTGTGCTATCATAAAAAATCAAAGAGTGAGACAGGAATTCTGTTAGTCACTTTCACTGTTTGAGTTTATCTGAATATTAAAAATGATAAGTTTTCCTTAGAGTTTCAATAAATCAGTACCATGAGGATAAAGCCCAGAAAGCTTATGAGAATCATCCTTTGGATCTCTTGGATTTTTCTTATAGTGAAAAAAGAACATTCTCAAAAGTTAAATATTGAGAAAAATTGTTTAAAATTGATGGAAGACACATTTTCATGCTTAGATAATGCTTAAAATTTAGTATTATCACAAATTCTTTTCTGCAAGTAGTCTTTCATGATTAATATTATTTGGAAAATATTTTTTAAAAATGATTTACTATTGGTATCAAACACTGGATTTCTTCTCCTTGAAGGGAGAAAAAGGCAAAATCAATAGTATGAACAACTTAAGTTATATTTTTATTCTTACTCATTTCTCATAGAGGTGGTTTGCAAAGATCCTATTTTGAGAAAGAAATAAATTTAAGGAATAGATATTATGATGCACACAAAAATCTACACCCTAATCTGAGATTCATAACATACCTAGAGCCAATGGGATACTAACATAATCAGCAATGATGATGTTGGAAAATCAGTCTAGAGGAAAAGGAAAAATAATGGCATGCTAGTTCAACCTTTTGCATTTGTTTTCTTGGTCACTCTGCTGTCCAACACCAAGACAATTTATCTCAGTCTTTAGGTAAATACTATGATGCTCACAAATTTGTTTATGCTCATGAAGGTTAACTTGGTGTTAATTGTAAAGCAAACACTATTAGTATTGATGCACTGTATGTTAGTTCTATTGGTAAATGGCAATATATGCAGACACCAGTGATACTTGGTGCTGAACATTGTTAAAGACAGACTTACTGAAAGTTACCTCATCCCTTCCTAGGGTTTAGGGAAAAATTCAGTTTATTCCCATTTCTTTCAGTTCCTTCATTTTCAGAGGTTTAATGGGGTTCTCTAGAATTGGGATAATTGATTCTGAAAGGTTCATCTTATTCTCTTAAAAAATGTGTTTGACAATGATGAGTAGCAGTCATCCTTTGCGGGGGGCGGGGGGGGGCTGAATCCCTGATTCATAATTTTTTTTCTGACTTCTGTGGTAGACATACTCTCACCACGACTGCTTTCAAGCTATCAATGCAACGTCAACAGGCTTATATGCTTTTGAAAATTTACAGTTGGCACTTGTGAGCAGCTATTAGCTGGACCCAGCATATCATTTCATGTTGATGTACAAAACAATGATTTTTACTATTAAAGTCCTGGATTTTTCATTGGGATATCAAGATACTGGCCTTATATTTACCTCATATTAGTCTTTTAAAATATATTGAGCAGAAACTATTTAATTTCTTTGTTCTTTCCAGTATTTACATCACTACCTGCCATCTGGGAACCAACCACTAATTCAAACCAAGAGAACTTCTCAAATCCCATCTTCTATTACTTATTTTAATAATATCCTTATTTAGAATTGAAAATACTATGAAATCAAAGACTGCAAATTTTATCTCCATTATTTCAATTTTTATTGCCTCATCATATTGTACGTATGTCAAGATGGGAGTACAATTAACTTTTCTTAATCTCGATAATAATATTTATGTCATCATATTAATAAACATTGAATGTGACCATTTTCAGCATAATGATAATTAATATTACAGTAACAGTATGTAAAGTAGATTTTAGGGTTGTTTTATGGATATAGTATAACAAAATAACAGGTACAAAGCTTGCATGTAGCAGAAACAGTGTCCTGAGTCAGATTTATTTGAGTGTATACTTTTATCCATAACCTCAAGTATGTATACTACCCATCAGCTCAATAAAAACAAAGAACTCCATTTAGATCTTGAACTACATGCTATGTGCTTATATCTAAGTGTGTATATTATAGCCTTAATGTGCACCAAAGCACATATGTTAAAAATTAGTCCCCTTGTTTGTAGAGAAAAGAATTTTTAGGAAGTAACTAAGTCATGAGGGTTCTGCCCTCATAAATAGATTAGTGCCTTATGAAAGGGCTGGAGGGAACAAGCTTAGGCCCTTTTCCTTTGCCCTTCTATTCCACCCTGTATGAGGATATAACATTCATCACCTCTGAGGGACACAGCAATGAGGCAACATCTTGTAAGAAGAAAGCAGCCTTCACTAGACACCAACCCTGCTAGAACCTTGATTTTGGACTTCCCAGCCTCCACAACTATGAGAAATATATATATTTTTAATTATTCAGATTCCAGTATTATGTTGCAGCAGCACAAAAATATCATTTGTGTTGGTGGGGGGAGAAAAACTACACTGAAAGTCTATACTTTGAAAAGTAATGAATATAATTCTCTAGGTTAAGAACTTTTGACAAAGTACCATATAATCAATATTTTAATGACCATTTTCACTATAAATATACTATGAGTTAATATTGCTATATATACATATTATGTACTATGATCACAGTAAACAATAGCTAGGAGATCATAGAAGGTCTTTTGGCAATTTTGTAATACTAAATTTAAAAAATCATTGTGGAATTGGGTTATTCTACAAAACATGTATGTGGTGTTGGTAATTATCTAATGACTAGTGAAATTTATGCATCTGATCTAATGTTTCAAAATGTAATCATGGGGTCTTTTTTGTATTTGTAGTGAACTGCTCAAGCAAAAATTAATTCAATATGACTGCACTGGATCAATGCAGCAGAAATAAAGACAGCTAGAAAGCAGAGCAAAATATTTTTAATTACCTGATGTTAATTATCAAGAATAATGACAAAATTTATGTTATGAATGGAATATATAATTAGACTTGAGAAGGATGGAAAATTAACCTGGTACCTTAAATTCTACTTATGTCCTAGCTTTCTAAATGGCTTCTTAATATTGAAGTTCTCAGTACAGGTTAGATTACCATGGAACTGTAGCTCCTCCTAGTTGCTTAGGGTTTACATTTAAAATGCAAAATCAAACAAAAAGTATTATAAGTAGAGTGTTAGGATTAATCACATTGAGAAAGTAAGCAAAAATATCATAAGTATATCATATGGAAACAAAATTAATGAATTACAGTTTTTATCTCTTATGTATTCATAAGAAGTCTAAGGAAACAGTCTAACAATTCCAATAATATTTTCTTAATAGGCAAAAGTTACATAAGCAGCCAGTAACTCATATATATCACCAAATAACAGCTCTGTGTATGTAAGTCTGTGTATGTGTGTGTGTGTGCGTGTGTGTGTGTTTGTGTGTGTGTGTGTGGAGGACACAGGAAAGACTCAATAGATAATAGCCCCCGTTGTAATGTATAATTTATTCTTTCAAAATACATACATTCATTTTCCAAGGGCAAATATTTTCTAATGAAAGATACTGCAACTCCGTTTCTCTGAAGATACTGTGTGTACTGTGCAGGCTGCAACTCCATTTAACTAGCATGAGAACTCTTAAGAAAAATAATGTAAAGATAACAAACCACCACTTGAAGAGCTGCTCTTATAAATTGTGTGGTCTTAAGTCTTCAGGTGCAAGGCATTAATGTAAAAGGGTTTTACCATCACCACTATAATTAGCAGAGATTTATTCTGTTTTCATGTTCTGAAAAGTCAAGTCTCAGTCTTTATGTCCATCAAATTTTGTGTCCATCAAGATTGTTTTAATGGAAGACCAGATGGCATACTGGGACCTATTCATTTATTATCATCTTGCTCAGGATTCTTTTTGACTGGAACCATCATGTCTTTACATATTCTCCTTTTTCAACAATTGATATGACAGTAATTTGGGAGTACCTTTAATGAGAATTATTTAACTTGTAATGTCTTAAAGATAAGGTTGAGACCACAATTTCCTGTGAAGACCAGAAGCTCAAAGTATCCATAGACTTATGCTCAGGAAAAACATGTTAGCTAAGTGTCTTTCTTTTCTGGAAAATAAAATTTGTCAATACACAGAAACAAATTGAAAACCAATACTTGGAAATAGGATATAGAATGCTTGAATTGAAGGTTAAGTTAAAAAAAAATTGCTAGGTTAAACCTAGTGTGGTTATTGCCAAAAATTAAATATATCACTAAGTGAAATTTGGTAGCACTATTGTTGAGAAATTCAATTGTTTCCAAATTTTTAAATAGTATAATAAAAAGTAGGTTTTAGAAAAAGGAATGGAGTTATGGATTAAAGTTCAAATGACATATTAATAGAGAAAATGAAACCACAGTACTCAGTTAAAAACTCCTCATTTGATTTATATATTTCATAAATTATACTTTAAATTATACTAATATTCAATTGGTTTAATATGGATATGAGTAAATGTTAAGGTAGTTCTAGTGTATGACAGAATAGACAGTTAATTATTTTTATTCTAAGTTTCCATTTATTCAGAAATCACAAGGTGTCCTGCATTTGCACTTGAAACAAAGACGATAGCTAAAATAATTAGAGTATCAATTAATGAAAACACTGGACAGTAGAAAAGAGGGAAGGGGATAGGAAGAGCAAGAGTGATAAGAAAGGATACAGGGTCACAGAAGAAAAGAAATTTTAAAAGATTAAAGGGAGGCTGTCAGACTCAGAGCCAAGCAAATCTCAAAAAAGCATAAATGTCTTTCAATTGCCCTCTTCAAAGACAAAGTCTACAGGAGTAGAGTCAAAGCAAATTCAAAAATCATCCTATATTTATCAAACATATATAAAACCAAATGGCAAAAGAGCACTAAAAGAAAGAATAAGCAATTTAAAATCAATAAATTTGAATTAAAAGAAAGAATGAGTAATAGTGTGATTCTTTGAAAACACATTGGTTGGATATGAAGGACACAAAAATATTAATCTATTTTCCTTATGAGGTTATCCCATCAAAATATAATTCCTTTCATTGAAATACAATATGTGGTTGAGGTAGAAGTACAGAAATTAAAGAAAATGTCAAAAATAAATATTACAAAATACCTATCAGAAGTAACAAAAAAAAACCCAGTTGTTTAGATGACATAATAAATTCCATTTTTTAATTATTTTTATACAATACATAAGATTTGGTCAAAAGAAAATTCTCGTGTAGCAATAATATATTCTGAAACCACCCCATATCATTCACTGATTTTCCATTGGATCATTTTAAATAGCTGTGTAAAGTTTCATCATGAGGTTACAGTGACTCTCAGATTTATGAATCTATATATTTTCCAGTGTATCACTTTTGTCAAAATACTGAAATGACCAGTGATGGACACATTTTGAAACATTTGTTGTAATTTTCTTGGGGCCAATTTTTAAAGTGGCCTTCATGGAAAAACACATGTATATGTGTTTGTCTTTCACTACAGTTTGAGAAATTGTTCATAGCATTTGGCTAAATGGCTTGCAAAATGATGTCATTTTCTATATTTAGGAAAAATTTTCAGTTTTCCAATCAGTATTGTAATTCTAATAACAGAATTCCAAAAATTATCATAATTTGGAGGGCATTTAAATATGCCCCACTACTACTGCATACCGCTATTCTTTCTAGGACATTTGTTTGATGAAAAAAAAAAATATGCCTCTCTTTTAGTATGCATGTCATTGCCTGCTAGAGAAGCAAACATTAGTGAGGTTAAACCTTTATTTGTTTCACATAATTATTCCCTCTAGAGAAAATATTTCTATATAAATTATCAAAAAGAACAATAGTCCAAAACAAATATATATATATATGTGTGTGTGTGTGTGTGTGTGTGTGTGTATGTGTATGCATTAAGATAGTCATTTGTTGTTTATGTTACTAAAATGTTAAAACAAATGATAGCTATCAGGAAAATTATTAAATAGATTTTAGTACATATTTTTCATGAAAGAATATAGATATGGCTTATTCATTGTTTCTGTGTATCCAAACACATATAAAATTTTGTATTTGTGGAATGTATTCTTCATGAAGATGTGAATTATTTTGCGATGAATTACTGAAAATGATGTTAATAAGTGGAAGAAAATCACAGACATAACTGTATAGAAAATTATATTTTCTTACATTGTGAAAATGTCAGTGTTTTTACAGATGGATGCATGTAGAATAAATTAAATATATAAAAGATAATTTACAAAGTTAGTGTGGTGGCTCATAACAGAAATCCCAGGTACTTGAGACGATGAGGCCTGAGGATGGAAAGTATGAGGCTAGCCTCAGTAACTAAGTAATACCTCGTATACCTCATGCTAAAAAAATAAAAAATAAATAAATAAAAATGGTTATACAGCTCAGATCATTCCCACTCTTCAAACCTAAGAACTGCAAAAAAAAGTAATTTACAAAATACATAAGATTATAAAGTTAGAGAAATTATTATTTTTTCATTCTTATATTCCAAACTTAAAAAAATACTAATAGAGTTTTACAGTACAAGAAATCATTTGATTATGAGTCCAAAAGAAGTGGAGTTCTATTTTACATGTTACTTATATTTTAAGGTGAAAAAATATGCCTCTCTTTTAGTATATATATATATATATATATATATATATATATATATATATATATATATATATATATATGCCTCACCCTAATATAAGCCTTATTTATTTACAACTAAAATAATAACTTTCCTACTTACAGCACTTATTTTCTCTAGCCTGTCACATAGTTTTCAATGTTATTATTTGCACTTTTATACAAAATAGAATTCAACCTTCTCATAGTATGTTACATATAAAATTATTTTATGTTTAAGGTGAATATTCACATACTCAATTTCCTGGGTCTATCTCTCAGTCACAGGTTGTTCTTCAAGAGGAAACTTATCATCCATGTGGTTAAATTTTGTTATTGATGAAATGAGAATACAAATGCGAACTAAGCTTGGTGCCAGGCTATTAACACACTGAGTGCCTGGTACTTAAATTTCAATGAGATTTAATGATAAAATGATTTTTATTATCATCTTGGTACTCATCATCTTGGTGTTAAACTCCTACCCAAGTTACCTTAAATTTTTAGCTCCATTATTTAGGTCATTAACTCTATTATTTTATAACATTTTAAGGAACTGTCTTTTACACACACACACACACACACAGACACACACACACACACACACACACACACTTCTTTTTATCATTGCCAAACTCCAATACCCATAATTGACCACCTGGACTAGTATTCCCATTCCTGTTTTGTACATGTTTTCAATTATCTGATACACTGCTCAACCTCCATATAATAGGAAATATCACTTATCTCCAGTGATAAGATGGAGCCAGCTTGTGTGGCTCACAGCAGCCGAGTACTAAATTTTTATGAACTTTGTGAGCTGGTTGACATAATTTTAGTTCATGGAAAATAAAAAAGATGGAAGGCTTTCATGAGCAGGATTATAAAATACAAAGAATATGACCCTGCTTGCTCTTTTTTTCTAGAGAACCAAATACATTCTTAAAATCCCTTCATCCCAGCTGGCACCCATTGACTCACTCATTTTTAGATAGAAGATATCTATGGGTTTAGACCTTTGAAACCCTGAACCCCCAAATCAACTTTTTCTCCTCTACAGTTGTTCTGGTTGGGTCCTTTAGTCATAGTAGTGAAAAAGCTGAGTAAAACACAGTCCCAAAACATTAAGGTCAAATGTTTTCTTTTGATTAAAGTCAAAAGCAGCTGGAGGTGGGGCAGATAAAAGAAGAACAGAAGAAAAATCAGTGGAGTAGACAAAGGAGAATAAATGGAAGAGAAGATGGAAAGAATAGGGAAAGTCTGTGGAATAAATCCGACCTAAATTTCATACACACTGTTATGAATATAGAACAGTGAATCTCATCATCATGTGCATCTACAGGACACTAACTAAACAAAAACAAAACAATTACTAGCCAGGCATGGCAGCACACATCTGTAATCCTGGAGACTCTGAATACTGAAACAGGAGGATTGCAAATTCAAGGCCAGCCTCAGTGACTTAGCCAGACCCTAAGCCACATATCAAGACCCTGTTTCAACAACAATAGCAACAAAACAGAAAAGAAAAATTAGCAGAAAGATCAGTAGAGTAGAAGCAGGGTAGGAGAAGCACTGGGGACTGAATTATAACAAATTATAATAAGTGCTTTTAAAATTATATCAAAACGAGTTCTATTATCATATATAACTAAAAAGAACCAATAAATTTAAAAAAAAATTAAGATGAAATGTTAAGCAATTACAGAATATTACTTCTCTATTGCAGTTTATGATCTACAAATAAATTTCAAATGTGTTTATTTGAATTGTTCATTAACTAACCTGCCAATTTGAGATTATCCATTGGAAACAGATTAGGCAACAATAAAACCCTCAGTTCTATTTACCAGCAAATGCCATAAAGTTTTTCTTCTTTATGGCTGAGTAATAGTCCATTGTGTACATATATCTCACATTTTCTTTATCTGTTCATCTGTTGAAAGTCACCTAGGTTGACTTCATAGCTTGACTATTGTGAATTGTGCTGCTACAAACATTGATGTGGCTGCATTACTGTAGTATGTGGATCTAAAATCCTTTGGATATATACTAAGGAGTGGGATAGCAGAATCAAATGGTTGTTCCCTTCCTAGTTTTTTGAGGAACCTCCATACTGCTTTCCAGAATGGTTGCACTAATTTGCAGTCCCATCAACAATGTGTGAATGTACCTTTTTCCCGACATCTGGACCAACATTTATTGTTACTTGTATGCTTGATAATTACCATTCTGACAGGAGTTATATGAAATACAATGTGGCTTTAATTTGCATTTCTGTAATTGCTAGAAAGGTTGAACACCTTTTCAAACACTTTTTGACCATTCTTGTTTCTTCTTTTTTGAAGTGACCATTTAGTTTCTTTGCCCATTTATTGATGGGGTCATTTGGTTTCCTGTGTGTTCCTGTTAGTTTTTGAGTTCTTTGTGTATCCTGGATATTAATGCCTTGAGGAACATGTGGTGAAGATTTTCTTCCCTTCTTTTGGCTCTCTCTTCATATTCTTAATTATTTCCTTTGCAGTGAAGAAGATTTTTAATTAGATGCTATGCCACATATTAATTTTAGATTTTACTTCTTATGCTTTAATAGTCTTGTTAATGAAGTTAAATCTGGAGCCAAGATGTTGGAGTGTTGAGCCTACATTTTCTTCTAGATATTGCAGGTTTCTGATCTAATGCCTAGGTCTTTGATCCACCTTGAGTTGAGTTTTGTGCATGGTGAGAGATGGAGGTTAAATTTCATTCTACTACATATGGAATTCCAGTTTTCCCAGCACCATTTTTTAAAATCCTATTTTTTTTTCCAAGGTGTGTTTTTGACACCTTTCTCTAGTGTCAGATGACTGTATTTATGTGGGTTTCTCTCTGTTCCTTCTATTCTATTCCATTGGTCTTCATGTCTGTTTTGGTGCCAAGATTATGCTCTTTTTGTTACTATAGCTCTGTAGTATAATTTGAAGTCTGGTATTGTGATGTTTCCTGCTTTTCTTTTTTTCTGCTAAGGATTGCTTTGGTTATTATGGGTCTCTTATTTTCCCAAATGAATTTCATAACTGCTTACTCTAGTTCTGTGAAGAAGGCCCTTGGAATTTTTAAAAAATATTTATTTTTTTTACTTGTAGTTGGACATAATACCTTTATTTTACTTATTTACTTTTATGTGGTGCTGAGGATTGAACCCAGGGCCTCACATTTGACAATATTAATTCTGCCTTTTCAAGAATATGGGAGGTCTTTCCGTCTTCTATGTCATCTGTAATTTATTTATTTAGTGTTCTGTAGTTTTCATTGTAGAGTTTATTGTCATCTCTTTTGTTAGATTGATTCATAATTATTTTATTTTTTTGAAACTATTGTGAATGAAATAATTTTCCTAATTTCATTTTCCAAAGACTCAAATTAATGGAATATAGGAACGCGACTGATTTATAGGTCTTAATTTTGCATGCTTCTACTTTGCTGAATTCATTTGTGACCTATAGAAATATTCTGATATAGTTTTTTGTCTTCTAAATACAGGATTATGTCACCAGCAAACAGATAATATGAGTTCTTTTCCTGTTCACGTCCATTTAATTTCCTCTCTTGACTGATGGCTCTGGCTTAAGTTTCAAAGTCTATGTTGGATAGGATCAACAAAAAATGGGCATACTTCTCTTGCTTCTGTTTTTAGAGAAAATTCTTTCAGTTTTTCTCCATTAAGAAAAATGTTGACTTTGGGTTTATCATATGTAACCTTTACGATGTTTAGGTTATTTTCTTTATCCCTAGCTTTTTAAGTATTTTAATCATGAATGAGTGCTGTACTTTTTCAAATGCTTTTTCTGCATGTATTGAGATAATCATGTGATTCTTGTACTTAAGACTATTTATGCAGTGAATTATATTTATTGATTTCTGTATGTTGAAAAAAACCTTCATTGTGGAGTGAAACTCACTTGATTATGGTGTCTTATCTTTTTAATATGTTTTTGTATGTGGTTTGCCCATATATTATTAAGAATTTCTGCACTTATGTTCATTAAGGATATTGATCTGAAATTTTCTTTCCTTGATGTGTCTTTGTCTGGTCTAGGTATCAGGGTTATACTTGCTTTGTAGAATGAGTTTGACAGTGTTCCTGCCTTTTCTATTTTATGAAATAATTTGAAAATGATTGCTATTAGTTTTAAAGTTCTGGTAAAACTCAAGTGAGAATCTATCTGAGCTCTTGGGCTTTTCTTTCTTGAAAGACTTGTGACAGCTCTTTCAATTTCATTCCTTGAAATTGATCTATTAAGATTCTCTATATCCTCCTGGTTCAATTTGGATAGGTCATATGTCTCTAGGAATTTGTTCATATCTTCACAATTTTCTAGATTATTGAAATATAAATTTTCAAGGTAGTTTTTAATAAATCTCTGAATTTCAATAGTATATGGATTGATATTTACTTTTTTCACCTCAGATTTAGATAATTTAAGTTTTTTACCTGTTTCTTTTAATTAGTTTGGCTGAGAGTTTATCAATTTTGTTTATCATTTTGGAAAACCAACTCTTTGCTTCTTGATCCTTTGCATCTTTTTAAAATCTCAGTGTCACTGATTTCATCTCTGGTTTTAATTATTTCCAGTCTTACACTAATTTTGGTATTGGTTTGTTCTTCTTTTCTAGGGCCTTGAGATGTAATGTTAGATTATTTATTTAGTATCTATTTATCCTTTTAATGTAAGAGCTCAATCTTATGAATTTTCTTCTTAGAACTGCCTTCATATTGTTCCAGAGATTTTATATGTTGTATCATTCTTCTCATTTACTTCTAAGAATTTTTTTATTTCTCCCCTCATTCATGATTCAAAAGTGTATTATTTAATCTACAGTGTTAGAGTGACTTCTTTTTTAATATTATTTTCATTACTAATTTTATTCCATTATTACTTAATAGGATGCAAGATATTATATCTATTTTTCTGTGTTTGCTAAGATTTGCTTTGTAAGCTATAGTACTGTCTATTTTAGAAAATGTTCCATATGTTGCTAAGAAGAAAGTTAATTTTGCCATTGATGGATATAATATTCTATAGACATGTGTTGGGTTCAAATTATCAATTGTATTATTTAGTTCTGTAAATCCTTTACTTAGTTTTTGTTTGGATAATCTATCTGTCTTGGTGAAAGAGGCATGCTAAATTTGCCCAGTATTATTTTATTGTAGTTTATTTTCTTCCTAATATTGAGAAAGCTTTATTTTATATGCATAGATGCTCCACTGATTGGGGCATATATATTTATAATCATTATATCTTATTGTCATATGATTTCATTAAGCAATATGACCTGACCTTCTTTGTCTCTTCTGATTAATCTTGGCTTGAAGTTCACCTTATCTGATATGTGAAATTCGACCCCTAGTTGTTTATAGTTCTCATGTGAATGTTACATTTTTTTTCCCATTCTTTCACCTTCAGTCTGAATATTTTTGCCTGTGAGGTGATTCGGCAGATTGTTGGATCATTTTTAAAACTGAATCTTGGGCTGGGGTTGTAGCTCAGCAGTAGAGCAATTGCCTAGCACATGCAAGTCCCTGGGTTTGATCCTCAACACCACATAAATAAATAAATAAATAAATGTGTGTGTGTGTGTGTGTGTGTATAAAAAACCTAAACCTGTCAACCTATGTCTTTTGATTTAAAAGTTTAGAACATTTACATTCAATGGTATTATTATTGATAGGTGATTTTTATTTCCTTCCATTTTGATTTATTTTTAATGTTTAAATTAAACTTGATTCTCACTTAATTGGCTATTCTTCTAGTGTAATTCCTCCCTCTGCTAATTTTCATTTTTTTTATTTTTCATTTCTTCTGCATGAAACATTTTATTGAGTTTGTTTTGAAATGCAGGTTTTCTAATTATTAATTCTTTTAGCTTTTGTTTATCATGGGATGTTTTTTATTTCATATTCAATTCCAAAGCTAAAGTTTTCTGGGTGTATTATTATTGGTTGGCATCTATTTTCTTTCAAAGATTGGTATATATTATTCCAAACCATCCTGGATTTTAGGGTCTGGCTTGAGAAGTCAGTTTTAATGCAGATCTGTTTTTTTCTAAATGTAACTCTTGCAGCTTTTCAAATTCTTTCTTATTCTGTATGTAAGGAATTTCCATAATAATGTACCTTGGAGTGGATCTATTGTGATTTTGTATATTTGTAGTCCTATATGCCTAATATATTAATTCCATCTCATTGCTAATGTTTGGGAAATTATCTGATAATATTTTATTGAAAAGATTATGCATTTCTTTAGTTTGTATTTCAGAGACCTCTTCTCTCCTAATAAACCTTAAATTTGTCCTTTTAATGTTATCCCATATTTCTTGAATATTCTGTTTATGGTCTCTTAATGTCTTTTTTTATGGTCAACTTTTTTGTCAAGATTATATACTTTTATCTTTGAGGTCTAAAAATCTGTCTTCAAAGTGTTCTAATCTATTAATGATAATTTCTATTGAATTTTTAACTTGGTTTATTGATTTTTTTCATTTTGAAGATTTCCATTTGGCTCTTTTTTTAGAATCTCCATTTTTGTTATTGAAGTGATCTTTCACATCTTTTATGTTCTCTCTGATTTGATTTCTTAAATCTTAGCTCATAGAACAGTTTAACTATTGTTTCAGCTTTTTTTTCTGCTTTGACTAAAGGATCTGACCAGAACAACTATAGAGGAAGAAAAGTCTGTTTGAGGGCTCATGGTTTCAGAGGTCTCAGTCTATAGAAGGCTGGTTCCATTTCTCAGAGCTGGACATGAAGCTGAATCAACATCAAGGCAGAATGTGTGGCAGAGGAAAGCAGGTCATATCATGTTGATAAAGAAATGGAGAGACTCCACTTGTCAGATACAAATATTTACACCAAAGTCATGTCCTAATTCCCACTTCCTCCAACCACACCCTACCACTTGAGGTTACCACTCAGTTAATCCTTCTCAAGGGATTAAATCACTGATTGGTTTAAGACTCTTACAGCCCAATCATTTCTCCTCTGAACCTTCTTTCATTTTCTCACCTCACATCCAAATCATAAAAACTATAAATTTTCTAAATTTCTTCTCTGATTTCCTTAATTGTGGTATCAATCAAATACATTTTTGATGCATTTTGGGTTGTTTGGGATGGTTAGTACCTTTGTTTTTTATATTGTTTATATATCTACTTATCAATCAATGTAATTTGACTTCATTAAAGCAAAGGACTATGTTGTAGCCTTCTTTCTCTTAAAAATTCTGGGTTGGATGAATATCCAGACAATGACATCTTAAGTAAAGGGGTTACCTCTGTCAATGTGAATATCAACACTATTTCAAGAGATAATACTTTGTCTTATTTGCTTCAGAGCAAAGCATCATTCTATTCAACCTTATTAAAAGCAAAATCCTGTTGCAATTGTTCTCTGTCATTTCTTAAATTCAGGTATAAAACTGTACTAAAATACTGGAATAGGTTAAAAAATTAATTCTTAAATTTGGTAAACTTACTATAGCCTGAAATGAAGGCTAGTTGGAGGAGGAAGAAAGATTGAGCAGAAAAAGGAGAGAAAAGAAGAGAGATAGAAAGTAAGAGAGAAAGAGAAAAGTTAGAAAAAAATAATTTACACCAAGGTAGAAAGGAGAAATAGATGAATGATTTGTATTTGAGGTGGTAGCAGATAGTGCAAGAAGATGAGAAGGGGGTAAGAGGAGCATATGTAAACTACATCTAGGAAAACAAAGAAAGAAAGGTTGTTTGCAGTTAATTTTTTAAACCATTAGATAAATACATTCAAATGGGTTGAAGGTACCAGTTGGCTATTGGGGTAACAATTATTATTCAAGTTAAAAAGTTATTTATATGGTTAAAGTTGATGTTAGGGTTATTTATAGTAAACCATGTCTAGTTGAAGAAATATATTGTTGAATCTTGGTTTGAATTTCACTGGGGTTTGGATATTTAGTGGATATCCATCAGTCTTTGGCTGTGGGCCTCTCCTGAGTTGCAGTGGCACAGGAGCCAATTCCTTTGTGGCTATGAAACTTCCACCACCAGCTTTTCGTGTGTCAGCTGAGCAGTCTCCAGCTGACTACTCAGAGGGTGCAGTGTTGTGAGTTGGCTCTTTATATTGTGTTAAGTATTTCAGGATGCAGGCTCTGGAGTGTTCCTGTGACTGCTTTGGTCAATGTGTACCTGCCTCTCTCTATGGGATTCTTTTCACAGTAATGAAGATCCTGGTGGCTGTCTGTGAGCACAAAAACTCTGGTTGTGAGTTGCCAGGTATTCTGTGGTGCAGAAATATTTCCCTGACTGACACTACTCTCTGAGGCACTCTGTATTGATGGGTCTCAGGTGGTTCACCTGGACTCTAGTTCCCACTATTCCATGTTGTTAATGGCAGGTATTGATTTTCTCTGTTTTCTAAGTCTGATGCAAGGTATCCGAACAATGTCATGTCACTTGTCTATTATTATCATAGGTCAGGCTGTGTACTAGTTAAGACTGGGATCAGCCCCTTCCTGCTGAATAGACTCTGGGAATGTTCCTCCATGTCTCTATGTCATTGGATATTCAGGCAGCTTCCCTTAGGTACTCAAGATACTGGGAACCTTCCTTAGGCTTTTCACATTGCTTCCTGTGATAAGTTTCTCCAAAGTCAGTGGTAGGAGCTTTATGAATCCATTTTTCTCTGTCAGAGCCAAAGCTGTGTTGTTGGTGAGTTACTCTGAGTTAAGTAAACAAACACTGTGCAGAGCTTTCACCCCTGCCTGGGTTGCAGAGGCTGAGAAGCATTAGGTACAATTCCTAAAAATTTTCCACCAGCCTATTCTGTTTCCCATGTTTATGGTGAGGGGGAGGGAGAAGAGGCTTCAGCAATATTCCCCTAGTAGCATCCATCTAGAAGTTCTTTCTGGCCAATTCTTAAGAACTCCTGCTGCAGGTGAGTTCCCTCTGGTTTAATTTGCAGCTGTCTGGGCATGTGAAGAAACTGTGTTGACATAAGGGAGTGACTAGGGGGTGACTGAGCTCCTCAAAATGGCTAAGAACCCCTTTCTCTGGTTTCTTTTTATGATTTAGTTTTAAGCTGTTTGTTCTGTCTTAAGGTTTGTTTGTCTTTCCAAATGTTTTTAAGTGGGTAAACCTAAGACATTTTCCACTCTTTCCACTCCCCTCACCTTTCTCTCTGTGTTGCCCCTACCCCCTTCTCATCCCCAGGTTTGGGTTTGAGGTTTGGGGACTAACAGTATGTTTTCTACTCTGGTAATCTATCTTTCAGTCTCTTCAGGTATCAGAATTTGTAATATTGAGTCTTAGAGCATTTATTTTGTCACCCACTTCTCGATTCTGCTTTCCTTCACTGCCTCCTTTCAGTGTTGTGAGGAGATGATACTCACTGCCTAGCTCACTTCTGCCATCTTCCTGTCTCTTAACTGGTTTTAAAATTAAACATGATAGATATATTTTTAAATGCCACTATCGAACAATATTATACCTTACCAAGCAATGAAAAATGTGCAGCTCATAAGTCATTGTCTATGTTTTACATAAATAAAATGTATGCTATTGATTTAAGGATTAAAATATACACTTCAATTAAGATGTTTTCTTGATGTTAGAATATTAAATCAGAATTTACTGAGGTCTTTGGGTACTTTTAATCATGGATTTTTTAATTCTATGACAAAACTGATTATTTAAAGTATATTTCTTATTTGGCATAATTGCAAAATTAGGCACATGGAAAGCAATGGAAATTTATTAATTAAAAAAGTTCTCAATTTCTCCATTTTGTCCTGAATTAGGAATGATAGTAGCCAGAGGTGAGTTTAGTATAAATTTAATGAGTTTAAGCTTTAGTTCCATTATGGTTTGGATGTGAGGTATTCCCAAAAATCTCATGTGTGAGAAAATGCTAGAAGGTTTCCAGGAGAAATGATTGGACTGTGAGAGCCTTAACCCATCAGTGAATCAATTCCCTGATGGGATTAGCTGAGTGGTAACTGAAGGTGGGTAGGCTGTGGCTGGAGGAAGTGGGTCATTGTAGGAATGCCTTTAGGGTATGTATTTTGTATCAGGCAGGTGAAGTTTCTCTTTCCTGCTTTCTGTTCATTATGTGCTTCTTCCCTCTGCCACACTTTTCTGCCTTGAGGTTCTGCCTTGCCTCAAGTCCTAATGAATGGAGTCGGAACTGAGACTTCTGAAACTGTAAGCCTCCAAATGTACTCTTCCCTTTAATTCTTCTGGTCAAGTCTATTAGTCAGAGCAGTGAAAACACTGACTAAAACAAGTCCCATCACTTGATAAGAGTTCTTCTAATGTCTTTTTCCTAAGTTTTAATTTGTAATTCTGTGGGTGTTTTTAATTTAAGAAGGTCTCCACAATCATATAACTTCCAGATCCTTTTTATTTTTTTTTCTGAAAAAGTACATTTATTTTCCACTCTGTGTGTTGGCTGGCAGGGTGGGCTAAATGATCGGCAGGTCTGCCTTTTTTTCCCCAAAGGGTTTCTCTGGTGTGTTCAATCGACTCACAGAAACTAAACCAGTCCTATGTCAGTGTCAGCATATAAACTAAGAAATAAGAGTAAACAATATTTTAATTTCCATCAACACCCTGTTTTGGGGCCTATTCAAATGAAAAATAGTTACTTTAAACTTTTCATTGATCTCAAATTTCTTGGTATAATTGCAAGAAGAGAAACATGCACCCCAAATATCACCAAATAAAACAACACAAAAGACAAAAATTAGTTGTGAATGTGTGCATTTATTTCTGAGATTGTATTTTGTTTTATTGATTCACATATGTGTTTTTCTGAGCATATTATGAAATTTTGGTTACTACTATTTTGTATTATATTTTGAAGTCAGGTAATCTGATGCTTCCTGTTTTATTCTTAGAGCTTACTTTACTTTCACTATTAAACATTAACATATTAAACATCTTTTGTAGTTTCACATGAATTTTAGGATTTTTTTTCTATTTCTGAGAAGAATATTGATATTTTGATGGGGATTACATTG
Organism: Marmota monax; assembly: GCF_021218885.2. Taxonomy (NCBI): domain Eukaryota; kingdom Metazoa; phylum Chordata; class Mammalia; order Rodentia; family Sciuridae; genus Marmota; species Marmota monax. The sequence continues at coordinate 5,215,169 of NW_026695220.1, read as the reverse complement.
ACTCTCTAGATTACTTTGGGTTGGGTAGTATGATTATTTTAACAATATTAATTCTTCCAATCTATTGACACAGGATATTTTTCAATTTATTTGTATACTCAGGTTTTTTAATCAGTGTTTTACAGTTTTCACCGTAGAGATCTTTCACCTCCTTGGTCAGATTTATTCATAGTTATAATTTCATTTGTAGCTATTGTAAATAGAACATATCTTAGTCCACTTTTATTTGCTGTGACCAAAATATATGAGAAGAATACCTTGGAGGAGGAAAAGTTTATTTTGTTTCATAGTTTTCGACTTCTCAGTTGATGCTTGGCCAACTCCATTGCTCTGGATCTGAGGTGAGACAGAACATCATAGCAGAAGGGCATAGCAAAGGACCCATGCTCAGCTTATTAAAGCCAGAAAGCAGAGAGAAGGATGGATACCATGGTTAGATGTATTTTCAGACCATACCTTCAGTGACTCGTCTTTTCCAGTTGTGTCCCACCTGCCTATAGTTACCAATCTAGAATCCACTCATCTGTCAGTGGATTATTCCACTGATAAAGTCAGAGCCATAATCATTTCTGAAAAGCCCCACCTCTAAACCTTGCTGTATTGGTGATCCATTTTTAACATATAAGCTTTTCAGAGAATACTCCAAATCCAAACCATAACAATATTATTTTCTTGATTTCTGTTTCAGCTAATAGACTATTGACATAAAAAAATGCCACTTACCTTTGTACACTGAATTTGTATTGTGAAATTTCATTAAATTAATTAATTAGTTCTATGTTTTTTGGTGGATTCTCTAGTTTTCTGTATTATGTCTGCTAACAAGGGCATCTTCTGCTCTTCCAATTTAGGTACTCTTTATTTTTCCCCCTTGCCTAGAACTTCCACTACTTTGTGGAACAAAATTGATATGAGTGTGCATCCTTATCTAATTCCAGATTTTAGAGAAAAAGTTTTCAACTTTTCCCCATTTCATATAATGTTAGTTGTGGGTTCATCATACAAAATATCATGGTACATTTCTTTATACCTAATTTATTTTAAAGGAATAGCAAATCCTATCTAATTTCTTCTGCATCTATTGAGATTATCATCTGGTTTGTCCTTTATTCTTTATATGTTGTATCAGACATTAATTTTGCCTGTGTTGAATCATGTTTGCATCCATGGTATACCCATTAATCATATATAGTAATGTTTTCAATTGTACTGTTAGATTCATTTTGTTAGTATTTTGCAGAGGATTTTTGCATCTATGTTCATGAGAGATAGTGACCTATAGTTTCCTTTTTTGTTGCGTATATTGTCTATTCTGATTTGTGAAACAGATTGTAATGTTCAATTAAATTGAATAAGCTATGCATAATTAGAAAAAAGTATGAATTTGTCTTTATATATAATAAACCACAAAATAATCTTAATTATCTCAATTCTCATACTGATATGTTTGAAGGTAGAGTGTGGTGGCATTAGATTGTTGAAATACTAAAATGAACACTCTAACTGCACATAAGAATATTCTAGACTATCATTCAGACTAGTTTAGAACAATCATTTCTAAAGTATATCCTTTATGCATATTAGAATTCAGTAAATGAATAGTGGTGTTTTTAACCCTCACAATAATCTTATAAGATAGAAAATTTTATTGGCTAATATAGGTTTGATTTTAGTTTTATGAGATGTATCTGATACAAAAATCATATCCATTTAATATATAATACTTGATGAGTTTTGATATATGATTTCCAATAATACTATCTCTACAGTGAATGTAATAAACTATACATCACTTGAGGTTTTTGTGTGTATAAAATTTTATTCTCATTGGGCAGCAAACACCCATTTCCCTCTCCCGCAAGCCGATAGCTACGATTCTATTTTTAATTTCTATATCTTCATTTAAATATCTCACAAAAGTCAAATCATGCAGTATTTGTTTTGACTGTAGAAGAACCTATTAACCAAGCAGTACTTTAAATAATGAGTTATTTTCTGCACTGTATTAGCCACGGATCAAGTAATTTGTCTGAAATAAAACCTCCTGATTTTGTTAGTGTTAATGTGACTCAGGAAATTATAAGATACATGCATGTGCCTGTATGTGTAAAGTTCATAAGTTCTGACAATATTAATTAACATATTAATTATAGTCAAAACATAGGGTGCTAAGATAATAAGTTACCATCTATTTATTAGAAAGGAAATCTAAGTCAAATATAAGCATTGTTATAAAAATTAAGACTTTCTATTTTCTGATTTTTCATTTCTAACAGGCCCTCATTTGCCTGTTTGTACTTAACATATACTGTGTATCTTTACATTAAATAATTTCTCACTTTCCAAAGCTCTGCACATAGTTGCCTAATTAAACACATGCCTCATTTCACATGGCTTTCATGACTCCTTCATTTACCATGATCTAAAAACAATAAGCAATATATGTGGCTCAGAATATTGTTTCTGTATGTGTTAGCAATTTTGTGAAAGGCATTTTTAATATCTTCCTCAAAAGATTCTTCTAATGAATGACATAGTAATTGTTTTTATGACTTTTCCAATGAACTACAAAGTCCTCTAATGTCAACCTACATCCCTGTGATAATGAAGTCTGAGAGAGAGAAGCCCTCATTTAAATGTGGCCTGATATTGAGGAGTTGCCCCCATACTTTTCATAAAAGAGGTATGAGAAAAAGGAGGAGAGACAAGATTTAAATGAACATCATTATCATCATCATCATTTTATTATCAAATATTTATTGATACTTGTCCTTGGCCCAAAGCTGTAGGATTACTGTAATGAATTTTAAAAACCTCTGTCCAATACTGAGGTGTCCAATTTCTGAGACAGAAAAAAACTAAACCATCAGTAAAAGTTCTTTGAAGAAATTTTGGAAAAAAAAAATAGGCTACATAATATGCATATGAACTCTTTCCAAACAATTATGATAATGGTAAAATGATTGTTAATTAAGTGGTTAACCTATGCTTGTTCAATCTGGTATTTACAATATCTAGTACTTAGATACTGCCAATCTTTTTGTTAATAATATTTTGCTAAGAACTATAATTTTCTTTCAAATCATTATTATTGTTTTTTATAAAAAGTTAAAAAGTGATCCTAAAAGTATATTTGTTTCCTGGAAATTTTTTCATAGGTCAGGCTTGTTGTGGGGCAGGTCACTCAGAAAACATACCGAGTCCCAGTTTTGTCCAAATTGAAGAGTCTTTATCTAGCTGGCCAGCCAGCGACAGCTCCCTGCAGGACCCATAAGTGTCTCTGCAAGGAACAGCCCCAAACCTGAGCATTTTTGGATATTTAAAGGCAAAAAACACATCTGGGATGATAAACTTCAAGCAAGCAGGTACATGTGGAGACAAGTGAATGGAGTACTGCATACATGACATACATTAAGGGCATCTGAGTGGCTTGCCACTCCCCTCATGCTAAGCATGTGAGCAGCAGGCTGCTTATCCTGTAGGCACAGCCCTGGGCATGAGGCCAGGTATTGTTGTCCCCGTGCTTACTCCATGGCCCCATCATTGACTGGTTGCTGCAAGGACAGTTAGCAGAAAGTGCACTGGTGGCTGCCTGTAATTTGCTTAGCTATTGCCTGAGTATGTATACATGGTAACTGCACAATAAAATCAGACTTGCTTCCTGCTTGGTCTCCAGAGGTCTTGATTAGTGACTCCGCAGCCACACTCTCCTCTACCCTCTTCCATGGACCTCCTCGATGGACAAGAGAGACCCCTCCCAGGTATAGAAGCTGTATTGGGCAGTTAGTGATAAAATGCAATGGGTACATTGGTATTTCCCACGAGACTTTCCACGTTGGCATAGTATCAAGCAAGCAGAAGGGAAGTGGGTCAAAATGACCCTAGTTCAGTACAAATTAGAGAATGGTTACTAACACCTAGATAATCAATCTCTGACAAGGTACATTGTCCAAGAAAAATGGAAACCAATTAGAACAATTTTACATTGTATAAGAATTGCTATTTTGTGTTGCCAAGTATGTTATGCTAGATAACTATTAATGGGTACAGAGGTAGCTCTTTCCCATAGGAAAAGAATTTCTTACATGATATGGAGTCTCAGGGCAAAAGGGACTCTGGTCATTGCCCATATAGCCTGGCCCATGACAGATTTCTCAGAAGACTCTGATATTTACATACAGGCAATTTATTGGAGAAAGTTCTCAACAATAATGCCTGTGAAGGAGAAAAGGCTATGAGCTGAAAAAGAAAGGTGTTGAGCTAAAATGTAGCTATAAATGAATCCACACTTGATCTCTCAGGGGACTCTGAAGTGGATGGGAGCCCTTCAGAGTGATCCAGATTGAGCCATCTCCAAATATCCCACAGAAATCAGTGAAGAAAGACCTACACTTGGACAAACATTTGACGTTAGCCAAGAGCAGCAATTCAATTTATGGGGAAAAATTCAGCACTGAACTGTTGGTAGGCAACTACTCTGACATTTGGGGGAAATTAATACTTCTTCTCTAAACGGGAAACTGCAATGATAACTTTACCTACTGCTCAGCAACCCCATGTGCTGCTCAAATCTACTTGTTTCCTAAAGTAAATATACCTTATCAGGAAACTATTCTCCAAAATTCTGAGTTGTAACTTCTGGGTAAATGTACAAGAGGAAAATTACTGGAAAAAACTACAATTTCTATCACAAAACTGGTCAGCAGCAGTTAATTATTTTCCTTTTTTCCTCTGCAATTCAAATAACCTCATTCTCAGCTAGCAAATATGCTTATCAAGAGGGTTACCTAATTAGGTAGCCTAGACCCTTTTGCCTAAAAGTTCTGATCTCTTAGTAAGGCCATGGTTTTCCTGTTTGTCCATTTCTGGTGATGTTGAGCAAAGGACTGCCAACACATATTCCAGTAGAACTCGTTAATGCCAAGGTTCTCATCCCTGACCTTATTTTTAACAGCACTATACTTCCTACTAATCATCAGCATCAGTTACTTTGATATCATAATCAGCTAGCACTGTTATGTTATAACCAAATGTCATAGACTGGGTAGCTTATACATAATAGAAATTTATTTCTTATGGTTTAAAACACTGAAAAGTCCAAGATAAAGTTGGCAATAGATTCAATGTCTCTTCAGGACCACTTTCTGATTCACAAATGATACCTTCTAGCTGTGTCCTTGCAGAGTGGAAAGACCTATTTTGAAAGGGTATAAATTCCACAAGGAAGAGGCTTCATGACCTAATTATTTTCCCAAAGGCTCTTTCTCCTAATGTCATCACCTAAAGGGTTACAATTTCAACATGTAATTTGGAAGAAGAACACAAACTTCCAGTTTATACAACCTGTAAGGAACCTTTGCCTTCACCTGATTATTTCTTGGCATACAGAGAAAGAGAAGCCATACGTTTAAAAAAGAAGTCATATGGTTTCCCTTGAAGCAAGAATTCCTCCTCTGGTAATCAGGGTCTCTAGTATATGGAGCCTATATTTTCAGGAAAGCAAAGCACAAATTCCCTAATTGTATGCAAAGAATGATGGCACATGGGCTCACTTATACATTTACCCCTTGGTTCACTATTCCATTCATTGAACCTTTTGATGACTGGTCATCATTTAATAACTGTTGATTTAGAGTATATACTGGGTCTTCCAATGTGGTATCCTATCCTTACAATGTCTCTTATCCAAACTGGCACTTCAGTTGCACCTACCAATTTTTGCATAGTTTGAAATATTATAAAAACATTAGATACCATGACTATCTTATCATTACTATATAAAGTAAGCTCCTTGGTTGAATAACATATTATGAAAAACTTGGTGAATCAAGACTATATTGGACCTTGGGTAATGATGCTGATCAAACCCCTGTTGTCAGGAAAGATAAAAAAAGACATGCTGTACCTGATGTATAGGTCAATTCTAGTTAAAATGAACCCCTGTTTCTCCCATTCAGTGTAATCCACTGACCAACAAGAGCAGATATTTTTGTTTTATATTTCTAAAAGGTAGAAAAGTTGATGGAAACAGTACCTATATTAGTGTTGGAACATGGGAATACATGTACTGGGCCCATGAATAATCTCTATATCTGCCCTTCTTTTCATACCTATTATACTACCATGGCAACAGACTATAGATTATGTTAACTGGCTTAGCTTTGTCTATGTGGTTACTAAATATCTCTGCTGTAGCAGATATAGACATTACCATGCATTATAAAAGCCTTCAATTTTATTTATTTAGTTAGTTTAAGAGAAAGAGAGAGAGAGAGAGAGAGAGAGAGAGAGAGAGAGAGAGAGAGAGAATTTTTTAATATTTATATTTTTCAGTTTTCGGTGGACACAACATCATTGTTTTTATTTTATGTGGTACTGAGGATCAAACCCAGCCCCCGGTGCATACTAGGCAAGCACGAGTCCGCTTGAGCCACATCCCCAGCCCCAAGCCTTCAATTTTAAAGCCCACCCCCATTAGTTCAAATCTCCTTTCCTGTATTTCCCTGATCCGTATTATCTCATTATCTCATTCCTTCAGGCCAGTCAGATAATTTGCCACTACCTGTAACTCCATGCATATTCTTATCTTGACATCTATTTCTCCCTGTAGAGAAATACCAAATTCTCTAAAATCTGCCTACTAGAAGGGTTTCCTTTTCATTTTCCTTTCCTGGGAAATCTCTGAATGAGAGTCTAGGAAATCAGTAGTCCATTTTCTTTTCATGCTCATGTAGCAAGTGAGCCCACTCATGAACCACACTCAAGCTTTTTCTTTCTTCTTCATATGGTCATAGGGAAGGCCCCTTATTGTCAAAGTAGAGATATAAGAAATGAATAACACTGGATAGGGGATCTACTTGTGATCTCTAAGCTAATCATACCTGACACCTGATGGACTATTTATAATAGATTGATGCTGGTTCTGACCAATGTACTGAAAATTTTATCCATATTGATAATTAACAATCTATTGTTGAGTGTTTCTTCAAGGACCCAGAATTATGTCAAAAATCTTTTTTTTTTTTCAATTTAAGATAAACTCTCAACTACATATGGCTTGGCTTTGGTCCAGAGCCCTAGGGTCTCTGATTCAATTTCTGGCAATTACTATAAACGCCACACAACATTTTTATCCACTACTGATACTTATAATGCCATTGAGGCTTTTGAGATACATGGCCTAAATGACAAAACAGCTTGTACAACTGCCTGGAACTGCTACAGAGTTCTGTTAATTTAGTAAAATTCTCATCCATTATCTCTTTAAATATATCTCCTGCCATGTTGTCTTTCCCTTTTACTGTAGGGATTCCAAGTGCAAGGAAGTTAGAAGTTTTCACATCCTTTAGATGCTCTATTTTGTTTTCTTATTTTTTTTTTTTATTTGGGGGTTTCATTATCAATAGTTCATGATGAGGTTTTCAAGTTCACTGGTTCTTAATATGCTCAATCCTCTGATAATCTTATTATATCAATTTTTCATCTATAAGTATTACCTTTCTTGCATTTCCACTTGGATTTTTACAGTTTATCTCTCTCTTTTGAATTCCTCATTGGTTCATTCATTTGTCTACATTCTCTAATGTACTTTTTACATTTTGTTCAGATTTTAAATAATGCTATTTTATATTTGATCTCTGAAAATTTTGACTGCAATTTTCTTTTTAGTTTTTATTCTATCAATTTCTTGTTCTGTTTTTGTTTACTTTTTCTTTGTTCATGTATACCTTATAATTTTTTGCTGACCTATTTAAACAATAAGATTGCACGTATTCCTAGAATATTCCTTAAAAAATAACTTTATCTGTACTGCCTAACTGAAAATGTTTTATATAATTATTGAAATATTTTAATGAATTATTGCATTAATAAAATATCTTGTTAAAAATTCTCATTATGGTTTAATGAAGCTGTTATTATTTAGCTATATTTTATAATTCAAAATGGTCAGACATAACTTTTAATTTTCAAAGTCATTGATTCTGAACTATGTGATTATTGTATGCCTATATTAATTTGATTAGATCATTCATAAGGATCACCCTACTGTGTAAGTTGTAATAGTTTTTTAAAATATTGCTATAATTTGTGTATAATAAAAAGTAGATAAACAGACTATTTTAATCATGGACTACAAAAGTTTTGTATTTGACAATTTGTAAGAGTTAAAAATAATAGGTATGATCTCTATGTTCAAATTACTAATTGAGAATGAAAGACAAGACCAGAATTCAAAAACAATATACTCTAAGGAAAATCCAATAAATGTTACAAGTTAATTTTTATTAGGCAATATCAAAGGGTATTTTAAAAATGAGTTAGAATTTTAGTAAAATCTTAAATAAAAATAAAGATGAAAAGATTACATCCATACTGAGTTATCAGGAACAAAGATTAAAAAAAAATTAACTGTTTAATTCTAATCTAGCTCAAGGATATCAGTGGTCCCATACTTACTATGTTTAGAATTATCTATCCGGGTTTTCATTGTTGTTTTTCTTTTGAATAGCTTACCAGGCCTTTTCCAGGAAGAATCAGATTTGGGATTCTATATTTTCAAAATCTCTACAGGTAGAAAGAACAACAAAAGTCTCCACAGTAATCCTATTATCCAACAAGGTATATATAACCAAGGGATTACAGTACTAACTAATAATAAAACAGCAGAAAGGAAGACATGAATGACCTAGAAGATTTGGCTTTAGCCTATGGAAACTACATTTAACTCAAGCTAGAGTAATAGCTAATATTTTATTTTTTGTCTAATATTTAAGGCTAATTTGTAGGAAAATTTGGGTGAAGAAAATTTGGAAAGAAAGTTAAAAAAAAAAAAGGCCAGGAACTTTGGCACACTGTAATCCCAGTGGCTCTGGAGACTGAGGCAGGAGGGTAGCAAGTTCAAAGCCAGCCTCAGCAAAAGGAAGGTGCTAAGTAATTCAGTAAGACCCTGTCTTTAAATAAATAAAATACAAAATAGGGCTGGGGATGTGGCTCACTGGTTGAGTAGTTAAGTGACCACTGTGTTCAATTCCTACTAGGTACTAAAAAAAAAAAAAAAGAAGAAGAAGAAAATCTGTGAATAAGATAGATAATAGAGAAATAGGTGGAAATATGGGTACACATATATTTATAAACATATATTGTCCTATTAAAATATTGCTTATGAATGTAAATCTTTTACTGATTATACCTCTTAGTTTATTAACTTCAATGGTTTAGGTTTTTGTTGTTGTTGTTTTCTTTGTTTTCAAAGTGCTGGGGGTTAAACCCAGGATTTTGCATTTGTTAGGCAAGCACTCTACCACTGAGCTACATCCCCAGCCTCTAATAGCTTGTTGTTAAAAAGGATTCTTTTACTTCCAATGTAAAAAAAAAGAAAAAGAAAGAAAAGAAAAGAAAAAAAAGGAAAAAAAGAAAGAAAGAAAGAGAGAGAAAAACAAAAAAAATATATGAGCAAATATTGAGGAAAACAAGTAAAGAGGGTTTTGGCATAATCAGGGACATGGAAAGGCCCCAAAGTCCATTGGATAACTATAAAATCTACTTTACAAACAATAGGTTCTATCCAGCTTCAATACAATCCCCAACAAAATACCAATGACATTCTTCACAGAATTAGAAAACACAGTCCTAAAATGAATTTGGAAGAACAAATGACCAGAATAGCTGAAACAATTCTAAGGCTAGAACACTGCTGACGGCATCACAATACCAGATTTTTAATTATACTACAGAGTTATAGTTAAAAATTTTAAAAATAAGAAATAAATAAAAATTTAAATAACATGATACTGGCATAGACACAGACACAGACCAATAAAATAAAATAAAATAGAAAACTCCGTCAAACACAGATACAACAATTTGATCCTCAAAAAGTCATCAAAAACATACATTGCAAAAGACAGCTTTTTTTTTTTTTTTTTTTTTTACAAGTAGTGCTGGGAAAACTGGTTATCCATATGCAAAAGAATGAGACTAGTTTTTTTTTTTTTTTTTTTTATCTCTCTCCCTGCACAAACTTTAACTCAAAATGAATCAATGAGGTAGGAATTAGACCAGAAACTTTGTGACTCCTAGAAAAATCATAGGGTCAACACTCTCAAAATAGAGGCAGAGGCAATGACTCAATAGGACTCCTAAAGCTTAAAATACTAAAAATTAATAGATAAGATGAAATCAAATTAAAAAGCTCCTGCCCAACAAAGGAAACAATTAAGACTGTGAAGAAATAACCTACAGAACGGGTGAGAATTTTTTGCTATCTACTTTTCTGACAAACAATTAATATCCAGAATGAAGAAATCAAAAACTTAATATCAAAAAAAGAAAGAACCCAGTTAATAAATGGGTAAATAAAGTAAATAGACACGTCCAAAAAGAAGAAATACAAATGGCCAACAAATATATGAAAATATGTTCAACATCTTTAGCAATCAAAGAATCAAAAATAAAAACTACACTAGGATTTTTATCTCATTTTAGTTAGTATGAGAGGAATCAAGAAGACAAGAAGTAATAAATACTGGTGAGAATGTGGTGACAAAAAATAACATTTTATACTCTTGATGGATATTTAAATTAGTTCAACACTATTAAAATTAGTATAGAGGTTTCTCAAAAGAGTAGAAATGGAATCATCATATGTCCCAGATATAACAGAATTAAAGTATATAGAATTAAAGTCAGCATAATATAGTAACACAGGGATACTCATTTTTGTAGCAGTACAATTAACAATAGCAAAATTATGAAAGTAGTCTAGATTTCCATCAATGAATGGCTAAACAAAATGTGGTATATATACACAATGGAGTTTTACTCAGTCATAAAGAAGAATAAAATTATGTCATTTGCAGGAAATTTATGGAATTTAAAGGCATTTTGTTAAATAAATAGTTTACAAATGAGAAACTTAAATCGTGGATGGGCTGGTTCTTATGTATGGGAAATACTTTGGAACCAAGTTCAATACCCTCCACAACTTCTTTCTTTTCCACCCATCATTGAAGTCTCTTTGTTTGCCATGGAGAATTAGTAGAAATACCATTGAATACTCCCCTTGGCCACACAAGCAAGCATACCCTTCAGGAATGCTTGAGCTTCACCGGAGGCACCATCCCTCTTTTCAGATTCCAGTTCTCACAGTTGCAAAGAATAGCAGTTTCTCCCCACTCTCAAGGACTGCTTTATTCTCAGTTGGGAAGAGTCAGGCCTTCTAAAGAACAACAAATACAAAAATGGCATGTAAAACAAAATATAAACACACACAACACATTCAGCAGTGATTTGTTTTTTAACAAACATTTGAGTGAATGCATTATTGAATAGTCAGGTCAAATACACAGCATCTTAGAACTAAGCATGTAATGGAGAAAGACAGATACAAATATTTTTTTACAATAAGCATGTTTTACACAATGCTATAAGTTGATCACTAAAAAAAAACATAAAACAGAATACTGGGGATTGTATGTGAGTAAGGAGATGCAATCTTAAACAGAGTGGTTGAATAAACAAGGTCTTGTGTCATGTGGGAAGGGAGCAGTGTTGGTAGGGGAACAAAAGTACTGAGAACCTGTGTGAAGAGTTCATACCCACTTGAATATAATGTATGAAATATGATATGTCAAGAGCTTTGTAATGTTTTGAACAACCAATAAAAAAAAGAATACACATAAAGCTTTTGAAGGAGCATTAAGGAGGTCAATGAAACTGCAACAAGAGAGTTATCAACAGTGAGAAGATGAAGTTAAACAGCTAAAAGGGAAGCTGCCATGCATCCTGCTGAAGGACTATGATGTTAAAGATCAGAAAATAATGGTTTACAGGGAACATAATGTTTCGGTCAGTGAATTTTTACATTTGTATGCTCTCTGGAGTCCACTTAGCATGTCAAATTATAACCACAACTTTACTTAATACAGGTTTAGGAAGAGAAAAAGCTTTAATGTAATCTTGAAGATATTTTCTGTTGTTATATTGAGACTCTGCCTTCTGAGGGGAGGACATTTGAATAAGAGAGAGCAGTATCTTTTTGTCAAGTCTCCTTGTCTCCAAACAATGGATTCCTCCTTTCCCATTCCCTTTTAACATGTGGCCTCTAACCTGTGCATTTTTTTTTTCGTAAATTGATCATTTCTTTGTCACTAAAAGTTTTAACACTGACTTATCAGCATTGCACATGGTTATACAAACAGACATTTCACTCAGCTTTTTAATTGGAATAAGAATGCTTTTGGAAACACCTAAATGAAACTAAACATAATTTAAGTGAGGAATTTTTTACCAGGAGAATGAGTGCAGTTGACTGTTAAATATATCCCAGACATTGGGAGAGTAGGTTTCAATACATTTTTATTATATTGTCTCAAAGAACTCATGATATACTAATAAATAATTTTCATTTATAGATAGAAGTTAGATTGATTAGTGTGCCTGTACTAATTATTATTTTGTCACAAATATACGCTCCTGTGGAAGGAACATTCATTTGTTTTCATTCCTTTTAGGTTGACTTAGTCATATGATTTTGTTTGGTCACTGGAATGTAGGTAGGAGATTTAAAAACCATCCATGTTGCATTGGCTAAACCAAGTCACATGACTAAGCCCAACATAAATGGGATAGGAAATGCCCTTTTACTTCTTGAACAATTGTGCCAATATCCCAGATAAGAGTATACTCCATTAACCTTGGCCCAGAGTGAAGACATTATGAAGTATCATCTGTAGCTTACCATAGTCATGCAGACTAGTGGAATATAAATCTGTGAGCCATAAACATGAAATTTGTGTACCTGATGGATAGCAAATGGCCTATGTGTCAGTTATTATCATATTCTTCATCTTAATAAGCTTTTCTTTATTCCCAACTAGATTTATATTCTTGGCTGCAAGAACCATGTTTCTTTAATTTGCTTATTTTGTTTTGTTTCATTTTGGGGTCCTGGTGGGGATTAAACCCTGGACCTGGAGCATTCTAGGGAAGTACTCTACCATGGAGCTACACTCCAACTCAGGTGCCATGGCTTTTGGTTAGTATCTACTGTATTACTCAGAACACCTATGTGTACACACATCACCATAGTGTCAGGGTAGGTAATTCAAAATACTAATTTGAAGCCCAGGTCAGAAAAAAAAAAAAAAAAACATGAGTTGAAATCTGATCTTTCCATAAAGTGATCTGAAAGCTTTATTTAAACTCTCTAAACCCTTATTTACTCACCAATAAGTTAGAGGTTAATGAGATCCGACTTCAGGATTCATGAGCTTTAAGATAATATGCCTTTAGCACAAAGCCTAGTACATCAATCAATGACAATTTTTATTAGTGGATGCTCAGTACAAATGAAAACAATGGGCAAAGGGATTATTTTTACCTTATTACAATGATTTTCCACTTTTTCTAATATTCCAAAAATGTGAAACAAAACACCATCTTGTTTTCCATTTAGGTTGCTTGTTTTGTCCTGTAGATGTTTCCTATACATTAATATTTTCTCTCTAAGAGCACATCTGGGATAACAGGGTGTGTATGTGTGTGTGTGTGTGTGTGTGTGTGTGTGTGAGCATGCACAGAGTGTGGCACGTGTCATTAATTAATAATTATTCACAACTTGGTCTTTGAAAACCACAGGTGTTCAGCCAAATCCAGGTTTTATTTAGAAATCTCAGAAAACCCACTAATAGACTTACCAAGACAAAATTTACAACACTTCAAACTCTTTCCTAATCCCTGTGGGAAAGAAATGTTTGGCTATCAAGGGCTATTTCAAAACATCATATAAATTAGTATTCACAGTGACAGTTGGATATAATTCATTAGTTCACTAATAGTATCAACAAATAACTTCTTACAGTAAAAACAAACATCCTAAAGCAGATTAAGCTTGTGTTTTATTTTTTCTCATTCATATTAAATTAGTAGTCTGAGATTTCATAAATTCAAACATGCTTAACCTTGAAAAATGTTTTCCTTTGCCATAGGATGTCAAATTGTCCCTATAGAGAAAGGGTTTGATTTGGGGGGTGATATTTACCACAGTGAACTATGGAGTTTTGCATTTAAGTGGTTTCATCTTTGTCTTGTCTGTTCTAATGTAGGCATTGATTGTGAAGTAAATATAGATGAATGCCAATCAGAGCCCTGTCTCCATGAAGGAGCTTGTATTGATGGCATCAATCATTATATCTGTGCCTGCAAGAGTGGGTTTTTTGGAATGCACTGTGAAAGAAATGCAAATGATTGCCTCTCAAATCCTTGTCTACATGGAAGGTAGCTATATTTATTTTTTTTTCTATTATTAACTGTATGAAAGTATATTTAACCCACAATATTTAAGACTGACTGTCAAGAGAAAGTTGATAAAGATAATTTTAATTATGCTCTTTCATAAAACAAGAGCTTAGTACAGTTAAGATGACAGATGCTGCCTGTTTTAGCTAATGCAATGTACTGATACATTATCTCTGCCCTTCTTTTATTTCTGTTCATTAGCATAAAGTAATTTTCAATAAATGTGGATTAATTAGACTTTAATATGCTTAAAGGTAACTGCTCACAGTAATAGAAATAGCAGATACGATGATGTGACATTCTATTATTTGCTCTGTGGAAAGATAATACGGCATACGTAGTGTTTAAAATGTTCCTAAGTAGACTGGTTCTTTTATCCCTATGTGCATGAAAGGTATTTCGTGACTCTATGGAACTGTGTGACAACTCACCTGTCCATAGAAAGAATATTAGCATATAAAAATCGAGAACAGGGATATTTGTAGGAAAAGCACGTAGCAAAAGAAGACTATCTCAGAGGCACTATACTGTCAGCTGCAGCATTATTTTGTTTTTCTAGTCCTGCCACTGATTTTGTACACAGAAAAGGGAGGATTAAGGTGAGTAGCTTATTGCAGTGTAGTTTGGCCATAGCTGACTTCAGTTTCCTACATAAGCCCCAGACACACTTTATATCTTTCAGAACTGTTCCTTCTTTCCATTGCCATGGGGAAGATGGCAAAAATGAAAATTGATCAGTTCTTTCAGTTCAGTCACCTTCAAGGATAAAAAATCAGGAATAGACTCTGCTTTCTACTCCACATGGAATAGATAGAAATGCAGTGTGTTTATTTTTTTCCACTTAAACTAGAAATGAAAATGGTGAAGCTTTCTCAAACTATGTTTTAATGTTTACTTATTTAAAATTTTAATTTTAATTCTGTGTTCCAGGTGCATAGATCTCCTTAATAAATATCAATGTTCGTGCGATGCTGAGTGGACTGGCACAAGATGTGAGGTCAAGATTAATGTAAGTTTATACATTTATTAAATTTAAATGATAAAAAATAAAAGTCAAACTACTAATTGAACATTTCTTCTACAATTACTGAGTATTTAACTACTCTCTCCCCCTTCCTCTATGGAATTCCTCAGTTTCCTTAAAACAAACAAACAAAAAAAAAAAACTACAAGTAATAGATTCTTAATGTTTTTCATCTTCACATCATATTATCATAAAATTTTGCAATCTGGAGCCCTCCTTAAACTAAATCCTGGAAGTGGCCATTATCTTCAGGATCTCTCAGATGGCTTATATTTTCCATCTGCCACCTCCTCCCTTATCTTAGGTTACAGAGCTCTCTATGGATCTAAAGATGAGGCAGGGCCAAGTTCATCCAGACACCACAAGGAGGAAATAAAACTGAGCCAAGAGGTGGGTAACACCTGCAATAATCTCAGAATCGGTCTTCCATACTTCGGGAGTCAGGTGATATTATTGATACATAGTATTTTATGTGGAAAACCTTTTTTTTTTTTTGTTGAGAAATCTTGGTTGCCTGAAATGATAACCATCTGATTTTGGCAGATGGCAATCTTGTGAGACTTCCTGGAATAATGGGCAGGTCTTCCAAAGCTGCCTTGTCTGACAGTGACATGGCAAAGGAAGCAAATATAGATAAACCAGAGCCTTTGGCTTTATGCTACAATGGGTATTTTATTTAAGTCATTTGTGGCTCTCCTATCATTAGTAAAACATAGCTATAATGATTCCTGCATGAAAGGGTCATTGTGGGAAGGTGCACATTGGAGGTGGGATATACTTAGAAAATGGCCCTTTCCCAGGGAGTGAGGGGGTGATTAGAGGTATTCAGCGAGAAGTAGAACTGAATCTCTATGTACCTAGTTACCTGCTGTGTTTTCTTAATTAGACAAATTAGTTATATTCTGAAATCATATTTTAGTTATTCAGTGAGGATAATAACAGTAACTAGTTTTTTTTTTTTTTATTCTCAGGAGGATTAAATAAGATAATGCAAGTAAATTGATTAGCACATTTTTGGAGATGCATTGATTTTAAAAGGCTTAATTATCTATTGATATTTTATTACTTGGTTCTAGACAGTGAAAGATGCTCCTGATGTAGAAAAGGAAATGTAATTAATAAATTCCCCATACATCTTCTTTGCATTACTGCAAATATTGCTTTCTAAATACTCTCAAACACCATATTTCTTGGGAATATAAGTACCACATTCTTCTTTATGAATTAAAAATATTATTCAATAAATATTTTCTTTGATATATGAATGTCTACAAGAATTTGCACATAAATACACATTCAAATTTTTGAGGACAATTGTTCATATTCTTACTATGTGCATCTAGATGCTTTTTCCTTATATTTTTATTTTAATGTAAAACTATATTCATTATCTTCATTACTCAGTGACTTATTATATCTTAAGAACCATTTCATTAAAATGTACAGGGCCTTGACTCATTCTTTTCAATAGCTACAGAGTATTCTAAATAAATGTTAAACAACCACATTTGTTTAATGAGAATATGAGCACGCCAGCTTCCCAAGGTCCTATTAAATGAAATCATTTTAAAAAAAGTTCTGACTAATTTGATGAAGAAAACATAGCATGTCATTATTTTAATTTACATTTTCCCAGGTAGCTACCAATATTAATCACCTTTCCATGTGATTTTGTATTTATTTGTGTTTTATCTACTTATAACTGTTGGCTGGCAGTATTTGCATTTTTGGCTTGCTGACCCTTTTCTTTTTGGTTTGTATACATTATTTTAAATTATGGATAGTGTCCACTAGGTTCTGAAAAATTACAAATATTTTCTAGAATTTAGAAATTATTGCTTTTTACAACTTGTAAATTGTGAAATGTCCATAATTGTCTTTACCTTTCTCTTTATGACTGGGTTTTGCATCTCATCTTTTCGTGTAGCAATATTTAAGATAGTTTCTTATATTTTCATCTACTAAATTTTAGGATTAACAATAGTTTTAGTGCCTTAGCATGTAGAAAATATATTGTTATGATTGATAAAATATACCATCTGCATTAATTATCATAGTGCAACGAAGTTTCTTAAATTTGTCATTTTTTTCTCAATTACATTTAATATACTCTAATTGTAATTTTGTTCATTCATTTTACAAATATTGAATACTTATGAGAAGCCAAGAAAAAATAATTATTAGACACATTTTCTGCCCCACAAGCTGCAAAGTAAACTATCATCTATCTTACATATTTCCTGACCTATTTATTTACCTATGTCACATAATCCAGATAGCCTTTGAAGGACACTTGGAGATTAGTGTCCACATCTATCTTTCTAGGATAAAGAGACAAGAGCTGTGGAAAAACAGCATAGCTGAGGAAAAGATAGCTGAGGTCAATATGGGGAGAGTGTTATATGTAAAACTCTTTGGGAAGTAAAAAAAATCTTAGTTTATATTAGGGCTTGATGGAGGGAAATTTGAGCAAACTTTTTTTTTAATTCGTTAAGTTGAACATTGGATGCAAAGATTAAAAATTATAATTGATGCTTGAGAATAACAAACACGTGGCTGGATACAAATGAATGCCAAGGCTAGTGAAAAATTATAATTAGTGTTTTATGTATGCACACATGAACATACACACATATGGAAAAAAAAGAGAGTGGGATTTTAGAGAGTAGATATTTTCCTTTCAATGTGGATGGGGCAGAGAAAGGGACATGTGTCCTTCTCATGAAGCATGAATACAGGACAGTGATTTTTTTAATATCCAATCATAAATATATAAAAATATACTAATTTGAAATAAAATAAACTACAACTTGAGAATAAAATAAGAAATCAAGACATTCTCAGATGAAGGAAAACAAAATTTTTCATGAGGACTCATTATTTAAAAAGAACTAAAGGAATTTCCCTAAATAAATAAGAACTGATTAGAGAATTTTGCATGTTTGTATGCGGGTATGTGTGTATTTGTGTATCTTCAAGTGTGAGCTATAATTTATGAGGGGCTTTTTATAGTTATATGTAAAAATCTATGTGTCTACCATATATATACACATAGGTATATTTTCTTATTTTTATTTCCCTCTTATATATTGGATTCTGACAGTCAAAAGATTTTATGTTTTTTAATCCAAATTTACAAAATCACAAAATTCTAAAGGTGATGTTTTCTGTGACAGTTTTAAAAGAAACTTACTCAGAAATTCTTGTATTTTCTCATTATCTTTATATTTGATATTACGTGATTGGTTTATCGGAGTACTTTTTAGCCTAAAGTTTGAACAGGAAGCTCTCTCCCCAACTGAATGATCAGCCATTTTCTACAAATTATTATAGAGAATATCTATCTTCTTTATTGAAAACACATCTTTAAAATAAACAAGATCTCACAAATGAGAATGTTTATTACACACACACAGACTTCACACTTTCTCACTTAATTTATCACTGCAGTTTATTCTACACTAGCAAGTGTAGTTCTACTTTATTTATTACTATTTCATTGTGTGGAGGTATCACATTTAATCTGTAAAAATCTCTTGAATAGTTAAGATATTTTAAGTATATTGTTCTTAAAAACTCTATTTGTATCTGAGGTGCAGAATTTTGAGCAAACCATGCTCTATATCATAGTAGGAATAGTTAATAAATTTCCTTTTGATCTCATAGCCTGTTCCTTCCTCACCACACCTGTGTTTATTAAGAATGTTTCTCTACATATGCGCTGGCAGAATGTGGATGTTAATGTTTAATATATGTATTATTTGATTACACAATTGCTGTTATGTTCTCCTACGCTTTTGTTTACTGTGCCAGTTATTCTTCAGTCTTTTAGATAAGGGCAGATTTCTGTCACTACTCAAGCAAGAGTGAGCTCAAACTTTGTAAAACTCAGCAAAATAGATGAGGACAAAAGAAGATGCTTTTCATTGTCCAGCCACTCTTGGCCACCAACACCAGCCCAATATCTCTTACAGTGCTACAGATTCCTTAATATCAATGCAGTCAGTGTCTTCAACCTTTTTAATTCTATGTCCATGAGTGAACCTTCCCCTCACAATGCCATTGTGTTAGAGCACAATATACCCCTGAAATTTGGATTACATATTTGACATTTTTTTTAAAGAGAGAGTGAGAGAGAAAGAATTTTAATATTTATTTTTTTTTTAGTTATCGGCGGACACAACATCTTTGTATGTGGTGCTGAGGATCGAACCCCGGGCCGCACGCATGCCAGGCAAGCGCGCTACCGCTTGAGCCACATCCCAGCCCCTTGACATTTTTTTATTAGCATTCTTCACAGAATCATAACTAGTGGTGTGATTCAGTCATATTCTAAAAACCTGAGAACCAGGAAAGCAGATGGTGTCAATCAACTCCAGCCTGTAGGCCAGAGGGGAAGTGTTCAAATTGAAGCAGTGAGCAAGGAAAAAAGGAGACAACTCCTCCTTTCTATTTCTTTTGTTCTTCTCAAGCCCTGAAGAATTGGATGCGGGCTGTGCACTAGGAGACTGCCTGTTTTATAGACTCCTCTGATTCAAATGCTAAGTTTATCCAGAATACTCTTACATGCACATTCTCAAATAGTGTTAAATCTGGACACCCCAGGCAAATAGGGTTGATATGTTAAAATAAACATTATGGATTTCTTCTGCAACACTTTTTGTTTACCTGAGAAAAGAGGACTGTATCCAAAGTGTTAGTTATTTTTTAAAAAAAAATGTATTTGAACATCTTTTTGGACTGTGTCCAAAGCGTTTCCTTTAAAAAAAAATCCTGGTGTAATTTGTGAAATTGACATTCTAGATTCAGCTGTGATGAACTCACCTTTCCTATTTTTGATTTGTTTGTGCATTCCAGGCTATCTCTGGGAAAATTATTCTGTTTTCTTGTATTTTAGTGACCTTCTTTCCCAGAAGTTTTACCATATACACTTTCAAAAAAAGTTAAAATTTCTTGTAAGAATCCCAACTTTGATATTTCATAATCTTATTTTATTTTTTGAAATAACAAAGTGAAGCTGCATTTTATTTTCATGAAATTACCAAAAGTCAGGTTAAATTGGAAATCAAACAACATCTACCTTTTAGCTAATTCAGTTCCATGAACTTGTACATTTTGAGAAAAAAGTGAAACTGTTAACAAAAATTACATTGGAAATAAACTTCAAGTATATTAACCTTTACTATATACATTATCACATGTACAAATTTGTAGACAAAATATTTTTTTAAAAAGGAAGATACGATTTGGCAGTGCTTAGTCCTAGGTTGGAATTCAGAATATTTAGTTGTCTATGTGTTTTTTTCTGTCACTGTCTTGCTGTAAGACTCTGGCAAAGTCACTCTAATATCCTTCAGCTTCTTTTCATGCTTGTGAGTAAAATAAAACTGTTCTCGCTCCATTCTTGCTACTCAATAATAATAATCCATGTTTTGATAGCATCAGTATCACCAGGGAGTTTGTTAGGAATAGAAAAATCCAGGCCCCTGACTTACTGAGTTTTAATCTGCAATTTAACAAGCTACCCAGGGCATTCATGTGTGATTTAAGTTTAGCATACACTGAGCTACATTAGTAGTTTTGATTCGGTGCTAGACAAAGTTCCACAAGTCTGTGAAACTTAATAGGCCTCTGCTGTGGGAAAGGTAAGGGCCTAATAGATACCATATACTGTTTCTAGGCTTCAGGTAAAACAGATCCGTGTGTCTCTCTTTAACATTTTGTCTCTCTCCAAGATCTTTTCTGAAGACAGATTTCTACTTCTTACATATACCAGGGCCAAAAAAATAAAGCCTATGAAGTAATGAGAAAAGTATTATGACAAAGATGATCTCAGATAACTTTATTCTTCTGGGAAGTACAGAGGTCACAAGACAAACTTTAGAATTGCTTAAAACTCCATCTCTCAGAAAGACCATAGCTATGAAGTCAGTGAGATATCATCCCCTTTCATAGGCCAGCAGGCAGTTTCCTTTGACTAAGCATTCCACCATGAAGGACTGATGTCATTACTCTGGTATTCTCAAACTCCTGTACATTTCCTGGCATGACTTTTGAGCACAAGTTAATGCAGCTTAATTGTCCAGATCACCCTGGTTTGTGATGTTCCTCCCATTTTCCACCTCTTTCTCTCAAAACCCCAGGCTTTTATTTCTTTTATTTTCTGAAATTACATTAGTGAACTCCTTCTTAGGAAGCACTTTATTATATTAAATAGAGTGTAACGAAGTAATATGAATGATGATGAACAAAAGGAAAAGCATCTTCCTTGATTTTTGAACCAGGAAAGATTAAGAACTTCAAATGACAATTTGATTTTCTCTAAAAAGAAATTTCTTTTGTATTTCCCATTAAGCTTTCTAATTAATTTAGTAAAAGATTCTTGTAAACCCTAAAGACAGAACTCTTGGCAGTCTGAAAACTACCCTTGTCTTCCCATGGGAGATATAATTCAATTACTTTATGTAATGCTTTCTAATAAATCATTCTATATATATCCAGCCACAGGACAGAGAGGGAAACAACATTGTTTCTATGCCACTCCCTATGGAATTCTGCATTTACATTCTGTAAAAATTACTGTAGGACCTTCAGAAAGTCTGTGAAGTGCCCTTGGATATCCATACAGAGTTCACATTTTCAGCAAAGGTAGAACAAATATCAGAATGGCATCTATGACAATATATATTAAGTTCTATCATTCAGGTGAGTGAGAAAGATAACCATCTGGGTCCCAGGCATTATTTGAGTTTTATACTCAAGAGCACAATCCATTTCTTATTGAAAATGACACTAATTAAACTTTCAGGTAATTTTCACAAATCTTTAATTTTCCATTGGGTACATAATATGAATGTAATCTTTATTGTTGACACCTATTAAAAATCACTAAATATTTACAAACATAGGTATCAATTGATGACAGATTTAGAAAATTATAACCTTTCAAGGTAAAAAGCTAAGAAAGTATTTCATGTTTATATATACATATAATTATCCCTGAGGATGTAATAACTTAAGACCCTAGTGTACAAATGACTCAAGTTTGTGCATGTTCTTTGAGAAATTGTGTCAACAGCACATTGAGGGTTCTTTTTAAACAGTTTTATTAATGATGTCATAACTTACCATAAAATGTTTCTCAGAAATATAGATCCAAATCATTTAAGTTGACATTATATTAGAAAATGATGTCATATCATGTTTACGATGTAAGCTTTCTATAATGTTAGTACATATACAACCTAAAAAATAAAAAAGCATATAGTATGGTATGATAGAAAATAAGTATACAGAGAAATAAATTTTCTACCCAAGGCAAAGGCAAAGTGACTGCAATAGGTACTAACAAGTTTGGCCCCAGAAAGGAAATGGAAGAAGTGAAGGAGGGCATGTACTGAACAGCTATCATGTGCTGGTCACAGTATCAGTTTGCTTTCTTTACATTCTTTATTTAACTCTCACAGCAACCTGTGTGAGGTTGGTAACTTTATCACCATCTAACAAATAATATACTTATAATAAATAGGATGACATTGTTGTATAAATAAGACAACTTTAAAAATATTTTGAAACCTAAATGTAACAAAAAAAAAAAACTATTACCCAGATATCTCTTTTTATCACAGAATTTCTATGCTTCTAAGATTATAGGTATTAGAAATACTTGACATAAGTTTGGATTAATGTGTGGGAAAACGAAAGATTACAACTGGGGCTGGGGACATGGCTCAATTGGTAGAGTGCTTGCCGCACGTGTACAAGGCCCTGGGTTCAATCCCCAGGACCACACACAACACACACAAAAAATTATAATTACTATTATAAATGTTTTAGATTTATTAGAGGGACATAAGACAATTGTGAGATATCTGATTTAATGACGTAATCAAACCTACATAATTCCTTTGAGAGTTAATGGATATCCTATTAAATCATGTCCCTGGAGAGTAGAGTTAAATTGGGGCTGATTGTGGCAAACTGGGACATACCATGAATACTAAGGGCAGTGATCCCTGGTTATATTATCTATAGAGGAAATTTGCTGTATCATTTTCATTAGGAGGAGGAAGAGTTGTCTAGTAGGGTACATATTTTAATAAGGCCAGATAGTTTCTTTTTTTGAAAAGTCAACAATGGAACATTTGACAGAAAATTTCTGGTAATCAAAAGTAAAAATCCTTTATCACTATAAACATATTTTGTTTCTTGGAAGAAAGAAATATCATAAAAGCTTGCAGATTGGTTCCTTAAAATAGTTTTAAATAAGCATAATTTTAATAAAGCAGTCTTACCATTAATAATCACATTTTATTCTCTGTTTCCTAATGTAGGACTGCACATCAATTCCTTGTATGAATGGGGGCTTCTGTCAGAAGTTGGTTCATGGATTTACTTGCATTTGTCCACACGGATACACTGGTACACACTGTGAAAAAATCATCCATAGTTGTCCTGAGCCTGATCTAAATTTGGTCCTCTGTCTGAATGGAGGAATTTGTGTTGATGAACCTGGACCCACTTTTAAATGCAGGTCAGCTTTTATAATTTTCAGAATTAACTAAGTATGTATATGTTTAAGAGTGTACTTTGAAACATGGATATTAAGTTTACATTAAGTTTTCATCTTAAATATATATAATCACAAGTTTGAAAATCAATGTTTACCATAAGGCATTAATATATTTTCCAAATTCTATTTATTCATATCAATGCCAGATTTCTTATTTCCCTGTTGAATCACATTTTAATAATAAATGTTTCATATCTCTTCTCTTTCCTGGAAATGGGTTATTAATTTATAAATGTTTGACATTTATACCATAATGTTTAGCCAGAGATTTCTTTCTGTTACTAAAATACCTATTTTCTAAGACTAGAAGGAGATAACTAAAATTTTTGAGTTATAAAGGCAAATTCATGTATCACTGCATTTTATTTATTTATGTATTTATTTAGTTGTAATTGGACACAATATTTTATTTTTATGTGGTGCTGAGGATCGAACCCAGGACCTCGACATGCTAGGCAAGCACTCTACCGCTGAACAACCATCTCAGACCCTATCACTGCATTTTTGAATGAATTATTATTTAAGAAATAGTTCTTAACTTCTTTGGAGATGAATTTTAGTTTTCTTAGCTTTATGATCATATAATGTATGTAATTGGTGTTTTAAGAATTTAGCTATCTGTTCAATTATAATAAGTGAATTGAACCCAAGTATTAGGAAAAAAATACATTTTTACCTCTATTTTTTCTACTTCAATCTAATGTGTGATAGGCTGATATTAAGTTAAAATCTGCGAACAGCTGTGTTTCTGTCACAGTATCTTAAATTGTTGACAGTTTTACCATGTATAATTTAGTAGTAATAGTTTACTAGTAAAGCATATCTGTTATTTTTATATTGCATCAGTTATTTATCCTTTAGAAAATGTATTCTGTCTTATATTAAATAGTGCCACTACCATATTTTCTTTGTTCAATTCTAGAGTATATTTTGCCCATTTATTTATTTTAATCCCTGCTATAGCTTTTTTTTTAATCTCTCATAAAGCACATAGGTAAAAAATTTTGCATAAACTCAAGACTACTAACATTTCATATAGCATATGCAAAACATGTTTATCCTAAAAAATATTATTAAATATGTATTGCCTAACATGCCATCTTCATTCGGTATACATTCACACATACGTACACACACACGTGGGTACACACTTATGTGTATGTGTATATGTATGTGTGTGTGATATTTATAATCCTACTGTCTCTCATGTATCTTGTTGTTTTTAACATATATGTTTGTTTATTGTACTTTGGTAGTTTGATAAAAAGTAGAATACATTTTTAGTACAAATGGAAATTGTATGAAATATATTTATAAAAATGACAACTGCAAGGGTCCTCAGGATTATAACCTAGAAAGTGTCTGGATTAAGCAAATAAAAGCAAAACAAATATTCATCCCAATGAATGCAATGTTATAAATCAGGTTTCATCCATGGAAATCTAATTTGTTCAAATAAAAATAAGCTCCTAGATTTTTATAAATATTACTTTTAGGGAAAATATTATCTATGGATTAGCTAGGCTGACCTTTCTTGAAGCATAAATCCAGTGGAATTCAGATTGCTTCTCTTCCTGGCACATCTCCCAGGGACAAGCATAGACATTCATTACACTACAAGGTTATTCAAATTGCATTTAAATTAGAGTCATCTGTCTCCAAAAATTTCACTGTTGATTCAATGTGTCTGAAGGCCCCTGAAAGACTGTGAATGGCACTGCCCGGGAGGTGCAGTTTCTACAGGGACTTTTATACTTCACTGTGCAGAGTCATCAGGGTGCAAAGCAAACACCGTCCTTACTTTATTCCAGAAAAAACTCAGACGTTCTGGGAAGGAGCATTTTACAAGTTAAATCACTAAATGTTTAGATGTGTTAAAGGTTATTCAGCTATGTTTATTTAAAGTCATAATAAGATAATCAGTTTTCCTTTACTTAAAAAATGAAAATGCACTTTGCATTTGGAGTGCTATTTTGCATTCTACAAATGGAATCAAAAAGAAAGATCTCATTCTTAAAAATCTGGGAAAACATTTTGTTACTATCTTTTCATCCTAATTTTGCTTCAAAATTTGTACAGATCATAATTATATGTGATATTCCTATTTTTAGACTTGCTAAGGTTTGTTTACCTTCTACTGGAAAAATAATTATCCAAACAAAACTTCAGATTTTTATTCTGGTAGTTATTTTGATGCAAACTATTATATTAAAATATTTAAGCCCTCAATGAATAATAATATAGAATAATATTCTATAGGACTGGTTTCTTACCAACGATTTTAGGAGGACCAGTTTTCTTCCAGCATAAATCTTATGATGAATCACATTTAAAAAGAAAAAAGATTGGGATACACTATCCCCTAAAATTCCCTAGCAAATTGGAAATTGCCAATCTAAAGTATTTCTGTGTTGCTGGCTTTGAGTATTCATTACAATGTGGTGAAGTGCACATTTCTTAGATCTTTGAAGTTTATACAGTAGCTGTGTATATTTTGTTTTAATCTCCATTGTTGCAGAAAATAAAGCAGGGTCTATTTTTATAAATGTTGTATATTTTTAATTCATTTGATTGACTTTTTTCATGGAAGCTGACATGACTTTTATTTCTTTAATAAAAAAAATAGGAAATATTCATCCCAATGATTGCCAAATAGAGAACTTAAAATTTACATCCCTTCAGTTGTTTCATCTTTGAAATTTAAAGCGTTTAATCAAAATATATGAAAATTATATATTTATTTTATTTATTTCTTTAAGTCTGGAAAGTTTTGAAAACCATTCTTTTACTTTGTTATTTTAAAATTGATTCATTCATTCTACATTCTACTCTGGGGACAACCATTGCTTCCATCTTGTGTATCACATACTTAAACTTCATGCAGTTCACTTTCGTTCTATATTTATGACATTTTTCATTCCTTCTAAATTCTTAATTTCTCAAACTTTTATTCAATACCCTGAACTTCCTATCCTAAAGAATAGTTATCCTTTTACTTTTCAATCTTTATAAGCTTTTAAATAAGGTCGTTTTAGAGTAACAACTTAACAAGACATATTCTTATCTTCTGTTTACAAAGTAGTTTTTTTTTTTTTAAGAGTTCAGTTTGTTTTTAAAAGTTCTTGTCAGTGGGTTTATCTTTTTTTGTTATAGAATTGTGTAAGTTGACACTGAGTCTCAGTTACTACCATTTTTTATGCCTGCCTTATTAATCTTCTTTGCTGTTACCCTGATCTCATAAAACCTCTCTTGTGCTCTGACTCCATTGGTTAGACTCTTCATTGAGTTATCTCTGTGTGTACAAGACACTTTTAAATAATAAGCCTGACCTATTAAGTAATGGGTCAGATGCATGCATCAGTGCAGAGGCACATCTGTGAAAGCCTATTTTCACTCCATGGATTTTGGCTACTGAAATCTAGGTTGAAATTGCTAAGCAGTACGGTCCACTGGAACATCTTCCTTCTACAATGAAAATTGATCTTCTAGGTTACAGGCACATTAGACTCATAGTTTGATAATTTATAGTTTTCTCATTAAAATATTTTATTATCTTTCTTTGATTATTGTGTGACTGTAACAGTGGTACATAATGATAATATGTTCAGTTTTCTTTCTTTCTTTTTTTAAAATCTTTCTGAAGCAGTAGTTAAATTCTGAAAAATATGGTAGTTTCTATAAGTGAAAAGGAAAGGAAGGGAAAGGAATTAGCTGGCTAAGCCTGAATATATGGAATGTAATATTGATGACTGTAAAATGAATGAACCACTAACATATAGTTAGTTTCCTATTAGAGTAGAAAATGTAAATACTGAAATAAAAACATTAACTGTTTCCAGCAAAGCAAGTTACAATTACCTTTAAATGAAAAACAGTTACTAAAATGTTAGGTATACATTACCACATAACTTTCAAATAAGTTTACAACTGTACTTCAGATGATTTCTGGAGAAATTAAAAGGCGTTTTAAAACTGACTTAATTTTAGTAATGCTTTAGGCAAACTCATGTGGTTAAATGGTCTAGTGAAGAAATATCAATTTAACAATATGCATGTTTAAAATATAAAAAAATAAACTTGATTGATGATGGGAGATTTTTGAAGTCTTTACCATTCATAGATTTTATTTGTTTAAAATACTTGAAGGGCTGAGGGGTATAGATCCATAGTAAAGCATTTGCCTAGCATGTAGGAAGTCATGGGTTCCACCACAGTGTCTTTAAAAACTTACAGATTTTATAAATAATGAAAAGGAGGGAGCTTAGATTTCTGAACACAAAGTAATGATGAGAAGATGAAAATGTTAATTACCCAATTTGATTAGTAAATGCAGTGTGGTCTGAAATATGTAACAAGTATAATATATGGAACAAAATTTATATTTGTTCATAAAATTTTTAGAAAATTAAAAACATAATATTTGATCATTTCATCCCTATTTGTAACCCAAATGTATGTTCCTTGTTGATTTACTGACTTTTATAGCTGAATGAAATAGAGATTACCCCTAGCAACCTAGATATTGCATAGATGAGAAACCAAACACCTAAGAAGGTTGTACTCTGTCAAACACCTAAACAGAAGCCAGAGTCACTGGGAGAGTTAGTATTTGAATTCAGTGCCTTGCTTATTTATTTCCCTTATAGTACTTTTGATTTAAAATAAAAAGAAATATATGCATTGTAAGAGAAGCACAAACAGACATCAGGACTATTCTCTTCTAGAGGCTGTTAAACATCTATTCTTGTACTTTATATCCCAGTGCAAAGTTTAAAGACATTAATGACTTTGTTCAGTTTAATAATAGCTGCTTTCAGAAGTCCATAAGTATTATTAACCATGTGTAACAATTTAATAGCATTTTAATGCATGCAAGTTTTATTAAACCATAAAAACTATGTTGAAATTACACTAAAATCCAAATTAGACTCACTTAGCAGAGGACTATAGAAATAAGTAAAAATATTATACTCTTTTCTGTTGCACTATGTAGATTATAAGTATATAGCAGTTTATAAAACAAAGCGCTGTGAAACAAAGCAAGTTGTTTGTGTTTAATGTGTGAAATCCTGTTTCAGGCAATTTCCCGCCTATGGTGCTTTCTGCCTTTGTCTTTGCAGAGTTCCTTTTGGTTTCCAAAACTTTCCCACCCTCCAGTTGCAAATTTCTCTTCACTCTATTTCTTTTCATATGTGATTCTCCTTGGTCATTGTCTCCGTGTTCTGGAAATATTTCATCTTGTTGCCCTTCTCATTCACTTAAGTTTTATTATCCTTTCTGTACTAAACTGAGGATAATTAGCTCAGACTATCAATGCAGAATGTAAAAGAACTTTTAAATTACACGTTTGATATCTGCCACTATCATGTATTCTTTTTAAATGATACAAGGAAATCAGTAAAAATGAATGAATTTTTAAGTTGAGTATCTCAGTATCCATAAGATATTGCTAAATGAAATATTTGATACAAGTAAGCCTAAGTGAACCTCCCAGTAGCATGCTTGAAGAAGGGTAGATGAATCTGGGAATGTTAGCTCAGCGAGATAGCACTTGCATGTATGTGCAACACGTTGGGAAAGGTCCTTAGCACAACAACAAAAAGAATAAATGTTCTTTCCTTATATGCTTGGATAGAAAAATCAGGAAAGTTGGCTCAGGGAAGTTAAGTAACTGATGATTGTTGTAAGGTAAGGGTACTGATTCTGAAATACTCCATTCTCAACAATCATTACCTTAGGTGCAAATTAAACAATCTTCATACTTGTAATAAGACTCTGGTGTCTTAACAGTCACAGTGACTTACATTATATAGATCTTATATTTTCAGATATTACACAAAATTTACAACTTTTTTTTTTTTGCTTTCTCACTCTAAGAAAAAATAAATTGTCTTCTTTGACTTTATAAATAAATATTATAAGTGACAGGTTAATAAGCAATACCCACTTCCCTTAATAGGACTAGTAATAGAGATATCGTCTTTGGTATTTTAGCACATTATTAACAGTACAGGAGGATAAGATTAAAATTTAAAACATGAAATTATTTTGATTTCTATATGTAAAGTAGCATGATTAAGAGTTATATAATTTTCAAATGTTTATTTTAATTATCAAATTAATCAATAAACCTTTGCAATAGACAAATATAGGATTATACTACCATATCATTTATTTTCAATTTCATTTTACAAATATGAAGATGGCTTATGATCTCCTAAATTTTATAACCTTTATAATTAGCCACTCAACTTTTTAAAATAATCTTTTAAGACAATTGCTAGAATTTCCAATTTTCTTTGAGTGTTTTTTCAACTATATATTTTCATGTTTTAGTTCTCAAAATAATGTGAAGCACTATGTTTTTCATATTTCATTGAAAATATTCTAGGTATTTTAATAAATTAATCATGCTAAAATATGATTTGTCATATAAACATCATAATAAAACATTTAATTGCCATTACATTACTATTTGCATATTTCCAGTTTTTTTATTGATCTAATTTTTTAACACAACAACAGTGAAATGTATTACAATTCTTATTACACATATATACCACAATTTTTCATATCTATGTTTGTATATAAAGTATGTTGACACCCAATTCGAGTCTTCATACCTGTACTTTGAAAAATGATGTCCATCACATTCCACCATTCTTGCTAATCCTCTGCCCCTTCCTTTCCCTCCCACCCCTCTTCCCTATCTAGAATTCATCTAATCCTCCCATGCTCCCCCTCCCTACCCCACTATGAGTCAACCTCCTTATATCAGAGAAAACATTCTGCATTTGTTTTGGGGGGATTGGCTAACTTCACTTAGCATTATCTTCTCCAATGCCATCCATTGACCTGCAAATGCCATGATATTATTCTCTTTTAATGCTGAGTAAAATTCCATTGTGCATATATGACACATTTTTTTTTATCCATTCATCCACAGAAGGGTGTCTAGGTTGGCTCCACAATTTAGCTATTGAGAATTGTGCTGCTATAAACATTGATATGGCTGTGTCCCTGTAGTATGCTGTTTTTGTCCTTTGGGTATAGTCTGAGGAGAGGGATAGCTGGGTCAAGTGGTGGTTCCATTCCCAGATTTACAAGGAATCTCAATACTGCTTTCCATATTGGTTACACCAATTTGCAGTCTCACCAGCAATGTATGAGTGTACCTTTTTCCCCACATCCTCGCCAACACTTATTGTTGTTTGTCTTCACAAAAGCTGCCATTCTGCCTGGAGTGAGATTATATCTTAGTTTTGATTTGCATTTCTTTGATTGCTAGAGATGATGAGCATCCAGTTTTTGAATACTTTTTGAACTGACATTGAAGTTGACTCCTTACACTCTCTCCTCTGCTAGTACTATTGTGATTTCTACTTTTCTTTGTCATTCTACAGACAAAAGAATAAAAATATATTACCTATATTGAGAATTCGCACTGCAGTTTGCTTTTCAAAATATAAATACAAAGAATTAATGTCATACAGTTCCACTTTCTAATCTGTATTATAAGTATTTAAAAAATAATAAGCATACTGCATTGTGTTTATCCTTTGTAGTACTCTTTTCAATCACTGATATATTTCTGATACATCTATATGTCTTACCATTTTAAACAAAAAAAAAACTTCAAATATGTAAACAAAGAATTGAATTGAGCAGAAAATTAGACTATGTCTAAATTTCATAGATTAATCAATTAATCAATGAAGGTAGAGATTTATAGAATCAATTGTAACCCAGAATATGCCACTATTAGAAGCTTCTTTTTTTATTTCAGAAATTTGATACATACAAATTAATAAACTTAAATATGTGAAAAACAATTATAACTGATCTGTGTGGGATATGTTTTGAATGAATTTATGAAAATACGTTTTTTCAGTAAATATAATTTAGTAATTACTCATAGAATGTTGTAACTTTTCCTTTGAATTTCATTTATATGCAGACAGAATAAACTGGACTAGCACTTCTTTTTCTTCAACAGCATACAATTATTTGGAATGTTTAATGTTTGTCCTGTATGAAAAAAATATTGTATGAAAATGTGCAGAATTAAATTTTAAGGAAATCTAACAAGCAATTCCTTTAACTAATGATTGGTCCCCAAATCATAATTTTTTTCAAATTCTGATATTTCTTGGAAGTGAATAACTTTATTAACATAAGGATGCATTTTCTAGAATTTAAAGTTGCAAAAATTGAGATAGATCTTTTTAAAAATGTGGTCAATATCTCATTATTTCAGTAATATAGTTTATGCAAATTGTAAAAGGGGAGTGGTTATTTTAAACATTGTTGAATAGTTCAAGATCTATATGTGTATTTACAATCCTAGATTAATCTGACATTTGCACTTGTAAAAATTAAATATTCAAAATTCAGATGCTTTTCTTTATTTTTTCCAAAATTATAATCCATGTTTTCAGCTTCATTTCACATTTAGCCACATTTTGTGACAAATCATATTCACATTGAAAAGAAAAAGAGTCCCATTTATATTATTGCTTATTCTTATTTATTTTTATTAAGTGAAAAATATAAATCAAAAAAAAATTAAAGTTTCAAATTTATAGGTTTGTCTAAATGCATAATACTTGCTAGTGCAAATGATTGTCCAGGAATCTGAAGGTTAAATAAGGGGAGAAGTTTAAATTTATAATTTAAAAAGCTTGCTATGAAAGAAAAAATCTGAAGATTAAACTGTCCAAATATCCTGTATTTATGTAGGTACATAGATGTTTGAATTCCTGAAGAAAAAGTAAAACTGCTAATGTTTCCTTTTGACACTTATAAAATTTTAAGTTTGCTTCAGTGATTTAAGAGTTTTCAGAAAGTTCCAACTATTCCACAATAAAAACTAGTGTCAGAATATGATCTCTGTCTACCTGATTGGATGGAATTAAACTTTAATGCCACATTCTGCAGTCTAGTTTGGTAGTACTTTTTCATCAGAGACAGTGGTCAGTAAGGAAGGAAAAAAAAATTGCTCATGCTTCTTATTGTCAGTGGGATTACTGTATCTCCTGAGGTCAGGGCATCAGTACATTTACAGCATACTTTAGTTCTTTAGCCATACTTTTTGTAGAGCAATTTATATAGCTGAAAACTCTTCTTGCCTTTCAATTTTAAAAGCATAGCTTTGATTGTTCTTTATCCATAAAAAAAAAAAAAATTCCCAGATTTTTCCAAATATTTTAAGTCTGGCAGAACTGTAAATCTGATAAATAGATTTTTGAAGATAAAGGATTTATTTTATAAGTAGTTTATACAGAAATGTCGGTATGAGTATTTGTGTTATATGTTGTACACATATATAAATGGAGAAAAAGTCAAAAAACAAAGTAAGATAAATAAAAATATCATAAATATTCCCACTTCTTTAGCAATGTAAAGGAATTTAATTTGTTTACATATATACAAAGTTGGCTTTTCTTATCTATGGATTCCATACATATGGGTTTTTTTTTTTGGTTTTTTTTTATTTTTTTTAAATTTTTTTTTATTGGTTGTTCAAAACATTATAAAGCTCTTGACATATCATATTTCATACATTAGATTCAAGTTGGTTATGAACTCCCAATTACATATGGTTTTATCCAACTTCAGAAAAAAATGTTTTCAGAAATAAATGCATCTACTGTACATATATAGATGGTTTTCTTGCCCTTATTCCCAAAGTGTACAGTTTAACAATTATTTAAATTGCATTTACCTTATATTGGTTATAAAAAGTAATGTAGAGAAAATTAAAGCATGCAGGAGCATATGTGTAGCTTTATGCAAATATTATGCTATTTTAAGGAAGGGACTTGAGTATTTGCAGATTGTGGTCTAAAAGACAGGAGTGTCATAGAATAAATCCCCTGTGTATACCTAGGGAAGATTTTACATGTGTGTGTGTATGTGTGTGTGTGTGTGTGTGTGTAGAGTGCACAAGTTTATATTGCTTCATATATTGCCTATTCATTCTACATAGATAACTTTATAAAATTTATTTGCATTGGCATTTTATTCAACAAATATTTAAAAGTGTTTTCAACACAACTTGTATGAAAGACACAGAAATAAGTTAGAAAAATTTCTTAAATTAATAACTTTACACTCTCTTAAGAAAACCTATAAGCAAATGTAATAGTGTGTACAAACAGCAACCTGGAAATGCATAAAACGTCAGCAAAAGAATCAAGTAGAAAGTAACCTACTCTATTTTGTGGAACTTTTTAAGGCTTCAACTAGAGGTGTTCTTTGACTTCTGTCTAAAAGCCTGAGATCATTTTAGGGATACATTTGATATCAAAGCCAAACTGTAAACAATGAAGCAAGGAAATCCTTGGTCATTACGAAGATATCATTGTCATGTAAACAAAAATGTAATAAAATGTAATATGTTGTGACAAAATAGGTTTATTGAGAAAAAGAAACCAGACCCTAATAATATTTGTAAAAGGTACTTTGGGGACTTATGGACTTAATTCTGTAAACAGTGAGAGAGGGTCCTTTAAAATGTGTGTAATTAAGGAAATTCAGTTATCAAATGTGTATTTCATAAAAATGACCTTTGGGAGCAAATTTATCTGGGTAAAGAGATAAAGTACCAAACACTGACCAAGACGAGGGTGATGTGAATTCAGCAGAGATGGTAAAAAGGGAGAAGACTGAGTAAAATTGAGAGTGATAATGGGAGGCAAAATAATTTTGCTATAGATTGAATGTGGGAGTAAAATGAGGAGTCAAGAATGACAACTTATTTTTAAAGCTGGGATGGTTAAATATATCAAAATGCAAAAGTAACCTGAGCACTTATGCAAAAATCATTGTCTCTTATCCAAGTGGGAAGAGATCCTCCATCTCCTGCCTTATTAACTTAGTCAGAATGAGTTGTTAGTTCAAATCCTCTTAACTTAAATGAAGCAAAAGAACCAGGCAGAATGAGTCTTCAAACCAGTTCCACTGAAACATAGAATCTACAAATCTAAAAATATACGTATTAAAAAAAAAGAATTATATGGGAAACACAGGTCTCCCACATCTGTTTCCTTTGTTTTCTGAATTTTTATTTAGATTAATCTACTCACATTTTAAGATTAAAGACCATGTAACTTCACACTTACGGACAAGACTCTGCAAACCCACAGCATTTCACTTTTAAACAGGTTTTTTTGGTATTTCATAAATGTTTCATATGCCTACGGATTGAAAATATTTGTCATACCATTCATTGTTTTTTAGCATCTCTATGAACAAGAAGCTGATGCCCCTTGAAAATCCTTAAGGAAATTCAAACACATAAAAAATTTACAAAAATAAAGGAGTAATTGATGGATTAAAGAGTTTTGTAATACACTAGGCTAAATATTTACTGCATATTTAGGCAGCCACAAGTAGGTATGACAGGATTGTCTTTGATTCCCTTAAAGAAATGAACCTAATAAATGATGTGCTTCTCAATTTGTGGATCAATAATATTTATTACATGGTATTTAATATTAGCATATTATAAATAATATAGTGAATGAAAGACTATTTCACTATTATGAATATATATCCTTGGTTTATTCATAAACTTATATAATGTACATGATGTTAAATAGCTCCCTTAGTCTCTGTTTTGAATGTATAATAATTGGGGCAGGCAGGTGTTACATGGATATTGAAAAAGCCTCCTTTTTAAAAAAGTTAGAATGCCATCTGGCTTATTGGCAACATGAATAGACAGTTTGCACTTGTGGATTTAGAGATCTCATGAGTCTATTGCTTATTTAAGGTTTACATGATGGATCAGGAGATTCATGCACTTTCCTACAGGTACTGTAGTTAAGCTTATTTTAAAAGTCTTTGCAGAATTCTGCATAAAAAGTAAAATTGCACTTTTATATTCATCTTTAATATTATAAATATGACCCTACACTTGGAAAAAAGAAAGTACTTAAGCTTCATTTTCTAAAATTGTTCAACCAGGTGCAAGATATTAAATATACCATTTCTATTATTTATTTTTGGGACATGATATAAACATGATTTTGAGAAAATACTCACAACAGTGAGAATTTTTCTAAAAATTAATTCAATAATTTTTCCTTATAGGTCATGAAAATGTATTAAATGTATTTATTACTTCATGAGGTTATTTTCATATTTTTGTTTTGTTTTGTTTTGTTTGCCAATTCTTGCTATAATTTTAGTGTCCCATTATTTAAAATAATTAATCCTGCTACCTTGGACTCTTAAAGTTTAAGTCTGTTCTTACTATAATATTGACTTTGCTTAATGTTTTCATATGTGACCTCAGTACTTCTCTTTTTCTGCTCAGCCCCCACATAGAATATATTACAATGTTTGGTATTTAGAAGGTACAACTGGCTAATATTGATTGACCTGATTAGGATTTATGAAGCAGAACTCCATTAGATTTTTCTCCTTGTTTGCAATGTCAGAAGTGTTAGAGAAGTGGATGTATTTGTGGCTACCCTGGAGAGTATTATCCACAGTGAAAGTAAAGCTGGTATGAATTCCTCTTGTCAAACTCACCCCACTCCAGTGAAAGTGATAACACTTTAGTTAATTTCTCTAAATACACATGAAGTTGCAAGTCACAAAGATGGTATGTGAGTGAACTTCAGTAATTTGTTTTGGTATCTCTTATGCACTCTTGAGTCACACAAAAATACATGAAGCTTAAATAGTGCCTAGTGAATGTAGGAGACTGTTTATTTTAGTATAAATGTTCATTTTCAAGTCCATACCATTAATTTGAGGAAGACATTTCTACTCTTTCTGGCTACTTGACTATGCAGCATTTGACCAGGATTAAGTTTGGACACTTTGGAACACAGCCTCTGTGAATATCCTCTGTTCATCTATTTCTCCAGGGAAACTGGACACATGTATTAAGTGGATAGCTATTATTTTTAGAACCGGAAACTGAATTTTGTAACAAATAACTTGAGGATATTTATAAATCTGTTTCTCTTTTTTATTTTAAGATGAGGCTTCTCACCATGTCATCAGTGCTGCACTCAAACTCCTGGCTCAAGCCATCTTCCTAAGCAGTAAAGGAGTACAGCACAATCCACTATGCCCATCTCTGCCTCCTTTAAAGTGGTTAGTTGCCCTATCAAATCTCTATTTTTTTCTCCTAATCTTGTAAGAATGTCTTACGTTGTTCTCCTTAATGGGTTTTTAGAAACACTGGTAGTATCTCTTCTAGGAAGAAGGGGGAGGTTGAGGAGAGCAATTAACCAGAGGTTCCCCCCGCCTGCACTTTCTCTTCTACAACCTCTTTCTTCAGTAAGCTTATCTATATCTTGAAGAACAACCCACTCATGGACCTCATATAAATTTGGGGCATTAAATGGATCCTTGAGATAGTGATTCTGCATAAGAAGCTGAAACTTTAAGGCAAACTAACAATAACTGATTACAAAAGTTGGACATGGGATAGGATTTCAGAAATATTTTTGCCTTCTTTATGTCAGTACTGACTCTGTACCTTCTATCTGTGTGTTTGTGCACTTCTTATTTTGTTTATTGCATAAACATTTTTAATCAATGCAGTTTCAGAAGACATTAGTGGTATTCTCCAAATCAGAAGCCACATCTAAGAGTAAAGAATAATTCATATATGTTATCACTGCAACTGAGACAGATGCTTCTCTCAATCATTTTCATTTGTTTCTGTAGATTACCACCTTTCCATAATGCATACACCCTCACTGAAGTCTCTAAGCAATTGCAGATGAGGTCCTCACACATAGTGGATCCTTATGTGTATGTGCTTGTAAAGATTACCACATGATTTTTCTTTGAATCAAAAATGAAATCTAATCTAAAATCCCATCACAACAAGCTAGTAGGGTACTTAATTTTGACCATCATTGGGTTTATTTGTCAATTACATTAACAGAAAGTATCAAAGATTGCGTACACTCAAGAGCAATCAGGGAGACATAACTCAGAGCTAGACTACTTGCCTAGAATGCACAAGGCCCTTGGTTAGATCAAATGCTGTAGAGCCAAGTAGCTAGAAAGAGCAGAAATGTCTTCCTCAAATTAATAGTATGGCCTTGAAAATGAACATTTATACTGAAATAAACAGTCTCCTACATACACTAGGCACTATTTAAGCTTCAGGTATTTTTGTGTGACTCAGAGGCATGAGAGATACCAAAGCAACACACACACACACACATACACAAAAGAAAGAAAGAAAGAAAGAAAGGAAGAAAGAAAGAAAGAAAGAAAGAAAGAAAGAAAGAAAGAAAGAAAGAAAGAAAGAAAGAAAGAAAAATAAAAATTATCCTCTGGTCCTGCCAAATATTTCACTGATGTTTACATGATCGCTAAATAGCAGAGTATCTAAGGGCTAGATGCTAATTCTGAAAGAAAAATATTATTCACCAACTTCAAGATTTTAATTCTCAGATTTCAGTCCCTTGAGATATACAATAGCAGTCCTCTTGGTTATCTACTTCTTCTCTATCTTCAACAGCCTACTTTATCTTGCTCTTCCTCAATGAAATTTATATGATTTATACCACTTTAGGAGTGCCAAATATCATACTCTGCATGCTCAAAATTTAATAAGACAATTTTTACTTCTATCTTTGTAATAGAAAAGGCTAAGGTGCAAAAGAAAATAGATGTGTGAGCAGATATATAGCAACCACACACACACACACAAACATACATACACGAACACAGACAATCATAAAGCAATTAATAACATGGATGCACTCTCTGAAATATAGCCTTAAGTGTTTTCCTTATTCTACAAAGTTCACAAGCTGTGTTTATATAAACCTATATGGTGTAAGCCAGTTGCTCAATTACATTAACAGAAAGTATCAAAGATTGCGTACACTCTAGAGCAATCAGGGAGACATAACTCAGAGCTAGACTACTTGCCTAGAATGCACAAGATGAGACTGAGTGACACAATAAACATGAGATGTACAAGGCTTCTAACAGCAGAACATCTATAGTGTTTTACAGTACTCTTTTTTCATAAGTTGAAGGAATACACTTTAATGATAAAATATATAGTATAGTTAACACATAAATCCTTAATTTATTATCATTAGCAAATATTAGGTACTGTGCATAATTGTATATGCTACATTTTTATATGACCAGCAGTGTAGCAGGTTTGTTTACACCTGGATCTCCATAAACACATGCTATGGTTTGAAAAAGTGCTTTTGAAAGTTTCATGTATTAAATTCTTGGTACCCAGACCATGCATTATGGAATGTATTGGAAACTTTAAATGGCAGAGCCTCAAAATAGACTAAAGAACTAACTGTTAGTATGGACAATATACAATTACTAGATGAAAACAGGAAAAATTCTTTAGGACATTGGAATGGGCAAGTATATTTTGGCAAGACCTCAAAATCATGGGAAACAAAAGCAAATACAGACAAAAGGGATTTCATCAAATTACAAAGCTTTGTAATAACAAAGAAAATAATCAAGAGTACAGAGATTACCTACAGAATGAGGAGAATATTTTTATACTATGTATCTGACAAGAGATTGATAATCAGAATAAGTAAGAAATTCAACTAAATAAATAGCAAAATAACAATTACCAAATTAAAAAATGGGAAGTAGATATAAATAGACATCTTTCAAAAGAAGATGTAAAATGGTCAATAGATACATGAAAAAAATGTTCAACATCACTAATAATCAAGGAGAAGCAAATCAACACTACCTCAATCCATTAAGTATGACTATTATAAAAAGGACTAAACATAGCAAATCCTGGGAAAGATGTGGCAAAAAGAATACCCTTGCACATTGTTGGTGGAAGTGTATATTAGTACAACCATATGGAAAACAGTATGGAACTCACTTAAAAAATTAAAATTGGATCTGCCATATGATCCAGGAATCCACCTCTGGGTATATATCCAAAGGAATGGAAATCAGTATGTTAAAAAGATACCTGCACACCAGAGGTGTTCAAAACAGCACTGTTCATAATCACCAAGAGTGGAAACAACTTAAGTGTCTGTCGACTGATGAATGGATAAAGAAAATGTGGTACCAATACAGAATAGGATACTATTCATTCATCAAAAAGAATGAGATCCATTCATTTATAGCAATATGGATGGACCTGGAGATCATTATGTTAAGTGAAATGAATCAGGCACAGAGAAGAATATTATCTGATCTCATTCATATGTGGAACATAAAAGTGTTGATCTCTTAGAATTAGAGAACAAAATGGTAGTTACTAGAAGACAGGAAATGTGGGTCAAGGGGGAAGATTGAAGGTTAATCAATTGGTATTAATTTACATTTAAATAAGAGCAGAATTGTGGTGTGCTGTTTCACAGTAGGATGACTATAGATAATAATGCTTCACTGTCTTTTTCAAAAAAATAAGTGGACTGGGAATGTGTCTCAGTGGTCTTTGTTTGCCTGTCATGCATGAAACCCTGGGTTTAATCCCCAGAACTGCAGAAAACAAAAAGGTAAAGGTAGAAGAAAAATATTGAAAGTTTTCCCCATAAAGAAATGGTAAATGTTTGAGGAGATAAATATGTTTAACTGTGTAACCTGATTTAAATATTACATAGTATATATGTATATATCAAAAGATTACATAGTAACACATTAACATGCATAATTCTTATGTTTTATGTATTACTTAAAAATAGATTTCAAAAAGAGGTGTGGCCTTGTTGGAAATCTTCCAGATGGAAAAATACTTTTCTTGACATTTTCAAATGTCCTACGTGCTTGAAGGGAATATTCAGACCCTTGACACTCTTTTTATTTTCCTGTTTCTTGGCCATCAGGAAGCAACTTGTTCTATCACTTGCTTCTTAACATGGTTTACTGCCTCACTACTGGCCATGGAATGAATTCTCTTAAACCGTGAGACAAAATAAACTATTTCTTTTTATCTCAGGTAATTTGTCATAGTGATGGAGAGTTGACTAACAAAACACATACATAATATAATGCTCTATGACATGGTGTAACCTATGGCATCACCTGACAAAAGCAAGTTTTCAACTCTTACATTCTTAAGAGACTACACTCAAACACATTGTATTTCAGTGGCAAAAAATTATCCATTATGTGGTAGAAGATTGTGTGTGTGTGTAGCACAAAATAATAGAAGTCTGTATCTCAGTTATTTATCTTGTGTTTTATAGGACATCATGATGAGGAGAATTAGTTATTAGAGTTATCCCATTGCAAGACAGGGAATAAAAAGAATTTCCAAATATGGTTGGATTTCCTCCTTTTTAAAAGATCAACAATATTTCATTATATTTTTATGCCATTTTTTTATCAAGTTATCCATTAATGAACCTTTTTTATTAAATTTTTTGTCTTGTTTTTACATTTTGGCTATTTTAAATAAGGCTGCAATGAACATGGGTACAACTTTGTCTTTAAGATTCGTCTTTTCTTTTGGACAAAAGAAGGGAAACTGCTGTGATGTGTTTGACAATCTGGATGAAATTGAGGACATTATGCTAAATGTAATAAGTAAATTACAGCAGCACAAATATTATATAGTTAATTTTTTATGTGGTGTCTAAATTAAAAAAAAATAGAGTAGGGGAGTAGTTGCCAAGGGCTGGGTTAGGAGGAAAATGGGTATTTGCTCTTTGGTATAGACTTAGAGTCATATATAAGGTAAGTAAGTTCTATGGATGAAAGAATAAGTCCTAGAGACCTGCTGTCCTGTATGTCTTTACATTTAAGATAATCTATTTCATAGTAAATATTTAAATAACAAAAAAAAGAAAAAGAAAGATAGGAAAATATTTTTCTTGACATTTTCAAATTTCAAATTATATAATAAAACAGGTGAGGTATGGGACTTTTAGTAGTTGAACACTGGTTACAATCAATAACATTCACTGTAATATTTACTCCAGAAACTCAAGCCACTGAATTTGAGAATATAAGTAAAATGAATGCTAGCTATTGAATTTAATGTATTTTTGATCAGGTATGTTACAGAATGTAGTTACATCTGCAAGAGTTAATTTACAATTCTCTATTAAAACAACATTTGGTAAAAAGAAAAATTGTCAACTTCACAGTTAAATGTTTTTTCAGCTACTAAAGATATTTGAGGCCTTCAGATTACTTACTCTCTATCGTAAGATGCTTCATATTGTAGCCTTGCCAAAGTTTGTATAGCATTCCTCCTTCTAAATCACAACTGAAATATTATGAGAACATATCAATCAACTTTTTGAATGTTTAATCTGCAAACAATTTAATAGTGTATAATTTACCCAAAATAACTACTAAAATATAGCTTAACATACTAAGGAATTAGGATTCACTCTTTATTACTGGTAAATACAAGGCTTAAGTTTTTAATACAGTTATTTTTCAGTGAGGAATAATTTTCACCTTGGATTCCTTTCATTTATTCTTATAAATTTTACTAGAAGATGATTTTCTTCTTAAGCTCACATGGTCATAATTAGTAATGTAAATATAGAAATATCAGTCTCACTTATTTTTAGCTAAAACTTTTCACATACTAGTTTTGAAATGTACACACATTTCAGTGTGATTACAGATGTAAATATTCCAGATATTTGGAGATATTGTCCTAATATATTAATGGCAAAAGTTTAGGTCATAATTGGTAAAGATCTTCCCTTAATGTTATACAGTACTCCTTGACTTACAGTGGCATTATTTTTATGATAAACCCATTATAAATTCAAAATATCTTAAGTCAGAAATGCATTTCAAATACCAGAAGCAGTAGACACATAGATAGGCACTTTTTAGACATGATGGAATGTGAAAACAGAAAGTGCATTAACCAAAACCTTTGCAACATGGCGTGCTGTTGAGTACCTGTTGTATACCCTCATTACCAGCTCTCTGACTAAAACCTAGTATGGCCCATTACCACAGCCAGCATAGAAAGAGAGATTCATACCACGAACTGCCATCCCACGAACAGACCAAAAAGCAAAATCTGAAGAATGTTTTTTACTGAATCATCACTTTTGCACCTTTGTAAAGAGGAAAAATATCATAAGTGAAGTCACCACAGTTCCTAGACCATCTTCATATAATACACATGCACACAGACACACACAGAGAAATCCTTTGGAAACACTACTTTTACTTAGCTTCTACACATCAGAGCTGAATATGCTCCATAAGTAAATAAATTGTATAAGAGTACGAGCTGTTTTTACTGAATTGAAAACATATTTATATCTATAAAATATTTTAATTTCCCTGTGTTTTAATACTCCTAGTATTAATTGTAAATTTCCTTTTGTAAATTTTGCAAAGTCGTTTTCTCTCACCTTATAACTAGAAATTAATGTTAAACATAAACATTAACTCATCGCATTTTAGCACTTTTTAAATTCTGTTAAGCATAAATTTTCGTAGGCTTTCATTCTCTGGTAGTGTTTTTCAAGCTATGGCTTGTAAACATATAATTGATATCTTATAATTATCCACAATAACCATCTTAATTTCATGTTAACACTTACCAAAATATAAAGTTAATTGTTTCCTGAATATTTAGATTGTGAGCAAGCAATCAAGTACTGACCCAGAATATTACATTTTGTGCAAGATATGTGTGTGTGTGTGTGTGTGTGTTGTGTGTGCATGTGTGTATGTTTACCATCAATTTGCAGTCTAGTGGTAGTGGTATTACTTTCATCATCAGAAGTTAATAGAAAATAATTTGAAACAGACACAGTGGTAATCCCAGGTACTTAGGAGACTGAGCCAAGAGAATCACAAATTTGAGAACAGCCTGTGCAACTTACTGAGACATTGTCTTAAAATACAATTTTAAAAATGGGCTGAAATGTAGCTCAGTGTCACCGCATCCCTGGATTCAATCCCCAGTATTGCCACCAGAGCAACAAAAACAACAAAATACTAATAAGAGAAGAGAAGAATTTGGATACAGTTAATATGTATATTTTGGATTAGATCCAAATTATGTTCACCTGACATCAAATACTAAAGAATGAGGGAATGTTTCACAGTAATTTGATTTTTTTTTTTAATTTGAAACATTGGTCTCATTTTGCTCAGGCTGCTCTGAACACATAAACTCAAATGATCATGCCTTCTCAGACTTTCCAGTAGCTAGTATTGTAGACACATGCTCTCATGTCTGGCTAACAGTAATTTGAATGCCTAAAGTGTGAAAGAATTGAGTCATCATAAGTCAAAAGGTAATACAAATAGCATGAGCTCCACAAAACCTGCATTATGTTGCTGAGTATCATTGTTGTGTTGTGAATAGTAGTTTCAATTCAACTATAATATTGGCCATATAAAATTACTGTTAATTTAATCTTTATTATTCTTGAAGTTCTATAAATATTGTATTAAAATCTTGCTCTGGTTATGTATAGTTTTCTCAAAGTTACTGTCATGTTTTCTATTTACAGTATTTGCCACTTATCAACATGTGTGCTATCTGTGGTTGCATGGAACACCACGGTCAACACCAATTTGAGATAATTAAATAGAAAATCCCAGAAATAAAGAACTCATAAGCTTCAAATTGCAACTATTCTGAGTAGCATTATGAGATTGCATGCTATCTAGTTCTGTAATACCTGAGACATGAATCAATCCTTAGTCCTGTGTATCCATGCTGTATAATTAATTTGCCCCTCAGTCACTTAGTAACCATCTCAATTATCCAACAGATAATTTTTGTATTACTTATTTTCCTTAATAATTATTCCAAAGTTCAAGAGTAGTGATGCTGGCAATTTGGATATGACAAAGAGAAACCACAGAATGTTTCCATTAGGTAAAAGGTACAAGTCCTTCACATAATGATGAAAGAACAAAAAATGTTGTATGCTGAAGTTGCTAAGATCTGCAGGAAGAACAAATCTTCTATTAGTAATTTTGTTGAAAAAAAATATGCCGCAGTCCGGCTGCAGCAAAATAACAAGGGGGTGACGAGCAACTTGTGTACACTGATACAGCA
Organism: Marmota monax; assembly: GCF_021218885.2. Lineage (NCBI taxonomy): Eukaryota > Metazoa > Chordata > Mammalia > Rodentia > Sciuridae > Marmota > Marmota monax. Next base: position 5,170,277 of record NW_026695220.1, on the reverse strand, counting down.
GGAGTGGGAGCCATTTATTGTAGGATAGTAGGGGTATATATACATTCCACACAGCTTATCTTAATTAACATAAACTAGATACAGCAGTCAACCAATAAGGAATCTCCACACTTAATGGCTCGCTGGCGTTACTTCACAAACCACTCCCTCTGGCAAAATGCCAGGCACCATCTTGACTTGTTTACAGACCCTAACAAAAATAATTCTTGTGAGTTTTGTTTTCCTACCTTAAACTGTGGAAGTTATACCTACAGTGTATAGTAAGTAATTAGTTAAGAAGGTAAAGGAATATAATCATAGGATTTGATACTATTCATCATTTCAGGAATCTACCAAGGCATTTGGAACATATCCCCCAGGAATAAGAGGAAACCACTGTATTCTTAGTTAAATGATACACTAAAAAATCAATCAATTAATAAATAATCAAATAAATAAATAAATAAATGCAGGGCATTTTAGTATCAATTTTACTAATATATATTTAGTTCTCAGTTTACATTTTTTTTTGAGAGAGAGAGAGAGAGAATTTTTTAATATTTATTATTTTTTAGTTTTTGGCGGACACAACATCTTTGTTTGTATGTGGTGCTGAGGATCGAACCCAGTGCCCCGTGCATGCCAGGTGAGCGTGCTACGACTTGAGCCACATCCCCAGCCCTCAGTTTACATTTTTCTATAGGTTTAAGATTATTTCAAAGACAAAATAAGGCAGATCACAGTTGTAGTCACTGCCAAGAATTAATTCATTACTAATAGAAAGTTGCAAATTGTTTTTTCTAAGTTCCCTCTTTGATTACATCTTTCTGTCAAGTTTATTTTTAAAACGTAGGTATACTTTCAGATAACTCATGAAAATGTTGCTTTCTTTAGTGGATTTTTTTATTATTATGTAAATTTTAAAATTTATATACAACAGCAGAATGCATTACAATTTTTATTACATATATAGAGTACAATTTTCATATCTCTGGTTGTATACATATTATAGTCACACCAATTCATGTCTTCATACAAGTACTTTGGACAGTAATGATCATCACATTCCATCATCATTAATTACCCCATGCCACCTCCCTTTCACTCCAACTCCTCTGCCCTATCTAGAGTTCATCTATTTCTCCCACACTCACACTCCCTATCCCACTATGAATCAGCCTCCTTATATCAAAGAAAACATTCAGCATTTGATTTTGGGGGATTGGCTAACTTCACTTAGCATTATCTTCTCCAACTGCATCCATTTACCTGCAAATTACATGATTTTATTCTCTTTTATTGCTGAGGAATATTCCATTGTGTATAAATGCCACATTTTTTATCCATTCATCTATTGAAGGACATCTAGGATGGTGCCATAGTTTAGCTATTGTGAATTGTGCTGCTATAAACATTTTTGTGGCTGTGTCTCTGTAGTATGCTGTTTTTAAGTCCTTTGGGAATAGTCTGAGGAGAGGGACATCTAGGTCAAATGGTAGTTCCATTCCCAATTTTCCAAGAAATCTCCATACTGCTTTCCATATTGGCTGTACCAATTTGCAGTCCCACCAGTGTATGAGTACCCTTTTCCCCACATCCTCGCCAATGCTTATTGTTGTTTGTATGCAAAATAGCTGCCATTCTGACTGGAGTGAGATGAAATCTTAGAGTGGTTTATTTCCATTTCTCTAATTGCTAGTGATGATGAAATATTTTTCATGTATTTATTGATTGATTGTACATCATCTTCTGAGAAGTGTCTCTTCTGGTCCTTGGCCCGTTTATTGATTAGGTTATTTGATTTTTTGGTGTTTAGCTTTTTGAGTTCTTTATATACCCTGCAGATTAGTGCTCTATCTGATGTGTGAGGGGTAAAGATTTGCTCCCAAGATGTAGGCTCTCTATTCACCTCACAGATTATTTATTTTGCTGAGAAGAAGCTTTTTAGTTTGAGTCCATTGCATTTATTGACTCTTGATTTTAATTCTTGTGCCACAGGAGACTTATTAAGGAAGTTGGGGCCTAATCCCACATGATGGAGATTAGGGCCTACTTTTTCTTCCATTAGACTCAGGGTCTCTGGTTGTATTCCTAAGTCCTTGATTCATTTTGAGTTGAGTTTTGTGCATGGTGAGAGATAGGGGTTTAATTTCATTTTTTTTTTTTTTGCATATGGCTTTCCAGTTTTTCCAGCACCATTTATTGAAGAGGCTATCTTTTCTCCAAAGCATGTTCTTGACAACTTTGTCTAACATAATTGTAGTTTTGTGGATTTGTCTCTGTGTCCTCTATTCTGTACCATTGGTCTACCAGTCTGTTTTGGTGCCAATACCATGTGGTTTTGGTTACTATTTTTCTGTAGTATAGTTTAAGGTCTGGTATAGTGATGGCACCTGCTTCACTCTTCCTGCTAAAGATTGCTTTAGCTATTCTGCGTCTAGTATTTTTCCAGATGAATTTCATGATCGTACTTTTTTCCTATTTCTATGAGAAATGTCATTGGAATTTTCATCAGAATTGTATTAAATCTGTATATTGCTTTTGGAAGTATGGTCATTTTGATAATATTAATTCTGGCTATCCAAGAGCAAGGTAGATCTTTCCATCTTCTAAGGTCTTTGAATTCTTTCTTTAGGGTTCTGTAATTTTCATTATATAGATCTTTCACCTCTTTTGTTAAGTTGATTCCCAAGTTGTTGTTGTTGTTATTGTTGTTTGAGGCTATTGAGAATGGGGTAGTTTTCCTCATTTTCCTTTCTGAGGATTTGTTACTGATTTACAGAAATGCCTTTGATTTATGGGTGTTAATTTAATATCTGCTGCTTTGCTGAATTATTTTACTAATTCTAGGAGTTCTCTGGTAGAACATTTAGGGTCTTCCATGTATAGAATCATATATCATCAGCAAATAGTATCAATTTGAGTTCTTCTTTTCCTATGTGTATCACTTTAATTTCTTTTATCTGTCTAATTGTTCTGGCTAGTGTTTCAAGAAGTATATTGAATAGAAATGGTAAAAAGGGCATCTCTGCCTTGTTCCAGTTTTTAGAGGGAATGCCTTCAATTTTTCCCCATTTAGAATGATGTTGGCCTGGGGTTTAGCATAGATAGTCTTTATGATGTTGAGATATGTTCCTGTTATCCCAAGTTTTTCTAGAGTTTTGAACATAAAGGGGTGCTGTATTTTGTCAAATGCTTTTTCTGTGTCTATTGAGATGATCATATGATTCTTGTCTTTGAGTCTATTGATGTGATGAATTACATTTATTGATTGATTTCCATATGTTGAACCAACCTGGTATCCTTGGGATGAATCACACTTGATCATGGTTCACGATCTCTTAAATATGTTTTTGTATTTGATTTGCCAGAATTTTTGCATCTATGTTCATTAGAGACAATGATCTGAAGTTTTCTTTTTTTGATATGTCTTTGCCTGTATTTGGAACCAGAGTGATATTGGCCTCATAGAACGAGTTTGGAAGTGCTGCCTCTCTTTCTATTTCCTGAAATAAATTGGAGAGTATTGGTATTAGTTCTTCTTTAAAGGTGTTGTAGAACTCGGCTGTGTATCCATCTGGTCCAGGGCTTTTCTTGGTTGGTAGACTTTTGATGGTATCTGCTATCTCATCACTTGAAATTGATCTGTTTAAATTGTGTATATCATCCTGATTCAATTCAGGCAAATTATATGACTCTAGAAATTTGTTGATGCCTTCAATAATTTCTATTTTATTGCAGTACAGGTTTTCAAAATAATTTCTAATTATCTTCTGTATTTCTGTTGTGTCTGTTGTGATATTTCCTTTTTTCATCATGTATGTTAGTGATTTGAGGTTTTTCTCTCCTTTTCTTTATTAGTACAGCTAAGGGTCTGTCAGTTTTATTTATTTTTTCAAAGAACCAACTTTCTGTTCTGTCAATTTTTTCAATTGTTTCTTTTGTTTCAATTTCATTGATTTCAGCTCTGATTTTAATTATTTCCTTTCTTCTGCTACATTTGGTGTTGATCTACTTTTTCAAGGTCTTTGAGATGTAGTGTTATGTCATTAATTTGTTGACTTTTTCTTGTTTTAAGTAATTAACTCCATGCAATGAACTTTCCTTCTAGAACTGCTTTCATAGTATCCCAGAGATTTTGATATGTTGTATCTGAGTTCTCATTCACCTCTAAAAACTTTTTAATCTCCTCCTTGATGTCTTCTGTAACCCATTGTTCATTCAGTAGCATATTATTTAGTCTCCAGGTGTTGGAGTGGATTTTTTAAACATTTATTTTTTAGTTATAGGTAGACACAATATCTTTATTTTATTTTTATGTGGTGCTGAGGATCGAACCCAGTGCCTCACACATGGTACGCGAGTGCTCTACCTCTAAGCCACAACCCCAGTCCCTGGAGTGGATTTTATTGCTTATTTTTAATCATTGATTTCTTATTTCATTCCATTTTGTTCTGATAGAATGCAGGATAGTATCTCTAATTTTTTATATTTGCTAAGAGTTGTTTTGTGGCATAATATATGGTCTATTTTATAGCAGCATCCATGTGCTTCTGAGAAGAATATATTTTCTCTTGTTGAAGGATGAAATATTCTATATACGTCAGTTAAGTCCCAGTTATTGATTTTATTGAGTTCTCTAGGTTCTTTGTTCAGCTTTTGATTGGAAGATCTATCTAGTGATGAAAGACGTGTGTTATAGTCACTCAAATTTATGGTGCTGTGGTCCATTTGACTCTTGAACTTGAGAAGAGTTTGTTTGATGAACATAGCTGCTCTATTATTTGGGGCATATATATTTATAATCGTTAAGTCTTGTTGGTGTATGATTCCTTTGAGCAGTGTGTAGTGTCCTTCTTTATCCTTTTGATTGACTTTGAAGTCTACTGTATTTGTTATGAGAATGGAAACCCCTGCTTGCTTCTGCAGTTCATGTGAGTGGTACGGTTTTTCCAACCCTTCACCTTCAGTCTGTGAATGTCTTTTTCTAAAAGATGTGCTTCTTGAAGGCAGCATATTGTTTTTTTTTTTTTTTTTTTTTAATCCAATCTGCTAGTCTATGTCTTTTGATTCTTGAGTTTAGGCCATTAACATTCAGGGTTATTATTGAGACATGATTTGTATTCCCAGCCATTTTTTTTTTTAACTTTTGGTATTTAACATGACTTGTTTTCTCCTGTGATTAGATTTTCTTTTAGTGTAATCCCTACCTCTGCTGATTTCCATCATTGTTTTTAATGTCCTCTACTTGGAATATTTTGCTGAGGATGTTCTGTAGTTCAGGCTTTCTAGTTGTAAATTCTTTTAACTTTTGTTTATCATGGAAGGTTTTTATTTCATCATCAAACTAAAGCTTAGTTTTGCTGGATATAAGATTCTTGGTTGGCATCCATTTTTTTTTCAGAGCTTGGTATATGTTTTTCCAGAATCTCCTGGCTTTGAGGGTCTGGGTTGAAAAATCTACTGAGATATGAATTGGTCTCCCCCATATGTAATCTGATTCCTCTCTCTTGTAGCTTTTAAGATTCTATCCTTATTCTTTATGCTAGGCATTTTCATTATAATGTGCCTTGGTATAAATCTGTTGTAATTTTGTACATTTAGTGTCCTGTAAGCCTCTTGTATTTGGTTTTCCAATTCATTCTTCATGCTTGGGAAATTTTCTGATATTATCTAATTGAAGAAACTGTGCATTCCTTTGGTTTGAAACTCTGTACCTGCCTCTATCCCAATAACTCTTACATTTGGTCTTTTGATACTGTCCCATAATTCTTGGATGTTCTGTTCATGGTTTCTAATTTTCTTCACTATGTGGTCAAATTTATTTTCTAGATTATATACTTTATCTTCCTTATCTGACGTTCTTTCTTCCAAGTGATCTAATCTGTTGGTTATGCTTTATATTGAGTTTTTTATTTGATCTATGTATCCTTCATTTCAAAGATTTCTGTTTTTGTTTTTCAAGGTCTCTCTCTCTCTCTTGAAGTAATCTTTTGCTACCTATATTTCCTCTTTTATCTCATTGTTGGAGTGATCAATTTTTGCCTATATTTGCTTATTTAGGTCATTCTTTAATTCACAGATCATTTTAATTATGAATCTCCTGAACTCCTTCTCTGATATTTCATCAACTTCACTGACCATAGGTTCTGTTATGATAGTGTCCTGGTTTGTTTGGGGCACTTTCCTCCCTTGTTTTTCCTCATGTTGTCTATGTGTCTTGCTTTGTTGCAGTGTAGGTTAAGGGTATTACAGTTTCTTCCCTATATTCTTGTAGCAGATTGTCTGCACCTAACCTTGATGTTGGGCTTCCAGAACCTGCTGGTCCCTCAACGGATGCTACTGCATCCTGAGTCTGGGTCCTGCATAAGGTGGAGTAGGTGGCTCTGTGCCACTGGGCTTGACCTCCCATGGTAGTCTGATTATAGGAAGGGGTGGTGCTGTGCCAAAGGCTAGGCTCTAGCCTGTTTAGTAGATTTCTATACTGTCATAAAGTTTCATAGATTTGAGTTTTCTTTTTTCAATTAGTGGAAAGTTAAAATTCTTGATGGCACATATTTGTCCTGATGATCTTTCTGTACAAACTCAATAGAGCAAAGTCAGGAAATTCTATATCCTAATAAATGTTCACTCTGTGTGTGTGTGTGTGTGTGTGTGCATGCGCGCCTGATCATACATGTGTTTTAATTTCAACAACATTTACTTATCAACTTAAAAACCAATGAACAGAGTATTTTGCTGAGTGACATTTGAAGGGTTTGACAGGGTTTTCAAGTGCACATACTTTACTGGACTGCAGCTGACAGAGACTGGGTGTGTTAAATTTCTTTTGCACATTATGCAAAACAATGAACTGTGATGAAAAGAGAAGGGAAAAAGCTATAATCCATGAAAACTCTTTTTAGGCTTTCACTTATAGAGGAGAAGAGAAAATGAACAAAAAGAGAATAAGTAAAAACTAATATTTTCAGTATGTGAAAAACTGCATATAAGATACCAATCATAATTTCATTAAGCTAAAAATAAAGCAAATTGTTTTAAAATTTTGTAGGTATGCCCCCTTTTCTCCTTCAATTTTCATGCTTATTCTAGTAAGAAAAAAAGTGAAAAAGAAAGAAATATAAAGGGAGACTAATAAAGAAAAAAATGTATCTGGATAATGTGCTATTTTGTTCTTTCTTCTTTCAAAAGAAAGATACCAGCAATGTTTGTTTGAAATGATGTCACCTTTATAAGTTAAACTTTACACTGATGAAAAAGTTGAGAATAAAATTTAATGATGTTTTATTTCCTCTGTCTTCATTTTACTTTCAAGAAACAAGCAGGATGTAAAATCTTCCTATTTCTGTTATTTAAAATCTACAATGGTTGATTATAATTTAGTTTTACATTTACTGCCCCAAAACCTATATTAGAAATATCACTTACTGTATTCCATTTCAATGTACTTGTTTACCTTGAAAACTAGTCATAAGAAAATATTTATTGTCTTCTTTCCAGTATCTTAACAAAAGATCACTAGTTGAAAATAATGTACTTATGATTTTCTTTTTCATATATTATGATTAAACTGTTTGAATTTACATATGATGTTTAATTTGAGCCATCATTTAAATGCTAAGCAGCTATTATACTTTGGTACTCTCAAATTTGAAATTAACATAAAGGCTTTATTCTACTCTTTCAGCCATATTTTTGCAGTTCTTAAGAACTTTGTTTTTACTTTTTACTTACAAAACCTTTAAAACAAACTGAAAAGATCTTTTAAGTCTCCTCCAAGATATAAACTTTTTCTTAACAAATATCTAGTGAGGAAATCAATGTGATGATAAATGATTCCTTGGCTGGTTCTTTTTTCCTTTTTTCTTTTTTTGTTAAGGATTTGTTAGCTGTGGTTTCCTCATTTAAAAAAAAATAGGAAACAAATCAAATACTGTTACTTCCTACTACAAGGTAGTTAAAACAGATTATTCACATTTGACTAGGTTTTTGGCATTTAAATATATTGTATAATTTTAGAATTTTTTTGTAGTTGTCATTTGATAATTACTTATTATGTCTTTACTGAAATTCTGCTATGTGCCAGTTAGTGTACCATGAGTTAAAATTGAATGTAGCAAAAGACACAACCATCCCTCAAAAGCTGACAGTCCCAGGGAGTGATATACAGGGAGAGGATAAAAGAGAGAATTCAATATAATATGGTGAATAATCATTTTGACTAAAGTGAGAGTACCATGAGAGCATATCCTATAATGAGAATATGGAAAAATGTCTTGGTATGGATTATAGCTAAACTGTGATATAAAAAAAATATAAAGACAGAGAACACAGAATATTTAGAGTTAGATTGTCCAGTATGAAAGAAAATTTTACATATTTATAAAATGGGAAATACCTTAATATTGATGTAGTATGTGATCATATTTGTGTGTTCATTTCTGTGTGCATGCTCTTGTGTCTCCGTGTGTGTGTGTATGTGTGTGTGTATGTATGTATGAGAAGAGAGAGAAAGAGAGAAAGAAAGGAGCCAGAAACAAAATATAGTCCAAAGCCATGCCCCCACTTCCCATGCCCTGTGACCTTTCTTCTTCATCCACACCCTACATGTTTATAGTAACCACCAGGTAGTCTATTCAAATTATTATTCCATCAAATGTATTGATTCCCTAATGAGTTCACAACTCTCAAAATTTAGTATTGTACTTCTGAACATTCTTGTATTGCCTAATACATGAGCTCTGGGAGCACATTAAGGATTCAAACCCTAACCTTGATCAAACAGAAACATTAAAGAAGAACTAAGAGGACTCATAGGAAATGTAAAAAGTAAAGCACATGATTCAAAATATAGTAAATATCTTTTGAAAGACAAGCAACATATTCCTCTATTTAAAACAACCACTGCAAAAGAGCAAGATATAAAAATGAAACTCAAGCAGCAGAGAAACTACTTTCTGGAAACTACCAAATACAGAAAAAATTAAAAATTAAAGAGAAAGTTTGAAAGATAATTAAGGCAGTTTCCCAGAAAGCATACCTCTACAACCCAAAGATAAACCACAAAGATGTAAAATAAAGGTTAAGGTGATTAAGAAAAATTCACAGTCCAGATCTGATTTATAATATCTTCAGAAAGAGCAGAGTGGAGCAAATTTATAAAGGTATCGTTCAATACTACTTCCTATAATTAAACTTCATGCCTTTGTGTATGGGAAAGAGCTCCATAAGAGCCTGGAGAAATTTAGGAAAATATAAACCCTTTGTAATTTTTTCAAAAAATTAGAGAGAAAAATGATACAGAATGTTATTTTTAAAATTTTATTTATTTATTGTAATTTGTTCATAGCAGCCGAATGTGTTTCAATTCATAGTATACATATACAACATATTTTTTCATGTCTCTGGTTGTACAAAAAATTACCCCAAAAGTTTTTAAAATAACACCCAAAGTTTATGGGAAAATTCTCAAGTAAAACAAAGTCGTAAGTCAAGAGAACAATGATTTCAAAATTTTAGGAAAAACAATTTTAATGTTTTGTACCACTGACACTGCCAATGATATGTGAGAATGAAATAAAGCACCCAAACTGTGATGGTTGGTGTCAGGAGAATGCAGGTGATGAAAATGGGTCTTGGCCTTGACCACTCACTGCCCAACTGGAGAGGAGGACCACAACACTGACCACGTAGACTACAGACTACCAGAGGAAGGGGTACTCCAATCAGTTAACTTTCACTGCTGGTGAACTGAGATGAATCTTCTATATGTTTCAATATTGGAAAGCATGAGAGGAATAGTGGCTTCAAGAGCAATGGGAATTTATATGCTATTGCCAAACATTGACCCCCAGACAAGGAACAAAGGTTAAGAGTTATAGCAATAAATTGAAAGTCAAGAATCAGTCAGCAAACCATCTTGCCAACATATAAAAAAGGTCTCCTCAGGGTTAGGTCAGAGTAAGCTGGGTTATCAAGTTCAGGATTTATCATTACTATGTCCCAGCTCAAAATAATGCTAAAGATGTAAACCAGGCACAGCCTACTATGCCAAGGTCAGGGTCTTAGGGAAGGCACAGTTCAAAAAAGTCACACTGGGAAAGCATTTGTAGTTTTGAAGATGAATGCTAGACTTAGAGATTAAAAATGTTCAGATGTTCTGAGAGTTAAGACTAGAGTGAGAACTCCAATAACCGGAAATCAGGTAAAATCAGGGGTCCCACTATGATGTCTAGGAGAATATTACATTATACAAAGTAGAAAAAATATTTATGGCTAAATGATATTTTATTGGGTATTTATACCACATTTTCTTTATCCATTCTTCTGCTGATAGACACGAAGGTTGAATCCATTTGGGGCTATTATGAATAATCCTTAAATAAACATGGGAGTGCAGATATCTTCTTGACATTCTTATTCTATGTCCTTCTATATAAACCCATTAAAGGGTTAAATGGATAATATAATAGCTGTGTTTTTAATTTTTTGGTAAGCCTTCAGACCATTTTTCATAATGACTACTAATTTACATTACCACCAACAAATTTTCCTTTCTCCATAGACATGCCTGCCTTGTTATGTTTGGGTTTTATTAAAAAAAAAAAAAAGTCATCCTAATTGAGTAAGGTGACATCTCCTTGTGGTTTGATTTGCATTTCTCTGATGATAAGTGATGCTGAGTATTTTTTCTTATACGTGGCCATTTGCATGTATCTTTTTGATAAATGTCTAATTCAGGTCTATTTCCCACTGTTAAGCAGGATATCTGTTTTATTTATTTTTTATTGTTTTTTTTTGTTTGCTTGTTTTTGCTATTAAGATGTCTATATTTCTTAAATACTGGGTATTAGCCCTTTGTCAGATGTATAGTTTGCAAATATTTAATTCCATTCTTTAGTTTGTCTCTTCAGTCTGCTGATTATTTCCTTTGCAGAAGCATTTTAGTTTGATGTCATACCATGTGCCTATTTTTACTTTTAGTGCTTGTGCTTTCAACTTTTGCATAAACTTATGTCACAGACTATTTCCCTTATGTTTATTTTCCTTCAGAATTTTATCATTTCAGGTCTTATATTTAGGTCTTTGATTAATTTTGAGTTGATATTTTATTTGGTGAGAGAAAACCCTTCCATTTTTCAGTGGGGGTATGCCCAGTTTTCCCTGCACCATTTATTGAAATTGTGATTTCTTCATTTTGTGTTCTTGGTAGTTTTTACAAAAATCAATGGTCTGTAAGTTTGGGTGTACTCGGATCCTAAATAAAAAAATTCTGGTGGGTCATAATTAACCACTGATGCATTCCTAACTGGTTAACAAAATCACATACCATCAAGCCCTGGTCCATTCCCATAAATTTACAGGTTTTTTTTTCATATACTGTTTAATGATACAATCATTTTATTTTGACAATGATTATGTTTGGATCTACTTGATAAAGCAGTTATGTAAACTGTGAAATAGATCAATAAATTTGAAATTAAAAAAATTGTTCACCACTATCTTGGGTAAAAATTTTTAAAGAAAAGAAAAAAATAAAATATAGAATGAACTTCCTACATTTTAATGATTAGAAGAGAAATGCCTATATTTCTATTAGATAAAATCTTCACATTAGTACTTAAAAATAGTCTCAGTCCATATAAGAGGTGCAATATTTGAGAGATGTTTCTGTGTCCATTGGACGAGATAAATTTTAATTAAAATTCATGAGCTTTTGTTGTTACTGATTCTTGACCCTAAATAGATTATTGATCATTTCTGCAGGTAGACTGAAAGGAAGACATATTCATTTCCTTAAAAAAAAAAAAAAAAAAAAAACCCTGATTCAATGTTCTGAAAAGATAAGTATTTTATTAACTATAAATTGCAAATTTATATTCTACATTCAATTGTATTTAATATTCTTTCAAGTGACACAAATAAGTACCTGCAACAATCTATTTTATCTGTATAACACTTTTAAACACACACACCAACACACACACACACACAGTCAGCAAGCATTGAACATCTAATAACTTATGAGTACCAATCTTAGTTTTTCCAAGAGATATTGTAAACAAGATCTTATGATTCTTTTAAACTAGATGGGCAACAAATTAAACCATCAATTTTACTGTTGAAGAAATGGAATTCCACCTATGCCAAATTAAATGGCATACTCAGAAAGCAGATGACTAGATTTAGTGGCATAATCAATGTTTGATCCACTTTATCATCTTTAGCATCTTCAACTATTTCATATGTTATTATGAGACTAAGCATAAAACTCATTATATTTGAAATGCAAGGTTCCATAATGGTATTATTTTTACTTTTGCACACATTCCTTGGTGACTTTGAAGGTGAGAAAATTATAAGGATAGAAGGGTTTGTAGTTTGTTCACCAATGTAAGAAAAAGGAAACCGAGTGGAGACCAGGGTAAGGTTGAAAACTTGATGCTATTCCTCAACCAACAGAGATTACTGTGACTCAGGGAGTGCACAAGGGATGAGCTTATTCATATCTGGATTGGTGGTGGCCATGACCCCATAAAAGTAATTTTATGTATATTATTGGAGGATTGGTTAATAACCAATCATAAAGCACATTGATTCCCCACCTTGATTGCCCATTACAATTATTGATGAACTTGTAAAACAAAATAGATGCCTTAGTCTCACTTCTAAAAATTTTCATTCAATAAGTCTAGGGTGGGATTAGCATATTGATATAAAAACGTGTAATATTTGAGAAATATTCATACAAAAATGCTTGTTAATTACCTGAGATTTAAATTTAACGGGGCATCCTCTATTTTTATGTGCAAGTCTTATAGGCACAAGGCCCTGAGTTCAATCTCCACCAGTGTAAAAACAACAAAACAACAATAACAAAACAAAACAGATGTTAACAAAATATCTCGTTTGAAACTATTCAGAGGCTCAACAATCCTCTATAAAACAAGTCAAAATTCTATTTAGATCTGTGTCTAATTTTTCTTTTATCACCTTAGCTATTCGCTAACCAATACACTCAAATTTCTGTCAGACCACTTTGATCCCTATTTCTGGAAAACCTTTAAGACTTCATCTTTGCATTTTTTTCTTACTTATGTAAGTATAGCCATAGTCTAAGTAGTTAAATTCTTTGGGTGTGTGCATGCGTTTGGTTAATACACAGATATCCAGGATTATCCTGTTGCTCTCAGAGCATCATTTAAACAAAAAATTTTAACTCCAAATAAGGTATATTTTATATCTTGTCTTGACATCTTTTCCATGAAAAAAATTCAACCAAATTTATAATCATGCAAATATACAGGTTTAGTGTTGCCAATTTAAATTTTATCAAGAGTCTCAAACTTTTTTGGTACTGACACTTCTTAAAATGAATAGATAATAAAATATACCAAATAATTAAATCCTATAAATAATAAATAATATGTATATCTCTCCTCTAAATTCCAGTACCATATACTTATTTTTTCCTATGAGTTTGTTTTCATTCTTAAATTAGTTTTTAAGTTTTTAGCCATACTAATATATATATATATATATATATATATATATATATATATATATATATAGAGAGAGAGAGAGAGAGAGAGAGAGAGAGGATGTAGAATATTTCTTATTTACAGGCTATTTACTAAAATTTTCACTAGGAGGTTGTCAATAAAAATGATTAAGTAATCAAATATAAATTTATAAAATATATCTCTATCCTTAAAATTTCATTGGCACAATAATTTACATTTATTTGTTTCAAAAGTCATTTGAGACTACCATAATGCCACAGTCACTAAAATGAACATTAATAAATATTATTAGCCTCTTTCCAGCATATGAAATATGGACATTTATTAGAGATGAATTATCTAATGATTTAGAAATGATCATAATGTAATGCTTTCTTTTCCTATTTCCCCCTTACTCTCTTAACTGTCTTAAATATCTACCATGTTTATGAAATAATTTCCTAAATGGAAGCCATTTCCATACCTCAAGGTGAAAACATGGATTGAAATGGTTTATTGATGAAAGATAAAATCTAGATTTCATCTAACACATAAAACAAGCATACTAAATTCTGCAGTATCCCATAAGATGGTGGTTCTCAGCTAGTTTCAGTTGCATCCCCTAGGACATACTGCGCTATTTCTGGAGATATTTTTGGATGTTATAATCATGGGAGGTGGTAGCTACGAGTATCTGATGGATACAGGACAGTGTTGCTGCTAGTCCTGCTACAACTGACAAAAAGACCCCCACACCAAAAACTGACTGGCCTCAAATGTCAGTAGCACCAATGTTGAAAAAACATCCCATAAAGAAAGAAATTAGAGAAAACTGTCTATTTCAAGTAAGATTTTTTATGTTGATAATCTTGATAATTTAGTTATATAGAAAATTTCAAGCTCTCTATGATCAAATTGCAAGCCATAAGAAGAGTTCTTGATTTTCTTCTAACTAAATATATCCTAAGCTTAAAATCATTATGTACAATGTATATCACATTACAGGGATACTGTAAAGCCAGGGTATACCTTTTCTAATCCAGGTGGACAGCCTGATGGAAATTTTAATTATTGACTTAGAAATTATATGAACTAAATAAAAAATTATAAATATTCTTTAGTCTTTGGGAATTTAACACTCTTCGAAAAGTTTCTGAATCGGAAAACCTGCCTTGAAAACCTGGGGTTGGTGTATATATATATATATATATATATATATATATATATATATATATATATATATATATATATATGTAAAATTCTCTGGAAAAATTCTAACAAATAAAAGTTAATTATACATATATACATTGTTTTTCTTAGATAATGGTGTTTATGTTTTTAATTTAAGAACTCACATATGTGTTTGTTCTTAAAGATATATTTTTGAATGATAGTATAAAATTTAAGCTGCTTTTCTTCCAGCTGTGTAGATCCTGACAATGTCTGTTTTAAGAATGTAATAAGAGATTTCAAGGTTTCTCTTCATTGTGTGGTTTAATTGTGTATTTCACACATATTTAGAACCACTTGACTCATCAACAGTCTATTTCTTTTAAAACAATTATATGGTTCTTAATAATTTAACTAATATCTAAGCTCCTTATAAATAAATATTTGATAAAAATGTTATTCACATGGATTTTACATGTTTTTGGAAAGCAATGTCTTTTGGTCATGATATTCTGAAAAATATCTGAAAAATGTGACTCCATAGTGATATTTGCTATTGAATGAACCTATAATTGAAAAGTCATTGAAGTGATGAGGATAAAATAGTTACAAAATATCTGAAGGTATACACTTCTGGTTTAATCCAAAAAAAAGGTAACATATATGCCCATGGCAGCATTTGTTTACATTGTAAAACCACATTGTGTAATTAAGGTTGGGTAACTTAAAATACAATCTTGTTTTTGTTTTAGTGGTCTTCTCTGAATTACTTGTTAGAAAAGAGCATTTTTTTTTCATTAAAATTCAACTTACACCATAGGCTTATTTTATATCTCTAAAACAAAATCTTTTGTCTTATTCTTCCTTTTTAATAGTGTCTTGAGGAATTTTGGCTTTTTAAAATTTATATATATATATATATAAAACAATATTGTTGACATGAGAATCATAAAGGTAAGAGAGGGAAGTCTAAAAAAACGATTCACAAGTCTATAGATATGTAATTTCCAATTAATTTGGTACTGCCATAATAAAGAAAAACTATTTTTAATAAATACACTAGGTCAACTAAAAAAAATTCAACTTACAGCTTAATACACAAGGGAGAGTGGAGATTTAGAAGCAGAAGATGTGTTATGTGGCTATTGGGAGAGCTCTGTGTGTGTGTGTGTGTGTGTGAGTGTGTGTGTGTGTGTGTGTGCATGTGTGTGTTTGCACAAATGTTCTATTACTGAGACACAATATACCAAGTTTTTTATTCTTGTTAGTTTGAAGAGGAAGGTCTATAGAGCATACTGTGTGCTGTATATACATTAAAGTTACTCATAAATTATACGCAAATTTAACTCCATATTTATCCTGTGTTTACAGTCTTAAATTGGGCTATGGAAGATCAGTTGAAATGAGTGTGGTTCCTTAAACTAAATATATCCTAATTTGAACCAAATTAATTTTGGAGAAGTACTTGATTAGTCAGTGCTCCTCCTCATCTCCACCCTTCTGCAATTATTTACACAGAAATGCAGTCTTAATGTATATATGCAGGCAACATTAAAATCAGATTTATTTTTCTTATTTGAGAATAAACTGAAAATTATATGACATTGAGGTCTTGACACTCGTTCTGCCAACTGTCTGAAAAAATGTGACTTTGTAGAGATACTATTTCTAACTTATGTTGGTTAAATGGCATGCATGCTAAATATCTTTACTGTGGCTGCTAAGAAGCACTTAAATTAGTGCGGATCCCCCACTAGGCATTACATTGCAAGGAAAGTACAGTTTAAAGCAACTTGTTTTGTAAAAGAAGAGGTAGCAGGGCACAGTAATGGAAAAGGACAGGAAGATTATAAGATGCACTGAAAAGGTCAAACATGTAATCCACATTAATTTGTTGATATTTTATAATTTAGAATACTAGTTGGGAAATTATAAAATATTCAGGGATACATGGTACAGTGTTGTTTTGTTTCTGTTTAAAAATTAAAACAAGAGCAAGTTAATTAAGTTAAAAGAATCTCTCACTCTCTCTCTGATAAAAAAAATCTATTAACTGAACAGTGGGAGAGAATTTAAAAAAGTTCTTTAAGAAGGTCTAAAAGTTCTTCTGCAAGTGCTAAAATTTCATTTTGCTCAAGCAATTATTTCATGTTAACATATAAATTTCTTCATGTTTTTTTCTGCTTATTTTCTGGAAAAAACAGCCTATCAAATTAATTGATTTTTAAGAATGTGAACCTAAAAAGCTAATGTTTATTTTTCAAAAGCTAAATATATTTTGAATCCTCAAGTAATTTGAGAAAAAAAATTATTTATAATCCACAATAATTATTATTTATGATATTTGTAAAGAATATGTTTAAATCTTGGTATGAATGATAGACAAAATTTACTTTCCTGTAAATTGAGGTCTTTTTCTTATTAGTTCATCGCATATTTATTCAGACATAGTGGCTTCTTTTAATCTTATTAGGTAGTATTATATATTGATGTATTATTATACTATCATGTTTTATGATAATGTAAACTTACAATGTAGAATTATACAATTTTGACAGATAAAGACCTTTAAAGAAAGGCTTTCTAAATAAAAATCATCAAACCTATAGCAATCAAGTAACTTGCACAAATTTAAAAAATATCACAACAGAACATACAACACACAAAATTCTTTCCTCCTATTTCATAGCAGAAGTTTTGTTGATGAGTTTTTCTCTATTTTCATTACAGAAGTAGAGTACAATATAGATCCAACCAGTGTTTTTCAGACAGAATTTCTTCGTCATTAATTCTTTCTAAAGCTATAATCATGATGTTAAAAATCCCATCCACAATGTCCTTTTCTTTAACTATTGTATATTTCATATGCCCATAATCCACTTTTAAATGAGATATTAATTTTATTCTTTTACAGTGGTTACATTCCCCAGGTATCTAATTATTTAGTTCATGTTTACTTCACCTGGAGATATCACCCTTGAATTTGAAAATAGATGAGGGTGCAGCTATTTCTTGTCTTTTTGTAGGTTATATACTGCATACCTCTTGAAAAGAGTATTCGGGTAAATGATCATATATTTTGGGTCTTGAAGAGAGGTAATGCCCAGGGCAACATCTTCTTTTAAAACTAACTCACCAAACAGCACTTTTTTTTTTAAAGTTACAGACCTTATTTTGAGTCATTTTCTTTAAAAATTTAGTGGAAAGTACAGAGTTCTCTTATCAACTCATTTCCTTCCATCCCCATTTTTCCTTTTATTGATATCTTTCATTGAGTATATTTGAAAAATATATTGATATATTTGGGAAGACAATTTTCATACATAGTTACTTAAATCCCTGGTCTACATTAGTGTTCAGTCTGTGTTGCATATCTTCTATTTGTATAATGACATATACCCACGATTATGGTATTATACAAAATAAACTGTCCTAAAAATACTGTACTCTTTCAATTCTGCTCTCACCTCAAGGCAAACCTCTGGAAGCTACTGATCTTTTTACTCTCTTGTAGTTTTGCCTTCTCCAGAATGTCAAAGAGCTGGAATTGTACAGTATGTAGCTTTTTCAGATGGTCTATTTTCACTTAACAAAATGCACTTCACTTACCTTCATGTGTTTTTCTGGCTGGGCAACCCATTTTCTTCCATCTTTCCCATACCATTGAGTAGATACAACACACTTCAATTATCCATTCACCTACTACAGAGATCTTGGTTGCTTCCAAGTTTGGGCAATTGTATGAATAAATGAGCTTGTTACTTGCATGCACGTTTGTGTATACATAAACTTTAGATATTTCTGAATAAATTCCAAAGAGTATAATTGCTATATCATGTGATAAGAATGTGCTTAGTTTTGCAAAACTCAAATTGTCTCCCAGTGTAGCTAATACCGTTTAGCATTCCTATCAGCCATGAATGAGAATTCCTATTACTCTATATCCTTAACAGCTTTTTTACTGTGTGTTTTACTTATTCTAATGGTTGCATAGTGATATTTCAGTATTTCAATTTGCAATTTCCTACTGACAGTTTATGAGTATCTTCACATATGCATTTTTTTGCCATCTGTGTATCTTCTTCAATGATATACTTCTGTGAGGTCCTATGCCCATTTTTATACTTTGTCTGTATTTTTTTTATTTTGGGGTTAAAGAAGTTTTGCACTTTTTGAATACCACTGATGAATAAGATAATGCACTTAGAAATATTTTTCCCAGTCATTGACTTATTTTTCATTCTCCTATTCAAGCAACATTTTTTGGTGAGGGACTCATGTTCAAATACTTGCAGAGAAGCAACCAAAAGTAGGAAGGTTTGTTAGTTGTTATTCATCATATCTGAGTAAATTTGAGTAGAAAAGGTGATAAGAAGGCCTGGAGGCAGATGGTCTTTCTCTCTTGTATATACATGACTTCTAGATACTTTGGGCTACTTTCGTTTAATCCCAACAAAACTTGGGGACCAAGTTTTTACAGAATTCTGTGGACATGAAATGAGATATTCTACTTAATTTTGAGTTTCAACTCAAGTGTTACTCCTTTTCTTCCCCCACTGTTCATGAGCATTAATATTCTCAACCTTAAGACACAAAATAAGACCACTATTAGAATATCAAAACACAATTACGGCAAAATAAATTGTTAACCAGCCACAAAGGCATTAGCAATCATCCATGTTCTGCATCTGAGAGGTGCATAAACACATCCAGGATTCTCAGAAACAATGATATTTGGAGTTATTCATTGCAATGAGATTATTTTTAACAATTTCTTTCTAAAAAGCAACATATTAAGTCAACTAGTTAATTTAAGAAGAAAGCACATCATCAGTTATTTAATTAGGTTGGAATCTCATTGAAACTTAAAATGTTATCCTTAAATGTTCATATGCATAATTAATTATCTTTATGACAGTTTAAGATTGCATATTGGCATTGAATAAATACACAATTCATTTTGTAATTAATTCTTTCAAGGTCTTTACTATTTTCAACTCATGGTCATTTTCTCAGATTAAGACAGTCTGTGGTTATTGTTATTAGGCTGATGGAGAAAGGATGAAGTGAATTAGAACACTAAGATTATTTATTTCCCCAGAATATATACAGTCAGAAGAATATTCTTGGTTTATAAAAAGTGCAGTAATTGCAAGTATTCTATGACATAGTTTGTGGTATTCATTACTTCCTACCTTTGTGACAAAGCTTTCATTTAAAAGTAACAACTTTGATCTGATCTCATTGGGAACCTAATCAATAAAAAAAGCCAGTACAAAAATAACAACAACAAAGAAAAAAGAAAACAAAACCACAAACACATATTTAAGAAAAGCCCAGAACATGTTCATTACTTCTTAGTCGGAATGTGATATTTAAAGCACTATAAATGTAGCAAAATAAGGAGTGCAATCTTAAGTACCTTATGTTTCTTCGTCCTTTCAGATGCCATTTATTTCTTTTGGTTATTTAACTTTACTGGGTTCATCATTCCAACAGCATGTTCACCACTAAATTAGGGTCATTGGTTGTTGTCAAGTGCTTTGAGAGTCTAAGGTAGAAAGAATAACAACTGAAATCATGTTATTATCTGGAAGCCAGAATTCCACTTAATACAGAAGTCTGCCTTCCCTATTTTATATCACAATCTGCTATATAATTAGATAACATCTGAAATCTAGCAGGGCTCCTAATGACAGGAATGTTTCTGTCTGACTTCTTAGTCTAGCTAATGAAGCAGAGAAAGAAATTTTCAGCAAGTGTCAACCATTTTAGCTTGTAATACCAACTTGACAGTATGGCAAGTGGCATTCATTTGCTAAGCACCAAAAGCAGATACTATTACTAATATATTTATATTTTTATTTGGAAAAAGTCCAAAAGCCTAATGATGAGATATGTGATGATACTTTAGAATGAACTGTTCTACTTTAAATGTACCACATGTAGACAGCCTTAGTATTTCTGGTAATTTCAAATAATTGCATAGAGACAGCAATAATCAGCAAAAAATAAATACATAAATAAATAAAATAAAATAAAATAAAATTCTCCAGTAAAGAATGAATATCCTTTCAGATAGCTAGAAAATACATTAAATATAATATAAAGAGCTATATTCTTTCATGTGTGTTTTAAAATGGCTCCTTGTATAACCTGAATCACACTGAAAACTATCTTTCTGTAGTGTTACAGATTGGCATAAACTACTGGTTCTGCCAGTATATCTTTTATGATGTAAATAGGGTACCCTATAGCTATTTCCAGAATAATTTAAAACTCATCCTATGGAACTTCATAAGCCAGGGAAATAGGAAAAGCATATCTGGCCAGAAAAACAGGTTTGCTAGATTTGCTCAAGCAATGAGTTTTTAAAAGCTTTGCTTAAAACAACAGAGTATGTCAATTGGCAATATCAGTCCACATATGAGGTTTCAAACACCTTCTTTCTAAGCCCAGGCAGCTGGGTGATTTGTACAATATTTGATTTTTAGTTTGTCTGCAACCCATTTTGACTTAGTAATTTTTGTATTTTTATAAACAATAGCAGTCTTTCAGTAACTCTGTTTTTCTGATAATTTTGCAAGTTGATAATGGTGAAGGATATGGAGAGCTTGTACATGATATAGATGTGTTGTTTTTAAGAAAAAACATTTCTGATAGAGAAGTCTGAGGAAAAAGAAAACACAAAATAGCTTGCAATTATATTTCATAGTTTTGATTTTTTAAGTTTAAATATACTATTTACTACCTTTTCCATATTCTTGTGATGTTTTGAATTTTAAACAAGAATTCATGAAGAAATACCCATAAAAAATGCCTATGAATAAAATAGATAATAATGTTCCTCTACCCTAAGCATTCTGGTCCTGAATTCTAAATTCTAAGCACATGATTAGTCCTAAGAAGATTTCATGGCCTAGAAATATAAAAACTTATGTGGGGGAAAGAAGCAGATGAGCATGAAAAATTTTTTTTTCTTCTTGTCCTGGAATACCTTTCTTTGGTTAGCTTTACTCTTCCCAACAAGAATTTGATAAATTACTATGATCATTTTGTAAAAATAAAAACAAGGAGGTACAGAGAAGTTGGTAACTGGGTGGCTCAACTTATCAGTTGAAGACCTTTGCTTAGCTTAACTACTGTTGCCTTAGAATAAGTTCATGAAGTACAAATATGCAAGAAAAAATCCTGTTATTTGCTGAGAGCCACAGCGAGTCTGTATGGCCCCTGGCACTTTGCCAACAGTATTGATTGACAGGCGAGGCATTACTATCCGCCTCTGCCGCAACTTTTGAGTTCTCGCACTATTTTGGAGTTCTTGTGGGGATTTCCGGGGATTCCCCGAGAGTTCCCATTGGTTGGGGAAGTGCAGGAGGAGGGAGTTCCGTGCTGGCAGCTGGAACCAAATGCCGCAGTCTGGCTGGGCACAATCAGGAGCCACTTGTCAAAAGAAACTAACTTTATTTTTAGAACCACACACGACAAACAAAATAGTCTCTCAGGAAAAACCCTCAGAGCCTCAACTGCCACCACCAGCTTTCCCCAAGCCTCTCTCTCCCACACCAGCTTCTTTCCACCTCCCACAATCCTCCTGCTCTTGAGGCCGATTGGCTGGGTCACGTGGGCGGAGCCAAAAAAGTCCCCCAATGAGCAGCTCCGTGGTCTGAAAGGGCAGGGAAACAGTCCAATGAGCATCACCGCAGAGGAGCCAATCAGCTAGATGTTGCTGGGGCCGAGGAGCCAATCAGCTAGATGTTGCTGGGGCCGCTGTGAGCCAATCATCTGCCAGCAGTTCCGGGAGAGATATTTCCGGCGGGGGGTTCCTGGACGAGCTGCGTGGCGTTCGGGAGGATTCCCCGGGAGCTGTGTGAAGTGTTTTCCAGCAGTTTCAAAAATAAAGTTTGTTCCTGCTTCAGTGGCTCGTGATTTGTGCCCAGCCAGACTGCGGCATTTGGCGGCCGGTGCGGGGAAAGTCTGAAGCTTCGGGGTAAGTGAAATTGCTTGCCCCTAAGGGAAGGTGAGAGAATGGGTGACCATTTTAAAAAACAATGTGTTCTTGTTTTGATTTCTTTTGTGTGTGTTTCAAGCTGCCTATCCCTAGAATTTTCTCAGACAGATTGGGAAAAATGGTTGGCTCAAGGTTTGAAGTTGTTCGCCCCTGAGGAAGAGATAGAAATAGACCACAAATGCACATATCAAGAAAATAGGAAAATTGATACAACGGTTTTTTGTTCCTTTTTTGTTTCATTCTGTTTCGGTTTTGTTTTGTGTTATCTTATTGGGTTGCGTTATCTTTATAACAGATTAGAAATTAGTAAAAAACAAACTGAAAGAGTGTTAAATAAATTGTTAGAGGTTCAGACCATGGAGAAAGACATTTTAGATCA
Source organism: Marmota monax (assembly GCF_021218885.2). NCBI lineage: Eukaryota > Metazoa > Chordata > Mammalia > Rodentia > Sciuridae > Marmota > Marmota monax. The sequence continues at coordinate 5,147,236 of NW_026695220.1, read as the reverse complement.
AGCAAAAGAGAAGGTCTCTCAAGCTAGTCAGACAGAGGAAGAAAATTTAAAGGAAGAAAGCTTAGAGGAGAAACAGCTATTAGGGAAAAAGCTACAACAGGAGGCTGCTACTAACACCGTTCTATCACCAGAGGGCTTGATTCAACCAACAGCTCCCCCTATGGAGATAGCTGAGTGGCCCTCAAACCCCGTAGTTGATAGATGGGATCCTGAGACAGGACCTCAAAGATTAGCATGCCCTGTACTTGAGCAGGCAGGAGGGCAGCGAATTCACCGTGCTTTAGATTTCAAAACAGTGAAGCAGTTAAAGGAGTCTGTAACAACCTATGGTCCTCAAGCACCGTTCACTGTAAGCATGGTCGAATCCATTACCAACTTGGACATGACGCCAGCAGATTGGGCTAGTATGTGTAAATCTGTGCTAAATGGAGGACAATATTTGTTATGGAAGGTTGCCAATGAGGAATTTTGCAGGGAGACAGCTAGACGAAATGCAGCAGCCGGTTACCCTCAAAGAAATCTAGATATGTTGTTAGGAAAAGGACCTTATGAGGGTCAATGGCAACAAATTGAATATGATCCTGGCGTATACGCACAAATTGCTGTAGATGCGGTTAGGGCATGGAAAACTTTACAGGGGCATGGAGGTTTACAAGGTCAATTATCTAAGGTAATACAAGGAACTAATGAACCTTACGCTGAATTTGTAGATAGGCTTATTCAAGCAGCTTCCAGAATTCTTGGGGATACAGAACAGGCAATGCCATTTATAAAACAACTGGCTTATGACCAAGCAAATCGTTGTTGCAGAGAGGTCATTAGACCATGGAGACATGAAGATTTAAACACATATATTAAATTATGTAGAGACATTAATGAACAAGGGCAAGTCTTAGCATCAGTACAACAGGCTTTAGATGCCAGGCCAAAAACATGCTATAATTGTGATCAAACAGGACATTTTAAAAGGAGTTGCCCCATAGGAGGAGGGTTTAACAAAGCTAGATATCAAACAAATAGAATACCGGGTATTTGCCCACGATGCCGTAGAGGGAAACATTGGGCTAATGAATACCGTTCTCAAACCACCATAGAGGGTATTCCGTTATCAAAAAACAGACAAGGACCAAGTGTTTACCCACGATATCGTGGAGAAAGGCATCGGGCTCCATTGCCAAAAAACGGACAGGGGGGCCCAATGCTCCGGGGCCCACGACCACAAATGTATGGGGCACTGGTGGAACCCAGAAACACCATGGAGGAACCCAGCAACACCATCAGGGTAGTGCCCAGGACACATTATCCATCATATCTCTCATCAGATGAACCAGAGGGAGCGCAGGGTTGGACATCTGCGCCTCCGCCAGAGCAGTACTAACTCCAGAGATGGGAGTTCAAATCATTCCCACAGGAGTAAAAGGACCTCTTCCCCAAGGAACAGTAGGCTTATTGTTAGGACACAGTTCTTCTACGCTAAAAGGACTTATGATAAGTCCCGGGGTAATTTATCCCGATTATGAAGGTGAAATAAAAAGTATAGCTAGTTCTCCAAAGGGTATATCAGTAATTTCACCAGGAGATAGAATAGCACAGTTATTAATAATACCCAGCCTACATGATAAATTTTCCAGTAGTACTATAGAAAGAGGTTCCAGGGGATTAGGCTCCACAGGTGTAGATTGGGCTATGCTGTCTTTAAATTTAGATTCTCACCCCATGCTAAAACTAAATATTCAAGGACATGAATTTAAGGGGCTACTGGATACAGGTGCAGACCTTAGCATCATATCTCGTCAAGAATGGCCAAAACATTGGCCATTACAACAAGCCACTCAAACGCTTTGAGGCCTAGGAGTGGCAACTAATCCCCATAGAAGTGCAATGGTATTAGATTGGAAGGATCCTGAAGGATGTGAAGGAACTATACAGCCATATGTATTGGATCATCTTCCTATAAATTTATGGGGACGAGATGTCCTAGATCAATTAGGTTTGACATTAACAAATAACATCAATCCAAATGCGCCCACTATTAGGGCTAGACAAGATTTCAGGAAAGAAAAAAGTTTAGGAGAACAAGGCATAGCAGCACCAATTCAAATAGATCAAGGAATAAATAGACATGGACTGGGTTTTCAGAAGGGGTCACTGAGGCAATAAAAATTACTTGGAAATCAGAAAGACCAGTATGGGTTCCTCAGTGGCCCCTGACTAAAGAAAAGATACAAGCAGCCCATGACCTGGTCAAACAACAATTAGCAGAGGGACATATACAACCTTCTGTATCTCCTTACAATACTCCCATTTTTGTCATTAAAAAGAAATCTGGTAAATGGAGATTATTGCAAGATTTAAGAGCCATTAATAATGAGATGGTTATTATGGGACCTGCTCAATCGGGGATTCCTCAATTGTCTGCTTTGCCAAAAACCTGGTACGTTTTAGCTATAGATATTAAAGATTGTTTTTTTTTCAATTCCAATTCATCCTGAGGATAGTCCACATTTTGCATTTACTATCCCTGCACTGAATCATGAAGGTCCTGATCAGAGATATGAATGGAAAGTACTCCCTCAAGGGATGGCTAACAGCCCAACTATGTGTCAAATTTATGTTAACAAAGCAATCCAGCCACTTAGAAATCAAAATCCTAAACTACAAATATTTCACTATATGGATGATGTATTGTTAGCACACAAAGATAAAAACACATTTCTAGAATGTTATGCCACACTTACAAATTTATTAAAAAATTATAATCTAGAGATAGCAATAGATAAAGTACAATTAAATTTTCCAATTAATTATTTAGGAGTTCTATTATCCTCAACCATGGTCCGTCCACCAAAAATTCAAATACGAGTAGATCAACTCAAATCACTTAACGATTTTCAAAAGTTATTAGGAGACATAAATTGGATAAGGCCTTATCTAGGCATACCAACAGGAGAGTTGGGACCTTTATTTGATATCCTAAAAGGTCCATCAGATCCAAATTCAATCCGCATGTTAACACCTGAAGCAAGAAAGGCATTAAAAATTATTGAAACATATATGGAAAATATGCATTTGGATAGAATTGATATAACTTTGCCTTTATTATTTATTGTAATACCAACAAAAAATATTCCTACAGGAGTATTTTGGCAAGAAGGTCCATTATTGTGGATACATTTATCTTATTCTCCTAACACTATTCTTACTAGGTATCCTGAGGCTGTAGGACAATTAATACTCAAAGGAATAAAAGCAGCAAAGGGAGTGTTTGGAATTTCTCCCAATAAAATTATTACTCCATATACTATGGATCAAATTGATGAGTTAGCTAATGGGTTAAATACTTGGGCAATAATCATGTGTAAATCTAATGTTTCATTTGATAACCACTTACCATCTAATCCTTTGTTATCTTTTTGGTCTTCGCATCCTGTAGTTTTTCCAAAAATGACAAGAAAAACACCTATCATGAATGCTCCAAATGTATTCACTGATGGGTCAAATAATGGTACAGCAGCAGTAGTTACCCCTGATCAAACTTTTACATTTTTAGTACCCAAACAATCAGCTCAAAAGGTAGAGCTTAATGCAGTTTTACAAGCTTTTGTGATGTTTAAAGATTCTGTATTTAATTTATTCTCTGATAGTCAGTATGTAGTTAATGCTATAGTATCCCTTGAAGATGCTGGCAGGGTTTCCCCTTCCTCTACTGTTTTCTCTTTGTTTTCTGCTATACAAAGTCTAATCTGGGACAGAAAAGATCCATTCTTTATAGGACATATCAGAGCACATACAGGATTGCCTGGAGCCCTTAGTTTGGGCAATGATTTAGCAGATAAAACTACACATGACATACATATTTTCTCTACACTAGAAGAAGCTACACATTTTCATAAAAGGTTCCATGTCAATGCTAATACTTTACAAAAGCGTTTTAAAATAACTAAGGAACAAGCTAGACAAATAATAAAACAATGTCAAAATTGTGTGACCTTTTTACCACAAGTTAATCTTGGAGTCAATCCTAGAGGACTGATACCTAACCATATTTGGCAGATGGATGTCACACACTTGCCACAATTTGGAAAATTAAAATATTTGCATGTTACAGTGGATACTTCTTCCGGATTTTTGATGGGCTCCCTCATTCCGGAGAAAAAACTAAAGATGTTATAGCTCATTGCTTACAAAATTTTGCCACTGTGGGCGTTCCAAAACAGTTAAAAACAGATAATGGTCCTGGTTATACTTCTACCTCTTTTAAACAATTTTGCTCATCATTTGGCATTACTCATATAACAGGAATTCCATACAATCCACAGGGACAAGGCATAGTTGAAAGAGCTCATCAAACTATTAAAATGTACTTACTGAAGCAAAAAGAGGGAATTGGAAAGGGGTATATGTCACCCAAAGATAAACTTAAAATAACCCTTTTTACTCTAAACTTTTTAAATTTGGATTCCTCAGGGCTTAGTGCTGCGGAAAGGCATATGTGTCCAAAAAATGTACATAAGCCTAAGGTACTTTGGAAGGATATTCTAACAGGACAATGGAAAGGTCCTGACCCAGTGATTGTCTGGAGTCGGGGTTCTGTTTGTGTTTTTCCACAGGGAGAACAGCAGCCAATTTGGATTCCAGAGAGATTAACTAAAACAATTTCTACAGGCCAAAAGGAAGATGATTTGACTCAAATCCATAACAGCTGATATCCAGAACTCCAGTTTGGCTATTCTTACATCTGCGACAGTGATTAACCAGGATGCTTTTTTCAACATTTATTTTATTATTTGCCTCTTCCCACATCATAAAGTTCTATTTTATTTTTGAGCTCATACAGACCTAAGTTAATGTTTTTCTGATCAGTTTTATTTTTTGACTGTGGAGTTTTTAAGCATTGCAATGGAGATTTCACCTAGGTAAAGCTACAAGGCCTTTACTATTGTCTTATGTGTTGTATGTTATGTGTGCACACTTCTGTTTTGTGTTGTATGTCTGTATGTGCGTATGTCCATATATCATATATGAGGAGCGCTCATGAATAAATGGATCCGAATTTTTTTATTCACGTGATTTTAATGGTTTAATTTAGATTGGGTAAACAGCTGTTGAAAATTGTTTTAATATGTGAACAAATAAGGAGGTTAACAGATCTGTTTGTTTACTTTCACCTTTCCTTCTCATTATATTTAATAATTCTGTTCAGGATAATGTAAATTGTTCAAAAAATTGTTTTCTTAGTGCCTGTTGGAACGTTACATAATTTTTTTCTTAGCATCATTGCCAGACTTCCTATCTTCATCCCAGTGCCGGTGAAGACAAAGATAAAAACAAACTACAGCTTCTTCGATAGTTATCACAACAAACTGTAAAAACGGATGCATCAATGAATAATAACTCAACAAGTAATGCTCAATTAAGGATTCAATTTACTTTGGGAGGAAATGGACATATTGACAGATTCCTCTGCTTTGAATTGCTTGCAGACCTTGCCTGGACTATGTATCACTTGTATGCATTGTGAACTATCTGTTGGTACAGCGAATTGTGGTAGTGCTGGAGTATTTTTGCTGATGGTGTCACCGGTGGTACAATTTTTCAAAGGAGCCCTCAATTGGCTTAGTGTCATGGCATTTTGCATCCTCCTCCCTTCTACTAGTGATGGTCTAAAATTTGGGGGCCAACAGAGGTGAGGCAAAGAACCTCACCCCCCCACTGGTGCAAAGGCCTATCCACAAGTATGGCTGTATGCTGGACCGGTAGTCAGTGACGGGTATGATCCAATTGCAGTGGTACCAACCTAAGACAGGAGGCTGATGCCTAGAGGTCAGTTCATCCGATGACGGGTAAGGACCATATGTTGAATTGGACTGCCTAACAGGCACGGTCCCTAAGCCACATTGCTTGTTGTTTAATTAAACAAAAAGGGGGAGATGCTGAGAGCCACGCGAGTCTGTATGGCCCCTGGCATTTTGCCAACAGTATTGATTGACAGGCGAGGCATTACTATCCGCCTCTGCCGCAACTTTTGAGTTCTCGCACTATTTTGGAGTTCTCGTGGGGATTTCCGGGGATTCCCTGAGAGTTCCCATTGGTTGGGGAAGTGCAGGAGGAGGGAGTTCAGGGAGAGATATTTCCGGCGGGGGGTTCCTGAACGAGCTGCGTGGCATTCGGGAGGATTCCCCGGGAGCTGTGTGAAGTGTTTTCCAGCAGTTTCAAAAATAAAGTTTGTTCCTGCTTCAGTGGCTCGTGATTTGTGCCCAGCCAGACTGCGGCAGTTATTAGCTATAACTAAAATGCACCAATTAAACAATGTTGGGAAAAACAGAAAGAAAAAACTAATTAAAAAAAATAAGTTTGTAGAAATAAAACTATGTCAAAAACGAACCCTGTGAGTAGTTTTCATGAAAGGAAAATGAAAAAAATTACAAGACCAAACTTGGACTTGTGGGGAGGAGAAATGAATTGGGACTGGAGAAGTTTCCTGGCCCATTCCAGCCTCTACATCAGAATATTACAAACAGGGTAGCTTAGAAATAATGGAAACTGACTTCTCACAGATCTGGAGCTTGGGAAGTCCAAGACCAAGGTATAAGTGTCTGATGAGGGCCTGCTTCTCATTCAAATATAGCTATCTTCTTGCCATATCCTAACATAGTGGAAAGGGAGAAGGAGCTCACTATTTTTTCTGAGTGCCTATCCTATTCACCAGCGCTCAGCCCAATAACCAAAACACTTCATAAAAGCCCTCATCCTCATACCATCACATTAGGAGTTAGAATTTCAACACAGGAGTTTGGGAGGTTGAACTTTCAGTCTGTAGCAAGGAAACTGTCTTAGGAAAATTTAACATTTCACCAGTGTCTTTAACCAGTAGCTGGAGGTGGCAATGCAGGCCACACTTGTCTGTAAACTTGGGCTTTACAACATTTGAATGTCCTTAGAGGATTATAACATTTCAGCACTTACCACCACGTCCTGCTGCTTACCCCAGGAGAGTGCTATTGTTGACATTGTATGTTTGGACAACTTTAGGCATTTGAGCTTGCACTCCCTAGATTACAGTCTACTTATATACCTGATGGATATGAGAAATACTTTCCCAAGTGACAAAAGACAGTTTGTGAAACAAATACTAAAGGCATGTAAATCTAGAATGTTACCATATCACTAATTTATTGACAGATGCAAGGAATAAAGGTAATGGGATTTCCTGTCAGACAAGAACCAAGAATCAGGTAGGACATGATTATTTCAGCAAAACATATACTTACAAGTATAGATGGGACAAAAATTTAGTCTGAATACATTTTATGATGTAAAGTCTCAAACCAAGGTGACAATTTTTGAGTCTTTATCTGATAGGATAGGTTAAGGGATTTAGGGGCAGACCTATGTTATCAAGAGATTCAATTTTAGGAACTACTGACTTATACATGAGAGGGTAAAGTTCAAATATAGAAAAGGAAGTCCTTGTAGTAGCTACTAAAGAACTAAGTCAAATATCAGGATAGAACTCCAATTTTCCTGAGAAACTGGAGTAGGGAAGTACATAATCAGTTAATGCTAAAATTAGCTCCTCAATGCTTAGCAGATACTCAAATGATATTTGATTTCTTTATGCTTTTTCTTCTCTATGTAGGTCTAGATATAATCTCAGACTTAGTAGAGATAAATTTAGAAGTTAATGTTAAATATCTCCCAACATGAGCTTGAATCATGGGCTATTAGGGACTTCCTCTGTCTTTTCCTTCCTTTTTTATTTTTTATTTTTTTTACAAAATAAAGAGATATTATAAGGAAAACCAAAAGGAGAAAACTTGACAAATAATCTTATAATCTTCAGTTTCTCAAATCTCTCTCAAAATCAACCCTGGAGAACCTTAAGAAGTGTAAACAGGATCCTGTGGGTAGAATTCTAGACAGTTTGTTTATTTTATTTTCTCATCTTCTGTATTTTTATGAAATAAAATGTGTAAATATGTGTAATAATACATGATCATTTGGAAGAGGTTTGATGGGAATGAGGTGAGCTCTTAAACTAGGCATAATAAAAAAGGATAAGCATTTACATTCTCATATAAATTGAATTATTCAAATTTCAAAAACCTGTTTGTTTTTTCTTTTAAGAATGAAGTGTTGGGCTGAAGCTCAGTAGCAGAGTGAAAAAAAAAAAACAGAATGAAGTGTTTATAGTGTTAGAAAAAAAAGAAAGAAGGGTATTGGTGGTTAAGGTATTTTGACAGATTCCTGGAAGATGAATTCATAATTGTCAAAGAAGCAAGAATGAAATAAAGCTTAGCAGAGCAAAACAAAACAAAAACAAAAAGGTGAAAACTAGTGCAGAAGAGAAGCAATTGCAATTACAGTAACAATCACATTGCAATACACAATGAGGGAGCAAGAGAAGGAGAAATTTGGCCAGTTGAAGACAGCATTGTGAAATTTCAGGCCAGTGTGGTCCACCATTCTCTTTTACAGTGACAGACAGCAAGGGATCTGGATTGAGGCAAAACTCAGGACTGCTCTGAACAAATGGAATGATCAGCATGGGAAGCCTGTTCTTATGGATGGTGGGGCCAGAAAGTTAAACAATGTTAAGAAAACTCTGGTCTCTAAAGTAGATATGGAGGGAACATGAAAGATTATGTTGCCTTGCCTCTTCCTGTGTCCTCACAACCTACTCAGCTCTGCCATGTCCATGAAGAAGGAATCTGAGGACATATGTCTACCCTCTCAGGCCCCTGAGAATAACTACATGCCAAATGAGCAGACTGATACAGCTGCTGACACTGATGAATGGATCTCTACAATAAAAACTGATCAGAGAACCATGCACACTAACTTTATGAAAAACTATCCATATAGAAGGGGAAAACTCTGATAAACCCCTAAAGCAGGGGAGAATATATAAATATCCATATCAAAATCAATTTCATAAAATAAAATAAATGTTTTAAAATAAACACAGGTTAGGTTGGTATATAAAATAAAATAAAAGCCTATATAATTATCAATATTTGTATGCATACAAAATTTTGTAATAGACAAAATTTGTATACATTCAATTGTTGGTCCAAGAAACAATAGGAAATGCTACCAAGAAGAAAAGAACATTCCATGTAAAAAAACTATTAAATGAAACAGGATTTTTTTTAAACACCATACTAACATTTTGAGATGCAATAAAGTAATATCTATTTGAATTACAAATATTTTTGAAATACAATAGAAACTTCTTTCAGAATATAAAATTTGAAATAATGAAAAAAATAAAGACATAGAGAATTTGCAAAATGCAGTGAGACAATTTCTTATGAGATAGTAATATCACCCAGCCCCATGAAACAAAGGACCCTTATAATTTATAGAGTAAAATCTTTCAGGAAGGAAATGAAAGAGTCAAGTTGGCTCATGGTCTTATGGGATTAATCAGCATGCCAGAAAATGAGGAGTTAAACCATGGAGCAGATTTCAAGGCCATTAAGTTGAGATAGCACATCAGGGGATGGGAGGTTGAGAAGTCAGCCCAGCGTTCTGAGACTGAGCCAGACAAGACAAGATCACTAAAATCCACCCAGTGAGACAGGGCAGTAGTCTTCCCTGTTCTGAAAAACAATATTAGGGACTTTCCCAGAGGACAAAAAGCAACTGCATATGGCTAGGGGCAAACGCATGGGTAGAGTCGTCACTAAAGTCACCAGTTATCTTACATATCAGTATAGTAAAAGCACTCCCCAGGGTGGCAAGGAGACAGATGTGTCCTGTGAAGAGGCATGATAAAGAAGAGCAGATGCAGGCCAACTAAAATTTCCGATCTACATATGATGACATCAAGAGACTGGGCCTGCCTGCCTCATATAAGCGGTAAAAGCCTTGTCCTTTGTCATTTGTTGGAGTCAGCCTGACACTCCCTCAGGTAGTGCTGTATCTCCATTCTTGCTTGAGAAGAAGCTCTTGGTTAAGAGCCTTGTTCCTTTCCAAGGTTTGCCTTTTCTTTTCTTTAGGTAGCACAAGTACCCACCAAGCCAGCAACACTTCCAATTTGAAGTACCACACACAGCAGACACAAATGACCCTTCTCAGACATTCATGAATTCAAAGCAAAAAGACTTTGTACAAAATACTAAGGGGAAAAAAATCTCATTACAATTTGTAAGGCAGAGATTCTTTTAACCATATTTATTGGCTACAGTACAATAAAACTTGAAATTAATGATAACTAAAAGAAAAACAACTAACAGAATTCCTGTGATTAAAAATAAATCAGAACAGAAATTGTAAGTTATTAAAGAATGAATTGCAGTGAAGCACCACATACTAAAAACTGCAATGCAGACAAAACAATTCAAAGGAAAATATGTAGCTCTAAATACCTGCTGTAGAACTTAACCATTTATAATGAAAGTAAGTTAAAGAATAAAAAGAACAATAAAATAGCCCTAAAGTAATTAGAGGGAAGCCTTGTGCAAAATAGAAATCAGCATCTATATGATAAAATACAGCAGTGGCAACAAATAAAGTATCAAAAACATATATATGTCACCCAGGATAAGATGATATAGCTCTTTAAGAAGTATCATAGAACATCGAACATTTAGCAATGTAGATCGAGGGGATTCACAAACAAATATTAGGAATGAAAAAGTGAACCTAACTAAAAATATAGAAGAAATTTTTGTAAAAATATTATAGGTAAATAAATAGCAAAACTTGGCCAAGGCTATATACATATTATAAGAAAAAAATATGAAGAGCTTGTTAAATGAGAACATAGAATGAGAGATATCCTGGAGTAAAAGGAATAGACAGTTTCAGAACGGGAGGAGTGTTGACCAGTGTTAAATATCAGAGAAAATTCAAATAAGCAAGGGCTCAGTTACAACAATAGGATTTGGCACTTTCAAGTACTTTGTATTGCAATATATTATACTGCAATATATTGCAATATATTATACTCCTCCAGTGTAGAGAAGTATAGATATCAATAATTTGGGGTTTCTAAAGATATACAAACTGAAGCCTAAGTAAACTTCTGTTGTATCTTAGAAGGAGCTATCTCAGAGAAAGTGTCTTAGTGTTATTGGTATTTCTAAGCTCTAATGCCACTGACAAAGTTGTAAAATGCTTTGTACAAACAAAAAGTTCAATTTATAAATGCAAAAGCTCATTTGAAGATTCTATTAGAAATACTACTAATAGTTTATTTAGATATATTATGTTTTAAGTAATATTTTACTCTGCCATGGTGCTGCATTCTATAAATCTTGCCATACTCACTTATTCTAAAGCCTCATCTAGGTTTGAAGATTGAGTTTAAAAGAGATTTACTGAAACAATGGACCGACCTCTGAAGCACTGAACACTGTTATGGGTCAATACCCTTACAATTTCTATTCAACTGCACTGGTGAATTAATCTATTTTTCTAGGGATGAATCTTTTGGGATTTTTTCCCCTGTAGAGGCTACAATGTTATATAAAAAAGTAGTAAAAATCCAAATAGTATGAGAAGTGCTTGTCTGGGTTTTCAGACTGCAGCTGCCTGGAACAAAAATAACTGTGTTTATATAGTTTTCAACCTATGTTCTTTTATCAGTAGATGAATAGAAATATATTTTTATAATCTCCACTAAATAATCATTTTAATGTCTTTATGGACTCTATAAAGACTATTCATATTTGTATCTACATCCCCATTACACATAAAATGGGTTGGTATAATTATTTTAAGAGGTACACAAAAGAATACATAACAATAGGACCCAGTTCATAATAGTCTTCCAAACTCCAACTGTATGCTTTCCCAATCTTTACTGATGAGAAATTTATATAATCTACTAAGCAGTACCAGAAAGATTAATTCACAGGCAGTATCTGTTGTTAGGAAAGTCATTGTTATATTTATGTAAAGGAAAATTAAGGACAAAAGTAAAAGAAAATTATTTCTTCCCCAAGTGTATACGTAAAGAGAGCCATACAATTACAGTTGCAATAAAGTTAATTCACTTCTCCTTTGATACCCTTAGTTCCTTAAATTCTCTTTCCTCTTTTGCCCTCTTTCATCTCCTTGGCTTGACACATTTTATTCCCATCTTTAGCTGAAATACTTATACACCTCCTTTCTACCTGTGCTTCCTATCTCCTTTAGGAAGGTTTTCCTGTTCTATAAGATAGGGTTGGGTATATTTTTTAGGTGATCCAATTGCATATTTCTATTTTTCATCTTATCACATAAAAATTATGTTTAAATCATCTGGTTAACCAGGTACTGGGTGTGTTTACTTTCACTTGATTGCTTACTGCCTGAGTAGGCAAACTGTCGACCAAATCAGCAAAACACTTATTTTTGTACTGCCCATCAGCTAAGATTGGTTGTTATATGATTATAACTTTAAAAACAAATTAAAACTCAATTTCATGCTGTGGAAATTATGTAAAATTTCAATTTTGACGTCTTATAAATAAAAAGTTTTCTTGGATTCACCTGTGCCTATATATTACCATATTCTCCACAGCCACTTTTGAGCTAAAAGGTGAGCAGTTTCAATAGATATATAGCCTGCAGAGCCAAAAATATTTGTTACCTGACCCACTATAGAAAGTCTTTGACAACACCTTATCTAATATCAACCAACAATGATGTCTACAAACATAGTATCTCCAAGCCCTCAACTACCATTTCTGTTCAGTTGTCCTCAGGGTATGGAGGAATGTCATTCTTGGCTCATTATTGCTGCATCTGATGCTAGATGCTCCCCAAAATTGATGGTCCTCTAATGAATATTGCAGTGGTCAACATGCTTACTGATGATGGAGTTAGGGCAATACCATATATTTTCTGTAGTCTCGATTAGCTCTCAGGAAGATCCTGACAAGTCTTTGGGTCTCCATGAACTCTGGTGCCTCTGATGCTACTGAAAATCTTTTGGTGCATCCTTCTGAAGGTCTGTCTCTCCAAACAAGTATTGCAGTAAATCATTTGGCCTGTTTCCAGAGTCATTGTTGTGGCTCCAGTGATTTTTCTATGCTGTAACATTTCCTTAAGCTGTGAAAGAGGATATGTCTTCTACTTAATTTTATAGGTGCAGCTCAATGGACAATCATGTGGTTAGCACTTCTAGCATTATGCTGAATCTACCTTAAGTGTAAACAGCATGTTTGTATGCTGTTTTCTGTGATTTTTCTTCTAAGTGAGCTTTCTCCCAGAAAATACCGTTATCAATTTCTGCCATGTTGCCATGTTCTAGCAGACATATTTTTATTATTCTGAATCTCATTTTTTCCCTGAAAGGAAGCTTCATTATCTCCTACTATCCAAAACACTAGACATGTATGTGACTGCTACTGTGCCCACCACTCAGCATCACCTAAAGTCCAAGTGTCATTGGTGTGTCAGCAAGACAAGCATGTAACTTCAATCAGCAATTCGGTTTAGAGACCAAATTCTTGTCAAATTAAAAATTGTCTGAGTTTTTTTTTCCACTTCCATAAAACAAAAAATAAAATGACAATAACAACATGCCACTCTGTATGTACTTCCCATAAGTTCTCCAAGGGTACCAATGTGTCTGTTTCACAACAATGATTTCAACTTCTAGCAGATGTGCTAGGTCAGAAAAGGTTCCAAACCAAGTATTTGCTATCTGAGTGAGTAAATGATTCAACAATCAAATAAAAGCCTAGATCATTCTACTTAAAGAAAAATTGATTCCACAATGCCATTTTACTTTATTCTGAAACATAGTGAAACTCAGAGCATAATATGGCTATGTTAAAGCAAGGATAATGACCATTTGATATTTACTAAGCCACAGATACCAGCAAAATAGCATTCTGTGCATTGTAGGAACAGTAGGAACAAGCAAAAAAAACACCAATAATATATTCTTCTTGAATTTAAGATCTTACCAGAAACAAATGAAGGTAGTGCATGTCTGTTAAAAAACTTACATATTTGCATTTATGTCCCCCTTTCTATGAAGTTACATAAAAGTAATACATTAGACTTCAGGCACTGATTTGTATTTACAAAGCCATTGACAATATTTTACTAATTCAATTATCATTTTGGTAAGATTTTTTTGCCTTTTAACAGAAGTAATCTCAATTTATTTTAAATATAATCCCACATGGATCTAGGTAACAAAAGTGTGTTTGGAATTCTAATCATAACTACCTTACTCCATACTTTTCCCACACTGATGAAGTGCAATAGCTGGTGGCCACAGACAAGAGAATTCTTGGATTCACAATGTACTGGAGTAGGGATAGGAGAGATGCTAGGAGAGAAGGGAAGTTATGGAGTATTGGTGTTTAAAGACAGAATAGTTTTGCTGTTCTCTGTCACCCTCTATTAAGTCAGAGAAAGAAATATAGATCTGTTGCTCAAACAACTTGAGGGAACTGTGCTCTAAAGGAGAGACAGTATCACATAAGAACATCCTCTGTGTTGGAAGAAAAACAGAGGACTAAAATTACTTGGAGATTAGTAACTCTTAGTTATTAATTTGTTACCAGTGGTCCCCATGCAATATGGTAAGTTTTATGTTTTCTACTTCTCATTTTTCAAATTCTAGCAATTTATCCAGCCTCAATACCCTTTGAAGATGATATAAAAGAAAGATTCATTTATTGAAGTGTGAATGATTGGGTGAACAGTTCAGAGGTAGATCTCTTGCCTAGCATGCATGAAGCCCTGGCTACAATCCCCAGTGAATGAGTCACTTGAGGTCTGGTACTTTCATTCTTTATTTTTTTCCTTCTGTATTTGTAAGCCAGGTGTATGCTCACATATTTTATATCATTACTATTAGGGAAAAGATGACATTCAAAAGCTGAAAACATGAAAGAAAAAAGAGAACGTGCTCTTCTCTTTCTTTTTTCATTATCAAACTACTAAAGAGACAATATTTTAAACTTTTTTTCCATATTGTTTCATATGAAGTATATTCTAAAGAAACTATAAGTAGGGTTATGCTGTAGAGCACTGCTGCCTTCATAATACCTGAGAATCTTTTAGTTCCCAAGAATCAATTTTCATTCCTGGGGAATGAGACAGCCCCCATGAAGAATGTTAAGAATGGGTATTTTCAAATAATACCAACTAAGCAATATCTCACACACTCCCAATTCATTTTATAGAGGCAAAACCTTTGCAAACTTAAAAATATTGTTCAGCTCAGTCATAATAAAGTATGTCTTCATATATTTCATGTGTTACATTGTTTAATAACTCTCCCATTTTCTTATGTAGTTTTCACATTGAGTTTTATGAGAAAGTAATGTTGTCATTTTCCACTTGATAAATTTTGTCATAACATCCAGGTGGCTACCTGGCAGTGGCTTGGGTATAGTATACACACCACTGGGTGACTCAATAAAACCACTGGATAAATCAAGTTTAGTTTGTAGAAACTGATAGTACTCTTTTCTTGCCACCATAGTCAATGTAAAATATGTAGGCTTGTCTTTACCATTGCCCTACAAAAATGTCTCATTATCTCCTGATGCCTTCTGTGTTTTTTTAATCAGACTTCACAGACATGAATAATGACAGGAAGAAAATGTGATTCTGAACAGCATGCCTTTTGGTGATAAGGGAAGATCTAGCAATAAGGCTCCACTCACTGAGGTAGCTCAAAACAAGCTGATTTTCTTCAAACTCCAAACCACCTCTCTAAGAAAGTTGTACTTCTCAAGTTTCATTACCAAATGCTTTATATTATAGTTGCATATTCATTTAAAGATATCCTTATCAATTTATCACAGATACCCTAAGGTCATAATAAAACTTTCTCATATGACCAAGGACAAATTTAAGGGAAATACTTAATATCAGTGACCTCTATAGAAAGATTTCCTTTCCAACAATTTTCTAAAAAGACCAAAAAGGTAATTGACCTTTTAAAAGAATCAAAGCATATCATCAGGCTCAGTTTCAACCATCATAACTAATTTATGAAATAGAATTCAGCTCCCCCACTTTGCTCATCTTATATGAGTACCCCTTTTACTAAATATGTACATGAAAGTGTTATTAAAATTATTATCATTATCACTTTTATTTTCCATTTCAAAAATATAAATTTATGAAATTTTCTTATTTATTTTTTAGTAAATATTTTGCAGAATTTGTGAATAGGCAGCAACATATTTTTAAATAATATTTTTACTCTCCAATTATTTTTATATATCCATACTGAAAATACATGAATCAAACAAAATGGTTTAATTTATTACCACTTTGATATTTTTTCCTCCTCCTATGCTAATTAAAACTTTATTCTATTTTAATAATATTAAAATTCTTCAGCAGAAACTTGGGGCTAGGATTGTGGCTCAGTGGTAGAGCGCCCGGCTCGCATGTGCAAAGCCCTGGGTTTGATCCTCAGCACCACATAAAAATAAATAAATAAATAACAAAGGTATTGTGTCCAATTACAACTAAAAAAATAAATAAATACTAAAAAAATTCTTTAGCAGAAACTTACCTGTTACTGATTTTGATTTTCTTATTTAATTTTGACGTAAAGATGACTTGGCTCATATGATATGAAGTTTCCCTTTTATTACCTCAATGATGTCCTCACATATATATCTTCAAAGTACATTTTTTCACTTATATTCAAAACTGAATGATCTGAAGATACATAAAGTTTTGATTTCTTGTTACTGAACATATAATTTTCTCTGTAAATTATTCCCTAGCCTTTTTAAAAATAATTAATTCAAATTATGTACTGTTACAAAAGAAGAAAATACCCAAAATCAGTTCAAAGGATTAAGTTGCAACAAATTATGGATGTAAAAATAATGCATATATTTAATTTTATTATCTGTGAAATTATATTTGATTTTCAGTACAGTGTCAAGTAGTAAAGTGGCAATAGGACGAGAACAATAAGATGGCTACTTTGGTATTTTGTCTTGAAAAATATATAAATGAAAATATGGAAGGAAAGAATCTTTAGATGCTAGTATGGGGAGGTGATGCGGTTTTACCAAATGCCTTTCACTCTTCCAGAAGGCCTGACTTTGTGCTAGAGTATATTTGTATTCTAAGAAAAAATGATGTGACTAATACTTTTGACAAGTTAGAATTTTGAATTTTTCTTCCTTAGCTACATTACTATTTTCTGGCTATAATTATTTAAAAATAGAGTGAGAATACCTCAATGAAATACAGCTGAAGGTATGGAGTTAATCTTCTCAGAACCTACTAAATCTGAAATATACCAATAAAGATATCTCTTTAAAGACTAACTTCGGTGCTTTCAAATTTATTCCTGTGGCAGTTTGTAACATTAGATCAAATATGTTTTTCTCAAAAATAAAAGAAGCCCTGAAGATTTGTTAAAGAATAACCTTGGCAAGTAATCCAATGCCCTGTTTCATACCGTGTTCATAATCCTCATTTGGAGACATGGGTTTTATAGCAATTTATTTTCAATAACTTCATTCATATGCTTCTACAGGGAGTTTCTCTCTTTCTAATGTGGTAGTTACAGATATTTTTTTCATGAAATAAATTCCATCTTAAGACCAGAGCAATCAAACCTAAAGTAGACTAGAGATGTAAGTTCTAAAATCAATACAATAAAAAGCATGTTTTCTTTGAAGACAATAAAGCAGTAGTGTATAAAAATTTATAATCACTCTTGTAAAAATAAGAAAAAAGACTCAAGGTAGCAAATAAACACTCTTTTATTATTAATCCACAGAAAGGGTGTGTATGTGTGCAGCCTTGTATATGTGTGTGTGTGTGTGTGTGCAGGCTTATTTACGTTTGCTACTGTTTGCCTATATCTACTGCTCTTTATATGGAGAAAATGAAAAATATAACAAAAAGAGAGGATGACTCTTTGGGGGAAATTAATTATGTCTAACAGTCAACAGAGGTAGTGGAATAAGCCTAATCCCCTATTTATGATATGACTCTTTTGTTACCCTTTAGAGAAACATTATAAGCATTGGATATTTCTTTCAACTCCAGGGCTTTTAGGAAGCCCATGATGTCAGCTCATCCTTGAGCAGATGGCTGTGCAGGTAATCAGTGAGCAGAGTCTGTAATTTTTTCACAATGCAGACATGAGTTAGCCTTTTTCTTCTGGAACTTGCTGGATGAGTGCTATCATTGATTTCTTTTAATTTTCAACACAGACATCAGTCATCAAAGCAAATTATATCATTTTTATTTCAACTTGACAATTCTTTATTTTTATGGGGTATAATGTGATGTTTTGATACAGTACACATTGTAGAATAAACAAATAGGCTAAGTAACATATCCATCACTTGACATATTTATCATTTCTTTTTGGTGGCAATATTTAAAATCCACTCTTTTAGCAATTTTGAAATATGAAACACATTATTACTAACTGAAGTCATTTTGCTGTGCAATAGATCACCAGAACTTAGTCCCACTGTCTCACAGAAATTTTGTATCCTGTGACCAAAATTTCCCCTCCCTTTCTACTCCCATTGTTCAAGGTAGTTTTTAAATATTCGCTTATGTTTTTGATAATTCTTATTATAATTTGAAGAAATAGCTCACATTGTCCCTAAGTCTACAAGCTGACTTCTCTATACAATGGCCAGTAGGCAGTTAACAGGAAAGTTGTGTTTCAAACAAATATTAAGCCAGTTTTTCCCTTTCTTGATAGCTACCTGTATCATTATAATTAATGACTGATTTTCTGATATCATTGGTAGATGTAAGAGTGTCATTCCCCCCCTTTCAAATGTATTACCTTTTGCCCCCAAGCAGAATCCTTATTTAATAAAACAGCAACAGCAAGAAAAGATTTTAACTCTGTCTCTTATCTTTTTCTCCTAGTTGGATATGGAAGAAAGAAAAGAAATCAGTTACCAAGGGAGATGTGGTCTATCCTGGCTTCTCCTCACTCTAATAAGGGTACAGCCACCATTCTATTGCAGAAAATGAGGAAGTCTGATTTCTTTCCTTAATTCAAAGGAAAAGAGCCA
Source organism: Marmota monax (assembly GCF_021218885.2). Taxonomy (NCBI): domain Eukaryota; kingdom Metazoa; phylum Chordata; class Mammalia; order Rodentia; family Sciuridae; genus Marmota; species Marmota monax. The sequence continues at coordinate 5,128,250 of NW_026695220.1, read as the reverse complement.
GGCATGGTGGCATGCCTGTAGTCCCAGCACTTGGGAGGCTACGGCAGAAGGCTAGAGAGTTCAAAGCCAACCTTAGCAAAAGTGAGATGCTTAAGCAACTCAGTGAGATCCTGCCTCTAAATAAAATACAAAATGGGGCTGAGGTTGTGGCTCAGTGGTTGAGAAGTCTTGAGTTTAATTCCCAGTACCTGCCCACCCCCAAAAAATAAAAATTAGGGGAAAAGAAGTAGTTCCATTTGTAGTTTGGACTTGGTGAAAATCATTTCCTCTAGTTGCTTCCAAGCGAGGAGTGTCATGGATACTTTCCTTTGTTGAGATGAATTAATTAAATAGTGTCATAAAGCAAATTCAAAATCCAAAAAGATTTGGAACAACCAGATAGTGGTTGGTTGTAAAACAATAATTGGAGTGACATATTTAGCTAATATAACATTAGATGTTAATACTTAAATAATTTGGGGACTCAATGTATGTGTCTAGTGATAGAATAAATTTCCATATCTCTTCTGACTAGAAAATAACTCTTGCATAATAATTTATTTAAGAAGTATTTCCAATAGACTAGTCTTAGTATGAGTGATTATTTTAATATAGATTGAATCTATTATGCAGTATTTATATTAACTTATCAATTAAAAAATATCATATAGCTGGGTGTGGTGGTGCATGCCTGTAATTCCAGCATCTCGGGAGGTTGAAGCAGGAGGATGGTGAGTTCAAAGCCAGCCCCAGCAATGGCCAGGACTAAGCAACTCAGTGAGACCTGTCTCTAACCAAATACAAAATTGGGCTAGGGATGTGGCTCAGTGGTTGAGTGCCCCTGAGTTCAAGCCCCAATATCCAGAAAAAAAATTATATATATATATATAAATTTAAGAAAACAGATTTTTTTGTGTATGATTTCTTTCAAGCTATTTTTTTGTAAACAAATATATTCAAATTTGTTTTTTTAGATTTATACAATTTTAAATGTAAAACCCTAGCTTTTATCTTCTATTTTATTTATAATGTAATTTTCTTTGGGTGACACATATTATGATAAAAAATCTTACTATTTAGCTATTCTGTAACATTTCAGGAAGAGGAAGCATAAAGCCTTTCATTTTCATCATTATTTTAAATAAAACTCATACTTTCATTAGTGATCTCAAAGACTTGGTTGTATTTCTAGTCATTCTTCTTTTTTTTAACTTTTAGTCTCAGTGGTTGTATTACTTCTTTCATTGAAGTTACTAGAAGAATGTAGAAATCTATTATTTGATAGCCAAGAAACAGGCAAACAATCCTAACTATTTTAGTACATTTTTGTTCCTTATTGAATTATATATTTAGCTTTTACCAAAATGTTTCTACAACATAACTTTAAATTTAGCTAAGTAATAAAGTATTAAGCCATGTTTATGCCTTTTTGAATAAATAGTATGTTCATAACTGAGTGAAGTTATCCAAAGTAAACCAAGACTAATTATTTCCTTTTCTTATTCAATTCCTCCCATGTAGCACAATAAACTATAAATATATGACAAAATAAAATGCTAATAACATATTAGAAACTATAGTATTTCTAAAATATTAAAAATATTAATGATTTAAATTACTCTAAGGTATTTTATTATTAGCAATATTAAAATAGCTGCTATACTAGATTAAGCACTAACCTTTGTTCTTGTAAACTCCATTATTTATTCAAATATTGAAAATCAAAATGTGTAAGCATAAAGGAAATCCTGCAAAATGGCACCCTGGCTATGATTGCAGATTCCAGACACCTTCACAGCCAGGTGATAACTCTCATTAGTCATGTGACCAAGAATACATCATTTAACTTCTTCTAACCTCACTCATCCTGTTTATAAGCTCCATGTGTTTCAGTGTTATGTTTGCAGAAAATAAATGTTCCTCTAGTGTAAGCAAAAAGGGATTTCTCATATAGAGTATTAATTTAGAGATGTCCAAGTAGGCTGCAAAAAAGAAGCTTCCTGTGTTGGAACAAGCAGACAGTCTGTGGAAGGTCTGACTAGGTCTTAACCATCCTTGTAGAATTCTCATCACAGGAGCTGCCTTCAGCAGAACAGCTAGGGTGTCAGGACCTGCATGGAACCACCTCAGGCACTGGAGCTCCAGAAACACAAAGTGCTTCAGCCACATTACACAGGATTCTTGTAGTTTTTTTTTTTTTTTTTTCCCAAGGTATTCACATCTGCTTTTCAATATTTAGTGCTGCACTTGCTTGACAGAATCGGTGTGCTAGAGTCAAATGTTCTCACTCTTTCTGTTTTCTTACAGAGAGATTTGCTAAAATGTTTTTAGACTGGTTCTTGAATTATTTGATCTGTAGTAGAAGTTGAACAACTTGATATAACCTTAAGAGCCCAATATGTGACCTATATTTTACACATGTTTGTCATATGATAAACATTCAAATGTTAGCAATTACCTTTTTTTTTCACTTAGCTTTTCTTTAAACTCTTGGGCCCTAATCCAACTCTTAAGAAAAGAAAAGTGACAAAGTATCTCTAAAGTCTGTTATTTGATATTAGAAAATAACAGGCTTTTAATAAACTCTAAGCTCCATTCTAAGATCTTAAATAAAGGAATCAGATATTATAAAAGGCTTATAACCAGATGAACAAAAGATGTGCAAAACACATATTCTGCATCAGCAATCTATGTAATTTTCCACTTTGTTGTCATTTTGATAAGAAAATTAAAGTAACCAACTAAGGTTTAAGATATGTGCATGTAGAATTTCTGGAATGAAGATTTTAAAAATTATAGAATCATAATTTTTTTACATTTTCTCAAACCCAAATCATTTGAGCAGTGTTAAATGGTGACATTGCAGGGGAAAGGACAGATAGTGTACCCAAAAAATGATCAGGTCAGAAAGATGGGGGCCAATTCAAAGAAAAGGAAATAAAATGTTAACAACTCCAGAACCCTTCCCCCAGCCCTCTCAACCTGTTTTCAAGGTTACCAACATCTCTAGGGGATCACTCCTCCCAACACAAAGAGATACTAATGAATAACCCCTGGATGCTCTTTTCTGCCTTTTGGTCATGTAGGCAAGATAGGAAAAGAAGAAGTCAAGGGAAGAAAGAAATCTTGAAATCTATCAAGGAACAAAATACACCCCTTCCACAGATTCCAGCTTTGGGTCCCCTTCTCCTCTTTAGAGAAGTCTATTTCTGTTCTATCTCTTAAATTAAACGTGTTTTCTACCCTCGCCTCAGTATTCTCTGGTGTTTAATATTCAATACCAAGGGAATAAGGACCTGATACTGATTTTCAAGACTGGTGTCACTTTCACTGTTCTAGACTTTGATATCATCTTTCCATGCCCACTTGGGTAATTATAGTATATGAGAGTTTCAGATTCCACTAACATAATTATAAACTCACATCCACCTGCTCAAGAGATATTGATATTTTGGCTACTCCACCTGTGGAACCCCTGTCTTCTGTTCCAGGGGATATGCAGATCCCCTTCCTACTTCCTTCTATGGATAACTGTGCTAATAAATTGGTTGAAAAAGCTAACCCAGATTTTTAGGTGAAATGTTTGAAATGTAGATCATATGAAGCTAAAAGACCTATTTTGGAAACTGTGACAATACAAAGAGATAAGTGGGGATTGGAAAACATTTTTATTAAGGGAGAATCAGTGGAACAATGATGTGAATATTCATATGCAAGGGCTGATAATTAAGATTTTCTATAGCTTTAACAAACAAAAATATGGTGATGGTGTCCTAGTGTCCTAGCAATAAAAGCAACAATAACAACAAAATGAGGAAAAAAGGGAGAATTAAAACTAATACAGCATAAAGCAATTAATAGAACAAACTTTATTTTAAGGGAAAAATAATAACCACCTTAGGCTTCTAGATGAAAAGAACCACTGTTTACAAAAAAAAGGAATGACAAGAGAAAAATAAACCATTCACATATATAGGAGATACCAACAGCACAAGTAGTTTTTAAAGAAGTAGATTTGAATTCAATCTTATATGGGAAGATGGCGGCGAATAGAGTGCATCACCCCCATGTACCGCGTCACTGCGCAGGTGAATAACGAGTTAGAATGGCCAAAAGCTATCTTGTTAGGAATTTCCAGCAAAATTGGGGTGCACCGAAACCTAGAGGAAGGATTTCCATCACCCGAGGATGGGTTACTGGGGCTCAATATCGAGTGAACTGTGCGCACGGAGATTCAGCCTGATTTATCGGTGGCCCACCCAACTGCTAGAGACTGCAGCACACCGAGAAACGGCGTGTTAGCAATTCAGAGGAACGGTGCTGCAGATGCTGTGGGGTCCTGCTGGCTGTGCCCTCACTGTGCTTCGGGCTGAGTTCTGGGTTTGAGACAGGGGAAGGAAGCAGTCCAGTTCTGTCCTCCACACCGGACAGCCCACCGAGGAAGCCAGCGGCCACCATCTTGGAGAGCTGACGTCACCATCACCAGTTTCCGACAGAATGCAGCAAGTTCAGCGATAAAACAGGTGTGTGCCATTTAGCCCATCTCCCATAGAGCGGGGAAATCACCAAAAATCTCTCCCCGGTTTTCTGGGGGCGTGATTAACAGGGTGAGTGTGAACAGAGGCGTGGGGAAAGGTAAAGGAACCTGACCTCCAACTCCCACCTCCCTCCACCCCCTTCTCGCCAGCTCTCGGAGGAGTGGCTATCGGAGGGAATCAGAACAATATGGGCTGGTTCCCAATAGCCATGCTCCACATCCAGGAAACTGCAGGCCCAGAGTGTAGCTTGAACTGCGGAGAGGTATCACACTGGGGAAGGCCTGTCTGGCAGGAGAAGTGAGGAGACTAGAGACCAGGAGTAAACCTAAGCTAACAGGTTTGGAGAGACACCAGGTGGGGGAGATAGGAGCGGCCTCACACGGATTGTTTCCTACAGCCGGAGGGCAAAATCTTGGCCTGGAAGGCACAGCACCACCTACTGGAAGCAAAGAAAATAGAACCCTAACAGTGCATTTTTTTTTTAATTTTTTAATCTTTTTTTTTAATTATTTTTTAATTGTAATTTATATTTTACTGCATTTTATTATTTTTTATCATTTCTTTTTCTTTTCTATTCTATTCTCTTTCTTTCTTCTCTCCCTCTCTCTTTCTTGGTTTGCTTCCTTACCTTTTCCCCATCTTTACTCTTAAGCATGACCACCCAGATTACATATAACTTAATAAATGCAAATAGATGAATACTACAAATCTGTCTATAGTCCGCCTAAGCCCTTAACTACCCCCAAGTACTCCTGTCTATTCTCTTGTTAATATCCACCTGCATTTGAGCAACCCCCCAAAGAAGCTAACATATACTAACCTCCATAAGATCAAATCGCCTAACCTTAACATAAAATCCTAAGTTCAAATGTCAGTTCTCTATATGCCATCAAAATCTGTAGGCCTTTAATGAAACTAATGGATTTACCTTAAATCACAATTAAATCCAACATCTCTAAACATTGTCTCCCAACACAAAGGAGAGATATTGGAACTATAAAAAACAAAACACATGTAAAGGAGAAAACAGAAACACAGCAGTCAAACAGAGTTGGAAAGTAACGTGAGCACCAGAAAAAAAACAAGGGAAAAAAGGATTACAAACAATTCAGGACAACTTAAATTCACAGGAGAACCTAGAGGCATCAGAAAAATGGACAGAGAAAGAACTCAAGGCGTACCTAACTCAGATGGAACAGAATCTTAGAGAAGACATTAGACAGCAAGTTCAAACAATGAAAGTATACTTTGAAAACGAATTACATAAGCAAATTCAAATGGCAAAGAATGAGCTCTACCAGGAGATAAGAGATTTTTTAAAAAAATCAAACAGTAATCCTAGAAATGCAGGAAACCATAAACCAAATTAAAAACTCAAATGAGAATATTACAAATAGACTAGATCAAATAGAAGTCAGAACATCTGATAATGAAGACAAAGTTTATCAATTTGAAAAGAACATAGTCAACACAGAAAGGGTGCTAAGAAATCACGAGCAATCTATCCAAGAGATATGGGATGTCATAAAAAAACCAAACTTGAGAGTCATTGGGATAGAAGAAGGTATAGAGGTTCAAACCAAAGGAATGAACAATCTATTGAATGAAATAATCTTAGAAAACTTCCCAGATATGAAAGATGGAATGGATTGCCAAATCCTGGAAGCCTACCGGACCCCAAGCATACAAAACCATAATAGACCAACTCCAAGACACATAATTATGAAGATATCCAACATACAGGACAAGGAGAGAATATTAAAAGCTACAAGAGAAAGGAGGCAGATTACATTCAGGGTTAAACCAATTAGGTTAACCGCTGATTTTTCATCACAGACATTGAAAGCGAGAAGATCCTGGAACAATGTATTTCAAATGCTGAAAAATAATAGATTCCAACCAAGAGTACTGTATCCAGCTAAATTAAGCTTCAGATTTGACAATGAAATTAAAATATTTCACGATAAACAAAAGTTAAAAGAATTTGCAGCCAGAAAACCAGCACTGCAAGGCATTTTGAGCAAAACACTACAAGAAGAGGAATTGAAAAACAGCACCCAAAACTAACAGTGGGAGGTAACTCAGTAAAGGGAAGAAAAAAAATAACCAAAAAGGAAAAACTAGCCATATTAAAATAAATAAATAAATAAGCATGACTGGAAGTACAAATCATGTATCAATAGTAACCTTAAACGTTAATGGCTTAAATTCACCAATCAAGAGATGTAGGCTAGTAACCTGGATTAAAAAAACAAATCCAACAATATGCTGCCTTCAGGAGACTCATATGATAGGAAAAGACATACACAGGCTGAAGGTGAAATGTTGGGAAAAATCATACCACTCACATGGTCCTCGGAAGCAAGCAGGAGTGGCCATACTCATATCGAATAAAACCAACTTCAAACCTAAATTAATCAAAAGGGATAAAGAAGGACACTATATACTGTTAAAAGGAACCATCCACCAACAAGACATAACAATTATCAATATGTATGCACCAAACGATGGTGCTGTAACGTTCATAAAACAAACTCTCCTCAAGTTCAAGAGTCAAATAGACCACAACACAATAATTATGGGTGACTTCAACACACCACTCTCTCCATTGGACAGATCCTACAGACAAAAGCTGAATAAAGAAACTATAGAACTCAATAAAACAATCAATAACCTAGACTTAACCAACATATATAGAATATATCAACCATCATCAAGTGGATACACGTTCTTCTCAGCAGCACATGGATCCTTCTCAAAGATAGACCATATATTATGCCATACGGCAAGTTTTAGTAAATATAAAGGTGTGGAGATAATACCATGCATCTTATCTGATCATAATGGAATGAATCTGGAAATTAATGATAAAAGAAGGAAGGAAAAATTCTGTATCGCCTGGAAAATGAACAATATGTTATTGAATGATCAATGGGTTACAGAAGACATAAAGGAGGAAATCAAAAAATTCTTAGAGACAAATGAAAATACAGACACAACACATCGGAATCTAAGGGACACAATGAAAGCAGTTTTAAGAGGGAAATTCATTGCCTGGAGTTCATTCCTCAAAAAAAGAAAAAAAAAAAAAAAAACAACAACACATAAATGAACTCACGCTTCATCTCAAAACCCTAGAAAAGGAAGAGAAAAACAACAGTAAATGTAGTAGAAGGCAAGAAATAATTAAAATCAGAGCAGAAATCAACGAAATTGAAACACACACACAAAAAAATTGAAAAAATTGATAAAACTAAAAGTTGGTTGTTGAAAAAATAAATAAGATCTACAGACCCATAGCCATGCTAATGAAGAGAAGAAGAGAGAGAATTCAAATTACTACCATATGGGATGAAAAAGGCAATATCACAATGGACACTACAGAAATACAGAAGATAATTAGAAATTATTTTGAAACCCTATATTCCAATAAAATAGAAGATAGTGAAGATATCAATAAATTTCTTAAGTCATATGATTTGCCCAGATTGAGTCAGGAAGATACACACAATTTAAACAGACCAATAACAAAGGAGGAAATAGAAGAAGCCATCAAAAGACTACCAACCAAGAAAAGCCCTGGACGGGATGGATATACAGTGGAGTTTTACAAAACCTTCAAAGAAGAATTAATACCAATACTTTTCAAGCTATTTCAAGAAATAGAAAAAGAAGGAGCTCTTCCAAATTCATTCTATGAGGCCAACATCACCCTGATCCTGAAACCAGACAAAGATACTTCAAAGAAAGAAAACTACAGACCAATATCTCTAATGAACTTAGATGCAAAAATCCTCAATAAAATCCTGGCAAATTGAATACAAAAGCATATCAAAAAAATTGTGCACCATGATCAAGTAGGATTCATCCCTGGGATGCAAGGCTGGTTCAATATACAGAAATCAATAAATGTTATTCACCACATCAATAGATTTAACGATAAGAACCACATGATCATCTCGATAGATGCAGAAAAAGCATTCGACAAAGTACAGCATCCCTTTATGTTCAAAACACTAGAAAAACTAGGGATAACAGGAACTTACCTCAACATTGTAAAAGCTATATATGCTAAGCCTCAGGCTAGCATCATTCTGAATGGATAAAAACTGAAGGCATTCCCTCTAAAATCTGGAACAAGACAGGGATGCCCTCTCTCACCATTTCTATTCAATTTATTTCTCAAAATACTAGCCAGAGCAATTAGACAGACAAAAGAAATTAAAGGCATAAAAATAGGAAAAGAAGAACTTAAATTATCACTATTTGCAGATGATATGATACTATATCTAACAGACCCAAAGGGGTCTACAAAGAAACTACTAGAGCTAATAAATGAATTCAGCAAAGTGGCAGGATATAAAATCAACACACATAAATCAAAGGCATTCCTGTATATCAGTGACAAATCTTCTGAAATGGAAATGAGGACAACCACCCCATTCAAAATATCCTCAAAAAAATAAAATACTTGGGAATCAACCTAAAAAAAGAGGTGAAAGATTTATACAATGAAAACTACAGAGCCCTAAAGAGAGAAATAGAAGAGACATGAGGTGGGAGGGAAAGGGAGAGAAAAGGGAAATTGCATGGAAATGGAAGGAGACCCTCATTGTTATATAAAATTACATATAAGAGGTTGTGAGGGGAAAGGGAAAAAAAAGAAAAAAAAACAAGGGAGAGAATTAAATTACAGCAGATGTGGTAGAGAGAGAAGATGGGAGGGGAGTGGAGGGGGGATAGTAGAAGATAGGAAAGGTAGCAGAATACAATAGTTACTAATGTGGCATTATGTAAAAATGTGGATGTGTAACCGATGTGATTCTGCAATCTGTATTTGGGGTAAAAATGGGAGTTCATAACCCACTTGAATCTAATGTATGAACCATGATATGTCAAGAGCTTTGTAATGTTTTGAACAACCAATAATAATTTAAAAAAGCTTATATGGCACCTTCAACATATAACAGCAAATTTTTAGAGAAGTGACAAAAAAGGGAAGACTTCAAGTTTCTACAGGTGGCAAGCTGGGAAAAGGCAAACAATGGCAAAATAAGGCTACATAGTAAAGCTTTTAATATAAATTTTCTTGTGTCATTTCCAGACTGATAAGAGTATAAAACTGTCCTCAGTAGTTTACTTGGTTCTATATGGTAAAAAAGGGCGAAGGATTCCCTTGTCTCTGTAAACCTGTTACATTTAGATAAATGAAACTGTAGAAGCCCTTTCTGCATCTGCTTCTTCTTAACTGTGTTCAGTCCAGCAATTCTTCATGCTTTGGAGACGTATATCCTGGTCCCCAACTGTACTTACCATCATTTCCTATACCTGCCCTTCCATCCCACAAAATAGACAAAGACCAACATTATATCCAGGATAATATAGATGCCATGATTTCAGTACTTCTGGGTACTCCAATTTTCTCAAATGGAGTAGCTGGAATATCAACATCTCTGAAACAGGTTGATGTATTTATAATTAGGTTTATTATATTCCTTAATGAATCATGTGTTTTTAAATATGTAACCCAAGAAATGGTTACTTTTTAAAAATGTTATTTGTTTTGTAGATAAGACACAATTCAACTTAACTACTAATTCAGTAAAAATCCATGTTCGAAGCATTTATATCAGTTCTGTATTCTTGATTACATTTATTCAGACTGCTTCAATTGATACAAATGGTAGATATGTGAAAATAAATATTATGTGAAAAACATCAAAGAAAAACACCAACAGCTGATAAAGTGCATGTTCATCACCAGGCATATACAATTCCCCCCTCCCAGTTCCTTATTCTTTTTGGGGTAAAAATCAGAGAAGAAGATAATTCTGGCTCCTTTCACAAATCCTAAACCAAAAGGGAGAGAACCAGGCCTCTCTCAGTACAGTGATTCCCAATGTGAGTCCTTGAATGTTGTATGTATTTCCACCACACACACTAATGGCTAAAACACATCACTGAGAGAGATGAAGGACCCATTAAATGATTCTGAGGATAGAGAACTGAAAGAATGAGACCAATCTACAGAAAATTCAGAGAATAAAAAATATTTAAGAGAAGTATAGAAATTACTAAGGAGTGTACTGTCTGGAAATTCAGGGTATTTATATGGAGCCTAAGTCATGTCTTATTGAAGATTCAAAAAAAATTACCCAAGACCTAGAATATCTGACCTTTTGAGTACAAGAAGATCTCATTGATCCTCATAAACAATTTTAAAGTAATTTTGCTCGCACTCATAAAAACCAAGCTAAGCGTGTGTTGCTTTTACTGTTCTTTCCTCGAGGATGGTTATAGATTCATGGCCTACATAAGAGTTGTAGAGGTGGAAAAATTACATTCCCAAGCAGATGCTTTGAGAAAGACAGCTCCAAGCATGGAAGGTCTGACCAATAGCAATCTGCTTATTTAAAACATTCCTGTTTTCAATACCAGACCAAGACCACAGAAAAATTAATCAGTCTCAGAAAATTGAAATTATCCAACAATAAGTAAAATTATCCACAATAAGTAAAAGTACAGGTGAGTTATACTACCACACCAGATGGCATTAGACAGAAAGATTTAGAGAATCAAGATGACTGATGATGGCTGAACTGAGCATGACTTTTGCCATACAGGAAGCACATTAACTTGTATACTGCCTGTATCAGGGATTATTAGGAATAGATTTTGGGGTAGAGTTTACCTCAAAATGTGTATTAAGTATCCATGGAAACAGCAAAATGGATTCTGAAAATCTAGTGGTCCCCAAATTTTTTAATCATGTTCTTCTAAAAAGTCATTCATTTAAAAACCACAGATGTGCTATTATATATCATAAAAGTTTAAAACATATTTCTCAAATAGAAATTTAAAAGATGAAAACTAAAAGTTCTAATGTTTGCTACTCATACTTTAGTGACTCATATTCTCCACGCCCTACAGTCCACCTCAACCTTGGGAGGGTATGGCTCAAGGACCTCCCAAGGACATGTGTAACCCTGACAGGGAAGTAGAACAAGTTCATTAAATGTGTTTAACTTTGTTTTAGTTAAAGGAATTAGACATGCATCTTCCTCACTTAGAGTTGCTTCCAAATTTTAATGCATATAAACAGATATATATATATATATATATATATATTAAAAATTGAAAATAATGTGATAAGAATTTACCAAGGTAGAGTTCTCATAATAGTTCAGAAAACATAAAAAGTTTTCTTTTCCTCAATATGTTCTCATATGGTGCCATTTTTGTGTATTCCAGTGGTTGATTAGAACATTTATATTTAAGTGAGTTTGTCAGTATATTATTTTGAAGTAATGAAAATATTTTGGAACTTGACAGAGGTAGTGATTGTGCAACATTGTAAATGAACTAAATATCACTGAATTGTATAATTCAAAATGGCCAATTTAATGTCAGATGAATTCTACATCAATAAAAAAAATGTTAAACACTATTGATTATCAAAGCAAAAAAAATTATTTTTTATTTTGCACAACTTTAAATCTCCATTCCCTATTACACTCATTAAATAATTGTTCTTATGAATATTGACATATATTTACCACCTTTTAAAATCCACATTTTCCTATCATTTTATTAATAGTATGTATTTTTAATGTGTGTCTTTCAGAATAGTATTTGTAAGGCTTCATTATTGAATTTTTTCCTGCTCTTTCTGTAAAAAACTAAATTTTTTGAAAGCTAAATTTGACTATTTTTGGAAATGCTTCAAAGGAAAGAATGCTACAGTTTTACTTTTTTCTTAAATTTTGTGAATCATATCAAGTATGATGAATTCATTTTGTCCTCTCGTAAGAACACTGAAGTGCTATAGGATGTGTGGTACTATTTTCCCTTACATTGCATGCAAGAGTATTACCTTGGATAAATAAGAAAATATAGGTAGCAATTTGTTCATCTTTATTCTAGTGTTAACAGCAAATATATCTGTTCCCTATAATAAGACAGCTCTTAAAGTCTACCAGGGTAACTGGAAATGCTGTATAAGAACCACTAGCATGGAATATGTGAAATATGGTGTTTTTAGAAGTTCAGGTGATTGACGTAATTATCTCTCATTCTTCATTCTCTTTTAAAATATATTGTAAAGATTTTTCTGAGATGAATTTTTCTTATTTATATTTTATTTCTGTTTCAGAAAAGCAGAATTTATTTGTATAAGGTTATTCTAAAACTTGTGTCGCTTTTCATTTCTCTATGTAATGTGTATGAATCTTCATACACACATCCATTTAGCTTGTTTATTTTCAAATAGTTCGTTGTATTTGTTTGGCAGCCCGTTTAGCTTTTAACCTACTTTCATAAATGTTGACAATAGTTACATAGAGGCAGTGAAACTTTCTCTGGGTCCTATTTTGGCTATGAACAGATAAGAGCTGTCTTAGCAAATACCCAGAATAACCCAGCACTGGGCCAGTGTGGAGATGCCTTGATTCTGTCTCTTGAATGCAGTCTCTGGAGATCTGGTTTCTTCTAAGAAGCACAAAACAAGCTGCATCTGTTTATCCTAGTCTTAACTAATTTGGGATTTAAATCTCTTTTAACTGGAAAATTCAATTTATAGATTAGTGGTGTGTGGCTCTAGTGGTTTTCAGCTCATTTCCTCATTTCTCTGCCAACTGGAAATTACTCAGTGGTGCTATTTGATAACATGCTTTACAGTTTTGTTGTTTCTAAAACTAATTGAATGGTAAATATGAGTTTTATTTTTCTAAATGTTATAAAATAAGTTCGATATGTTCAAAGATTGCCAATAAAGCAACACTTTACCAGGGTTCAACATCAGTAGGTAAAGACATAAATATATGTCAAAACTTAAATAGAGAGTCATCTGTGCATTATTAAATTATCTTAGGGTATAAATAGAAAATAGATTGATAGTATTTTATATTTTTAGAGATTTGTAACAATCACTGAAATTTGATGGGACATATATGTCAACTCCAGAGGAGTGGTGCTTTGATATTATTATCCCTTTTTTCAGTTTGTATTATGCTTTGTTTCTTTTGTTTTCATGGTAAGAACACTCACTTATTTTCTGATTCTTTTTTTGTAATAATTTCAATGATTTCTGCATTCTATAATGTAGATGGTATTAGCAGATCAAAGGCTAAAAAAAATCAAGGCAATGTTCTAGAATTCATGTGACATTTGCATCAATGCATTTGTATAACCATACTTTTTATGTATATCCTAATATATATGCATATCATTAAACCTCATGAGGTGAAGATTCGCTTTTATTGGAAAATTACTATTATTATTTGAAAAAAAAAAACATTTGGAGCAGTAAGAATAAGACATTTGGTGAAGAGAATTTTATGAAATATCAGTAGTTAAGAAGGACATAGCCAATCAGAAACATATTTGAAGATTGACAGTAAATCTTCATTTGCTACTTCTATCACTAAGAATAATTACTTGGAAGTTTGTCAAATAAAAACTTCATTTTACATAAGTGTAGCAGTTATGTGGTTTGCACAGAGGCATGAAAGTATAAGCAGTTTTGCTTGAGCCTGATGCCCTTTATGTTTTGTCACCAACACATCATATTCCTAAAATTATGCAATGGTTCTTTAGTTTCAATCAAGAAGGTTCAAATAAATTATACGCTTATTTGTGTAAATAAAAGTATATCTTTAAAATAAACTTTCATAGCAGCTATTATTTATATCCGATATGCTACATTTCATAATTTAAATCTCCCCTCAGCTTCCTTCTTAATTTCCCTCAATTGTAGGGAAATTCAACTGAGGTCACCTTTATATTTCCTCTCCTCACAACAGGGAAACAAATCTTAGAAGACAGCCCAGTATTGAAAGAAAGGGAGAAAATCCTCTAATCTTCAGACTTCCTATTCACTGATGAATCATTATTGTCCATCCTACCTAATTCCCTATCACTGGAAGTTTGTGGCTTTCTTTCATACCTCACTTTGGCTGTGTATGAAGCTTTGACAAGACTCAAAAAAAAATGCACTTCATATAGTCTCCCTAGGTGCATTATGAAGTCATCTACACTGCATTTCTATAACTCTCAGGAAAATGTTCCTTTTTCATTTTTAAAATACTTTATTAAATATGATCAACATGAAAAATGCTGTGTATATGTAATATATACAGTTCATTGAGTTGGGCATAAGGTTATACATGTGAAATCTATCACTGCTATCAAGGAGATATATATACCACTATCAAGAAGATATGATATATATATATATATATATATATATATATATATATATATATATATATATATCGCCTCCAAAGTGTCCAACTCATTTTTTTATTTTTAATATATATGTATATTAAAAACACTTAATGTAATATCTATTATCTTAATCAATTTTAAATACACACTATGGTATTGTTAGCTACTGGCACTATGTGTATAATAGAACTAAATAACTTATTTGTCTTGTATAACCAAAATGTGGTAGCATTTGACCATCATTCTCCCTCTCTTCCTCATTTCCCTCTCTTCCAAGCTATTGACAACTGCCATCCTACTCTCTGCTTTTATGAGTGTAACTAATTTAAATTATATAAAAATATGTATGTGAGATCATGCACTATTTGTCTTTCTGTTGGGTTATTTCACTGAGCATAATGTCCTCCAGGTTCACCTATGTTGTTGCAAAAGATAAAATGTCCTATATAATAATATTCATCTTTGAATGAAACTGAATGTAATAACCACATTTCTTTGCCCATTCATCTGTTGATGAATATGTAGGTTGTTTTCATATCTTGCCTGTTGTGAATAATGTTACAATGAATGTCCAGTATTCAACTCCTTTGAATATTCAGTATTCAACTCAATACCCAGCAGCACAATTGTTGGAGCATACTGTACCTATGCTTTGAACTTCCAGGCTGTTTTCATAATGGTTGTACCAATTTACATTCCTATCAATAGTGTACCAAGGTTCTTTTCCCCCACATCTTTGCCAACACTCGTCATATGTATATGTATTTTAATAAGAACCATCTTTCAGGTATGTGTAATACTGGTTTTGATTTTAATTTCCTTGATGATTAGTGATATTGCACAACTTTTTGTCTTTTTTTATTAAAGCATAACTTTAAAGAATTAAAGAGACTAGAAATAAACTTAACCAAAAAAAAAAAAAAAATAGTCTGTATACTGAAAACTAAACTGTGGTGAAAAAGACACAAATGAAGATAAGGCTATCCCATGTCCATTAATTGGAAGAATTCATATTGTTAAAAATATTTATATTAACATAAGGTAATTAGATTCAGTCTAAATGCCATCACTATCAAAATTGTAAAGGCATTATATATATATAAATTAAATTATATCACAGATATAATATGTGGCATATTTAAAATATGTAAATTATATATATATAATAAAATATGTATGTATGAAAAAAAAATATATATACATATTTTTTCAATTCTAAAACTCATTGCTATCAGGAGGCTCTAACAGTGCCCCTAGGAAAGAGGTTAGACTACTACTCTGTCTGCTCAAGAAATATTCTGTCAAATTTGTAGGAAATTTTTATTCAAAATTTTATTCAAAGCCACCTTTGAATGAAGATAAAAGGAAGTTTATTGTCTCAAAAATTTTATCGTCAAGTCTGTGAAGTTGAGCAGAATTTTTTAAGGAGAAGAGGCAGGGAAGAAGAGACAGCTGCATCCATTCAAGTGAGAGGGGAAACAGGAAAAGTACATATGGAATTGTAGTTAGCCTATATCAGACAGACCTGAGATGGGGCAATATGGCTCCCAGCTTCTTTGGCACCTCTAAGGGTAAAGGGTTGTAGTCCCTTAGTTTCCATCTTTCAGCAAGACAAAATTCCTCTTAATTCAGAAGGGACTCCAAAATTCAGTCTGCTTCAATGTGAAAGCAATAAAAGAATCCAAAAAGCTACAGCAGTCTTGAATAAGAACAAACCTGGTTACTTATAATCAAAACTTTGTGGTAATAGCATTGAAAACCAATATATAAAATAGTGCAACAAAATAGACATGTAGGACAATTCTTTGGGTGGCTTTCATCTGATCCAGTTCTGTCCCCTTTATTTTTGGTAGTTGTGGGGAATAACCATAGATAAATAGATATCACACATATTGGTAATGTGATATCTGTTTTTTTTAATTAATTAAAATCCTTTATTTGAATGTGCTTCTTTATAAATGACCACAAGACATCTTAGGACAATCAAAGTATTCTCACTAGGCAACCAAGACCTGATCACCTACACTGTACCACAGAGAGGATAAGTAACAACTGCCTGAAATAGCCCAGACAATATTCCTGTCACTTTTAGGGAGTATAACATTTACATTTAGGCAAGAACTGCCCATGAGAGCACAAGCTTTGTCTCTCTCACTCTCCTGGAATCAAGATGTCCTTCAAAGTTTTACAAAGAATGTTCCATGACCCCTGAGTTTTCTAACCCAGGACAAGCTGCTTTTCAGGATTTGTCGGCTCTGTTTCAAAGTAGGGGATACACAGGCAAAACACCATCCACCAGGCACTTTCTTGAGTCTTCAGGTATCAATTTATAATAGATCCAAGGATTCTGTTGCTTGCTGCCTAGCTATAAGTAATAAACCCACTCCACATAAGTTTTATAAGTACATTCTGTCTCACTAGATTCCCTCAAATAAATAATCAGGCGTGGTGGACCTTAATTAGTAGCCTAAGGTAGAGTGTGCATAAATGTATGGATTCCTGTTTCTGGTAGTTTCCAGAATGATGATCATTGCTATTCTTCTGCAGTGGGAGTACTGTTTGGGCATTGACCATTATGGAATCTATTTTATAAGACAGCCTATAAATAAACCTATACGTACACAGTCAAATTATCATGGACAAGCACAGAAAGAATGCAAAATGGGAAATGAATGCATTTTCAATAAATGGTTGTGGGAATACTGGATATCCACATGCAAAAGAATGGAATTGGATCCTTATGTTACATTATACATAAATGCTAACTAGAAATGGATTAAATATGTAAACATAAGACCTGAAGTCATAAAACTCATGAAAGAAAATATAGGAAAAGCTCCTTGCCATTGGACTTGATATGACTTTTTGAATGACACCAAAAACACAGATAAAAACCAAAAAATAAACAAATGGAATTACATCAAATTAAAATGTTTCTGCATGTCAAAGAAAACAATTAACAGAAGTAAAAGGAAACCTACAGAAGAAAATATTTGCAAACCATATGTCTGTTAAGTGGTCAATATCCAGAATATGTAAAATAAAATCTCTTATAATCCTATAGAAAAAATAAAAAAGTACCTATTATGGTTTAAATATGAGGTGTCCCCCAAAAGCTTGTCTATTAGAAAATGCAAGAATTTTCATAGATAAAATTATTGGGTTATGAAAGCTTTAAACTAATGAGTAGATTAATCCAGTAATGAATTTACTGGGTGATAACTAAAGGCAGGTAGGGTGTGACTAGAGGAGAAAGCTCACTAGGGATGTGCCTCTGGGGCTCATACTTTGTCCAGGTTGAGTGGACTGTCTTTCTGCTTCCTGTTTGCCATGTTCTGAGTTGCCTTTGTCTGCTCTAATCTTCTGCCTCACTTTGGACCCAGAACTATGCAGTTGACTGTCTCTGACCTGAGACCCCTGGAACCATATGCCACAAGTAAACTTTTGCTCCTCTAAATCATTCTTCTCAAGGCTTTAGGTCACAGAAAAGAAAAACTGACTAAAATAAGAACCTAATTAAAAACTTGAGAATTATTTTCAGGGAGAAGTAACTGGATTACACTTGTTTATAGATCTCACTTATGGTTTCCCCTAGTTTGGGAGACTTTCTCTGTCTCTCTTCCTGCCCTCAAAGTAGAAAGAAGAACCATTATTTTTTTCTCTTCCTCATCAAGACCCTAGCAGAATCTCCCCAAATAAATTTAGACATTAACAAAATAGAGGAAGGAATGATTGTATGAAACAGATACTATCTAGTCTCTGAAGCTATGGATTATAAGATTTTCTAACTTTTTCATGTGTATTAGATGGTGTTAGGTTAAACCCAAATGAATAAAATTTAAGGTTTTCTCTATTTGCATACCCTATGCCCACATAATGCCATGAAATAGAATCCTGTTCATTGGCATGCCATTCTTAAAATAGAAAAAAAAATTCATAGAATTGATCATTTTTTTTCCTCATCAGATTATATTGGGATTATTTATTTCCCATGAACTATTATATATCTTGCAAGTTAATAATGAAACAGAGGTGACATATGAGAGGTGCCAATCTCAGTAGAGCTATCACCATGCCTTGGAATAGGCATTCTATTATCTCTGTTCTTCTTAATTATGACAGACTATAGGCTTCAATAAAAAAAATTAATAAATAAAAGATAAAAAATAAATAAATAAATGTTGGTTTTCAAAGCAATAGACACAAAAACGATTTTGCTCTTTTTCCGTAGATTATGGGTTCTCCAAGGTAAGTAGAATATATAAACCTTAATTAATGGTAAAAATAACAGGCAAACTGATACCCCTTTAACAATCATTTACATTCCATGCCCCAAAACTGTGCTATATAACTAAGATAATGTCTTGTATTTTTGCTTGTTTTTTAAAACTTATTTTTAATTATTAATGTACACATGTCAAGGACAAGACAACCAAGTATTCTGAAATCTAGAATTTCAATGTAATTGCTCATACATATATTTTGTGTAGATTTTTAATAATATATTTACAGTAAGTATTAACAGAATTATGAACAAATTTTTAGCATGAAACAGAACTTTAAAAACATTGTTTCTCATTAAGTTACTTTATTGGCCTGATAGCTGTATATTTTTGTATTTTCACACTACAAATGGTTGATAGATCCTTGACCAGGTTATTCTGAGCCCTACAGCAAAGCATACTTTATATTTGAGAATTTGGATGATGATGATGTTGTTCTTAGATCCATATGCAATTTTAAGGAAAATAACAATTTTAATATTAATTAGAAAAGTAATGAAAATTTTTGCTGCAGACCATATTTCAAGTCCTTCATGGTATAGACAAGTCATGGTTTTGGGAGGAACAATAGGAACAAAGGGGTATCAATAAAACAATTATAAACACCTTCATAGACCTGCTATCTGTATCATATAATAAGAGACCAAAATGCCTAACCAGATCTTCCTGATTTTAACTTATTTTGATAATAGTACAATAGAAAATATTTTTATATATGCTCATGATACTTTATTTATAGAGATACCTATATTGTATCTGATAAAAGTGATAACTTTTTTCCTTGTTTGACCAGTTAACACACAAAAACAATTGCCCCTAATTTTTACCTTTGTCTCTTTAGAGTTTAAGCTACTGCATTGCAAGTTACTCCAAGAAATGGTATTGAAGAATGGATTTTATTTCCTAATATAAATAACTAGTTTTGCTTTTTTTAAAACCAAGTATTGATTATAAATTTACTGAGATAGGACCAAAATTGTTACATGACTGACCCCATTGACTTGAAAAATAAAAAAGACTTGAGTCTATTAAGGACTGATTAAATAATCTGTAAGACCCAAATGAAAAATGAAAATTAGTCTTTTGTTTCTGTTAAAATTGTTAACATACACTCTTTTTTTTTCTTTTATTCAATGATCTCTCCCTGGTTTTGCCATGGTGTTTTAATTTGCTATTACTGTTTGAACAAACAAAAGTTAATATTTTAAAATATTAGCATGGAATTTGACATTCATTTAATATTATGCAATGATAGTTGTAAATGCAAGAATATAAGAACATTCAACTTGAAAACAGAATCACCAGAATTATATGATAACAATTTCCTTCTACCAAAATGATAGAAATATTACACAAACTCGACTCTTTGTGTTTCATTTCTTAATAGCACACATCTAACAACCTCTTGACTTTGGGCATAGCAATGAGTTAAGGAAGGAATACACAGGAATAGAATATGACTTTGAGCCTAGATAGTTGACCAATACAAAGAAGTAACAAAAATAAGAAAGAATATGATGATTCATTATAGAAAAATATACTGTTCTTTCTGCAGTTACAGAAAGTACTGATGCAAATGAAAAGGGTGACTTCTGGAGGATATCAATGCCCTCCTTTTTTTTTTTTAACAGATTCCTGGGTTTGGTGAATCCACAATAATTCTGTGCTTGTGGGGAACTCAGCATGATATTTACAAAAGGGCAGGCCTGCTCATGAGTAGGCCTCATTGTCCTGTTGAATCTTGTACAAAACACAAGTTCTAGGGTAAAATTAATAAGGATTTCAAGATGTCAAAAGAAGTGTATTCAGTCAAATGCTGAGCTTATAAATCTGTCCTTGTGGTTGAATCATCTTTTGGAAAAGAGATGATATACTTAAATTTTACTTTATAGTATTTTCTCCTCTAAAGGAGAAAAAGGTCATTAGATACTAAATCAGCATTTCTTTACTGTACCAGATCAAAGTGTGGCTATCCCCCTTTTTTTTAATTGAATGTTGTATAACTTCATAAATTATATTTTACCCAGTAAAATTTAGTCTTCTACCAAATTAAAACATACTGTAAAAATAATAAAAACAAATATTGAATGAGGGAAAGAAAGAAGCCAGAAAAAAGGGCGTCCAATCAGCCTACTTTAGTAAAGAGATGTATCTTATTTTTATTATGTTTTTGAAGTTTTATCCCTAGAAATGTAGTATATAACAGTGGATTATTCTAGGATTTCTATGACAATAAAAATTTTAATATGTGTGCATGATGATAAGCTGTCAGTTTTATGTTCCATGTGTCTAGATTTAAATTACCTAATTTGAAATGGTACATTGTATTTTTCTTTGTGATGGAATACAATTTAGAAGTCAACATATATTTATTTAAAATGAAAAGAACCAGCAAATGGAACATCACAGATAATATGAAATACTAAATTTTATCTATTTATTCCAAGAAGGACAGGTCCCTCATCTTATCATAAAATTTGCTTTCACAGGATTTATCACACATTTAATTTTACATTTATTTGTGTGATGGCTTCATTCTCTCTCCTCTTTCATAATTAATAAGCTCCCCCTAACTGATTTTGCTCACTATTGTATTCTCCATCCTTAGTTCAGGATTTGGCAAGAACCAGCATGTATACATAACAAGTACTACTAATGAGCAAATACAGAAAATATTTAATTATAGACTCGGTTTGAAAAAGAGCATAGATAGTTAACCAATACAAAGAAGAAACAAAAATAAGAAAGAATAGTGGCTCGTCAGGAAAGACTTTACAAAAGATGAAATAGTGACAATTATAATAATGGGCCAAAGAATGAAAGAGTTTAAAGACAGATTTAGTAATCAATCCTCTTTAATGTTTCTAAGAAAACTACTTTAAATTCATTTTATTGATACTGAGTCAGAGAGTTAGTGCAAAAACATTAAAAGAATGAAGACGGTTTTGGGAAATTAACATTACTGTTACTTCTCAACCACTCTTTAGTAAATTTTGTTTTGAATTTATCTAAACTTCTGGGAAGTCATTAGTTTCTTCATTTTTATTCAATCCTTTAAAAATAGAATTTCATTTTAAATGACCAAAACTTTGTTTATATGTCACATAACAAAGTATGTAATTTTCATATAAGGTAATATCTATCCAAGTTTCTTTAAATGTATTAAAAAATAGAAATAAAAATATCAAGTCTGTATTAGGATAATCCAAAATTTTTAAGGTTTGATAAATTCAAATTATACTAAGTTGATAATAGTATGATAATTTAGGTTTGAAAATAGTACAATTTCAGTGACATTTATTGTGAGTATTTATTAATCTGTAGTATAAGCTATCAGAAGAAAAGCTAATTATATGAGAAAGGCTTGAGAAATTCAGTAGCTGAGTTTTGAATATACAGCCAATTATAAATATTAAATTTAATTCTTTTTAAAACTGAAAGGATTAAGCTAGTAGCTTGATAATAATTGAAATATAAACTCTTAAAAAGCTTTGTTTAAATTAATGTAATTATAATATATGTTTCAGTTTTAGGATTTCTGAATATGGATCATGATTCTTGTGGTTTTTTAAAATTTATTTTTATTTTGGCATTGGTAGGAATCTGTATTTCTCTCTTGGCTTTCAATATGCATTGTATAATACACATTACTAAACAGCTGTCTAACAACTTCATGAAACTCAAAATAAGCTTCTGTCAAAAATAAAAATAAATAAAAATTTTCAAACACCATCCATCCGTTTTAACATTTATAAGTATTTTTATTTTTATACTTCCCTAATATTAAAATTTCAGTAACATATGAAATGATTAAAATGTGTTCAACCATTTTTCTTTCAGTTTATGAATATGAAACCCAACTTATACAAATTAATTGCTATATGATAGAAATATTTCTGGAAGAAAATATAAACCATGAGGTTTTTTCCTAATATTTTATTATTAAACAATTTGACTTTTCCTTCTTATATGTGTAGATAATGTACAAAAAGTATTTTATGCAATTTTATCACTATTCAAATCTGAACGTAAATAGGAAACAGAAAATGTCATAAAATGTACATTTACCATAAATTAAATAATTTAAATGCTCTAATTTCAAACAATTTTATAGTGTATGACAGTCACATTACAGAATTTAGATTCTTATGAGCTTACTTTTATGCAATTTCAATCATAAATTTGAGGAAAACAGAGAAAAATTAGAGAAGTAATACATAATTCTTATACATTTTTCCTTAGGTCATAATTAATAAGAATGTGTGAATACTCAAATATATTAAATATATTTTATTAATAATACATGTTAAATTAAGAAAAATTTAGTATTGAATTTGCTCTTCATGTCTGGGAGATCACTAATTATACTGCTTTCTGTCTGTGTACCTTATCACCCACCTGTATTCTCCCTCACATACACCACACATTCTAATGTAGTTAGTTTTATGTAAAAAATCAGGTTTTTGTTTTCTCAAGAGAAAAATTAGAAATATGTAGGTATCAATTTCTACAAAAATTGTAAATTGTTAATTTCAATACTTAAGAAAAAGACAAGAAAAGTTTTTAACAGGTTGTCTATGGAAAACCTTGAATTTTTGATAAGGAGATTAAACTAACTGTTCTGATATCTATGGTCTTACACTATTTCTACAAAACAAATTGCATCAAGATGTACATAAACTAAAAATTATGCCTTTTCTATATCCCAGACATCTGCTCTTTCTTTCCAAATTGCTAAGGAGTACTTCAAAGGAAACATGAAGAGAAAATGAGTGACAAAATTTTTTTTTCTGTAAATAACTTCCACGGGTAAATGGGTGTTCTTAGGAGTGAAGAGAGCAAATCGTTTTTTAACTTCAGTACTCAAAAAGGTCTCTCTTATTTCTACAAGTCTATTTTACAAAGCATCTCTTTGTATGGACAACAGCAAATTTATTTTGTTTTTGTTATTTTTCCCTAAAGTGTCTTCAATGTGGGGAAGTTAAAGGTTAAGTTAGAACTGAAAATATTATCTCAAGATTTAGTTAGTTTTTATTGTTGAGTGGAAGATAACTACCCTGAGAATATCATATTGTTATTGACAAATATTCTGTCATTTCCTTTAAAGTGATATTTGTGTAATTTATATGACTTTTATTCTTATCTCTGTACCTTATTTTTCAAAAGAAGGTAGTTTTCTTGTTTGTGTGAAAGATGAAATTATTTGAGTAAATCTTTGATTCTCTTCTTTCCAAGGTCAAATTATAGTTATTCTATACTGAAAATAAGAAACAGAAATAAATGGACATGACATATTGAATTAGCTGCACCAATGAAATCTTTAGGGCAAGTGAAGGTCAGGTTTTAGGAAAAACATTACCAAGAAGAGATAGTGATATTAGTAGTGCAAATAAAGTCAGATTTTTGGAAAGTCAGTTATTATTATTTATTTGTTGAAGAGAGAAATGTGTATTGATATTCACAAAAAAATAGCCCAAACTTGTAAGCACAGGGCATAAAGGAAGTGATCAATACATTATCACACTCCTGTCCCAAGTGCTTGCATCTGACTTGGGAAGCGAAGGAAGTTATATGTTAGATTCATGGAGAGGAAACAACACATCTGTGCTATATGAAGTAAATGATGAAAGACTGTGAGAGCTGAAGAATTCTGCATTGTGAGAAATCAACAAAAAATAACTGAAGACAGAGAAATATTCTAACAGAAGATTAGAATTGAGATCATTTAAGACAATGAAGGAACAGGGAATCATCATATGTGGAACAAAATTTTAGAAGCTTAGAGGAAAAATAGACAGGTTATATACTTGGACACGGAATTATATTCCTCTAGAGGGCATGAGGAGAGCAATGGTGGATGAACACCAATGAATCCTAACCTAATGACCACCGCTGAGGAAAGCAAACTTTGCCACTTGGCTACTGGTGTGCCATTAAGGGATTAATTCAGAAAAGTGAGGAAGTCTGCGGGTAACATGTAGGGCAGAAGGGAGACAGAGAAGCCACGTAGGAAAGATCTGGGACAAAATAACTCCCCCAAATCACTGTATTCTTTTCCTGGTCTTCAAAGCATTACTTAGAATTATTGCAAGTATAAGTCATTTATGATGAGCATCACCAGTGTCTAGCCCCTTATTTTAGCAAATCTATGTGGTCACATCTTCTTCATGTCTCTAGAATTTTCCACAGCATCACTATTTTTCCTCTATCCTTCTGTCTCACAGGAACAATTTGTTTCCTTTCTTTCACTGTGTGCTGAATGTCATTCATAGCCCAACTGAGCTAGAGCTTTGCTTAAAATCAGTCAATAACTCTCTGCCTTGCATATTAATTCTACTTCAGTGCTGTTTTTCTTTTAATTGTAAATATATTTAGATCCTTTGTACTTTTAAAGGAAAAAAAAGAAGAAAACAAAAATGTCTTCTTTGTCCTTTAACATCCATTCTATTATCAGTCTTCTCTTTTTCACTAACAAAATTCCTAAGATTTGTCTATATTTGCTTTTTTCTTCTTTATCCCTTCACCAGGAATGCTACCTTTCAAAATCTTCAGTTGTTAATTTCTTTAAAGGCAAAACAAAACTAAACTTTCACATTTTTCAACTTTTTACCCACTCAAATCAATACTCTCACGCTCTAGGTACTTTCAAAGTCTTCAATCTCTTTGTATTTCGATGAAATGATTTTCTTGGTATATTAGTGATCTGTATCCATAATTGTATTGGGTTAAAAAAAACTTTGTGATATATACAAATAAGCCTCTATTCCTTACTCAGCTATGGACTGGCAGGAATTCAGCTTATTTAGATTTTGCTCCATGGGCTTGTTTCCTAGCTGTAACTAAATTCACCAAGTTCTCATCATCTTGAAATCTGAAGATCACTTAGGTATGTTCTTCTTATGAAGAAAGAAGCACAATAAGCCAAGTGAAATCACACAGCACATTTCAAGTTCTGTTCATACATTTCCACAGTCATCCCATTAGACTAATGAATCCTAAAATTATGCTCAGTATCAATTGGACAGGAAAATGTATTCCTTCCATGGAAGGTGAGAATGAATATTTGCCAAGGAGTTCTATAACTTCCCTCATTTGAGTTTTATAATACTATGGTGCCTTGGTAATTATTTCAATGCTGTCTTCAAACAGGGCTAGAAAATGTGACATAAATGACAATCATCATGGTATTCAGGTATGTTGTTTCAGACAAATGTACTTACTGGGCAATTTGCAAATAACTTACTTATTTCTCTGAGCTATTTTATAATCTCTGTTATCACTTTTGATCTAAAACACAAGTATGAAGTTCACACTATGCTCCTGTATTTAAGTTATTGTCTAAGCATCATGTGATGTGATTGTGGACTAAGATGATTTGGGGATAAAAGTAAATCAGACAATTTTGGTAAACATAAAAACAAATCTCAACTTTACTTTTGACCATATTATTAAAACTTACATTTTTAACTTCATCAAGAAGATCATTGATTTATTTTTCCACTTTAGTTTCAGAAATAACTATGTAGTTGACTACTTGTAACACATTTAGAGAGAAAGAAACTAGTATCAACAACCCAAGCTCCCCCATGACCTGGTAGGTTATAACAGCTGATGATACCTCAATGCAGGGGCATCAAAATTCATGGGGACACTTGTAATTTCTGGGAGACTATTGGTTAATTCGTATGCAAATAAAAAGACCAAATTAAAAGGCTACTAAATTCTTTAAGTTCCAGAATTTCATGCTTGGAAGAAAGTGATATATTTGAAGGAAATGGAATTTCTAGAAAACATAATTATGCAAAGGAGAAAAGAGTGTCCCCTAAGATGAAACTTAATGTTTAATTCCTCCATCTATGAGTGGCCTAATCATCTGAACTATATATCAATATGTTAATGAAAACAAGTGTTGAATTATTCATATAAATTTATTTCCAGTTAAAAATTACACATTGACAACATCACAATTATTTTCTTATCTCCATGTTCCTCTGAAGAGTATTTCAGTAACATCAGCATGCATTCCACCACATGCCTTTGCTTGCCATTTGGTGACAGGATTCATTGCTTTTGCTAGAAAATAAGATTACTGTAGTGCAAATTATGCATACTCAGTTGCAATTTTCCTCTGTGTGAGGTTCTTTAAGTGCACGTTATTCATTGTTTATGAAATGTTTCATTTATAAATCTGTTTTGAAAGCCTGAAATGGAACATTATGCTTCTGTGGAACTCTCTCTTATAGATTTTGTTTTCATTTTAGAGGAATTATATTTTAAACATTATATCTGCTTTCTGCTGTGTTATCTTCTGCACCCTCCTTTAAATCTCAATACATCACTATCACTCATGTGAAACAACCATTAACTTTGTTGAATAGGCTTAGAGGATTAAATTCCATAAAAGGACTTGCTATGGTTGAATTAGTCAGGAATATATTATTTTTTTCTTTTTTCTTTTTTCCTTTTTGAACCCAAGGGCACTTAACCACTGGGTCACATCCCCAGCCCTTTTCTTGTATTTTATTTAGAGACAAGTTCTCACTGAGTTGCTAAGTCTTCCCTAAATTGTTGAGGCTGGCTTTGAACTCACGATCCTCCTGCCTCAGCCTCCCAAGTGTCTGGGATTACAGGTGTGTGCCACTGCAACTGGAAGAGATATTATATTTATCAAACAAGGAAAGTGTTCCTTACAATTGCATTTACCCTGAATCTTTTCTTGAACATTTTGGTGGAAATGTAACATGACAGAACTTTAAAAATATAGTTATATAACATCTATCTATAATTAACTACTAAGTTTAAGCATGTTTATTTCAATAAGATATATAGACTCCATTTGCATATTTAAGATTAGAGAAGTTTACTCGATTTGATAAATATTTATGAATGCCATTGCTAGGCAATGTGTGAAATACTGGGAATTGAAGATGAATTAGAAATTTTCTGCCCTGAAGAAGCTCATTTACAAGCAGGCATGTAAATTGTTAATAGATATTCATCATATATAATAGCCAAATCATTTGAACATGTAGTAAAAGAAGTGCATAAAACAAGGCTTCCAAAAGAGAGGTGAGTTTGAACGTAGGCCCTGGAGGATCGGTTGTATATTGTCTGCCAGAGAAGATGAAAGGCAAACTATGAAGAAGGAAAAGAAGAAGGGAAAGAAAGTTTCAAAAACTGTCAAATCATTGCACATGTGGGAAATATGAGAAACTCTTTGAACCTGCAACATGAGCTGTTGATCACAAAGGGAATATTTTGAAACACTAGGCTTTATATTACATCATAACAAAAGTTTTAGATTAAAATTTGTAGGCATTGGGGGATAACTAGATGTACCAGCAGGAGAGGGCATGATTAATTATTTGTTTTATGAGGATAGCTCTTAGCTCATAGGTATGGCAAAATTCAGATTACATAAGACTGAGAAATAAGGGTGGGTAAGTATATGCATGCTCACACACAGAGCCTGACAGTTATGTCATATAAAGTGGAGAAGGTGAGAGGACGCTACTCCTCCAAGATTTCTAAGTGACTACCTTAAAATTGTCAAAATTTATTATTTTCCTAATACATAAAAGGGAAGGGATAGTTAGTGACAAAACAGAATAGAAATTAAAATAAGGATTTCTGGATAAGACCTAGAAAGGAAATGTGGAAGTATTCTAAAAATCATTTTTTTAAAATCTAGTAATATAACCTAATAAGGGCAATATAATACCAAAAATCAAAATGGAAATTTTACAAATAGTAAATCTTACTTTTAAATCATTGTGATGAGTTGTATGACAAATTCCTTATCAAATATTGCTATAATTGTTTGGAAATTGAGAAAAAAATATAAAAAGTTATGACTGTGTTGCTTTCAGAAATGTATTTGTGTGAATGGATAATTCAGGTTTAATATTCATAATAACACTAGTTCAGAAGAATGTTTAGATTTTAATTTTAGATGAAGTTTTTCTACCGATTGAGCCTAAATTGATTTAAATCATTGCTAAGGTGAGTCTAAGGGGAAAATACAATAATAAACAAAACTCTGAGAGTTTGGCCCTGTTATGAGGATAGGAGTGGAATGGAGTAGGAGAACACTTTAGGACAGTGATACAATCTCTGAAACTCTCCTCTTAATGTGGACTGGATGCATCATATTGCTTATTTATTTCATCATTACATGACTACCCATTTCTCTCATGATGACTTTCCGCTGAGATGTAAGCAACTGCAGGTGAGTACTTACTTGTCAATGAAATTGTGGTCACAAGGGGACTGATTATATCATCAATATATATATATATATATATATATATATATATATAATCTATTAAAGCCACAGTCATCATGAAGAGAGACTTACATATAAGATTTCCCCATTCTGTTACCAAGAAAGTGAGATTTCAGAGAAGAGGCTTTTAGTGCCTTCTTATTCTTTTACATGTTGAACTTATGACATCCAATGAAGATACACTTTTGTATCTTAGCTTTTATCCATTGTTTTGTTTATTCATTGTTTTGTTTATTTATTTTGTTTTGTTTATTATTTGTTTTGTTTATTCATTGTTTTGTTTATTGTTTGTTTTTCATTTCTGTTAAGTGTGTGCTGTTCAGATTCTTATCGTAGTAAGCTTATTTGAGCATACTTGAAAGAATTTTGTGATTAAGTTATTTTCTCAATTTATCTAAGCAGAACTTGAAGTCACTCTTGCAAATTATTCTAATTGCAAGGGGTATATTATTTGCATTATTAGCATGTTAATTGTTTTTATTTTGAAACCTTTACCGACCCACAAATGATATTTATTTAATATTAATAAAACCATTGTTAATGATTTAGATGTGTTGTGTCCTCCGAAAGCTTATGTGTGAGACAATGCAAGAAGAGTCAGAGAGAATGATTGTGTTTTAAGATTCTTAACCCAATCAGTGAATTAATCCCCTGATAGGGGTGAACTGAGTGGAAACTGAAGGCAGTTAGGATTTAGCTGGAGGAGGTAGGTCATTGGGGGTGTGGCTTTGGGGTATATATTTTATATCTGGTGAGTGGAGTCTCTTTCTCTGCTTCCTGATCATCATGTGAACTGCTTCCTTCTGCCACACTCTTTCACCATGATGTCCTGCCTCACCTTGAGCCCTGGGGAATGGGGCTGGCCTCCTATGGACTGAAACCTCTGAAACCATGAGGCCTAAATAAACTTTTTGTTAGGGTCTGTAAACAAGTCGGGATGTCGCTTGGCATTTTGCCAGAGGGAGTGGTTTGTGAGGTGGCGCCAGGGAGCCATTAAGTGTGGAGATTCCTTATTGGTTGACTGCTGTAACTAGTTTATGTTAATTAAGATAAGCTGTGTGGAATGTATATATACCCCTCCTGTCCTACAATAAACGGCTTCCAAACCTGCTGTATCAATCTACACAAGTTGTTCGTCACCCCCTGGTTACTTTGTTGCAGCCGGACTGCGGCAATTTTCTTCCTTGACAATTATTCTGGTTAGGTCTTTTGGTCACAGTGGTGAAAAAAGCTGATTAAAACAATCATTTTATATTTTAAGTGTATGTCAAATGATATAACAACATAAAATATATTTGCTGTGGAGTTATTCTTATGTAATGCTGAAGATTCAATATTTATCCCATTCATCATTAATGCTTTGTGTTAGCATGTAAAGTTTCAAAATAAATCAAATTTTAAGATAAAATTGTGCTTTATTCAAATAGGGTTACATATTTTGTGATTTTTGAGTAGTATATGGACTCTGATAATTTAAAGTGACATCATGTCAATCAGGCATGGTAGTGTACACTTTTAATCCCAGCTCCTTGAGAAATGGAGGCAGTTTGAAGCCAGCCTGGGCAACTTAGGGGGCCCTGTCTCAAAACAAAAAGTAAAAAGGGATGTATATGAATGGAAAATCACTTGCCTAACATGTGCAAGGCTCTGTTTTTAATCCCTAGTGCTTCAAAGAAGTAAAATAAAGTAATATAACATGAAATATATATTAGACTGAGAATCTGTAAAATATAAGGGCTGACCTACTTTCATTTGCAACCATGGATTTCTGTTTGAAATTATAAATCTGCTATGGTGAATGAAAGTTGAAAGTTATCCAAATGACTTTCTTCACAGCAATGCCCTGTCACCTGGTAAGCAAGGCAACAGATACTGTCAAAACTGCACATGCTTGGAGAGGTTGGCAGGCAAAAGAAATATAACACAAACTGCAGATAGGCTTTTCTGCAGGAGCTCCAATCTGGATGTTTTGAAGAAATAGTGTATTCCTGACTTTAACCTCTTAAACCAACCCCTCAAGTTCACTGTTAAATCATCCTTAAATTGTTTTCACTGCAGCACAATCCTTTGTATTAAACATTTAAAAAACAACTAAATCACTTTGAGACATTATGAGTGTCAAATAAATCCTTCATGATTAACATGTTAGCAGATGGAGACTGGTAGAAGTAGAACTACCATGGAGTTATGGGGAAGGAGAATGTCACACAGCCGGACAGTGCCATAGTTAAAGATGAGCATACCCAAGCATACACACATACACAAGGCCATGGGACACAGTGCACTGATTGGGATACAACTTCTGAGTTGGCCCCCCAGAGTCATAGAGTTAACAGCGTAAGGCTGGTAAAACCCATGAAAGTTTCCCAACAATCACCTGCAAATTTCCTCAGAGTAGCAAGGGAGTGATAAGCTGTGCTACATATCCAACTTTTCAGCAATGCTCAGATAAGCACAGAACAACTCATTCTGCAGGGCCATCTTCAAGGAAAAAGGGTGATGATTTATAGAAAATGATATTAGACATAAAAGATAATGATACATGGATCACAGATGTGGCATCAACATATGGAAGAGTTCTTGCATCAGCAAATAAAAGGGGTCAATAATGTGAAGAGAGTGAGTATAAGATTTATTAGGAGGCTTTATTGCTCTGTGATTTATGAATTGCCACAGATGGCAATGATGTAGTATAATATTCACAAATATGATGCAATAAAAATTATTAAAGCATCTAGCAGTGCTGTTTTTAGTTTGAGCTCTAAGCAAAAAACATCTATGAGCACTGTGTTCTTTACATAGAAGATGTACAACCTTGCTTGATTTTTTAAAGAAACCACAATAGTATTTTTGTCTACTCTGGGATTTATTCTGAAAGTGTTTTGACATTAGTGTCAGTTGTTTTTTTTTTCTGTTTTAAATGTATATATGACTGATCAGGGTAACCGGCAAGGGAAGGTTTGATAGGTATTGCTCATGAGTTGGTCTGGGAAAGTTAATAAGAGTATGGATTATGTGTTTCCAGTGCCTGCCTTGATACCTTCATTCTGCCCATGACTTACCTGAAACCAGATGCTGGGTTCTTAGGGCCTTCCTTTCCTCTCCTGACATCCTCAACTATGGAGCCATTATATTTTATCCTTTCCACATTTTTATATAAGGAGTTTTTGACCTATAAATATCCAGAATTTGAAAGATGTGTATTTTCAACTTAAAATTGAGATATTTTCTCTGTGATAATAATACAGAAGCCCTACATAAGAACACATAGATAATATTGTCACTTATTAAAGGGAAAATGGGTAATCCTTTATTTGATTTATTCATTTTCTAAATATATATGTCACTTTTCAAATTTTCTTACATGGAGTTTTATCTTGAAATAATATTAGTCAAAATTGATGTAACTGGCCCGAGAAAGACTAATTCAATATAGTTGTGTCAAAAGAGATGATAATCTTATTTGAAGAGACCTTACTTCCTAAGAATATTTTAAGAAACAGTGTTAATAAAATATATTTTCTTCCTGACAGTAAGAAAAGTCAGTTTTACTTTAAGAGATTCAATAATTTTAGCTAAAGCCTAATACCATTGAAATCTGTTTCAGTTTGTTTTTTCAAGTAAGTTACTGAAAATAATATTTTACAGACACAGAATAGTGCCTTTTTCCCCCTTTTTTATTCATGCTATCCTTCCTCTGCCCTGTATTTTATCAACCTGCAAACACTCCTGTCCATCTCCCATACCCTGTTGCCGTGGGTTGTGAAAAATTAACTATGCATCAGCTTAGCACACATTCAATTATATTTTCCCATTTGTGCAGCCCAAGATTCTGATTTGTGAACTGTCAGATGCATCCTATTTCTTGTCAAAGTATCTTTTTGACTTTATTACATACAGCACAACCATCTGTCACACTGACAATCCTAATATATGCTATTTCTTTTAGACCATCTTCATTGTTAAAATTGAACACAATGCACTTTTTTTCTCTCCTGTCTAAATCAGATCTTTTGTCCCTTGATCACAAACTGAAATCTTCAACTGTGGAGCCATTTCTATTCCACTATACTGTTTATTATGTTGAAACATTTACAGCCCAGTTGACAACACTTTAGCTTCTCCCTAAATCCATGATTTATTTTATTTGTGTGACATATATTACTCTGGAAACTGTGTAATGTTTGAATAAACTGGCTGCATTTACAGGGTTTTAGACTCTAGGAAATAATCTTCATAAAATCAGCTTTGTTCCAAATGTCATCTGGTTTCAGCTGAGAAGCCTGACAAATACAAGGCCTTGATGCAATGGAACCTGAATTCAGACTAATAATAAGCAAAACAAAACCAGCATTTCCACGTGATTCCTTCAGCAGCCAAACATTTTCCTATGAAAATAATTTCTAGTGTGTTATACCTTTTGTCTGACTAAGCTTTAACGAAATCTTTTGTGGTTAACATGCTATTCTTGTTTCATAAATGGGAAAATTTATTTTCCCTCATTTTCAGAAAGGTGATGGTGGAATTGAATAGAGTAAGGTGATAGAAAGTCAATTTCCTACTGAGAACAAAAAGTTTTCTCAAGAAAGGGGGTGTTTTGCTCTTTGGTATTTTCACCATGTGCCTAAAAGAGGCTTACCCACAGAGGCAGTAAATATTGGCTGAAAGATGGGGTGAATGTTCTTAAGGAGTAAGTCTCACTCACTGTTCTGAGACACTGTTTCCAGTTTCTCTCCATTAATATTTTTTTTTCTTGAGACATTCTTAAGGCTTACTTTTCCAACACATTTAAAATCATATTTTCTGGAATCCACTTGGCCCTCATCCCGCTGACTGCCTTTCCTCTCACTCCTTTAATACTATCAGGATCTGCCACATTTTATTTGATCAACTAATGCTTTTACCATCTATTTTCTATTTGAGTTCCATAAGGACAAATATTTGTATCTGGTTTAATTTTCTTCCCATTGTTGTTGTCTGTGTTCCTACTGACTCAACAATATGCAGAATAGAGTCTAGAAATTTGTAGACCCTACATAATTATTGTAAAATAAAGTATAAATTGGACTATTTGATTTAGAGATTACGAGAACAATTAAATACATTTATTTCAGTTTACAGAATGTTGACTGGTTTTAGATCTATAAAATGTGCTTAATAATGGGAAATAATCTCATCCTACTTATTTTAGGCTACCATAAAATGCAATTCTTTGTACATTTAGACACTTAAATAGGACACCAAGTGATACACCAAAAAATCAGTTTGAAAATAAATTGTTTAAATACATAGGTAGAAAGGAATGGATAGATTGATTGACAAATATAAAGATAAAGGTAGATGTACATTTTTATATATAACAAGATATTCACAATTACTATGGATTACTGTGTGGACATATTTTTAGGGAACTGTTCTTCTGCTTACCACACATTTAACATGTATTATGTACAAATGGTCACCAATTTATGATAGCTCAATTTAAGATTTTTTTATCTTTATGATTATTTGAAATTGTTACAAATTCTGTAAACATTGTTCCTGGGATTTTTAAATTTTGAAGTTTTCCTGAGCTAGAAAAATGCAATATGATAGTCTCTTGAGATACTGGGGTGGCAACAGAGAGTCATAGTTTCCAATTAGCCATGTCATCAACAAAGTGAACAGCCAATGGTCTACAGTGTAATGTGTTGCTAGGTTGTGATGGCCTGTAGGTTAAGGATATTAAATATAATACAGCATTTTTCTGTTCAACATCTCCAGCAATTAGAGAAATCCAAATTAAAACTACACTGAGATTCTATCTCGCAACAGTTAGAATGACAATTATCAAGAATACAAGCAACAATAATTGTTGGTGAGGATGTTGTGAAAAGGTACACTCATATATTTTTGCTGGGACTGCAAATTGGGGCAACCACTCTGGAAAGCAATATGGAGATTCCTTAGGAAAGATATAATGGAACCACTGTTTGGTCCAGTTATCCCATTCCTCAGTATATACCCAAGAACTTAAATTCTACAGTCACACAGCCACATCAATGTTTATAGCAGTTCAATTCACAATAGATAAATTATGGAACCAACTAGGTGCCTTTCAGCAGATGAATGGAAAAAGAAATTGTGATAAATACACACACACACACACACACACACACAATATTACTCAGCCATAAAGAAGAAGGAAATTACAGCATTTGTTGATAAATGGATGGAACTTAAAGCTGTCATGCTAAGTGAAATAAGCCAGATGCCCCAAACCAAAAGCCAAATGTTGTCTCTTATACGTGGATGCTAACATATAAGGGGGTGGGGAGGTAATAGTAGAAGTTCACTGGATTATTCAAAGGGGAATGAAGGGAAGGGAGGGGGTATGAGATACGGAAAGACTGTAGAATGAATCAGATATAACTATCTTATGCTCATATATGAATATACAACTAGTGAAACCCCACATCATGTACAACCACAAGAACGGGATCCAAATTCTAATAAGTTATATTTCATGTGTGTATAATATTTAAAAATACACTCTACTGTCATGTTTATCTAAAAAGAACAAATAAAAAAATACAGCATTTTCAATTTACAATGGGTTTATGAGATGCAATCCCATCATAAGCTGAGGAGCATGATATCGCACAGTGTATGCTAAATGGTCCATCAATGTTATTCCTTTAACTTATCAACAGGCTTATGAAATTAATATTAATATATTTTGTCTTTTACAAAGGAAGAAAAATAATTCTGGGAACTTGAGTTCATGAATAGAGCCAGTTCTGTTGTGTGGCATATAAATTCATAAAACATATTACAATTACATAAAACATATGAAATTATACAATTTAAAAATATAAAAGAAAAATGTGGCTAAGGTACAATATTCAACAACTTTATGGACACATTTGAAATTATAAATGTATGTGTATATATATATATATATATATATATATATATATAGATATATATAAACACAAATATGTAAAACTAAGATTAGTAGTGCATTATATACACATTAAAAATTAACAAATACATAAAATTATATAAATTATATACTTTACCTTGAAAAATATCTGGTTTATTTTTGAAAATAGGCATCAGAAGTTTTCAGCTTCTGAGTTATTATAAAGCCGTGGAAAAACTTATTTGAAATGAGATGAAACGCTATAACTGGCTGGGTGTGGGAGTACTGTAGAACATACAGGGATCTAAAGGAGCCAGTGCAGATTTGGTGTATGTTTGGACTGCTTTGGAACCCAATGTGACGCAGCGGAAGCTGAGTGCAGTTTTGTGCACTTACCTGGTGTCTCTCAGGAATGAATTAGTGCATAAACAGATGCAACATTCATATTATGCATATGTTATACACTAATATATCATTATACTGGAATAAACATGTTTTTAAAACAAGTGTTAGACTGCCTGAAGAAAGTGGTTGAAATATTGGAGCATTCTCATACTCCATCTACCCTCTTTCTTCTTACATTGAGGAAAATAAGACATAAGTAAAAAAAGAATTTCAAGAAATTTTCACATTGGAATGAAGTTTAATATGTATTATAATCCTTTCTCAGGAGCTTTGAAGGTGCTAACTCTTATAGTATGGCCAGATAAATAACATTCTGCTGCAATTTTTTGCCTCCATCAACTTTGATCCTAACTGTAAAACACTCATATATCTGTATATCACATGATGGGATTTTTGAGGAAAGCCTCATAGCATAAATTCAAAGGGCATGCACTTTGATTTGATATATTCCTTTTGAAGTTAACAGGCAGAACTTTGTATTCCCGAAACTGCAGTTTGCTTTAGTCAACTACACCTTAACATGGCTATCAAAAGGAGATTGCAGAGTCTGGGTTCAGTGAATATTTTCAATAACTTATTAAGTTCTAGATACTTTAAAGATACATTATTTAATTTTATTCTCCCAGAAACTGGATGGGATGGGGGGGCATCTCATTAACTTATTTATTTTATAGATCACGAAATGTCTCAGGTAAGTCAAACAAATTCCCCAGTATCATACTGAGACAACAGATGATGAGAATTTTTGAAACATGTGTTTGATTCATGCTGAAGTTTAATCTATCACTTTCTCTTCGTATCATGACCATGAATGAGTAAAAAAATGAAAGTATGCATCCTCACTTTTTCTTATTTGTTTGTAGTCTAAATTTGGCAACTATAAAAAATCATAATAAAACAAATTAGTTTTCTCCTTTTTACTCTCATTGTTATTAACATGATTACCTCAAGCTCAAAACCTTGATGTTATCTGTGTCTTACCCTCACTTTCCACATGCAATAAAGCATCAGTTCTTGTTTATTAAAGCATATTTCAAATCTAAGTCTTTTCATTTATTTACCTACCTTTCTAATGCAGATCTTATCACCTCAAAACTCCATTACTAAAATAATTCTAACACTTCTCTTAAGCAAGGAAATCCAATATCAACTTTTTCAAATTCACTTCTCAAAACACCAACAGATTAAGCTTACTGGTATGAAACCTACAATAAATTAATACAATTAGGTTTCTGGAAATACATGGCTTTATGAGTCCTTGAAATGTTTTTTTTAAAAATGAGAACCTTACATATTGGAACATAATGCCTGAAGTAGTGCATTTTTATGCACATTTCCCAAGGTTATTAGTTTCATGAAACTTTGCCAAAATGGTGGATTCTCTTCCAGGAATTCAATGAAATTAAGTACAAGAAAACCACTTTTACTATATGAAGAAATTTCACAGAAAACATTAAGCACGTATATTGAGTATCCAGTACATAAGTCTCTTTGAATCACTAAGAAAACCCAAAAGCCTTCACTTTCTCAAGCTTGTTGAACTCTCATGCAAATATGAACAGGTCTTGCCCTTCTGTAAAAATGTGTGCAACATATGGAGTTTTGTAGTTGTTTTCTCTGTGTCTACTAACTCTACAGATACCTGCTTCAAACTGCTATCGTGATTGCCTTCAATAATCTGTAGTAGTAAACTAATTAATTTGACACCTAGAATTTTTGAAACCTACTAAAGAAATATTTCCTTTTCAATTAACAGAGAGAAATACTAATTCTTTTATTCAAATTCTATTTAAAAATAATGCCATTTAAAGATAAAGCTTAGGACACAATCATCTTTTCATGTTGACAGTGTCATGAAAGGAATTTAAATGAATCCTGTGCAGAGAATATGATTGACCATCATTCCAATTCAGACCAGCTTACACTGACTGGACTTACAGAGACAGGTTAAAAATGTGTCTTTTTTCTGCAGCAATTTTGGAAAGCATATTCTGAAACCCATAAGGGATGCTGTTGAAAGTTTCAGTATGTGTGAAGGAATATTTACTGCTTTAATTTTATATTTATTACCCATAATACTGGCATTTTAGGACATAAAGTTACTTTACAAAGTCATATTATGTGTACTCATTTAAGGCATGCATTTCCCTTGGCCGTTTTGCACTTCAAAAGATGGATAGGGACATGTGGATGCTTGAACCTTGTTAAGTTTAGTTTATGAATAATTTGAGTGTGTCGGTGTTGTTGGGTTGTTTTCAGAATGCCTTGTTCTAATAGTTGTTTTGATGTGTGGCTTTATGAATTTGATCCTTTGAAACAAACTGTGCCACACTCCACTGCCTTCGAGAATTTGGCTCTGTTGTTACATGGTGGCCTTCTGTTTCACCTTAGAGCATTGCTGTTTTATTCTCAGGGTACTGTTCCTGAAATACCTGAGCCTTTCCATAATTTAAAACAAATTGCTAGGCAAATGAACCAAATTTTCAAAAAATTACTACAATGGCTTTATGTGGCACTAGTTATGGAACTGGTCTGTTGTAGTTTGAAAGTTTTTGGGGTGAGAAGTTTGCTTATTTGGAATTGTTTTCTGACAAAGATACATAAACTTCAGAAATTTCACTTTGTGCTTTTTGTTCTGTTTACTACTCTGATATTTCTGGTCTTTATCAGGCCTTCGTTGTGCAGGGTCATAATCAGTTGCTTAATATAAAGTTCTTGTAAGTCTCCAACCCATACTAGCCTCCTCCTCTCATCATCACCATGGTTACCACCATCCAATCCTTTTTCACTGTCACTATTGCTATCTTTCTGAAATAGACTAATCATCTTTTCACCCATCTCTTTCTCTCCTTAATG
The DNA here is from genome assembly GCF_021218885.2 of Marmota monax. NCBI lineage: Eukaryota > Metazoa > Chordata > Mammalia > Rodentia > Sciuridae > Marmota > Marmota monax. The sequence continues at coordinate 5,088,776 of NW_026695220.1, read as the reverse complement.
GTAATGGTCAGAGTAGAATCAGTTGATGAAATGTAATAGAATTGTATCTTGACTTGTATGTAAAGCATAAACTCATAAATTGTAATTATTTTGGATTTTTTCTCTCATTAAAGAAGTTCAGTTACAGAATTCAACCCTGTGCAAATGATTGAAGTATACACTGTCTTCTTAATTATTTTATTAGGTTATCTAATTACAGAAATAACATCTAATTCATGTCTTGCCAAGATGAGATGATTTTGTCAGAAGATGTATTTTTACAGAGATCTCTATGACTACATCCTACAGTACAGTATTCTTTAAGGCAAAATTTTTTCTCTGTCCTTGGACATCACAAAATTCCTGTGTAACATGCAGGTTTATTAGAGATGGCAGCAACTATATAATTTCATAAAGCAAAATCCAGGCTGCTGCTTTTGAACTCTAAAATAAGTTGTTTAGCCATAACTCAAGCCATCTACCAATCCTTTGGTGACAACCTTCATTTTCCACAGAAAAATGGAAAACATGAAGTGTATGTGTGATGTGTCCTATGCATGTCATAGAAAAAACTATGTGAGCAAGTGAGAATTTGTTTTATGTTATAGCAATGTCCTTCTATGTGACTATCAATTTCCCGATAAGACTGACACTGGGTGACAGACTATTAATTTTAAATTCAATACCTGCTTACATCACATCAACTTTCTTACAGCTAACTTCCAAACAAAAATTAGCATTGCACTAATATTTTTAATGGTATTTGTTTCTTCAAATTATCATTTTGAATTGTTCTTCAATAAAGTTGTGCTGTCTTATAATCTTTAATAGCATGTCTTAAATTTTAAAGAAATACAAATATAATTCACAAGCAATGATAAGAATCATAGAGATCATTATTCTTGACCTTCTGAAAGAAGTGGAACAGGGGGAATCACATTATGAAATTCCATTTTAGCAATTTGTTTTTTCTTCAGCGTCTGACATTGCATGACAGCTGTTCAATTTCCTCTTTGTCTTTCTGCTCGAACTTCTCAAACCTTCTATTTTCCTGTCTCATAGGCCTTAGGGCCTTTCCTACCCTTTATGCCTTCACAATTTAAATCATCTTATCTTTTATAACTTCCTTGCAGTAAGAGCCTGAACGCTTTAATGCCATGAACATAGCAAAATATGCTAAATCTAACTTAGGTTACCTTGATTAAAGGGTATGGGCAGAAAGTGAGAAGCCATGAATATTTAAAATTTTCTAATTTTATCTAATTTTGTTAAATTTTATTTAAAGCTTAGCTTACTCTATATAACAATATTTTCCAAGTAGTTATTACAAAAGATCATAGCCAGGTAGGCATGAACTTAAGTGTAAAATATTTTTCAGGAAACTTTTGAATGTGGAAAAAACTAAAATAAAAGAGATGATGCATGTGCATATTATGTGTATGTCTATTTAGTTTAGTTGACTACAAAGAGATAATAATTGGGACTGATTACCATGTAGCCTAATGTTTGTGAGCATGTGGCATAGGCCAGGAACTCCTGGGTTGCAGTTCTTCCCTGAGGGCAGGATCAGTTTGACTTGGGGAAATTTTTAGCCATTTTTAACTTTTTTTTTTTCTCTTAAAAAGAAGAGATAACAATGATATACATTACATAGGCTTGTACTCAGAATTGAAAAGTAGATAATCCTTATAAAGTCCATGGACCACAGCGGGCTAATTATTAAGTTCTAAGTGCAAGTTGGTAATAACAGTGGTCTAGTTCTATTCAAAAAAATGAGGAAAATAACCTTGAATGCAGTTTTCGTCCTGATGACTCATTCTCTCACATGAAAACTGAACCATATTTGTAAGATTCCAGATTCACTTTTGATTATGTGTAATTAACTTTCTGCTCAAATTTTATTGCCCAAATTGCCCATACATATTAATTATATAGCTAATTTTAAAAATTGAGTTAGTGTATAATGTAGAAACTCTCTTAAAGGGGAAAATCTATGTTTCAGAATTATTGACTCATTATTTCTTGAATTTCTTGAAATGCTGATTTCAGTGTATTTTCTGAACAACTTAAAGTCTAAGTAGAAAAGATAAGAAGAAAGTTAAGTTTAGGCTATGGATGAATAGACTATTAGGATTGTTTTATTTTGCTTATGTTGAGAATTGACAGACTGTGCTCTGAAGATTTTCATGAAATTTTTATTATGGCTTAATATCATGAAACAAGTTTTGGTACCATAGAACAATTAAATTGCTCTTTGTTTAAGTTTTGAAGTAAGTAATATGTTTATTGGATTATTTTCCTTTTATTCCCCTACAGAAAATGTCATCCTATCATCTTTGAAAAACTCTTGCATAGAGATGGACTGCCATTTCTGCAGATATTTATCCTGGTCAGAATCTTAAACAATATAAAAATGGCAGTCCTTTTCTTGTCTTAGCACATAGAATCAACTGTTGGCTGTCTTTTGCACCATAGAATATAGATACTTAGTGATCCTGGAAGATCTTGCATTATGTTTATAAAGATAACACAGAGAAAAAAAAATAAGTGACTAGTTAGACTCATTGTTTGCACTCATGCCCAACCACTATAATAAAATGCTGCCAGTGGAAGACAGTTTTGTACATTGTACTCAGTTTCATTGAAAAGTAGAATATCATAGTTTTATGTCTGAGTCAACTTTGAATATAGGACTATACTGAATTACACCATCCATATCAAATGTATATATGTGCATCTTTGCTAAATGTGCAAATACTTATAAAGAGTAGAAATAAACAAGAAAATCTATTTTCTAAATTGCTTTCATTTAGTTTGCCATCATCAAATTTCTCATGTTACATATTAGTCAAAATTATAGCCCAGCTTTATGTACTGAACACATAATAATGATGGGAAATTTCTGTGTTAAATGTTCCTTTGTATTTATGGGTAAGTGCACATGTACAAAGTAAAAATACTTGCATATTGAACAAGGAATTTTATGATTGGACATAAGTTATTGCAAAATCGCAGATCTGTTCTGAAATGTCATATACAAAACAACTACAAAATGAGAAGACATGGATTTGATTTTGCTTCCATTGATTCTTAGCTATACCACCTTGGGCAAATTACTAACATTTTTGTATCTAATGTTTCTCATTTGTACAATGAGAATTTAATGACTTGATATTTATGTTCTTTTGTTTTTAAAATATGTCACTAGCATATTTCTTGCAGCCACATTTTTTTTCAAAAAGAAGTTTTTACTTTTGGAAGCATGTCTTCTGCAAGTATTCACATTTCAACATTGACTCTTTATATCTTCAAAAAGCAACTTGAGGGACTAATTCTGTATGTATCAAGGTTGAAACACAATTTTGTCATAAACCTCAAAGCAAATTCCTAAATCGTTAGCTGAAGGGCACAAAAAAAATTAGGTTACAAACATTTTGGAAATATGCCTAAAGAAAGTGCCACCAGAAAAATTACCAGTTTGCAATAGCTCATGATTTATTAATTTTCATGCTGTAAGCTTAAATAAATGGTCTATCATATTAATGAATAGCTCACATTTTAATAAGAATAATGTGTTACAAGATACCACTCCTCTAGGACAAATTTCATAGTTGGCATCTAACTCCCCTATGCAATCTGTCTTCTCATCTTGGAATTTTAATGATCTATACAATTTGCATCCTACGCTGGTATTATATCTTCATTTCTTCTGGAACTCCTAGAAGTGATTTATGATTAATGAAATTCTGATATCTCTAGCATAGGTGCATGCATTACACAAACAAAGATATTGCTTAAAATAATTAGTAGCCTACTGAATGTAGACTACTTATGTACCATTTAAAATGTGGATAAATTTATAGATTTATAAAGTGGAAAACAGAGATAAGAAGAAAATATTTACATTAACTGGTAATATCATCTAGTTGGATTTAGAAAAAAAATATCCAAGAACGGACTCCATTAAATGTGAGTTTTTAACCTTAGGATAATTATTTAGAAAGAGAAACCCTTTGCAAAGTCTTATTTCTAAAAACACTGTGATCACTACCATCACTTTCACTTTCATGAAGAACCACAATCATACATATTTCAAATATTAAAATGAGAAAATATACATTACAAAAGAATATAGGCTCATTAGAAAAGAAATAAAATAGGCAAAAGAAAGCTAATAAAGGAAAATCCTAAAACCTGTAGATAATCAGTGTACCATTTTACCATTTGGTTATTTTTCTTTTTTGTTGTTGTTGTTGTTACTAGGGCTTGAACTCAGGGGCACTCGGCCACTGAGCCACAGCCCCAGCTCTAATTTTTGTATTTTTTTATTTAGAGACAGGGACTTACAGAGTTGCTTAATACCTCTCTTTTGCTGAGGCTGGCTTTGAATTCACAATCCTCCTGCCTCAGCTTCCTGGGCCGCTGGGATTACAGATGAGCACTACTGTGCCTGGCTTGGTTATCATTCTTTAGACATATTTTAATATTATCATATCTCTATGTCTATTCATTTTTCAGTTGTACATACATACTTTGGTGCATTGCTTACTGGCATATACAGGGAGCAAGTGTACAGGCAATAATATTTGCATTTTACATTAGTTATTGAATACAATATTCAAAATAAACACAAGATGTCAAGATCTGTAAAGGGTCTAAGATTGCAACCTACTTACAAGCTTATGAGATGGACTGCTAATGATTTAAAAATTCAAGAATACAAGAGACACCTCAGCCCATGTTAAAGGACTTGATTTCTCATGGCACTGCAGACCTCATGAGCTTCATATTTTGATTCCCCTTGTTTCCCAGGGCAATGTAGACTGTCCAGGCAGATGCTGTACATGTAGTGGGTTTGTATCACAGCTGGAAAAATCCAAGTGTGGGTAAGACTAATCTTTCATGAGAGAGCTGCTAGCAAATCTGCCCTGTCTTTGCCCTGAAGGGAGATGTTATCTTTATCCTGAAGAGCAAACAAATCTGTACTTTACCCTGGAGGAAGACAAAATCCTTGTGAAGATAGCCCAGAACATTGCCTCTTTTCCTGAGACAAGCACAATAATAAGATAACCATGCAGAATTTTCTCCCAACAAAAATAATGCAATTTTAAAAGACCTAAGCAAATCAAACTCCCCTGCGCAGAAATCTGGAATTCAGAATAGGATTAAATTGGGAGTTGAAAGTAAGAAGACTTTTATCTGATCTATTTAATAAAAGATAAACAAAATTGGGAAATATAATTTTGAAGGAGAGGGAGAAAGAGAAAGAGAGAGAGACAAAGAGAGAAAGAGAGAGAGAAATGAACAAGGAGCCAGGGATAATATAATCCCCAAGTGTTCCTCTAATGATCTACTTTCTCCAATCATGACCCACCTGCATACATTTGCCACCCAGCAGTTCATGAAAATTAATAATTGATCAAATGAATAAGTTGAGTAATGAGGTTACGACTCTCTTACTCTAATCATTTCACCTCTGAACATTGGTACATTGGATATCAAAATCCCAACACATGAGCTTTTTAGGGGACTCTTCATATCCCAACCATAATTTTTTTTTTCTGTGTATATGTGTGTGTGTGTGTGTGTAAACACATACATATATAAAAATATAATATATATTACATTTTTATTATTTTCTACGTAAGAGACCTAATTCTTTTTTTACATTTTTTTTAATTGTCAATGGACCTTTATTTTATTTATTTATATGTGGTGCTGAGAATCAAACCCAGTGCCTCACACATGCTAGGCAAACACTCTACCACTGAGCCACAACCCCAACCCCAAGAGACCTAATGTTTTCCAGAGTATTTATAAGTTTACTTCTTCAATCTTAAAAATAAATAAAATGGTTCTGTATGTGCTGATGTGGATTATTATCTATTGTTTGTCCTAGTGCTTGTAATTAAAGACAATAGTTTGTTTGTAAAAGTTTACTTCTATTATTTTCTTGGATGTGTTTTCTCATCTATTTTTTTTTCTTAGACTAATGTTAGTTAGAGGGGTGGATAAAAATTGATTAAATAATATTTTTTTCCATTTTTATATTATAAATTATGTGAAGGAAGTTCAAATAAAAACATGGGTCTGAGATAGTTATAGATTTGGGGTTCCCATAGAGTGGATGTTCTTGAAGTTCTGTTTCATTACCCTATGTTGAAGTTAAACTTGTCCTGTTCTTTAAACAAGAATTGCCTTATTTAATTTGAAAGTTCAGCACATTTTTCTCATAAATATTTTTCACCTATAAATGAAAAACAGACTTCTAGTATCTTGTTCATCTAAGTAGGAATGCTGCGTTAGAGAAAGGAGATGGTTTGACATTTGTCCACCTAAATGCAACTGTTTTTTATCAGAGGCACGAATATGTATTGTTATTTTTTTCTTTTCCTTGCCATTCTAAACAATAATTTTAAAAATTGATGATTCAGAATATCCCACAGTTGGTTATAACAGCATTGTATTGCACTTCTAGTATTAAACTAGTTCAAAATGAATTTTACATGGCAAATACCATAAGAGGCTCCATTGTGGCGATTTTTAGCATATGTAAACTTTTCTGCTTCCTAATTTATAATGTGTTTGTTTATTTCAGTAAATTTTAAGAAGTAATATATGCTCATTTTGACATCTTTATGAAAGCTGGCAGATGGAACAAATTCAAAGATTTTTATCATTATGAAAAGGCTCTAAAGATTTATCTATTTGAAAATGGTATATGTAAACACAGCAAAATGTAATTTTATTAATGTCACTGTTGAATTTAAATATAATATTGGAATAATTATTCTCTGAAATGTTAATTTTTCATATGTTAGAGGATCATTGAGATGTTTTATTTCCAATGTGTAATTTTTCTTGCATGAAAAAAAAGAAAACTATAAGTGCTGATACAGAATTGACTTTTTATTTAAGCTAAAATTTTGATAGTCACAAATTAGAATAAAATTTGGTTTAAAGGATACACTACTAAAAATTTCATGTTTAATAATTTTATTCTAAAATGATTGTTGGGAGAGTTTCTCCATGTTTCACTCAGATGTTTGCATATTTAGCAAGTAGAAGTACTGGTCATAGGATATTTGTATATCTGACAGCCTTAGAAAGGAGCTACAATGTTTCCTTCAGAAACAGAGAACAGAATTGTTTACTGTTTAATAAAATAAGGAAAATGTCTTCTTTGGGGCAAGTGTCAGACAAATTATTAGCTCATGATACAAGCCTTGGGTTTCTAAACCTGGGGTTCCTTGGTTGTGTTGCAAACACATTCTAGGAGCTTTATTGTCCTAGATCACTCACTCTCTGTTGTACCTTAGAATCTAGGGAGAGAGGAGAACAAATGTAATAATGAAACTCATGTTATCTGCTGTTCAATGAGAAATCATGACCTTTCTCTGACCTTGTCTCTTTTTCTTCTATAAACCTCCATAGAACTGGCATGTTGACATCTTAGTTCACAAGCAGAGAAAAATTTTAGAACTTTCTCTGTTCTATAAACAGTATAATGACAGCATAATTTAATCATGTATTTAATACTAACATATAATGTTGTTATTTCCTTCCTTATTTTACCTAGAAATAAAATATTTTCTTCAACACTTGGATTACTTTTAGTTGGTAGGACTTTCCTACACCTCATACTCTTACTCCTCCATAAAACTGGTTACACATTCAATATATCCGTGTACTAGAATGTCTGAACTCATGTTTTATAAATATTTATGTCTGTAAACACAGTGCACAGAATAGAATATAGCATTCAGTAATTCAATTACAGATGACTAAATAAATACATGAAAAATGAATTCCATTTTTAATCTGTGTTCTGCATATGGCCCTTGATAGCATGACTTCCAATGAACCCAGGGAGCAACAGGAAGAAACAATTATCGCTCTGGAGCTCCTTGAAGTGGTTCATTTCTCTAGGTCTATTTCAAAATTTCACTTACATATCTGAATCTGACCTTGATAACATTTTAAATGATTACATAAATAAATTGACAATTTAAGTAACAGATATATACAATTATTAACTTGTACTTTCTTAAGCTACATTTTTAATTTTTAAATTTATTTTACAAAGCAGTATGTGTTTGTGTATGTTTGCATGTTCTCATTGTCTTGGTCCCACCTTGAACATATTGTCTAAATGCACTAATGTCTTTTAATTTAGAAAATGATGCTGTAAATAAGTAGCATTGGTATTGATAGGCACCATCTCGGGCTTAAAATAGAAAGAGTTTATGAAACTTACTTCTTATTCTCTATTTATAAAAAAATATCCATTATAGAGAACTGTCCTTCCTTTCTGAGACTGCTTTTTCTTTTAAAATGTGTAAAAATTGTCCATCTATGTTTGAAGCCCAATTACCTTAGAAGATAATGGCTACCTTATTCATATTTAGGTGAAGGTGAATCACATAAAATGTTCTGGATTGACAGCAGAAGGGGAATTTTTTTTTAACAATAACTTGAGGGTAAAAGCTTTACTGCATTTTATTTGAATAGTTAACCCTTGATGTACATTCAATTATCAAAGTAACTGTTAAAATTCCAAATCAAACACACACACACACACACACACACATACACACACAACCTCCACATCATATTTTTGAAAATGAAGCCATTATTTAGTTCTGTTTTTCATTTTAATTTTCAACAGAACAAGAAATTTTTAAAAAGAACAGGATAATTTCATAATTTGCTTCTCACTGGTTGATATAAAATGCAATTTTTTCATAAACATACATTGTGTGGATACTACATCCTGAAAAATGACTAAGCTTACTTATTAGTTTTCATAATTATTCTATAAATTTCATATATTTTCTATAAATTTGTTCTCTGCATAGTGTGACATTTTTATTTCTGTTCTAACCAAACCTTGTGATTTAAAGTGGCTAAAACTTCAGTAAAATATTATACTAAAGATTTAGAGTTGTCACCCATGCCTTGCTCCTGATCTTAGGAGTAATATAGCTAATATGTCACTATAAACTATAAAGTTAGTTGTTCATTATTTTATAGATATATTTTATTAGACTTGAGAAGGTTTATGTGTGTTTTTTCCAAGATTGTTTTATCACTAATTGGTGTTAAATTTTTTTCAAGTTTTAAATTTATTAAACTGATGATGTGATGTATATTTTTATTCCTTTAATATTGCATATACTTTAAGTGATTTTTAAAAATTTAAACCTATTATATATTCCAGGATAAACTCCGATGATCCTGATATTTTATCCTTGTAACATATGGCTTGATTAAAGTTTTTAATATTATGTTAAAGATTTTCACAACCATGTTCATGAGTAATATTTGTTTATAATAATTGTTTTTAAAATATCTGTGTAAACTTTTCTCTTGGTACTGAGGTTATCTTGATCACAATGTTACTTGAATGTGTTTTTCTTTTACTTTCTGAAAGTATGTTCAGCATTTGCACTCTTTCTACTTCAAGTGTTTGATAGAATTTGCCAATGAAGTCAATTTATTAAATAAACATTAGTAATATTCAGAATTTTCATTTAATTTTGCCCTCATTTTTGGAAACTCGTTTATTAGGAATAATTCTATTTATTTTTTTCAGACATGTAGAATAAAATTTATCATGGTATTCCATCATAATTCTTTTAATGTTGTAGAATTCTTTTTTATTTTATGATATCAGTAATATTGTTAAGTTCCTTTTATGTGATGACTATTTCTAGGCATTTATTTATCAATTCAATAATGCAAAGAATGAGCTGCTATATTTGTAAAATGTTTTATGGATTCATGATATTTACTTTCCTCTAGTTATGGTTTCATTCATTTATCTTTTTCATTTTTAGCTTCCTAAGGTAGAAATTTGGATCAATAATTCTAAACTTTTCTTATTTTCTAATAACTCTTAATATATATTTTTCTCTAATCACTTTCTCACATATTTTGCATTTTTTAAATTAAGAGCATTTTCTATTTTCTCTTTAGGTTTTAAAATTTTATTCTTGAGTGGTTTAGAAGCATATTTCTTAATTTCCAAATATATCTGAATTTTTTAGATTCTAATTTCTCATAGAGCATTTTTTATTGTTTTATGTTGAATTTACTGTGATCAGAAAACATTCTGTGAGATTTCAGTCTTCCATACTTACTGAAACATGCCCATCTATCATGTTGCTTGCCTTGGTTAATATTGCAAGTGTTCTTGAAAAAATTGTTCTGAAGTTGCTGAGTGTGTTTTACAGAGAAAATTAGGTCAAATAATTGGCAGTTCAATTCACATCATTTATATCATTATTGTACATTTTATACAGTACAATTTTGCTTCAACATTTAGTGTACTGCAGTTCTGTTGATGAATAATTATTTCATTTATAAGGAATCTTTAAAATTTTCAACTATGATTATTATTTTATATTTTACAGATCCATGTTTTGGAATTGTTACATGTTACTAATAATTGTCTTCTTGTGAAAGTCCTTTATTTTTTCTCATACTTCTTATTTTTATATCATATTTTTCAGCCTTTAAATTTAGCTTTCAACTTTTTAATATTTGAAGTGTGTTTCTTTTAATAGGGTATAATTGAGACATGCAGTTTGAGACTTTCTGCCTTTTACTTGGAGGTTTTAGTCTACTATCATCTGACTTAAGGTAATCATGGATATAGTTGGATTTGGGCACACCATTTTTGTTATTAGTTTTCTGTTTATCCTGTCTGCATTTGATCATTTTCTTCCTCTGTCTTCTTTCATTACCTTGATGGTGTTTAATATTCCATTTTAATTCTTCTGTTGACTGTGTCTCTTTGCATTACATTTTTGTTGTTGCTCTAGTTTTTTAAACCTTAATTTATCACACTTCCACTAGAATTAATGTTGTAATAATAAGTGAAAAAAAAAAAACCAGATTGAACTCTATTTTCCTACTCCTATCCCACCACTGTTGTTTAGTGTATTTCCCTATGCATGCTCGTGTGTAAACATGGTATCACAGAAACAAGTGTTACTGTTGGCTTCTGGAAAATAAGTAGAAAAGAAATACTATTTTCTGGAGTGGCAAATAAATCATTGCTTTGAACTCCATAGCCTTGAACAGCTTGTCTATTGCATCTGGAAATCTTTCCACGGAACAGTACAGAAAGACGTTGGACGCTGTTAATGGGGCCGATTCCAGCCGGACAAGGAATTTATGAGTTCCATAGCTTTGAATTTAGATGCCTGCTAACCTTGAGTTAAAAGAGATACCGGTGCCTGTAAACAGCCTTGAGGCTCCAGGTGCAGAGAGGAGGAAGAGTTATTGCAAGAGTGATAAAGCCCTACTTGGACCAATTTCCCACAGCTCCATTTTTTTTTTTTTTTTTTTTGATTGAACTCTGGGGAACTCAACCACTGAGCCACATTCCCAGCCATATTTTGTAGTTTCAGAGACAGGGTCTCATTGACTTGCTTAGTCCTGGCCATTGCTGAGGTTGGCTTTGAACTCTCTAACCACCTACCTCAGCCTCCCCAGCCACTGGGATTCCAGGTGTTTGCCACAATGCCCCTCTTGCTTACCTTGAAGAACCCTCCTCACAACAAATTCCTTTGGTGTGTTTAACAATAAATAAAGCATATGCTGGCTTTTTCCCTTGTTAGGATCAGACCCATCAGGTCTATTTCGAACCCCTGCTTTGAAAGATATTTTCCTGTGTCTTTTGCTTTATTTCTTGATGTTACTTTTTCTGAATTTTTATTTCCAACCGGCCCACACCTATGAGGATTACTTATTCCATCCCCATTCAGCAGGCCATGGGTGACAACTATTTCTATTTGTCCCTACATAATTGCCATATCTGGTTCTGCTTTTTTTTTTTTTTTAGGTGGTGCTGGGGATTGAACCCAGGGCTCTGTGCATGTGAGGCAAGCACTCTACCAACTGAGCTATATCCCCAGTCTTCAGTATAGTTTTTATATAGCACAATTTGATTTCAATATTTGTTGTTTTGCAGTTCTGCTGATGAAGAATTATTTCAATTGTATTTTACCTGAAAAAGCTTTTCCTAAGTAACCTTTTTAAAAAATATTTTAATGTAAATTTATTTTAGGGCTGATACTTTTGATTTTTCTGATGTTGTTGATGTTAATTTATTCAGCACTTTAAAGATGTAATTATATTGTTTTCAAGTCTAATTTTTGTCTTTTCTGACCAGAAGTCAGGCACGATTCACTTATTTGTTTTCTTGCATAAATGAGTCTCTTTGATTCCAATTGATTTCAAGATGATTTTTAAATTATTTTTGGTTTTCACTGTTTTTGCCTAGTTATGTTTTAGTGACTTTGTGTTAAGGTTTTGGAGTAATCTATACTTCTCATCATGTTTGGAAAGATATACCCATTAATCTTTCAGATAATTTTCTGCCCTCCTTTTTAAATTTCTCTCCTCCTAAGACAACATCATAACTCTTCATTTTCAAAGTTTTGTCCCCTAGATTCTTAACATTTTATGAATTATTGTATCTATTACTTTATGTTATGGTTTGAATGTGAGGTGTCCCCCAAAAGCTAACATGTGAGACAATGTAAGAGGATTCACAGGAGAAATGATTAGGTTGTGACACCTTAAATTAATTAGTGAATTTATCCCTGATGGGATTAACTGAGTGGTAACTGGAGGCAGGTAGGCTGTGGCTGGTGGAGGTGGGGCATTGAGGGTGTGACTTTGGGGTATTTATTTGCATCTGACAAGTGGAATCTCTCTCTGCTTCTGATCATCACGTGTGCTGCTTCTCTCTGCCACACCCTCCACCACGTTGTTCTGCTTCACCTGGAGCCCCAGGAATGGAGCCAGCCTTCCATGTCTAAGACCTCTGAAATTGTGAGCTCCCAAATAAATTTTCCTCCACTATGGTTGTTCTGGTTGGATATTTAAGTCACAGCAGTGAAAAAGTTGACTAAAATATTTCTATTTCACTGATGGTCTCTTTTGGCATCTCTAACCTGTTAGAAGTATATCCAATTAATTTTTCAGATAGCTTAATTTTTACTTTTAAAATTTTTATTTGGTACTTTGATTCTGTTTAAATTTCTCTGCCAGTATTCTTCATCTGTTAATTCATGTGGCCAGAGTTGTCTCTAACTAATCAAATCTATTTGTACTGGCCATTTTAAATTGTCTGCTATCCGGAATGCCAAAATCATTTGTGTATCCCAGGGTAAAATTAACATGTGGGTTACATTTTATTGTTCTTTGCATGTCTTGAAAGCATTGATTATATATTGAATATTAAGGATGATATGTGGCAGAGCCTCTGGATTCTTTTGCTAAAGAAATGTGAACTTTCCCTTTAGCAGATAAGTGGGTTAGACTAAAGCTCAAAGATCTGCCTTCCCTGTGGTGGTATCCACTGAAGTCCCTGCTGAGACCCCTCAGATTTACATGTAGCTCATGCTTCCTTTTGAACCTTTGTAATTTTCCCTGTACAAGAATGGCTTCTAGGTTCATCTAGGATATAGGTGAAGTATTCATGAAGATGTATTATTTCTCACTTCATGGCTGCTACCTTCTGAGTATTTGCCCATCAACTTCTAATCATTCTTTTGGATATTGTCACACTCTATCCAATGATTCATTCAGCAAATAGAATTGCAACTTTACACTTGATCTCCAAACCCCATATATAGGAGAGCATGGCGGGGGACTACATTTATCTAGGAGAGCCAAGAACATTGTCCTGCTGCAGCTGGGATAGATCTTCTGCTTTGTCACTGGGGGCTGTGCAGGGGAATGGAAATCTTAATTTCTCAGTCATATTAATCAGGTACTCATGGGCTAAGAAGCACTGGTGGCCTTCCCATACCCAGTGAAAAGTCTTATCTCTTAATTGTGAACTGGGGAGGCAAAGAGCTTCCTCCTCTTAGTCATCCCCACACTGAAGTGGGGATTTCAACATACTGAGCTGGAAACTGCAGTGAATGAGTCATAGCTCAAGTGTCACAGACTCTCAGCAATCTTATGAAACTTTTTAAATTTTCTTGAACAAATATTGTCTCATTTGTTATGTGCCTGACTAAAGAGCATTAAATGATACTATAAATTTCACCAGATGTTGTTTCATTAGGGACCACACCAACAGGCAGCACATGCTGGCATTCTGAAAGCTGAATTCCCTCTGCTTCACATTGAAGGCTATCTTTCTGTTCCCGTTGTTTTCATAGACTTCTCCTTTTTCCCATCAGTTCTTTGATTCTGATACAAAAGTAATTCTCCTCAACTCACTCTATTTTATATTTTAATAACTATGTGTTTTTACATACTGAATAGATTTCTTGTCCATCTTCTAGGTTAAAAATATGTGTTTCCCTCACTTTGAGGCAAAAAAAAATGAATTTATTTGATGTACATGAAGCCTAATTTATATATTTTTTCTATAGAATAATTTGGTCCAGAAAGTAGGATGCCTTTTGTAGAAGAGATAAGAGTAAAATTGGAAATCATACACAGGGAGAAAATAACTTGAGACAAAGAACTAATCTCCATAATACTTAAGAGTTCTCACTTGATGAGACAAAAGGATTATTTTCTTGTAGAAATTTTTTTAAAAATTAATATGTGCAATGAATTGCTTAGAAAAATAAAGGCAAGTAGCCTTTAACATATGAAAAGATGTTCATCTCATTCATAATAAAAGAATGAAACTAAAATGCCATTAAAATATCTTTTTAAAATTATAGCTTCAGCAAATAACCAAAAGATAATAACAAACTCTACTGTCAAAGTCATGAAAGGCTCTATCACATAATGCAGTTGTGAGTGCAAAATTATTTAACCATATTGAGAGGAATCTGGAAATATTTGAGATGGCTGCATTATGTAGGCATTTGCCCACTAATTCACTATCCTACTTCTAGAACTGCAAGGGAACAACTGTTCTATAAAGAGAAACAATATATGCATTAGACTATTTCCAGTAGTGTTACATATAAAAACAAGAGATAGAAAACCATCCAGAAGTCCACCAAAAGTGGACCTTCTGGAAAATAATGCATATACATAAGATATAATGAACAGATGCAAAAAAGTCATTAGGATTTAGGTTTACTTAGAGTAATTATTGGGCTGTGTGTTATCCAGAAAGAAAAAGTGCCAAAGAAAAGATATGCAATATTTTAAATAAGGAAGGAGAACAATAACCATAGGACCCCCAGATATATCCAATAATGAACACATGTACGTTCACACATACCTTCATACCTAAAAGGATTATTGGAAATATAACAGAAACTAATCAAGACAGAAATCTTTAGAAGAGATTTTTCTAGGGGAAGAGGTTCTGGAGGAGATAGAAATTCAACTGTAACTTCTTTAATTACACCTTTTTTTTTTAAATTTTTTTATTGGTTGTTCAAAACATTATAAAGCTCTTGACATATCATATTTCATACATTAGATTCAAGTTGGTTATGAACTCCCAATTTTACCCCAAATACAGATTGCAGAATCACATCGGTTACACATCCACATTTTTACATAATGCCCTATTAGTAACTGTTGTATTCTGCTACCTTTCCTATCCTCTACCATCCCCACTCCCTCCCCTCCCATCTTCTCTCTCTACCCCATCCACTGTAATTCATATCTCTCCTTGTTTATTTTCCTATTCCCCTCACAACCTCTTATATGTAATTTTGTATAACAGTGAGGGTCTCCCTCCATTACCATGCAATTTCCCTTTTCTCTCCCTTTCCATCCCACCTCATGTATCTGTTTAATGTTAATCTTTTCTTCCTGCTCTTCCTCCCTGCTCTGTTCTTAGTTGCTCTCATTATATCAAAGAAGACATTTGGTATTTGTTTTTTAGGGATTGGCTAGCTTCACTAAGCATAATCTGCTCTAGTGCCATCCATTTCCCTGCAAATTCTATGATTTTGTCATTTTTTAGTGTTGCGTAATACTCCATGGTGTATAAATGCCACATTTTTTTTATCCATTCATCTATTGAAGGGCATCTGGGTTGGTTCCACAGTCTAGCAATTGTGAATTGTGCTGCTATGAACATCGATGTAGCAGTATCCCTGTAGTACGCTCTTTTAAGGTCTTCAGGGAAAAGTCCAAGAAGGGCAATAGCTGGGTCAAATGGTGGTTCCATTCCCAGCTTTCCCAGGAATCTCCATACTGCTTTCCAGATTGGCCGCACCAGTTTGCAATCCCACCAGCAATGTACAAGAGTACCCTTTTCCCCACATCCTCTCCAGCACTTGTTGTTGTTTGACTTCATAATGGCTGCCAATCTTACTGGAGTGAGATGGTATCTTAGGGTGGTTTTGATTTGCATTTCTCTGACTGCTAGAGATGGTGAGCATTTTTTCATGTACTTGTTGATTGATTGTATGTCCTCCTCTGAGAAGTGTCTGTTCAGGTCTTTGGCCCATTTGTTGATTGGGTTATTTGTTTTCTTATTGTTTAATTTTTTGAGTTCTTTGTATACTCTGGATATACTAACATCATCAAAATGGCGATATTACCAAAAGTTCTCTATAGGTTTAATGCAATGCCAATCAAAATCCCAACGGCATTTCTTGTAGAAATGGATAAAGCAATCATGAAATTCATATGGAAAAATAAAAGACCCAGAATAGCAAAAGCAATTATAAGCAGGAAGTGTGAATCAGGCGGTATAGCGATACCAGACTTAAAACTATATTACAGAGCAATAGTAACAAAAACAGCATGGTACTGGTACCAAAACAGGAGGGTGGACCAATGGTACAGAATAGAGGACACAGAGACTAATCCACAAAGCTACAACTATCTTATATTTGATAAAGGAGCTAAAAGCATGCAATGGAGGGAGGATAGCATCTTCAACAAATGGTGCTGGGAAAACTGGAAATCCATATGCAACAAAATGAAACTGAATCCCCTCCTCTCGCCATGCACAAAAGTTAACTCAAAGAGGATCAAGGAGCTAGATATCAAATCAGAGACTCTGCGTCTGATAGAAGAAAAAGTTGGCTCCGATCTACATATTGTAGGGTCGGGCTCCAAATTCCTTAATAGGACACCCATAGCACAAAAGTTGATAACAAAAATCAACAAATGGGACTTACTTAAACTGAAAAGTTTTCTCTCAGCAAGAGAAACAATAAAAGAGGTAAATAGGGAGCCTACATCATGGGAACAAATTTTTACTCCTCACACTTCAGATAATTACACCTTTTATATATTGTGAATACATGAAATGAATCATATATACGTATGAACATGAGTTACATATTGCATGTATATTGTATGAATGTGTATTACATATCACAGACATAAAAGAAATCAGAGGTATGTATACTTTTTCCTGTTTTAAATTGATTCATTATAATTACATATAAAAGTGGCATTAATTGTGATATATTTGTACATGCACAGAAACTAATTGGGCTGATTTCATTTTCCAGTACCACCCCTTTCCCTTACACTCTCCCACTTTTGTTACCCTTCCTCTACTCTACTGATCTCCTTTCTGTTTTCATGAGCTCCCTAAGATCCCTTTTCTCTTTACTCCTTTTTTTTTCTAATTTTCATATATGAGAGAAAATTTATGACTCTTAACTTTCTGAGTCTGATTTATTTCACTCAGCATAACTTTCTCCAGTTCCATCCACTTACCAACAAATTACTTAATTCTACACTTCTTTATCGCTGAGTAAAAGTCATATACATATATATATTTTTTCTTTATTGATTCATCTATTGACAGACAACTTAGGCTGGTTCCCAAACTTGGCTATTGTGACTTTGTCTGCAATAGACATTGATACTCATGTTTTGCTAAACTATGTTGACTTCTTTCTTTTTGGATAAATACTGAGGAGTGGTAACTGGGTCAGAAGTTTCAGGCTTAGCCTTTTGAGAAAACTTCATACTGATTTCCATAGTTTATGTACTCATTTGCAGTCCCATCAACAATATTTAAGTGTTCCTTTAACTCAGTATCCTCATCAGCATTTATTATTTATTTTCTTGATGATTACCATTCTAACTGAAGTGAGATTAAATCTCACAGTAACTTTGGTTTGCATTCCCCTGTTTGCTAAATAGGTTGAATAATTTTTTTATATATTTGTTATCCATTTGCATTTATTCTGTTGAGAAATATCTGTTTATTTCACCTGTCCACTCACTCATTGATTGATTGGTTGTTGTCAGCTGTAAAATTTGAGTTCTTTATATATTCTGAATGTTAATGCTTTGTCAGAAGACTAGCTCACAAAGGTTATTTTCCCCCATTATGTATGCTCTCTCTCTTAAACTTGTTTCCTTTGCTGTCCAGAAACTTCTTAATTAGATGCAACCCCACTTCTTGATTTTTAGTTTTGTTCCCTGAACTTCAGAAGTCTTTTTGAGGAAATTAATGCCTGTGAATGCATGTTAGTGTGTTGACTCTATATTTTTTTCTAGAAGTTGCAGGTTTCTGGTCTAACTCCAAGGTCTTTGATTCACTTTGAATTTACATTTGTGTAGGGTGAGAGATAATGGCCTGGTTTCCTTCTGCGTGTTAATAGTCAGTTTTCCCAGAAGTTATTTGTTATAGAGGCTATCTTGTCTCCAACATGTTTTTGTCATTTTGTCAAGGTTCAGATGCTTGTATCTGTGAATTTGTTTCTGTGTCTTCTATTATGTTCCATTGGTCCACATGTCCGCTGTTATGCCAATTCAATACTGTTTTGTTTGTTTGTTTGTTTGTTTACTATGTCTCTGTACTATAATTTGAAATTGAGAACTGTGGTGCCCAGCATTGCTCTTCTTGCTTAGGATTGCTTGAGCTATTCTGGAGTTATTATTTTTCCAAATAAATTTAACAATTGTTTTTTCTAGTTCTTTGAAGAATGTCATTAGTACTTTGATGAGGATTGCATTAAATCTGAATATATTGCTTTTAGTACTATAACCATTTTGATAGTATTAATTAAACTCATCCAAAAACATGGAACATGGGAGATTTTTTCATTGTCTAAGGTCTTATTCAGTTTCTTCTTCTTCTTCTTTAGTTTTCTATAATTGTAATTGTAAAACTCTTTTCACTTCCTTGGTTAGATTAATTCTCAGTATTTTTTTTTTTGACATTGTGAATGGGAATGTTTTCCTGATATCATCCCCAGCAGACTCAGGCTAAGATGATTTAATTTGGCCTTTAGATATAATTTGCAACTTAGCAGAAATATAAAGCTTAGAAAAACTAAAAAGTATTAAAATCCATAATATCATATATTTTATGAAATAATGTAGTATACACTTCAAAGTCAGTTAAATTATTTTAGGTGAAAAGAGAGAATATATCTAATAACCAAATGCACAACAACTTAATTGCATCTTATTAAAATATAAAGTTAAAGTAAGAATAAAACAATTATGAAATACATGAAAGAAGAATTGAGGAGATTTGAATAAGACCAAGTTATGAGCTTATATTAATGAATTATGATTGGTGTTGTTAAATATGATAATGGTCTACATGGTATGTGCAATATCCTGATTTTAGATATATA
Source organism: Marmota monax (assembly GCF_021218885.2). NCBI lineage: Eukaryota > Metazoa > Chordata > Mammalia > Rodentia > Sciuridae > Marmota > Marmota monax. The sequence goes on along the minus strand of NW_026695220.1, from coordinate 5,069,289 downwards.
TGCTAAAGTAGCTAAGGGTAACTCTACAGCATGTCTGTGTGTTTCAAATCTATGTAGCATCAGAAGTAAATCCAACTTACTCTGGAAAGGTCTGAAAAGCATGCATTCATACATGAACATAAACAATGGATTGAATGTTTGTGACCTTCCTCCATTCGTATTTTGATACCCTAACCCCTTAAGTGATAGTAATAAGAGGGAAAGACTTTGTGAGATGATTAGGTCATGAGGGTACCCTCAGGGATGTGGTTAGTACCCTTATTCAAGAGACTGCGGAGACATCCTGTAACTCCTCTGCCATATGAAGCAACAGTGAGAAGATAGCAAATTAAAAACCAAGAAGTATGCCCTAACCAGTCACCAAATTTGTTGGCACCTCTGTCATGTACTTCCTTGTCAATGGAACTGTGAGAATTTATTTCTGTTGTTTATAAGTAAATCAATCTATACACAAAAGACAGAGCAAAATGTTAACAATTATTGAACCTTGGTTTAATAAGTTTAATAGTATGTAGTATGTATTTATTATTTATTTTTTAAATCTGTTTCTGTATGTTGGAAATTATTAATAATAAAATTTCTTAATGTTCAAAATTTAAATTACTTTTAAAAAATGAGGTAAGAATTATAGATAAAATATTTTGCAAAAATTAATTAATTACAACTTATTCCTTTATATAAGATGGACTTGTATTTACCTATAATGTACACACATACATGAATACTTTAAATCATCGATAGATTACTTATTATGCTTAATACAATAATAATATTATGCAAATAGTTTTTATACTGTAGCATTTAGGGAAAATACAGAGGGATGACTATATGTATGTGTGTTTATGTTTTTATGTGTGTCTATTTTTAATCTTCCTTACATCTTTATTATTACTGCTATTTTACAAATAAGGGAACTGAGGCATAAAGTAGTTAAAATAATGTTCAAATTAAAAAGGCCACACATAATACTACAAAGTTTGAGAAAGTTGTAATCAGTGCCATAGCAATGAGATGCTACAAAAGTATTCAATCACAGGAAAATGAAAATGATATCAATTTAGGAAGATTTATTTTGCATTGTAGTTAGTAAGAATTAAAGTGATGGAAGATAGCAGTAAAAAAAACTTACATGACATTCTAATGTATATGTCTAGATAATACATAATAAAAAATGCCCAGAATAGGAGCCTAAAAGAGAGACACATTTTGTATGTAGTTGATACATAACATGGAATATAACTAAAATTTAGAATTTAAGAAAAATGAGTCAAGAAAAGTTTAAAACTTAAACATCTATTACTATAGTATGGTGGTGTCTTTCATTAAAATTAATATGTGAAATTTAGAAATTTTTCTTGGGAAAAAGTAAAATGCTTTTTGGGCATGTTTATTCTGGCATTGATTTATTGAGTATTTGAGTGTGATGCTAGGTATGGCTGCATGTCACCCACATAGAAAACATTTAGAAATCTAAAGTTGATGAAATTCCCTTTTTTCTTGTGGACTAATGGAGTTTGGGGAAAGCTTCAAGGGCTTGAAGCAGAAGAAAGCCACAAGCTGAAGATGTGTATAGATTAATGCCAGAGATGGCAGAAACAGCAGATGAAAGGAGGAAGAATTTCAAGAAGGAGATTTCCCTGAAGACATAAAATGCTTTTCTGTCTTATTTAACAAGGGAATTTCTATTTTTTAGGCAATTAAGAATGTTTGATCTACTAAAGATAATAGCAAATACTTGGTCAGAAATTTGAGATGAAGTGTGACCATCCCTTCAAGGTTTGAACACTTCTGCATCAAGAAACTCTTTAAACTGACTTGTGGGGTTGCCAGATAAATATAGAGGACTTTCCTTTTTATTGATAGTAATTGTGTTTTTCCTGTATAAGCAGAGAGCCTGAAGTTATTAAATAAAGTTATTCAACTCCTTCACATCACATAAGAAAATAAAAGCTCACTTTGTCAATTGAAATATTAGTATATAAAGTTTCAAAGAAATAGGGGATTTTCTTTTCATAGAGCACCTATTGAACCATTTTCTACATGATCTATCAGCTGCCCTCTTCTCAAAAGGTCAAGCATCCCAAGGATATTTGTACTGCTGCTCCTCTCTTCTGATAAAAGAGATGGATAGATTCAAGGAGAATAATTTTTAAATATGTATTGAGGTTCATAGGCTTTTATACAGTTTTTATAGGACATTCCTCTGTATCACTAGTCAAAAATGTTATCTGAATGTATATTTTGTGATTGTTAAGTTTTTGGTCCTTGAAATATATGAGCTGTTTAACTTTTTTCTGTTATTTACATCTCAACACATTTATTTAGATCCTTAAATTGGCCAAGTGTGGTGGCTCACAGCTGTAATCCCAGCAGTGTGGCAGAGTGAGACAGGAGGTTTATGAGTTCAAAGCCAGCCTCAACAAAAAGGGAGGCCCTAAGCAACTCAGTGAGACCCTGTCTCTAAATAAAATGCAAAGTAGGGCTGGGGGTGTGGCTCAGTGGTCCCATACTAGAGTTCAATCCCTGGTACCTCCCCCCCCCCACAATCCCAATAAATTGTAGCAAGATTTGAAACATAATCATTACTTAATTGATACAATTGCATTAAAAACAAATTAATTTTTCTCCTACAATAAAGCATAGGGTCTCTATTTATTTTAGCTCTTACCTTTACCTAAAGCTCATAATTGCTTTGCAGCATTGTATGATTATGGTTTTAGGCACTATATAAAGACACACTAGAATAGGCATCAGAAAACTAGCATTGAGATTACTGAGATAAAAATAATTACCTCTGATTATTTCTGAATTTTCCAGAGACTATCATATTCAAAAAATATCCATTTACTTTTAAAGATTCTAGACTCAGTGATTTTTCATTAATACTGTGAATAAGATTAACTGATTCTAATTATGATCACTTTTAAAATTTCTATGATTGCTGGCTGTAGTCCATCAAAGTTTCAAGTCATTTTGAAATTGTCAGACTAGGATATTTTATTAAGGGCAGAGAATGAGAAAATGTATTCAAATAGTAATTGAACATGTTACTTCTTAGCATCTGCTCACATGATGAGGGAGTATTATCATAACTCAATTACACCGTGTTGTCCCTATGGTCAGCATAAATATGGTCAGCACATCTTCCATTTCCTAAAAGTCCAATCAAAATAACTGTCACAGTGGCTTCTCTGTCCTGGATTTCTGGGCAATATTTACCTGTATGGTGGGTGGAAAGGACCAGGAGTCTGTCAAGGTAGTCATAGTAATATTTTGAATCTGAAATCTTACCATGGCATTTCATTTTGCAGAATGATTGAAATGCATATTCTGCAGTTTTGAATTACAAAATGAAGGACAAAATTGATTCTAAAATTAAAATATTTCTTCCAATTTAGCTTTAAGTGGAGCAAGACTAAATATAGAGAAAGATAGAAGCCAAGCAGAAGCTGAAAAGGAATATTTCTAAATTTTAAAGTCATATCTATAATTTTTTCTCAAATATGAAAGCTCTTCTTTCAACTAAGTTTTAGGATACTGTCAATATTTTATCTCCCTGTGAGGGTTATAGGGCAGGAGTAGTAAAGTAAATAGTTTCAGTCACTTATCTATTTTTCAGGCCTTGGTTCAAGTTCAACCAGAGAAGTTAAATTAATGTTTTTTTCTTGTTGTCAGGAAGAGTCACAAAGAGAAATTTATTACTTATAGCTTCTATCTAGTGTGCAGTTACTGAATTCAAAAGACCAAGACACATCAGGTTTGGAAAGCTATTTAGTTCAGTTGTGTAAGGTCTCAGGAATCCAAATTGATTGTGGAAAGGGAACAATGAGAGAATAAAAGGGTGGAAATTATATATTTTAGAGGAATTTACATTAGTATGTATGCAATACAATATCCCCATCATACAGAGTAATAAAAAGTGAATGTCTCTCTGCTATTTCTTTTATGCCTCCCTTGAATATTTTAAAAGGCTTAAGGGAGGTTCAAATCCCATTATACCTAAATTAGAATCCTAGCCTAGGAAAAGAGGCAGAAAGTTTAGTTTTCAAAGTCAGGAAGACATACAGAGTTCATGGCAAAAATCCCTACAGAACTCAGACTGTGTGTGCCTAAATCTAAATAAAGGTAGGTGCTGTCCCCATGTGTGATAGGTCAATGCACTGGAGCCTTGGCAGACTGCCATTCTGCAGATGCTGTTCCTTATAGCTGAGTAGGATGATTTGTAAAAGAGGCCTTGGCCAAGGAATGGACAAAGCAAGATGAGAGCATCAGTTAAAAGAAATGCATTATTCAAAAGCAAAATCAAACAAGATAAACTTCAAATCCTCTAGAAGATAAAGTTACAAGGTGGTTTTCTCTCAAACATTTAGATATAATCTAAAAACAGAGTAATTTAATAATATAAAAAATTATTTACTTTCATCTAACAAGTAAATAAAATAATTGTCCTTTAAGGATATATAAGTTCCCTTTGGTGGGTACCCATGTATTAATTTGTGTGTGCAATTACAGTGAGGTAATATAAATTATTTGATTATAGTCAACATCCATCATAATAACATTGTTTTCAGAAGAGAGGCAAATCTTGTGTGTGGCATTGAACATGGTTATGTTCCAAAGGATGGATGTGATGATATGAGTAAGCATATTCTAATGTGATGAATAGATTCTCTCTTTAAAATTTCTTTTCAAATAAAATTTCTATTTATATTTATAGAACTGAGAAGCCTTAGGCCAATGTTTACTACTTAAGAATCAAATATGTATTTTCTGTTGTTTTTATTGCTAAAATATATAATGTTTATGAGTGAATTAAAAAAAAAAAAAGATTTATCAGGTTGAACTTTTCCTTCACCCCTATCAAGAGAGGCCAACACATTGTTTCAAAAGAATGGTGTCATAGCTGCTTAGGCTGCCATAATAAAAATATTATGTACTGGGCAGCTTGTAAACAAGAGCAATTTATTGCTTGCAGTTCTGCAAGCTGGAAAATCCAAGCTCAAATTTCCAGGAGATTCTGGATCACAGATGGTTTTTTGTCCCTGTTTCCTCACATTGTGTAAAGGGCTAACTAGCTCTCCTGGGACTAATTTATAATGGCATTAATTCCATTCATGAGGGTTACACTGTCATGAGCTGATTACTTTCTAAAAATGCTGCATTCTAGCAGCCTTGTACTGGGGACTGGTTTCAATGTGAATTTTCTGGGGCTACAAACATTCAGACTATTATGGGTGATCTGATATTTTATTTTCCTTCAATTTCTTCCAAGTAAATAAGTAAATTTCTTCAGATTTGGAAATTAAAAGAATAATTTAAGTAGTTATTTTGACCCCTAAGAGAATAGAGAAGAGGGAAGTATTTTCTTTAAAGGAGAAGAAAGAGGAGTGGGCTGGAAAATAAAGTAGGGTCTTTCCCAGTGCAAGGAGAAGAAATGGGTTCAAGGAGCAGAGTCCAGATATCTCCACTTATCATCTGGTCTGTGAGAAGGGAGGCTACTGGTGAGGGACAAGTACTATTGTTGTAGGTAGCCTTTTAATATACCTGAGGTAGCAAATCCTGAGAAAAATATAGTACAGACCTGAGCTTTTTAGTAATGTAGAACTTGAGAAGGAAAGTCTTGTATTCCCCATGAAACATTAAGCTATGTCTTTGGCTAGTTTTCTGGCATCATCAAACCCAAGACTCTTGGGTGAGTCCATGGAAGGAGATGAAGGGTAATCTCTAGAACAAGGGATGTTGAATTTTCCTCCTGGTGGGTCAGCTGGAGGCTCAGAAGGTATGCAATGTGAAATAGCAAAACAGAGGAACTGAAGTGTCTCCTAAACCTTCACTTTGGAGTGTCAACAGCTAAATCTGTGTAAATACAATCAAAACCAAAAAAATCAAAATTTACACAGTTCTAAATATTTTTTCACTATTATTAGCCCTTTTCTTTTCTTTTTTTTTCTTACCCTTCCTCTCTTTCTCATTTTTTTTTAATCAAAGAAAAAGTACACTGGACAAAGTTAAGCCCCAAAGAAAACTATTTAAGGCTTCTTAGTAGGCAAGAGACCATAACTCAATTTGTGCTGAAGAAAATAAGAGGTGGAGGGATTTTTAAGAACTTGGATGGGAAGGACCCTAAGTCACCATGTTTGTTAACCGGCCTTCACCAAAGGAAAAGTATAGCTTATGATAGAAAGTACTTTTACAACTTGTACTTAGATACCAATGAAAGTTAGATTTCTACTTTCCCTCATCGACCAAGTGATAGTGGCACCTATCTTCCATGACAAATAATTTTCAATGAAAATACTCCCACATTCCTAAGAAAGACAGCCTTGGACTCTCAAACTGGCAAGAAGCTAGAAGATTTGCATCTCAAAGGGGCAGAAAAAGAAGTTACAATTGAAAGTTTTCTAAAACAAATGCTCTAAGGAAAATGAGAACCTTAGAAGTCTGTTTATATCATGAGATTTGTAATGTTTTGAACAACCAATAAAAAAAAAAAAGACTCAATCAAGCTGTGGGGCCAATTAAGGACGTCAGGGTCAGTATGCAAAATTAAGTGCCACACATCACTATACCAGACCATAAATCATACTACAGAGCAATAGTAACAAAAACAGCATGGCATTGGCACCAAAACAAACTGGTAGACCAATGGTATAGAATAGAGGACACAGAGACTAACCCACAAAACTACAGTTATCTTGTATTAGACAAAGGTGCAAAGAACATGCACTGGAGAAAAGATAGCCTCTTCAACAAATGGTGCTGGGAAAACTGGAAATCCACATGCAACAAAATGAAATTAAACTCCTATCTGTCACCATGCACAAACTCAACTCAAAATGGATCAAGGACTTAAGAATACAACCAGAGACCCTGTGTCTAATAGAAGAAAAATAGGCCCCAATCTTCATCATGTGGTATTAGGCTGCAACTTTTTTAATAAGACTCCTTTGGCACAAGAAATAAAATTAAGAATTAATAAATGGAATGGATTCAAACTAAAAAGTTTCTTCTCAGTAAAGGAAGCAATCTGTGAGGTGAATTGAGAGCCTACATCTTGGGAGCAAATTTTTACCCCTCACACATCAGATAGAGCACTAATCTGTAGGGTATATAAAGAACTCAGAAAGTTAAACACCAAAAAAACCAGTTAATAAGTGGGCCAAAGACCTGAACAGACACTTCTCAGAAGATGATATACAATCAATCAACAAATATATGAAAAAATGTTCATCATCACTAGCAATTAGAGAAATGCAAATCAAAATTACTCTAAGATTTTATCTCACTCCTGTCAGAATGGCAGCTATTATGAAGACAAACAACAATAAGTGTTGGTGAGGATGTGGGGGAAAAGGTACACTCACACACTGCTGGTGGGACTGCAAATTGGTGTACCCAATATGGAAAGCAGTATGGAGATTTCTTGGAAAATTGGGAATGGAACCACTGTATGACACAGCTATACGTCTCCTTGGTCTATACCCAAAGGACTTAAAAACAGCATACTACAGGGACACAGCCACATCAATGTTTATAGCAGCACAATTCACAAGAGCTAAACTGTAGAACCAACCTAGATGCCCTTCAACAGATGAATGGATTAAAAAAATGTGACATTTATACACAATAGAGTAATGTTTTGAACAACCAACAATAAAAATTTTAAAAAATTATTAAAAAAAAATTTTGAAAAAAAAAGAATATTTCTCAGCAAATAAAAGAGAATAAACATGGCATTTGCAGGTAGATGGATGGAGTTAGAGAAGATAATGCTAAGTGAAATTAGTCAATTTCCCCAAAACAAATGCCCAATGTTTTCTCTGATATAAGGAGGCTGATTTGTAGTGGGGTAGGGAGGGGGAACACGGGAGGAATAGATGAACTCTAGATAGGGCAGAGGAGTTGGAGGGGAAAGGGGGGACATGGGGTAGAAATGATGGTGGAATATGATGGTCATTATCATCCAAAGTACATGTATGAAGACATAAATTGGTGTGAGTATACTTTGTATACAATCATAGATATGAAATATTGTGCTCTATATGTGTAATAAAAATTATAATGCATTCCATTGTCATATATAAATAAAAACACTAATTAAATAAATTAAGGACCACAAGTTAAGTTACCTTTTGCAAATATAACAAGCTCAGATTGATAATCACCTTTTCCTACTAATATGAGGAAATTCTGATTTTTAAGATGCCTCTCATTCTGAAAGGGGCTGGAATGGAAAAAGAAATGACATTATAAAGGAAATAAAATATACATAGCCTTTATAAATTCTAAGGCCTGAGTAACCAAGGTTCTGTCGAGATTTGCATGTATTAAAGCATGGGCCAGTGCTCACAAGTAATTAAAAAGGAATTGCAACACTTAATTGTGTTTCTTAAAGAACATTAGAGAAGAATCATTTCATTACACACAAATTTACTTCTCAACATCTCTTTTCTTTTTCTCTCCAGTTTTTACCCATTCACAGTACTGGTCCAGGACACTTCAGACATAAATTCCACAAAACACACATACAGACAGTGTATGGATTTTTTTCTCTCTCTTTTCTCATCTTTTTCCTATTCTGAGAACTCATGTGTTTTTTTTTTTTTTTTTAATGAATGTGTGAATGTCAGTATTTTTCAGCTACAGATCCTATTCTGCACAGATCAAACCCATCCCATTGTCTTAATTCTTTATGTGATTCTCAGCATCTTTGTCTAATCTGTCAAATAAGATCATATTACTCTATTTCAGCTCTTTTTAATCCTGTTTGGTGAGGATCACTTACATATGTTCCAACTGAAATGAGTCAACTCATTTCACTTAGTTTCCTAAGAAATAAAATAAAATAAGTAAATCTATGAAAGCCATGTAAACAGTAATATGTGAATAGTAATAGGGCCATATTGACAGAAATATAAAAGATATTAGGTCATCTAAGTTACTTGAGGGCTGCATCAAGTTATTATTTTTGTATCCCAGTATACAGCATAACATATACAGCATAGGAAAGATAGTTGTGTAATAGAACTAAAGCTTTTACTATAGTATAATAATATTTTATTTATGAATAAAATATGAATTTATGAATTCATTGATAAATTTTAAAAGAAGATCATGTGTGAAGCAACTGACCAGGTGCCACTAAGAATATAGTGTAAATACTAAACAGTCCTTAACTATAGAGATGTTATATGTAAATGAAGCAAGGTTTCGAACAACACAGGCAGGAACTATAGAAAGGAAGACTGGCATAATCAATGACAATAATCAGTGACAATAGTTACAATAAGTGGTTTCTGAGCAACAGCCAGAGTATTAGTCAAACTGAGTCCACAATAATTACAATCCTAAGGTCAAAGTCTGGGTGAGAGTTGATGACATCAATAGGGATAAAAGACACTGATTTAAAGAAGAAAGTGTGCTGAGTGTGCTGACACATGCCTGTAATCCTAGAAGCTTGGGAGGCTGAGGCAGGAGGATCTAGAGTTCAAAGCCAGTCTCAGCTATGAAAAGGTACTAAGCAACTCATTGAGATCCTGTCTCTAAATAAAGTGAAGAATAGGCTAGAGATGTGACTCAGTGGTCGAATGCCAATGAGTTCAATCTCCAGTACCAAACAAAAAAAAAAAAAAAAAGAAAATTATACCACATAAAAGTAGTTCAAAGTAACAAATATGGTAATCATTTAGAGTTAGTATTCATTTTGATTATTTTATTAAATGTATACTATAAGGGACTTTTGTGAAATATATTTTGAAAGTTATCAGAACTTTTCTGCACTTTTTAAATCAAACATAATATTCTTATTATGACAGATTTTGTTTTCAGTATTATTCCCATCTGTGTTGTTTTGTTTTGACCACTAAACACTTATTATTCTCTTAGTCTTCTTGGCCTGCAAGTGTTAAAATAAGTAATATTGTAATGTGGATATATTATTGATACTATCTGCATTTACTGTGTTCTAAACTGAATTTTTAAAAATATTTCTAGAAATTCACTAGAAAATCATGGTTTCTAGAGGAGCAGCTGATTTACTTGAAAATTTACTACAAATCCAAAACCCTTTGCTCAACCTTATACATACTAAAAGAAAAAGTCTGCAGTGGATGATAACAGTATATATCTTAATAAGCCTTCCAGATATGATGATACATGACAAAGGTACATTGACTTAAAATATTTGTTGGTATAAAGGAGGCTGAATCTATTTACTGAGATACATGGACTCATTGTCTCCTTCCACCTTGGAAAATATTCCTCATCACTGTATCCTTTTATATAAATTTATTCATTTACATATGGACAATTAAATGACCAAAATGAACTTAAAGCTTTCTTAGGAATATTAAATTTTTTAACTAATATTTAAATTTCCCTTTTAAAATGTTTTAATTTTTTTCTTTATAATTACTCATGACAGTAGAATCCATTTTGATATATTTATACAAGCTTAGAATATATCTTATTCTAGTTAGTTTCCCAGTCTTGTGGATATACATGCTGGTAAGATTCACCTTTTATTTTTCCACATAATATAATAATAATTTGAGAGTGCTAGATCTGTACTTCATCTATTTCCAGTACATAAAACTATACTATGCCCAATAATCAAAGGAAAACTAATACTCCTCAGAGAAAATTAAAATATCAATAATACATCAGAAAATATGATAAATATTTTATGAAGTAGTCATGAGTTCCCAGTTGAAATTTAAAATAAATGCTTGACAGAATGGCTTCTACACTATTTATGGAATAGATAATATTGCCTTCTGTATATTGACTCTATGCTGGAATGAGACACCCATGGCATTGCTCTCTCCACCCATGTTATAATAGATGAGAGTCTGCCAGGAGGACATAATGGGAAGCTTCCACACACCTGCTGTCTTTAATAAATTAGGTATTATAATACAACATACATTTTAATTGGTGGAGTGATTTGGATCTGAAGACTCCAAAGTTGTTTTGTGTTGAAAGCTTGATTTTCAATGCATCCATATTCAGAGGTGAACTTTTGGGAAGGGATTGGATCATGGTAGTTCTAACTTCATCAGTTGAATAATCCATTGATGGAATCACAGCAAATGGACTGTTGTGAGATGCTGGGAATGGTTGGAGTTGGAACCTTATAGAAGGAACCAGGCCCTTGGGGAAATGCCTTTGTGGACTCTATATTGCTTCTGACCCTTCTCTCTTTCTCACTGTTTCCTGAGTACCACTATGTGAGCATCTTTCCTTTGCCATACCCTTTCACCATGATATTCTGCCTTGACCCAAGTCCAGAGAATTTGACCCAGCTGATCATAGATTGAAACCAGGAGGCAAATTAAATATTTTCTCCTTTAAATTGTGTTTTTTTTCCTTCAAGAATTTTGTCACAGTGATAAAAAGCTACAGCTATTTCTTTGGTTTTCTTTCTTTCTTTCTTTCTTTTCTTTCTTTCTTTCTTTCTTTCTTTCTTTCTTTCTTTCTTTCTTTCTTTCTTTCTTTCTTTTTCTTTCTTTTTGTAACTGGTATTAAACTCAAAAGCATCTTACCACTGGGCCACATCCCCAGCTCTTTTCATGTTTTCTTTTGAAACAGGGTATCATTACATTTGGACTTTACTAAGGTGCTGAGACTGAATTGAACTTGTGATCCTCCTGCCTCAGCCTCCTGAGGAGCTGGGATTACAGTTGTATACCACCATGCAGGTCTGCTTTTATGGTTTAGATGTGATTTCTCCCCCCAGAACTCTTGTGTGAGATAAATACAAGAATATTCAGAGGTGAAGATTAGGTTATGAGAGTTATGACATAACCATATTCACTGATAATGGATTACTTGATTGATAATGTACACAGGTAAGGTGTGGCTGGAGGAAGTAGGTCGCTGGAGTGTGCCGTTATGGTTTTTATTTTGTGCCTGTTGAGCAGAACTGTCTCTATCCTTCCTGGTTGCCAAGCCTGGAGATGCTTTCTTCTACCAGCCATGTACTTCTGCTATCATGTTTTGTCTTATTTCAAATTCAGAGCAATGGAGTTAGACATCTGTGGACTGAAACCTCTTAGCCCATGAGCCCTGAATAAGAATAAACATTTTTTCCCCTCTGAATTGTTCTTGTAGAATATATTGGTAAAAAAGAAAGAAAGAAAGAAAGAAAGAAAGAAAGAAAGAGGGAAAGAAAGAAAGAAAGGAAGGAAGGAAGGAAGAAAGGAAGAAAGAAACCAGAAAACTAAACCAATCATCTATTTAATGGAGGGAATCTGGTTGGGAGAAAAGTGAGTCAAACATTTTGGTTTTTGATGGGTTCATTTTGAGGTGTCTATAGAATGTCCATGTGGAAATATCTCAATTGCAATTAGAAATACAAGTGTAGTTCAATGAGAAAAATTAGGACTTGTTATGTAACCTTTGTGTATATGTGTGGGGGTAAATATTAATTAGCAAGAATTTGTATAGAAGAAAAAGAAGACAATAGATTATAGAATTCAATAGAAGAACAAATTTAGAAAGGGATAGTTAAATTTGATACAATTAAAGAGAGAAAATATACAAATAGGAAAAGATTGGGATGAGATATGGAAGCTAGAGGAGAATTAACATTGAGAAGAGACCAACCAGTTACACCAAATCTCAAAGCGAAGTCAGAATTTAGAAGATAGCCTTGACTTTTGTGATCATTAGATTGGATGATTTCTGTTTGGGCAATTTAAACTTCAGAGGTGAAAATTTGTTGTCATAAATTGAGGAGTAAATGGGGAAACTGAAACTGAAAGCAATGGGTTCTGACTATTTTAATGGTGAAGGGAAACAGATAATAGTGAAACAGAGGAATCAGAGTACTCTATTTAGAATAAAGAAACTTGAATATATAAGAAATTACTAAATATGGAAAGACTGGGATTAGTTTTAGAAATTAGGAAGAGCACAGCTTCCTGTGAAGGGCAGGAACTGAGATCAGGATGGGCAAAAATAAAGGGGCTCATGGAGGTGAAAAAGAGTGGCAATTGGATAAATTAAAGCATGAAGATGTTAAGGGTACTTCTTATTTTAGTATCACAATGACTTCATGAATTGTTTTAAATGCATGTGTACAATTAATTTACAAACTTATTAATAAGACTTCTAGATATAGATAAGCTGTAGAAAAATGATAATTTTGAAACAAAAACTTGAGAATGACAATATTTGTAGTGACTAAAGCTATTTGAGTTTAAATTTTATACTAAGCCCAGAAACTAAAATAAAGTATAAAGGGGGAAAATCTTTAAACCAAGGAAAACTGAATTTGATTTAGACTCTAATAGTTTGAAATCTAATTTTGGCTAAATCCCTTATTCAAGGCACTTACTATGATTTAATTATATTTGCTCTTACTGTCTCTTCCTCACTCTTTTATTTTTTTCACTGCTTATTCCTACTTTGTCTACAAATGATTATTTCACTATCTTAATAAAAACATATATGAACTTGCTGATTAATAAAACCTCACTTGTAATACTTTATAAATACTAGAACATCATTACTATGGACAAAGTTTCACATTGAAACTCTATATTATCTTCATCACAGATGATATAATATAAAAATATAATAATATATATTTATTATATATTCTTGTTTATGCATATAGGCAAATATAAAGTTTTTGCAGGTATTTATGTACTCATTCAGAAATAGAAAGAGAAATAGCTATAGATTTTATATATATATATATATATATATATATATATATATATATATATATAAATGTATACTATATATATAGATAAATGTAGATATAGACAATCATATTATGTAGTGATTGTTCAGGCTGCTATAACAAAAAAAAATTGTGAGATAAGTTTTTTTTTTATCATATTTCTGGAGCCTGGGAAGCCCAAATTCAAGGTACCAACAAATTTCATGTCTGATGAGGGTCTGTTTCCTGGTTCATAGATGACCTGGAGTCTCTTCCCTGTGTTCTTATGGTGGTAATGTCAAATGAGTTTCCTTGGTGCTTTGATAAAAGCAGGAATCTCTCATATTCTAACCAATTGCCAAAGGCCCCATTTCTTGAATACTTTAGTTTCCTCAACCTATCAGGCAGGGTAATTGTGAAGTGTGCTTTTTAATTGTTGATCAGTGTTTGTCAGGGGAACACCTGCTTATGATTGATTAAATAGTACGAACTTTATTTTCTGCATTTGATTCCATCTACCAACTTACTCAGCTTCAGATATTTTCTATGGCTTCCAGAATCTAGTTCTACTAGAATTCTTTGTTCATGTTGGCCTTCCACAGAATTCCATCTATGACATACAAATCCTTGAAGATTCTTAGAACCTACCTTATCCTGTATCACCTAGTCAAGTCTGGAAGGGTAACTAACTAAAAGCCCTGGGATCCCTACATTGAGACTATTGATACAAGATAATTTTGAATATTCTTCCAGCTCATTCTCAAAATAACATGAATAATGAAGTCTTCTTTCCCTGCCTCCTACCCACTAACAACTGGTCTTATTTCCCAGTATATACTTCTTTCAGAAAGTAGGTAGCATTTATTCTTTAGTGTGATATTCACTTTTACCTATTGGATTGTGACCTCTGTAAGAATTATGTTTCTTTATCATCACTGTATGAAAGCTAGTAAGGTAGTTCATATATAATCAGTAGTTGACAAACATTACTTAAATGCAGTTCAGAAAGTAAAAGTGAGAAAATAGTAGCAAATATAAAAGTGGCACTTTCAAATTCTCAAAGAGACTGAAAAAGAAAAAAAAATCCATAGGCATCTTCTCATTACATATTTTTAGAAAAATTAAAAATGGAAATATTATAAATGTATATATTTTTAAATGCTAATTCTTACAGAACAATTAAAAACAATGCTGTGCTTAACCTTATACTCCAACATCTACTTTATTTTCATGTATAACCTAATCACATTGTTGATAACAGATTGTATCTTCTATATTTATTTTTAAATAAAATAGGAGCCATGTGATAGAGATCTGGAAGAAGCCAATGTTTTATAAGATTTTCTAAAAAGTTTAAGCAGTTAAAAACAAAATTTCTTTCTACAAGGCACGATCGAAAGGTGAACCCAGATTCTGAGGAATTAAGTATAATTATATCTTCTTTATTTCAATTGTGTGAACTATGCATTTTATGGGTATGCTGTCCCTAACTACTCCTCTTTATTATATTTTAAATATTGATAGACTGTATTTATCTGTTGCCTTCTTAAATGAAAATACATAAGAGGCAAAGTTAAGTTTATCTCTGAATATATCTGAGGCCCAATAACTTGGAAATAAAGGCATAAGGCAATTATTTTTGGTAGTTATTTATCCATAATTTGTTGTTATATAAAGATATGAAAATCATGAAAGAATAAGACATAACACAAACATTTTTAAAACAGGTTTTGTGATGCATTTTATTAACTAAAGCAATGTTTTATATAATTTAGTTATTGATCACTTTTTAAGATGAATCTTATTGTTTATATTTAATATATACATTATGATGTTATAAGATACATATGTAGAGAGACACAATTTTCCTTTATTGACATATGCATTTTATATTTTTTCCTGGCTATTATTAGTTTAAAGAATCTTATTTTAATGGGTTTTATCTGCTCCAGAAAGGACAAAAATAGTAGATCCTAATAACGTTCAAATTCACAATATACATAGGAGACTTTAAATGAAATATTGTTAAAAATTTTAGGCATTTTGTGGGAAAACAAGATTGATGTCCTGATAATATTAGATTTTGAGCAGAAAAAGATCCAAATGCAGATTTTAAAAGCGTGAAACCTACTTATTTTATCAAAATAAAAAATGCCACAGTGAAATCAATCACCTATCTTAATGTGGTTCAACAAGGGCATTTCTCCTAGGTATTAATATAACAGAAAAGTATCTATCTCAAAAATTTCTGGTTACACTAAAGATGCTTGAGTTTTATAGCTGTCCTTGCTCACTCTTCTTGGTGGGGGTTGGGGAGAAAGAGGGCTGCAGGTGAGCATTGATTAAATGAATGATAAGGTCTTTGATGGATCGATTTTTTTTCACGTTTTTAATTTAGAAGGTAAAACTTTCCATCACAGTTTAAGCTAAAAATTATGGCTGAGATAATAGAGGTCTGATTCCAGTGCAAGTTAAAGAGGAAAAAGTTGCTGCTCAAATGTCAAGACATCTTGTGGTCCAAGATGATTAAAACTAAACTGTTTGCTATATGAATCCCAAGGTGCAGCTATATCTCAGCTTTAGTGACATTTAGCCAGTGACTTTTCATAGCTTGTTAATAATGTATAGCTGTCCCTATATAAATTTGCAGTGACAGAAGTGGCCATTTGGAGTGGAGCAGTTAGTGAGATTTATTCTTGACAGAAAATGCAGATTTGAAAAGTATTTTTAAAAAATCAAGATTGAAGACAAAAGAAATCATGTATTTAGCAGACAACAGCATTGTTAACATTTTTTTCCAGGTGTTTTAACTGAAATCACTGAACTTTGTCAGAAAATGTGTGTTCTATTTAATCCCCAGCCCCCTCTGCAGCTAGTTCATATATATATAGCATAAATCAGAAAATTTCAGGGTATCTACTAACCTTTGAATTAGTTAGCTTCATAGAATTCATGAGAGTTCCATTATAAGACGAACCAGGTGTTGTTGTAATTACTTGTTTGAAGGCCTTCTTATGCACTAAACAACATTAACATATTTTTAGCAAAATTTTGACTTTCAACAAACGTTTAAATGATTACTGAATGATTGAATCAACACTAACATGTGTAGTCATGCACAGCCTTTGCAAAAGTGGAAACTGTTTTATCAGACAATAAACTGAAAATGTTCAACATATATTCTGATATTCATATTACTATCCTATTATTTTATTCTAGTTAAAAGAGAAAACTCATGTTTTTTAATCATGTTTCTTTGTAATTTTTCAATATAAAATCTGACAGATACACAATGCATAGACTACGAAATAACACAGAATAGGTATGAAGACATTAATTCTGTAAACAACATAAAAGAAATTAAATGATTTTACAGCTTAGATATTCATCTTTATTCAACATGTATTAGAATATAGATAAACCATAACTTCTGCTGATTTGAAGAGGGTTATCTAATTTTTGATATTACTGTTGAATTTATTTGTCTGTGGAAATAATAAGTATTTATTTTAAAACTTAAAATTTAAAAGAAGTGCAAATATAAAATACATTAAAAGACTGAAGCAAGAAATTGGCATGTTTATAAATCAAATGTGGTCCTGATCAAATACTAATAATTGCATTTGAACCCACCTACATAAATTTCCAACATCTGAGATTGTTGGCCACTAAATTTTGTTGCAGTATACAAGCACATGTATTCATTTCCCTGCTACCACGACAAAACATCTCAAACAGGATGGCTTCAGCAACAGAAATGTATTGTCTCAACGTTTTGGCACTAGTCTGAAATTAAGGTGTTTTCAGAATTGGTACACACAGAGAACTGTAAGAAAATCCCCTCCCTCTCTCATAACTTCCGGTAGACTCAGGCATTCTGTGGCTTGTAGATAGGGATGGAGGTGTGAGGTGGGGGGTCTCCCTATGGCTTCATAGTCTTCCTTCTGGGAATCTGTTTCTAGATAAGTGTATGAGAGCCCACCCTAACAACCACAAATTGACTGTATCTACAAAGATCCTATTTCCAAATAAGATTACATTCTGGCATACTGGGATGAAAAAGGAGAATGGAGGAAAGGAGGGAGGACTGGAGGAAAAGAAGGAGGGAAAGGGGAGGATCATGAACTAAAATTTGATTCCATGTTTGTAAAAGTATGTTAGATGAATCCAACTGCTATGTAAAAATCTAAAAATTTCTACATCTGTGTGTGTGTGTGTGTGTTCACGCACGTGCTCATGTGCACACCATGCAATAAAGTAAATAAAATCATCAGTATTAGTTAAATATAAAATAAAGGTGTAGTTCAATGTATAACAATATGCAAAATAAAGATGAATATATATAACAGACACATACAGGTACTCATGAGATTTTCTAATTGTTCTTGTTTCTGTTTATTGGTTTGATTTTCAATTTTTTCTTTATTTAGGTAATTAATTTCCATTTGACCCAATATTGCTTTTAATACTTTTGTTTTTAAAATTCTGGAGATTAGTTGTCTATATTGATTTTTTAATTGGTTACTTGCTTCTACCTTTTTGGGGGGGTACTGGGACTTGAACCCAGGGGCATTCTACCACTGAGCTATATCCTCAGTCTTTTTTTTTTTTTTTTTGGTTTTTGGTTTGAGACAGGATCTTGCTAAGTTTCTGCAAGTCTAAATTGATGAGGCTGGCCTCAGACTTGCAATTCTCTTGCCTCAGCCTACTAAGTGGCTGGGATCACAGTCATATGCTACCATGCCTGGCACTTACCCATGGAATTTATACATGATTTTTACATAGTCTACCAATAGGTTTTGCAAACAGAGTTAATTGGTATGGATAATGCCTTATATTAGGCTAAAATCTGGCTGGCAGCTAGAGTTAGTTTTAGCTCCTCTCTGGGGATTGAGTCCTCTTTCATGCTTGCTGGTTGGTGGCAGAATTTTTTTCCTGTGGTTACTAAGGGTTCCATTTTCCTGTGAGCTGAGTGAACCCTTTCAGCACCTAAATGCCCCCTTTAGATGCTTACCACATATTCCCCACACAATAGCATGGATAGACCATTACTTTCGTCCAGGGCAGACAATAGGGATCTTTCTATCTTTTCTGTAACCACTCAGAGAAAACATTTTAAAGAGCTCATCTGATTAGTTTGGGCCTACCCCAGATAATCTCTCTATTGTCATGTCATTTACCATAATTACTAAGTGGTATTTCATCTTATTCACAGGATTCATGTACATGTAAGGGGGGAAACTGTAGAAGAATGTGGGACAGCTCAGAATTCTGTCAACTATTCTCATTATTTTGTCTTTGTCTTTTTGAGGATAATTTTAATAGAATAACTTCTTGCCATGTAAACTAAAATTTTTGTGTAAGCTTTAAAATGTATTGCCAAAGTCTGATTTTAAGTTCTGCAAGTTCAGTAGAGTACCTATATGGCAATACATCCTCAGTAAAAAAAAAAAAAAAAAAAAAAAGAAAAGAAAAAAACACTATTCAAACATTAAATGATAGTAGTAATAACAGTGAGAATTTTGATAAGTACTGTGATTTTTAAAATGGCATCTAATTTTATTTAAATATAGCTTATTAGATGGATTAATTAAGTTGAAGTTTGAGGTTTAATGTTCAATAATGTTTTCCTTTATAATACTCATAACTTTATCCATTTTTTTATTTTCTATTATTCTCAGTGGTAGGTTGAAGTTTTTAGGGTGTTAGCATCATTGAAACACTCTCTTGTATGTATATTGCAAATATTTTTACAAATTTGTCATTTTCCTTGAGATTTTTCTTCTTTTTATCACTTATTCATTTTACTTCTCTCCCTCTCCACTCCTCTTCCTCTCCTTCCCTGCCCCCCATCTTTCACTCTGTGATTATTCTCATTAGTTCACTTTTTAATCTAACAGCTACTTTTTAGGCCCCTAAGACAAAACAAAATTTTAAAGTGAATATACAATATGTGTATATATTATCAACATGAATGATTTAATTTCAGACCATAAAATAAATTATCTTTGATCTTTTCCCTTGAAACTATTTGATCCCTTTCCAGAGTAGTTTACAGATATTAAAAGATTTACCCCTAAATACTTCAGCATTTCCTATGAATGAGAATATTTGATTTTATAATTAAAGGAAATTATTAATATATGATGTTAAGCTATATAATGTTTTTCTCCAGTACATAGCCTTTGTTCAAATTCCATTCAGCATCTCAGTAAAATTATTTTCTTTTTTCTGTCATCTCCCATTTATTATCATTATTTGCAGATTGGCCTTCTAACTCACTCATCTGAACATATCTTGGCTTTTCTAATGACCTTTGATGACTTACTGTAGGCCAGAACAAAGTCCTTCACATAGAATTGCTCTGACTTCCAGTTTCATTTAATTTCCTACCACTTACTGTTACACCCCTCATACCAGTTGACACCTCTGAAACTTCCCACCTACTTTTGCTGTATCCTTGTTTATCTCCCTTCTCTCCTGCACAGTACAGTCATATTTTAATAGCCAAATCATTATTAGTTCTCCATGAAGCTTCCTAGAATCTCAAAGCAGAGTAAGTTGACTTTTATGTCCAATTTATAAATATTTCTTTTAGTTTCTTCTATATCTTGTTACCAGTAAAATTATTTTCTAGCAATTAATTCATTTCCTCTTTCCCCATCCAGGACTTATTCCTAGATTATATTTATTAGTTATATCTTCTCAGAATTTCATCAACCTTTATTTTTCTTTTATTAATTTTTTTAATGTAGCAGTGAGTAATAGGTGCAGGCCCTTGAGCATACCAGGCAAGCACTCCACCACTGAGCTACACCCCCAGTCCTCTTTTTCTTTCATATTTTCCATCTTTTAGTGAATGTAAGCCATTTGTTTTGTAGAATATACTGTTTTATCTAATAATGCCCCTAGGTGTGACTCCTATTTTTTACCTTTAGGAGAGACACCATGTCAATTCTTTATCAATCAGTATTTAAGTGTCTTAAGCCAATGTGATGTATCTTGCAAATTGTGGTTGTTTTATAATGTGTCCCCACATTATCTGATAACCCTTCTACAAAAAGGCAAAGTCTCTTTCCCTTTCCTTAAACTCAGACAGACTTTTATGACTGTTGAACCAATACTCAAGCAAAAGGGATGCTAACAAGCTAGTTAGAAAGTGCCTGTGGCTTCTCCCAGTTTCTCTAAATACTCTTTCTCTGGGAATCTTTGGCTTCCATACCAGTAATGCAATGAGGATGAGACACCACAGTGAGGTGGAGAAAACAGAGATAAGGGATATGTAAAAAGTTCAGATGTTTCATTCATCAGTTGTTGGAGTCTTCCCAGCCATGGTACCAAAAGTTGAGGTGACAACAGGGCCAGCTCTTATCTAACTGCAATCATAGGCCATTTAGCTGGACCTGGTGTCACCAGATTAGTGTACAAAATAAACGACTTCTTGATTGGATATCTAGGCTTAACTCACTATAAAATGCTTATAATTGTTCCCTAGTTTATAGGATAATTGATATTTTCATATCAGTTACTAGGCAAATAATAGGAAAATAGATATTTTTAGAAAAACAATTTGTCCTTAAAATCATTGATCTGTTCATGCATGCATGAATTCAAGAAACACTTATTAACACAGACTAATTTAATAAGTAACAGAGAATCAGTAAACCTGTTTTTTCCTATAAAAATGGCAAATGTCATTTGATGTAAATCCTCTGGTAAAGAAAAAAAATAAATAATGTTTTAAAAATAAGAATAGTTAAGAGTTTTCTTTATTAACTGAGTTTTAATATAGTTCATCATGTAATTTTATGATTATGAGAGCAACAAGTATTGCCATAATGTACACACACACTCTCTTATATTAAAACTATATTTAATGTGAGAATTTTATTATTTTGGAATATTAATTTTGACCCTACTCAGTATTTCTGTTGTCTAAATTCATTTATGATTTATGATTTAGTATAACCTGATTTTGTCAGGATATGCTTTTTTAAAATTTGTTAATTAAAACAAGGTATGATATAGTGAAGAATTTTCTTTTTTTATATTTATGCATGTAGATATCCTTTTTATTTTGATGATTGAATATAATATAGATATTATATTACATTTACTGAAATAAAATTTGATACCATATTAATCAATGTGACTTCTCTGATGACATAGAATTTGTTACTGGTGGGATTACAAAAGTATCATGGATTCCATGCTTACAAACATACATATACATAGGATATCTCTCAATATATATGTATGTATTTATAAATGCACACACATCTAGATGCCTATATATCTCTATATACACACATGTACATACATCTATCTATCTATATATATATATATATATGTGTACACTTACATGTAGATATTCATATATACAGACTTTTAGAAACACTTGCATTCTTAATTTCAGTTGTACTATAACTGAGTAGCATTTCTATTTTTTCTGAAATTTTGTTATTCTAAACTTCCTTTAATTGCATTGCAGAGTGGGAGACTAATTCATTTAATTAAGATGTGCAGATACAGTTATTTTGTCTATAAGTAATTTAAACACCTTTCTTAGTCTCTGAGCTACTAATCAGAGGGGAAAACTATCCAATACAGTTTAATATTTAGTCCAATTTAACAATATGAAGTGTCAATTCAGCTACTTCTCGAATTCTTTTGAATAAATATGGAAATCCTTGGTAATGTGAATCTTTCCTTGGTTCAGTGTTGGATAAACAATAATTTATTCCTAGATTATGTAAATATTGTGCTTGAAATAGCATATATCTTACAGTTATACAGTAAATGGTATAAGACTTCAAAAATAGAAAATAAGTAAAAAACTTTCATATCTTTATCAGCATCTTTTTGATGTTCCTTCCTTTCAACAGATTTTCTTCAGGAAGAAAATCTGTTAAAAATCTATCATAAAGAACACAGTAGTCCAACAGTTCAACAGGTGTTTTTAGCATTAATGGGCTTATGAGGAATAATGCAACAGTATTTGTAAAGGATTTTCTTATAAATATTTTAATAACAATTAATCCTTTTAACTGTAACTCTCAAATACTGTAAAACATTGACTATATTTTAGCAGAAACAGTAATATTTAAAATACACCTTTGTAATGTTTAAACAATAACAACTTGGTTTCTTTTTAAGGATATAAATGCATGAAAACAAGTTTTTAAGGAAGCATGGTGGCACATGCCTGGAATCCCAGCAGTTCAGGAGGCTGAGACAGGAGAATCCAGAGTTGAAAGCCAACCTCAATAAAAGCGAGGTGCTAAGCAACTAAGGAAGACCCTGTCTCTAAATAAAATACAAAATAGGGCTGGGGATGTGGCTCAGTGGTCGAGTGCTTCTGAATTCAATCCCTGGTACATGCCACCTCCAAAAAAAAGAAAACAAGTTTTTATCTTAGTCATCTCAACATTGTGACTTTTATATATGATAATATAAATAACAATAAGCACAACAATAATACTTTTTTATGTGTGTGATATTGGGGATAGAATCCAGAGTCTTGCACATGCCAGGTAAGTTCTGTACCTCTGAGCTACATTTCTAGCCCACAATAATAGTATGTTAGGACTACAAAGAGAAGTCAGGTGTGGTGGTGCATGCGTGTAATCCCTCTGGCTCAGGAGGCTGAGGAAGAAGGATCATAACATCAAAGCAAGCCTGAGCAACTTAGCAAGGCCCTGTCTCAAAATAAAATATTAAAAAGGGGGCCTAGAGATGTGACTCAGTGATTAAGTGCTCCTGGGGGAGGGGGGGGACACAGAGAGAGAGAGAGAGAGAGAGAGAGAGAAGCTTTAAAAAAACCACTGGCTCTAAATAAAAAATAAAAGCCCCACTTTTTCTTCTTTTTTTTTTTTTTTTTTTTGAGAGAGAGATCTCAGTATGTTGTCCAGGCTGATCTTGAACTATTGAACTCCTGGACTCAAGTGATCTTCCAAGAGCTAGACTCCACATCCAGCCATTAGGTCCTTATTTTTTGAAAGCATTCTAATAAATGAATTATTATTGAATTTGGTATATTAATTCATCCTACAAACAGACTTATGACTTTAGTTCTAATATAATCTTGAAATTATAGAAAGCAAAGTTTATGGATATTTATATATAGAAAACATATGTCATTTATCAAGGTTATATAGCCAGTAATTGTCAGAGATCTTATTAATCTCTACATTATCTTTATGTGAAGAACTTCAAAACCCTAAAAGCAAGATTACACACTCTTCATATCACAAACAACAATCTCTGTTCTTTTTAAATTAAAAAATGGTCTCATGGAAAACTCCTTATGGAGTCAATTTTAGTACTATTATTACATACAGAGCTGTTCCCAGGGAGGATTCAATATTGTAATTTGTATAAAATAGTTCTACTTTAAGTTGTTTAAGTACATTATTGCAATCTTAATGCCTCTGTTTTATTTGTTGATTCAAATGCACAACTATTCTAGTGTCGGTTTGTGATGTTTCATTGCTCAGATAATGATGTGTTCATTAAAAATCTCCTAATTGCTTAGTGTTCAGCCTGGGATTAAGCGGTAAAATAGGCATAAAACTTTCTATTACTTGGGTGGGAAAGAGTAGTGGCAAACAGTATTATTCCCCCAAAGAGATCCAGCTACTTTGTGAAGGCCAGTTAATGTAAAATAATAATGCTCTGATGAATGGAGTCCTAAGTGATAATTCTAGCTATTTACTCACCAGGTGTGATTAGGAATTTTAAAAAGCAATAATAAAGCTTTGCGTAGCAAAGAATTTCTAACAAGAGTTTATACAGCTGATATTCTGCAGACTGATATATTGATTTCTCCCATTCAGTAAATATGTACTGCTTTGATTCTGATCTATTTTGCAGAGGTAAATAAATTGTGCTAAATGTGAGAAAAGCATATGAAGCATGCCTAGCAATTGCAAAGGAGAACCCAGACTAATATGTTAACTATATTATCATACATATCATATCAATTAAGGTCAGCTGAAATCAGAAATTGGCCTGCAAAATGTATTTTTCCACACATATAGTTTCCCTGGTCCTCATCTTTTCATACCTTTATTTTAAATATCCAAAGTAATAGATAATATTCTATTACTTTGGATATTTGAAATGGTTAAGGATAAGTATAAATCTACTGAATATATTAGCTTTATAATAATTCTTCTGAATATACTTTCTGTGTCCAGATAGTATACATTCCTAAAAGGCACATTATACATAAAAATAGTATACATTCTCCCATACTCATCATGATCCTGACTCAT
This sequence comes from Marmota monax, assembly GCF_021218885.2. Taxonomy (NCBI): domain Eukaryota; kingdom Metazoa; phylum Chordata; class Mammalia; order Rodentia; family Sciuridae; genus Marmota; species Marmota monax. The sequence continues at coordinate 5,044,344 of NW_026695220.1, read as the reverse complement.
AGAATTAAAGATTTTTCTGTCTTAATTTCTCTTATTCTCTTGGTTTTTCACTCTCTCCCCTCCATCCCAATTCTTTAAAATCTTAAAATGGCAAAATGCTGTTTTAAGACTCAGCCAGTTAGATTAAAAATAATCAAACTCAATCTAATTAGAACATATATAGAACTTTTATAGGTCATAAAACTGGGATGTTTCTTTTTTTTTAAAGAGAGAGGGAGAGAGAGAGAAAGAATTTTAATATTTATTTTTTAGTTATCAGCGGACACAACATCTTTGTATGTGGTGCTGAGGATCGAACCCGGGCGGCTCGCATGCCAGGCAAGCACGCTACCGCTTGAGCCACATCCCAGCCCCTGGGATGTTTCTTATGACACTAATTTCAAGTATAACTGGATCTATCTAGAAATTATTTTCCTATCTTTTTTATTATTTTCCTCTCTGTAACCTTTTATATATTGGTTTTATTGAAAGGTAGACTATACATATGGTGGAAAAATTGCTGTTGATAACTTCAATTATCATCTCAGGCTACAATCCAAAAGAAAAATTACATCTGTTGGAACCTCCAAAGCAATATTCATGTATCTAATAAAGGGAATATATGTATACACACATGTATGTATATGGAATAGAGGTTTCTGTAACTAAACTGCTTGTATCAATAACTTCCACCCCTGAAAAGTATGTGGTAGGACACCCCTGTTCACATCCCACACTGCTTCACTCCCAGCACCATCCCCCACCCCTGTTCAGGACTATATGGATTGATTTCCTCAGAGGAAAAGATGTTAAACATCCAAATAGCTTTGATCCTTTATAAGTAGGATTACCACATACACCCTGTTTGTTTGAAATAGTTCTAATCTATGCCTGAGATTGAGCTGGACTGATTAATAGTAGCATTTCCTCTAACTCTCCAAAATATATAGATTTAAATGTAAATTGTGAGTTTACAAATAAGAGCATATATATTCTCTCTGAAAAAGAAATCAGTGCATTTGGATCAACTAAGATAAGTTGAAATTTTTTTTCTTTAATTAAATCTCTTAGTGAAAGGTGCACATTTTTTCTTTCAATGTAAAGAGGATTTTAGAATTAAAATGATGATAAATGGGTAGGTTTTAGTGGTATGTTAGGTGGACAAATGTTAACTCTCAGTCAAGGCAGGAATCCTGAGGACTTAAGTAGTGAACAAAAATTTTCTTCACAGGCACCATTTCTTTTATTATTTCTCCAGGAAGAAGAAAACTACATACGACTAGATCATGTGGACAAAAAAATATGAACACTAGGGTACAGCGTGAAATGGGTTACAAAAAGTACATGTCCTATCACCACTCACAATTGAATGTTACAGGGGAATTAAAGAAAATATCAACTGTAAGCATAAAAAACTGTGTACCACTATGGAGAAATATAGAACATAATATATAATATTATTCAACCTCAGCTATCATAATTTAAATAATAATATCATATTTCTATTTAGAAATACCTATGAACATAAAAATCTTAACAAGATAAAAGTTAAATACAAATATATAATGAGTTATATTTCAAATAAAAATGGCATTATTTAAATTGCTTTTGACTTTAACAACAACAGTAAACTGAGGCACAAACAATAGGTATTTATTTTTTTTCCAAAGTAAGAAATCCAGACTCTGGGTCTATTTCAGCATCTTGTTGATACCATTGAGAAGGCAGGATCTGTCCATATTTGTATCCTACTCATGTCTGCATTTTTGTGTGTGTGTGTGAGCACATTGGAACAGATTCAAGTCTCAGATCCTCATACTATATTTTTAAAAAATATAAAAAGGAGGCTGATAGTGACATCAACTGTTCTTCTGTCAAAGTGAGTTCCACCCCTCACCACAATGTCTGTGTGTATGCATATGTGTGTGTGTGTGTGTGTGTGTATGTGATGCACCTCCAATGTTACACTGGTGTATGAAACCAATTTATTTGTCTTTCTCTTTGTACCACATAATCTGTTCATGTCCAGTAGCAAAACAATACGGATTTTAAACTGCTCTCTTGTGAAGATGTAGCTTTGAGTAATCTTCTCTACCTAGTAAGGCAGGCTTTCATTCCAACTCAATGTAGAGATCTCATGTTGTTAACTGGAGAGGGGTGCTCAAAGTCCTAAGCTTCTGGAATAGGGCCAGTCACCTTTCTGAGCTAAGTGACCCATAGATATTTATCTGAGATGAACCACTAAATGTGCTTAGGGATTACAAAGAGCAAAAAGAAAGAATAAGAAGCTGTTTTGTTTTCATCATGCAGTGATTATTTTCTATTATTAAGTAATTAATTAATAATTATTACTAATGACTATTATTCATTCACTATATTTTCATATGAATTCTTTTTAAAAAATATTTAATTGATTTTATTTTTTAAATTCATGACAGTGGAATGCATTACGATTCTTATTACACATATAGAGCACAATTTTTCATATCTCTGTTTGTATATAAAGTATTTCACACCAATTCATGTCTTCATACATGTACTTTGAATAATGATGTCTATCACATTCTATCATTACTGTTAACCCCTGCCCCTTCCCTTCCCCAGCCACCCCCTCTGCCCTGTCTAGAGTTCTTCTATTCCTCCCATGCTCCCCCTCCCTACGCCATTATGAGTCGGTCATCTTACATCAGAGAAAACATTCGGCATTTGATTTGGGGGATTGGCTAACTTCACTTAGCATTATTTTCTCCAATGCCATCCATTTACCTGTTTTTGCATGAATTCTAATCTTCCCATTAAGGACTTCTATTATGGTCTTCGATTTAAATGTCCTTTCAATTAAGGCAGATGGTGGTGTACTTGGGAGGTGGTGGAACCCTTAGAAAGTGGGGTCTGGTAGAAGTAAGTTAGGTCAATGGGACTTATTCTTAAGGGAATATTTAGACAGTGGCCTCTTCCTCTTTCTCTCCTTGCTTCTCAGTCATGAGATGTTCTGTCATGATATTCTGACGTGCCACAGCTCAAAAGTAACAGGGTCAAACCACCATAGAGGAAATGTCTGAAACTTTGAGCCTAAATAAACATTTATTCTTCCTTTATTTTGATTATCTCACCTAATTTTATTACTGCACTGGAAAGCTGACTAGCCTCCCATAAAATGCCTTTTCATTGAAAACGCTGAAGGGTTTTTAATTAATGGTATGTTCATTTTATAACTAAGCTTCTATTCTACTTTTATGATCTGTGTACTGACAATAGGGAGAGTATTTATATAATGCTAATAATTAAGCATAATGAAAAGCCATGAAATTGAATAAGAGACTTGTATTTACATATAATACTAGTACTTGAAAATGGAAATGCCTATAAAGGCTCTAAAAATGGTAATTTACATAATTTCCTAGGAACTTTAAAAAGTTTTTTGACATATTTTTTTTTAAAAAAATCTGCCTTTATTTAAAAACTTGTCATATCTTTGTTTTTCCTTCATATGACCATATTCCTAGAATTCTTCTTCCGGAGATAATAAAGGCAAAATGAGGCTGGCAGGGGGTGCAATTTATATAATGTTCATCCTTATAAAAAGATAATGTTAGGATAGACACACACAGAGGGAATAGCACATGAAAACACAGGGAGAAGGTGGCCGGCTGCAAGCCAAGAAGACTGGCCTTAGATAAACTAACCTGCAAATGCCTTTACCTTGGATATCCATCTTCTTGAATTTTGAGAAAACAACCAGTCTGTGGCTCTTCATTGTGGGGAGCACTAGAAAACTATTTGAAAGGAAAAGAAGAGAACAAAAAAGTAATGACTGAAACAACCAAGAAAAATAAGACATTATTGGGGCTACGGATGTGGCTCAAGCGGTAAGGCACTCGCCTGGCATGCGCTGGGTGCTGGGTTCGATCCTCAGCACCACATAAAAATAAAATAAAGATGTTGTGTCCACCGAAAACTGAAAAATAAACATTAAAAATTCTCTCTCTCTCTCTTTTAAAAAAACAAACAAAAAAACCCACAATAAACATGATATTATTAAAGACAAAATAAGTGGCTTGAAAATGATGATAATATGACATCATGAAAGCATTTGGTAGCAAACTAGGAAAACCTGCACCAGGTTCCTCATACCCTTTGAAGTCCTAGAGGAAAAGATGTATGTTCAGGAATCATCCCTTGAAATGCAGAGCATTTTATTATTTTAGACTGTGGTTTTAAACCTTCCATTATTAAATGTGATAGATGGTGTCAAGAAGGATTCTTTGACCTGGAGTAACAACACACTCCAAAACAAGCTAGTTGATCTGTTCTTTCTACAATCTTCCAAAGAATGAATATAGGCAAATGTTAAAAATTAAAAGAACATGAAAATTGGAGAGAACATACTTGAGCCAAGTAAGAATGTTATGCTGCTATGTGTGTGTGTCCAGGTGCATGGTATTTTATATATCTTAATAATTATAAAGGTGACATTTTTCATTGATTGATTTTAGTAAATACTTAATTTACTGATTTGTGTTAAGTTTTAAGCACAGATTATCTTCTCACTATTTTAGAGATGATATTTAGAGATAATAGTCACAGCTTTTTTAGGGGGGGTCACATATAGTTCTCTATAATGAAACTACCAAATTCTCTAAAATGTGTATTCCTGTTCCTGGCTCAGAAAGACCTGTGAGTTTTCCAAGTGAGTATATACAAAGTCCAAAACATTTTGTGTATGTTTAACACTGTTGTTTCAGAAATTAAAGGATTGATATTTAAAATATTAAGTAGCATAATGCCTGCAGTGCCATTCTTATTTTTTGAATTGACAGAATCCTACGCTTCTTATGGTTAAGTGGCAATCATTGTGTATATGTACCGTACTTTCTTTATCCATTCATCATTGATACACACTTTGGTTATTTCAATTTTCAGGCTATTGTGAATAGTGCTTCAATAAACATGGGATTTCAAAAGTCTCTTTGACATACTGATTTCATTTCCTCTGGAATAACAATTTTCTTATACAAAATAAGCCAGGCACAGAAAGAACACTACCATGTGATTTCACTCACATACAGAATCTAAAAAGTTCATCTCATAGAAGTGGAGAGTAGAATAGTAGTTACCAGAGGCTGAGAGAGCTGGAGAAAGATGGAGCTAGTGATAGGTTGATCAATGGGACTATTTTACAAATATGTAGAAGAAATAAGTTCTGGTGTTCCTTGCAAAATAGAGTGACTATAGGAAATGATAATGTACTGTACAATTCAAAAAAAGAAGAAATGTTTTTTAACCACAAAGGAATTATTGGTGTTTGAGGAGCTATATTTACCATAATTCAAACACTAAACAATGTATACGTGAATGGAAATAGCACAAGGTGTCTTGTAAATATGTGTAATTTCAATGAATCATTACAAAAAATTAAATATGAAGAACTTTTTTTCAGAATGCACTTTTACACATTTAAAAATTCTGAATTTACGTGAGCAGATTTGTCTAAGACATTAAATATGTCCTGAATATCTGAGAATGAGCACTGTGTTGGGTTAGCCTGATAGCTTGTCTGGAGTAGTTGGAATTTATTTTCAGTTCTTGGACCCCTGGGAGATCAGTCTATATGGAAACATTAGTGTGCCTTTTGAGTAACCAATTCTGAAATTCCAGACTATTTGGTGTGGGCTGTGGCCTTTCATCTTAAGACAATCTGGACCACCATGTTTCACAGGGCCCAGTGGCTCTCAGAGGCCATCTTTACCTCCATGATTCCATGTTGAAGAGAGATGTGCATGACTTTTACTTGTTTCTGCTAAAAATCACACTTCAGTTTCCCCTGCATATTTCTTCCTGCCTGTGGGGTGTGTTCTTTTAGGGAACCCAAAGGAAGGGGATTCTATCCCTCTGTGGTATCACTTCCACCCCAGTTCAGCTTCCCAGATGGCACCCAACACATCACTACCTTGAGGACTGTAATATTGGCTTCTCAGGATACCTGGCCCTGCATGGACTCTAAACAGCATATCCCATCCCCCTCTTGGCCCTCCTCAGCCTGCTACACATTTTACTCTGATGTGGTCCACCTTCTTGCTAAGGCCCAGTGACCACTAATTTGTTACAGTATGTCTTTGCTATTTCTGGCCAGAGCTCAGGCCCCACACTAAACAGTGAGCTTGAGCAATCAATCAGTGTGTACATGAGATGCTTAGTATAAAGTGACCACCCCACACATGGCAGGAACTCTCTCTTATTTTCTCTACATATGTCAAACTCAAATTATGTCATCTAAATTCAACTGGGCCTATTCTTAAATGTTTTGTAGATGTTTATGAATTCAACACTGAAGGTACTCCTCCAAAATCATATTCTTAGAAACTTGAAATCAAATAATTAAAATTGAGTAGATAAAACTGTTTTATAGGAAATTTCTCCTAAAATTATTTTAATATGTAAGCAAATATTTTCCTAATCACTTATGTTTGTAATATTGCATGGATTCTATTAGAAGTTATTCAGTAAAAAAAGAAAATATTTTATGGCATAGTTATTGCATAGCTATAATTACAGAGTTCATAACCTATTTCTCAGTAACCTCTATAAGTTAAATATGACTCTACTATATGAATCAGCTTTTATAATTGGAGCATGAATGGTTTTTCCTTTGCAAATTATCTCATAATAACAAATATATTTGATAAGAAAAATTGTAATCATGAAATGTTCAGTTTTGTAAGAAAAAGTGGCTATCAGAGTAAGTAAATCAGTATTTGAATACTATAATTGAAGTTATGGATAATCTTTTGAGAGATCCAAATCATCTGTATATAAATAATCCCAAAGGGATATCTTTGAGTCCATTTTATGGTCTAATTCATTAATTATGATCTGAGTAAGATATGAGGGGCCAGTCACTTCCATTCTTTCATGAAGAATTATAGAAGTCAGACTTCTTTTATATTGGAGTGTTCCTCACCATGTTGGGTATATTAGAGGCATGTTCGTTTAATAAAAACTAAAAGAATTTCTGATTTATTTTATTCTATGTTGAACTAATATATACATATATATGATGAGTTAGATCTTAAATATGTATATACCATTTGAAATTTAGCTTAAAACTAAACTCCAAAAAATAGTAATTATAAAGAAGTATCTAGAAATATGCATCTTATTTCTCTGCTATGTTTTCTAATAAGATGAAATAAAAATGCAATGTAATGGTACAGAGTTCTATATATCTAAAAATAGAAAATAAAGAAGTGTAATAATTTTCAAAATACCTATTATATTATTATGTATGAGAGATCTTTATTCCCCTAACTAACCACTATTTCATGACAATTTTTAAAATTCTGCTGTTATTATTGGGTAAAAATTAAAAATTATTGCTTTTAATATTAGTCTCAATGTAAATAAGACTTGTAATCAAATATTACATACCTGTTGAGGAACTGGGAATAAGTCCTAACTGACAGAAAAATGCAATGTAAATTCAGAGGAAATAAAGGTAAGAGTAAAATAAAAGATGCTTTCAAGTGCTCATAAATTGGATTAGAATACTTATGGTTCATTTCTGTTTTTCAGATTGCCATCAGATGAATGAAAGGATTAGCAAAAGATACTGTAGGTGACATATGCTTCACACTTTGTAAATGTTAAAAAATGTTTTTGGTTCAATTAGTTCATGTCTGATAGTAGAACTGTTGAAAATCTCAATAAGTTTCTTTATGTATTCTTTGACATATATAAAAAATGCAAATAACTCCTTGGTGGGTATCTTCTAAACAATTCAAGGACTAGAAAATGTGGACATTGTAAGTAAACAAAACTCTTAAAAGCTTTCATCAGAAACATCTTCTATATCAAAGATATAAAAGGTAAGGATTTGAACTGGCTCTTTCCATGAGGAACACCATTGTTTTCAACAAAATTTTGTAAAATTGTGCCTAATATATATATATATATATATATATATATATATATATATATATATTTTTTTTTTTTAATTTAGACTCAGGTCAGATAAAAAGCTCCAATTACTAGATAACTAGAATGTTATTGATCTCGCATTGTACTTTAATGGTTTTCAAAACTGCATAAATTACCCTGAAGAGTACATAGTGCATAGCTAGAAAAATTGAGCTACCATTAACTTCACAATATTTGTGTGCTGACTAGAATAGAGTAATATAATGTAAATTTATAAACTTTCTTAGTAATTGAGATTTTTTTTCCTTGAGAAGATCGTTGTGATGACAGAAGAGTAATATACAAAATGTGACACAAGTTATAATAGATTAAGATAAATTTCATTGTTCAGTTTGGTCCTGAGTATTGGTATCTGATCTCATAAAAATAACCCCTAGAATAGCAGTCAATTTTCTTATATACCAAATGTTTTAGTCTTAAAAGTGGAATTTAAAGAAATAAATCCCTTTAGAAAAAAAAACTCAATATAGTTTGGATTAAATTCAGTTCTTCAATTTTTCAGATGTTACTCAACACAGAAAGTACAGTGGGGCTCCATGTGTGGCCCGGGGAACATGCACTTCTGATATGTTTCTTCCCATCTCAGCTGTGTTATACAGTTCTCAAACATACCGACACTGCCCTACCTCAGCAGCCTCTATTTTTATGTCTCAGAGTTTTTTTGGAAACTCAGGAGTCTTCCAAGGTACACTCACAGAATAGCCACTTACAGATTAACCCAGAATCTGGGTATGTTAATGGCCTAGGGGCACCCCTTAAATAATAGGGAACAAGAGTTCTCCACAGGTCTTCAGTAGGTCCTCAATTTGCATAAGTTATCTACTGCTAGTAACAATTAGTCCCCCCAAATTCAGTGGCTTAATACAAGAAGCATTTATTCTTACTGTTTCTGTTGGTTGGCTTTTCTGGGTGATTCCAGCTCCAGGCTTTTTATGAGTTTGAAATTACAATGCCAATTGAGTGACAGTCATATGGAGCCTTATAAAGGGCCTGAAAGATCCTTTTCATAACTAGCTCATGCGGCTGTTAACCAGAGGTTGTGATTCTTTTTCAGAAGGGTCTTCCTGTGGTGTTACTTGAGTGTCTTCATAACATGGCAGTGAACTTGCCTAAGAGATCAAAGAAAGAAAGAGGAAGCCTGATGTCCCTCATATTATTTATTAGAAATGAGTTACCAAGATCAGTGCAGTGGTGCATGCCTGTAATTCCAGAAGCTCAGGAGGCTGAGGCAAGAGGATCAAAATTTCAAAGTCATTCTTAGCAACTTAGCAAGGCCCTAAGGGATTTTAAAAAAGAAAAAGATGGGGATGTAGTTCAGTGGTTAAGTGCCTGGTACCTAAAAAAAGGACAAAAAAAATAAAAGCCAAGTGAATCCTACACTAAATGACACAGGAAGTAGTCTTCACATTTTAAAAAAATACAATAGATGCAAAAATTACACAGTTGTCCTGAGTCCTAGTTCCCACAGTGGCACACTGCTAAATAATGCACACTTAATTCATTTTCCATTCTTTTCTATTTCATTCTTTCTACTCCTTCACTTCTGCTTATTTGGATTACCTCCTAAAAAAATTAAAAACTAAAATTAAATTTTAAAAAAACTGCATGAAGACTCTGTCTCAGTTTCTGCAGAGGGAGCATTCCAAACCAAAACAGTATACCACTGTAAAATTTAAATTGTTTCAGGATCAAAAGTTAAAGCAACATTTTTTTGGAAACTAGTATGAAATAGCATCTGTAATAAGAATTTTGAGTTTTATTCATTTCGAGCCACTGAGAAAGTCATGATGTCATTTCTTTTTTATCTAACTTATTTTATTTGTTCATATATAGTTTTAACAGGTGTGTATTAAAAGTGTATTAAACAATACTCTGATTTGTAGTCTTAAGAAACTTAGATTTATATTATAATAATTGCCTTATAAGAATATTATTCTCCTACTCTGAATGCATGATTAATAGTAATGACAGTAGAATTATTCAGGATTAAAGTTAAAATGTTAAATTAGAAATAGTAGTCTTTAAGAAATATAATTGAGGCAATACTGATAAAAGTACCTGTTTTACATATCAATTAGAATTACACTGTATGCAATTTATTGCAGGTTATAAAAATTGAATTATACATTTGAAAAGATGTGTAATATTTGGATTCCATTCTATCATAATTTCTGCAACAAATGCCTTCAAATCAATTTGCTTTCAAAATATCTATGTTTATTAAAATTTGGAGGATATAATAAGCTCTAGTGAATAGTGCATAAAATATTGAGAGGAGTAATAATCACCTTGATTGTTTGTTCAGCACTATATTGAACAACAACCAAGGCATCCTAATCAGGTCAATGACTGAGTATTTGTTGCTGTGTCTGTAACTTATCAACCTGGTGTTTGTGTGTTGTTTTCTCCAGAGATCTGGCAGTTTATAATATTGAAATATTTATAGAAACAATAAGAAAAGTTTAAAGTGAATGTAATAAATCCATGACTGGTCACATGAAGGATAAATATAAGTAAAAACCTATGGAATACCTTGACCTCAATAAGTTCATCATTTTAGTTTCAGTTTGATTCTTCAGTGTATCATCTATCACCAAGAAGAGATCAGGGATGTGTAACTGATGTGATTCTGCAATCTGTGTATGGGGTGAAGGTGGGAGTTCATAACCCACTTGAATCAAAGTGTGGAATATGATATGTCAAGAAATTTGTAATGTTTTGAACAACCCACAATAAAAAATTTAAAAAAAAAAGAAGAGATCAGGGAATGGTGATAAGAGGTCTGCAAAATGGTTACATATTGTTTTGTTTTGCCTGTGGATATTCCCTGGAATTGTAGCTATTTACATGAAAACAACCAAAAATTCCAAAAATTGCACATTTTTTTCTCAGACACAGACAAATAAAATTGAAACACAAGTTATATCTAGTGTATGTGGATTCATAATAGGAAGCTCCTCATTAATGATTAATTATTCTTAGATACCTATAAAGGAACCATCTAATATTCAGACAGGTATGTTTCATATTTAGTTATATTCTAATCAAATGCACATTATAGACATTAACTAATTATCTTGAAGATAAGTTGCACAGAATATCTCTGAGGATTTAAATACTGTATGAAGTGAGGTGTGTTGTATGTGTGTATATGTGTGTAACATTTGTTAATCATTCTAATTTTAGAATTATTGGCTTCAGTAAAATTCCTAATAATGAACAAACACTTAGCTTCTGAGCATTTAGAGTTCATGTTTTTAAAATTGAAGCTTGTCATGCGGTTTCTTCCTTGAAAATATTTAACTGTATCCTATTCAATTATATTACCAAAGCCAAGTAAATGACATTAGATATTGCAACTGTACACGTTAATCTAAGGTAAATATTTCAAAGGCAAAGAAGAATTAGTGATTGTATGGAAGTTGAGATAAGTACTATTTAAGTTGTTACTCAACTAAAGTAAACAAAAAAGAATTTCTGAATAGAATTGCTCATGTGGAATAGCATTTAAATTTCTAAAGTCTTATTATTCTTTCTCATCCAATCATATAATTCCAGACACTATTTTTCGTTTAGTATATTGTCTGAAATTTTCTTCATTGTAAGTCTCATAATTTAACTTGATAAATGAGCCAAGTGGGAATTTTGGTGTGGTGGAATCCACGGAGCTGTCCATGGAGGGCAAGATGAGTAGGAGTTATGAATTTTGATTTACCTTTAAGAAAGAGGGACGCATTAAGAAGGTAAAGGAAAAGAAATACCACAATGTTGGTTTAAATAAATGTGAAATTAAAGAGAATACCAAAGCAACAGTGTAAATAACAATAATATTGAATATACGGGAAGAATACAGGGAAGAGGTGGTGACTGACAGTCTTATAAGAAAGAATCCAAGACAGTGGGTCATGAAAATAACTACATATTTTTGCAAGTATTCAGAACAGGTGGCAAAATAGTATTTTCTCATTTGAAGAATCATTCTACAGTGGGTGCTGCCTCCTATAGTAACACTTTAAACTAATTTATTGGTATCAATAACCTAATGCAAGTGTGATATTGGGTCTCTCAGAAACTTATTAAATAGTTTTTATAAAACAAGTTTTCAATGTTTCATTGTTTAAATTGCTATGCTTCAGAATAAATTGGAGTTTTATGTCCTTCTTTCCAGTATTGCAGAGCGAGTCTTGTATTAAGAACACAGTGTGAACAATACAAAGTGTTCCTAGAACACTAAACATAAAACTACCATGTAGTCCAGTAACCCAGCTACTGGGTATAGATTAAAAGTAAATGAAATTGGTATATCAAGGATATATCTGTCCTCCCACATTTCTTTCAGCACTATGTACAACAGCCAAGTTATATAACAAACTTAAGTGTCAACTGACAGATGAATGAATAAAGAAAATAAATACATACGTACATACACAATGAAATATAAAAAATGAAACTTATTTGTGGCAACATGGATGATTCTAAAGGAAATAAACCAGCAATGACCTCACTCATATATGGAATCTAAAAACATTGATCCCACAAAAGCTGAAAGTAGAATAGTGTTCAGACTGGGGATATTATTTTTATATGTCAAATGTTCTATTAAAATTCTATTAAAAGTTAACAAATATGCATGGGATTAAACTGCATATGATATTAATATATATAGCTAAATTTTTCCATATGTTATGTCATGCTATAAATATTTTTGTGGAATGTAAGATTATAAACTTGTATGCACTTCTGTTTGTATAAGGATTTTCAAAATGTTTTCTCCATTCAAGCTAAGAATATAAACATCATATTAACTTACATGACAAAGTAAAATCTAACACGAAAATATTAAAAAGTAAATCTTAAGATCTTTGCAAATAATAAGATTGACTGTGTTTATGCCTAGATTGAGTAAGGGGAGTCTAGGCCAGGAAATCAGGATTGATCTAATATTCACAAATTATTCAGTGCAATACATTAGACTAGCTGTTGATTGAGATAAAAATATGATTAAATCAATCATTTGCATACCATATATTATTTGGTCAATATGACTATATCATCAGATCAACAGATGAATAAAAAACATATGATTATATTAATTGATGAAAAAAAAAAAACATTTGATAAATTCAATGCCCACTCATGATAAAAACTGTCAAAAACCTCGAAAAAAAAAGGAGCCACCATAATCCATTAAAGCTACATATAAAAATACAACTGATAATGCTTAATTATTAAAAACTAAACTCTTTCTCCATAAGATTAGGAACAAGACAAGGATCTTCTCTTTCCCTAATGCTATTAAACATGTTACTAGAAGCCCCACTTAATAAGACAAGAAAAAGAAATAAAAGGTACAGAGATTGAGTTATCTTTATTCACACATGTAATAATTGTCTCGGTAGAATACCTCAGGAAATCTATTATTTGATAAATCTACTATTTGGTTTAACAAACTACAAAGCTTGTGTAGCAAGCTTTCAGGATATGAAATCAATATATAAGTGAATAGCTTTCCAACAAAGAACATTGGAATACTGATATGAAAAAAAGCAAAGAAAAAATTCCATTTAAAATAGCAGTCTTCCAAAAGTTAAACACTTAGATATAAATATTATAAAACATGTATAATAACTACTCTTGGAAAATTACAAAATACTGATGAGAAAAATCTAAGATCTTAGTCAGTAGAGACATATTCCTTGTTTATGATATGGAAGACTCAATAATGTTAAGATGTCATTTCTTCCCAACTTGATTTATAGGTTCAATGCAATCCCACTCAAAGTTCTATAGATATCCACTACACACACACATTAAAATTATTTACTTTCCATTCTAAAAATGTATAGCAAACACATAACACCACTATAACCATGAGAATATCAAATAAGCCTAAAATGTAGAGCAGTGTAGAGGAATGAAAGTCAAGGAATTATGAGAAGCTTAGAGTTTAGAGAAGTCAAAGGAGACATGGCAACGGATTGCACTGTATTCTAATAGGATACTGGAATGGAAAAACTAAACAAAACATCATTAGAACCAGTTATGATGATGTATGACTATAATCCCAACCATTTGGGTTGCTGTGGCAGCAGGACCTCAAGTTGGAGGTAAGCTTCAGAAACTTAGAATTCTTTCCTCAAAAAAAAAAAAAAAAAAGCTAGGGATACAGTGATGGAAGTCAATGGTTAAGCACCCCTGGGTTCAATCCTCAGTACAAAACAAAAAGGATATTAGATTAAAAAAAAACTAAGCAAAATCACAGTCATATATTGAACTTAGTTAATAATAACATAGCAACATTATTAGATTATTATATAATATTAATATTTTATTATATCACATGTAACAAATACCATTTAATTATTTGTGGCAAGTATACAATATTAATGTAAGATGATAGTGATAAGAGAAATTGAGTATGCAATACATGGGACTTTCATATTTCCATTGAAAATTTTCTGTAAATCTAGAATTATTCCAAAATAAAAAGTGTATTCAATGAGTTTTAACACGACTTCCTTAAAAATCACTATAAAGTATGTAGTCTTTCCCTTAGCAGTGGAAATTAAAAGTGATAATAACACTGATGATAGATTAAGAATGTGAACCAATGGGTATTTAATATAATGCTGGCAAGTATCTAAATTGAAAATGTATTTAGATAACTTTATGATATTAAAGGTACAGCACACACACACACACACATACACAAATTATTAAAAAAAATGAGTCATGAATTTGCCTCAGAAAGGCAAATCTCATTAATTCAATTTTACTATAAAGAGAAGGAGGTTCACCATTACAGTGGCAATTCAGTGTTTAAGATTTCATCTCTTTTTTGCACAATAAGCTCATAAATTCATACAGAGTTAAAATTAGTCTTATGATTTATTCTCAGGAAAGAGTCACATTCAGAATGGGTCTAGGAGAGTAGGGTCACTAATTGATTCTTTAATAATTACCTAGATTTGACAGGGTAGGACCAGTTGCATTGGAACATAGTACTGAATTTTTACATCACCCAAGCAAGTATTCTGCGATTATCCATCAAAATCAAAGAATTGCTTGATTTCACACATGATGACTACAGTATGTGGAAAAAACTTATACTTCCTGGTTTTAAAGTTTGCATTTGTAATTTAGTAGTCTTGTAAACTTTGTAAAGTTATTTATTGTAAATAAATTTTCAGTAAATATTATCTATACTAAAAACTATGATCCAATAATATATAATAATCAAACCCCTATTTATTAATTTATATAATAAGCACCACAAGCACCATTAAGACCGGTCTTGCACTATTTTTCATTTATTCAGTTCTATTTGCAGTTTCTGGGTTGATTCACACTATTCTTAATCTCACTTTTTCATATTCTCTTAGCCATCCTGGAATGCATCTCTCTAAATTCAGATTATAGTATACATCATATCAATACAATTGCTATTTGTCCATTTTTCTAACTAGGCTGGATGTGTTTCTTGAAAACAGACACTCAGCTTTACTTTTCTGTGTATCCCAAGCATTCATAACAGATCTGTCATGGCATAGGTACTATGTAAATGTGTGAATATTGCTTATTAACACTGTATTTTAGTCAGTGTTTCTGGATCCTCTAACAGGTCTAGGACTGTGATTTGACAACTGGCATTTTTGTGATTTATATAAATTATTCTTTAAAGACAGCAATATGATAGCATTAATGTCATTTCATATATTGATTTCCTAGGGATGACATAGGTAATTACCACAAACTTGATACCTTAAAGCAGTAGAAACATATATGCTCTATGAATGATATTCTGACTGGGGAGAGATAGCATCTCAATGCAGTTTTGATTTGCATTTTCCTGATGGATGAAGATGTTGAACACTTGTACTTTGTTTGGTTATTAGTTTGTTTCTGTTGCTGGGGATTCAACCTAGGATTGCTCTACCATTGAACTGCATCCCTAACTTTATTATTTTATTTTTATTGTTTTAAATTTTTGTAGATGTTGATGGATCTCTTTATTTTAGCCATATATTTATATGTGGTGCTGAGAATCAAACCCAGTGCCTCACACATGCTAGGCAATTGTTTTACCACTGAGTCACAACCCCAGCCCGTTTATTTTTATTTTACTTTGGAGACAGGATCTTGTTAAGTTGCTGAGGCTGACCTTGAACTTATACCCTCTTCCCTCAGCTTCCTAAGTAGTTGGGATCCCAGGGCTTTACCACCTTGCCAGGCTGTACTTCTTTAGAAAAATGTCTGCTCGATTCTTTTGCCTATTGATTTTTTTTCTTTTATGTTTTTGTCTTGTTAATTGTTTTATTTTTTTAATACATATTCTGGATATTAATGGTCTTTCAGAAGAGTAGCTGGAAAAGATCTCCGTTCTTTGGGCTTTCTCCTTACTCGGTTGGTTCCTTTGTTTGGCAGAATCTTCTCAGTTTGATGCAGCCCCATTTGTTGGTTTTTGCTATTATTTACTGATCTTTTGGAGTCCCATTCAGGAAGGTGTTGCCTATGCCTGTGTCTTGACTTGTTTTCATTGTGTTTTTTTCATCTTATATTTTCAAAGTTTTGGGTCTGACATTTAGGCATAATGAGGGAAAACATGTTATATTTGTCTTTCTGTGTGCCCGGCTTATTTTGCTTAACATATGGATATCCAGTTCCACCCATTTTCCTGCAAATGGCATGATTTTATTTTTCTTTATGACTGAATAATACTTCATTGTATGTATTACCACACTTTTTCTATCCGTCCATCTGTTGATAGGTACCTAGACTAATTCCATAACTTGGTTATTGTGAATTATGCCATAATAAACATAGGTATTCAGGTATCTCTATACTACAATAACTTTAATTCCTTTGGATATACACCAGTTATGATATAGGTAGATCATATGTGGTATACTATTTTGAGTCTTTTGAGGAATCTCCATCCTGACTTCCATAGTATAATTTATATTACCACCAATAATGTGTAAGGTTTCCTCTTCACCCGCATCTTAGCCACCATTCGTTGTAAAAAATTCAGAACAATGACGAGAGAAATGAAGAAGATACTGGAAGATGGAAAAACCTCCCATATTCATTGATTAACAGAATTATTATTATTAAAATGTCATATTACTGAAAGCTTGGTAGAAAGAAATCAAACTGGGTTACTCACCATTGTGAAAATTGAAATACAGATTCAAAGTGTAGGAAAGGCTATACTTCCTCTGAAGGTTCTAGGAGAAATTCTTCTATCACCTAGACAGTCTATGTGTTCCTTGACTTGGGGCTACATACCTCTACTCTGCCTCCATCTGTACATGGCCTCCTCCCTTGTGTTTCTCTGTATCTCTTCTTCTAAGGACTCACCATTGGATTTAAAGCCCACTGAATTAATACAGGATGATCTCATCTCAAGATGCTTAATTACCTCTGCAAAGATCCTTCTTCCAAATAGCATCATGTTCAGAGTTACTAGGGTCATAGTACTTGGACCTGTTTTGGGGGGTTCAAAATTCTATGCATCATACTATGGTGACACAGATCACTATTTACATATTTGAATGACAGAATTGCAGGAGATATTGCTCATATACTATATATAAATATATAAATTTTTCTTCTTTTCACTGTTCTTCCTTAGATGCCTTCCTGGATTTTCTGGTCAATTTTGTGAAGATAATATAAATGAATGTACTTCATCACCATGTCTACATGAGGCAATCTGTGAAGATCTTATCAATGGATACATTTGCAAATGTCAACAAGGTAATTATTAAAAATATTAAGTATAAAATGAATGAATATTTAATATGTATGTTAGTATACAGATGTATATGTGTACATAGTACAATTTTAACAGTAGACTCCATCAATAGTTTTACTGACTACCAATCAGGTTCTAAGCAATCCCTGTGCTTAAAAAATGTGAAATGAATGTTCTGACACTGGAAAGCAATCACTTAGGCTGTCAGAAGGAATGGATTTTTTGAATTTATATAAGCTTCAGATTCTTGATCTTTATATCAAATATTTCCTGCACAGAGCAAGTCATTTATAAATGTTAGTGCTTATTGATATTGACAACATTATTTCTTTCATAATTTTCAGCACAGAAATGGACAAACTCAATAAGCTGCTTTTATGCAAGGAATAATTGCTGCTATGATCTGAAATATTTGCATTCCTCTAAAATTCATATGGTAAAACATAATCACCAATATGATACTATTAACCAGTTGTGTTTGCGGGAGGTGGTTAGGTAAAGAGAGTAGATCTCTCAGGAATGGAATTAGTGGTCTCGTAAAAGAGTCCCCAGAGAGCTGGCAATCTCTCTCCACTATTCTAGGGCACAGGCAGAAAGCATGGCCTAAGAATCATGAAGCAGGCTCCCCGGTCATTGAATCATCCAGCAATTTGATCTTGGAAACTGCCTAGCCCCTAAAACAGAAAAATCATTGTCTTTAGTTTATAAGCCATCTAGTCTATGGCATTTTGTTAAAGCATCCATAGTCTCTTTAACTATATAATGACATAAACATTTATCATTTTTCCCTCTTCCTTTTTTTTTCTTTAAACGTTCGTGTTTGTTGCTCTTTTCCTATTCTTCTGTCACTCATCTTCAACATTTAGGTACATCCACCCAGAAGTAATGTTGAATGACTGAATTTCCCTTAGCAACAAGTATTATATGTGGTGTATATTTTTGGATATATAAAAATATCACTATTTTTTTATATTCTATCGAAGACTTCAGAATACCCCATGGGTCTGAGTTTAATATTGAGTCTACTGAGAGAAAAACATGCAGGTAGTCATGTGGGAATTAGTGCTTATAAGATTTATGTGAAGCTGTAGGAAATAGTGAGTATGTGTCAATGAATATCACCTGCATGAATTTTCCAAGTTTAGAAATCACTGAGAGCCCAGATCTGTTTACTTTCCTACTCATTTCTGACTTATTACTGGTACCAGATTTTATCTGGTTACATAACACATCTAGAAATAAGTGCACATGGAATTTTGAAGTTGCCTCCTATACATAAAACTTTAACTTTTGAAATAAAAGAAGGAAACATTAAATTTTCTGATACAAAGGATAAATGCCATTTCCATAGTTTGATCTCTTTTAAGCAGAACTATATTTATCATAGTCTTAACATTTAAATCCCTATGACAGTTAACATAAGCAATGGAAATAATTCTCCAAAAGAAGTTGAGTGCAACCTCTACATAAATTGTAGTTTTTAACCCATCAATACATATAATTGATACTTTCATATTTTTCCATGTTCTTAAAGTTATTACCACTTCTAGATTAGTTTTGATGCTGTAAGTTAAAATCGTACTTCTTCTGGATTTACTTAGAAGCATGAAGCCATTTTGAAATTGCTGCAGCCTTCAAATGAAGCTTAAGCATTCCTCCTAGTTCCATAGTAGAAAGTAGAAGACCTAAAATGAGACCCTCCAGTATTATTAGGTGTTAAAAGTTGCTGATCTTTTTGAATTAAGGCAGATATTCACTACCTTTTGCAGGAGCAAAAACAAATGAAACAAACTCTTGGAAAGTGTTGTGCATCCTCCTGCAGACCACTGTCCCTGCTTCAAGTGGATGTCAGCAGCCATGGCTCTTAAACATGCCAACTCACCCTCTCTCCCAAGTTATTTGAGAAACAATCTTTATCCTATTGATCACCTTACATCTTATCTATCTTTGTTTTCTCTGTCATAGTTGACTATATTATCAGGGTATATTTATTCCTATAACACAATGTACTCTCTGGTTACCTATCTATGTTTTTGACAAATACATAAAGTTGCATAAAAACAACCACAGTCAGTCAGTCAGTTACCACCATTTTCCCCAAGTACACTCTTGTTCCCCTTTGAAATCAAATTTTTCCTCACTCCCAACAGAAAATGTTTTTGACAGAATTATAACATTTTCTTCAATATCTTTTAATTATAACATTTTATTTCCTTACAAATTCTGTCATTGAGCACTTTTTTCCTTATATTTTGAATTTCAGACTTTGGGAGTCAAATTTGGGAAGACTTTGACATAGAAGTGCTTATAAAATAATAATTATGATAGCAATAACAGTATTGGTACACAGCATGCTGTTCTTTTTATTATTATTATTATTTTATTTTTTAGTTTTTGGCGGACACAACATCTTTGTTTGTATGTGGTGCTGAGGATCGAACCTGGGCTGCATGCATGCCAGGCGAGCGCACTACCACTTGAGCCACATCCCCAGCCCCAACATGATATTCTTTATGCAATAACTCCTCTGGTTTTTATAACAACCTTGAGAAGAATGTATCTCATTTTACCGTCTCATTTAATCAAAGAGAAAGCAGTCCCAGAGCCACTCAGTAATTTCTCAGAACATGTTAGTGGCAGAGCTAGATTCATAATCAGGAAGCCTAGCCTAGCATTTATATACTTCTCATCTCTCCCAAAAAATGTTATGTTGCTGAATAACAACTCCCCATAAAGTCTCAGTTATGCGAGACGAATAAATTCTAGAAATCTGCTGTACAGCAACCATGTGTATAGTTAACAGCAACATATTGTACAGTTAAAAATTTGCTACAAGAATCAGTCTCATGTTTAGTGCTTTTCCTACAATTAAGAGTTCTAAATGACAACCATTTAAAAGGGAGTCTTCTCCAATAAGATCCAACAGTGTGTTATGGTTTAGTCTGGATTCTAATAACTGTGAGAATTCTTCAAAAAGGTCTCACACCCAGATATGTCAGATTCTCTTTTTAAAAGCTTTTATAATCAAAATCTTTCCACTGCTCTGTCAGAGAATCTGTATTTTCACAGATGTCATACAAAGACACAAAGTCTAATTCACTTGGTTGATGCTTATCTGCTTTTCCTTGTCATCCACGGAAAACACTAACCTTAAATAATATTCATAACTCTTTTTAGAGTCTTATCTTTTTCATGCCATTTTGCTAATCTTACATAGTGAGATGGAAGTCTACTTTGGCTAGGCATTCTTAGGTCTTTAAGTTATGCACCATAAATCATTGCTATTTTCTATTTCTGTCAGTTGTGGAAATATTCCTTAACTTTACGTCATGTTGCCAATTGCCAAAATTTATACATATTCATCAAACATCTCTCTCTTCTTTCATGGCAATAACCTTGAATGGTTCGTTTATTGTGCCCTAAGATTTATAATTTTATCTTTCTTCTCTCTTCCCTCTTTTAATCTAAACAGCTGTATGACTCCTGCAGTCCTGAAACATTCTGAACAGATCAAACTTTGAAAAAATAAATACTTGTTTTCTTAACAGATGTGTCTGTAGAACACACTAAAATTTAAATTGGATCTAAGTAGACTAAAAGGCATTCTAAATGTTATTTAGTTTTGTATTAACACATCCTAGTAGAAAAGTTGTACAATAATGGGTCCTCTGGGAGTTATAGCACAGACTGAAAACAAAAAAAAGGAAATTATTTATGATGTTAGCCAGTGTTGCAAAGTCACTGACAGAGCCATGTTTGTACCAGTCCTGTATCTCTAAGTAGGCAAACTATTTGCTTATGTCCCTTCCTCCCAGCCAGTAGGTACAATGTATGACAAGTGGATTACAGGTTGGATTTCAGACATCACTCTTCCTCTTTACATGAAATTTTCATGAAAAGACAACCTGAATAGCGCTTATGACAGTCCTGAATATACAATTCATCTTGTATGTATATAATGAACTGAATGGTTTATGAACTCATTTGTACTAAAGTATCAATACAGGGATTCAAGTTGCATTGACATAAGTTGTGTTTTAGACTAAATGGTCCCATTGACATTGTTACGTAACAATGCTTAACTTACACTCCTAAGTGCAGCCAGAGCCATCTCACTGTGAGCAATAAGAAAGTGATGAGGAACAGACTCTGTGCTGCAAATGTGATTGCTGCACCCATTGTTGTTCTGAATCCCTGGAGCAGTCATTGGGCCCAAATAATTATACCCAGGAGGGTGTAATGATGTCTGTAGTGATGATGTAGACGGCAGAAACACAGCATGCCTTTAAAGCAGCATTATTCTTTTTGCAGCAGAAATGCTGCCTCGTCCGAATGGCAAGGAAACAGAAACATAGATCATGTCTGTTACCAGTGCTCACAATTACAAAGTTAGGAATGGGAATTCTGTGTTTAGAACAGAAGTCATACAGAACAATTTATCTTTTTAATCAAGGCCCATAAAAAGTGAAATAATCGTTGACATAAAGAAGAGTTTATAAGATTATATTTTCATGATGACTTAAATATAAAAATCAATTCTTCATATTCTAAAATTAACTTAAATATAAAAATCAATTCTTCATATTCTAAAATTATACTAAAAAGTAATTTTAATTTATGCTATCCAATTACTAGATAATATAATAACCAGTAAGAATTATTGTAGGTTTATCACTTGGCACTGAGAAGACGGCTGGAATTAAAAGAAAATATAAAATTATTTGAAAGAGTGACTTTTAATTTCATTAACAAACTCAATCTAATATAACTGCTCTGGGATAACATAGAATGAAAGTATGTTTCCAGTTATTTATATAGATGTATTTAAAGTTTTTTTAATTCATAAACTTAAGTATCACTATAATATTTATCATAATGTTCAATCTAAAGTCATGTTTATTTTTTACTTGAATTATTTGTCATTGTTCTAACAGGATTTATTTATTTTCTAATTTGTGTCAGATATTAGATTAATAATGTTAGTTTGTAGTCATCATGATTTGACCACTTTTTTTGGATTGCTGATGAAATATTTTATTTCTTGTTTTTAATTACCAAAATATTTTTTAATACTTGGTTGCCCTATTACGGTGACCATCAAACTTATATGAGGTTTAATGGACAATGTGTTTCTTCAGCTCTGCTTCACAGGACAATTTTAAATCTTGCCCAATGGATATCCATTGGTCTGATTTATATTCTCTTATTCTCTTTCTATTTCTCACCATCATGTCACTTCATGGCAGTATAAGCACCTGTCTTTTTTAGTTATTTCTTTATTTTTGATGAGTATGACAGGTTTTCAGCATCCATCCTGTCTATTGTGGTTTCCTGTACTGCAGTGGCAAGCAAGTTAAAAGCTACAATTTCTAGATGCTCATGAAGCTGAGGTCATGAATATAATTGAGTCTCACTAATAATAAATATATCTGGATTCTGAAGGCTCCTGTGGTTTCTGGTGGTAAAGAAGGTCATGTAGATATGTGGTTTTCTGCAGAAGATCTCACTGTGGGTCACTGGCTTTATGTATATTAAAATGTAGCACAAGTACAAGTGGCAGCCAGACCAGGCAGTTGGTGTTCTGTCATGAGCTCCAGGGCAGGCAGGGCAGCTGGGGTACTGTAGTGGACACTTCCCAGCATCACGGCTCACCTGGATTATACAGTGAGTTCTCCAACTCAACATTACTATTTGTCACCCCATCATTCTAGCTGAGGGGCAAAGTCCTCCCAGAAAGTCCTATCTGTCCTTGGAGTTGTTAGGGTCGGGCAAACGTCGGAGGAAAGGACCACCAAGAGACTGTCTCATGCAAAAGCAAAGGGGTTTATTGGACCAGCATGCTGGGGCTCAGAGTTCTCCTGAGAGAAGCTGGAGCCCTGAGCACAGCTTAAGCAGAGTTTTTATGCAGTGTTTAAACAGGGAAGTTCATATGGCAGTTAGGGTGCGAGGGTGGGATTGTTACAAAATAACCATTACAGAATAATCATGCGTTTTGTCAGGGGGTGTTGGGTCAGGGTACATTTTGACATAAGTGACTGTTTTTAACATAAGTTTCGGGTTCCAGGAAAACAGAACTTAAACTTACAGAAAAGCAAAGCTTAAACTTAACAGGAGAGCAAAACTTAAATTTAACCTTTACAGAGTTACTTCTTAGCCCTTTCTTGTAATTATTTTGTAAGCACCTAATCTCATTAGAAGGCTTTCTTTGTTTAAATACGTAAAGTGAATTATACTTCTTGTGTTGCACCCTGATTTATTTATCTTCTAGTCTTGTCCTAGGAAGAATAGGAGTCTAAATTTAGTCAGAGAGAGTCTACAAACACAGGGGGCCTAATCATTATTAGGCCTCTCAGCCTACTCCTCTAGTTACTCTCCCTATAGCTCACCCCAGCATTTGTTTTAGAGAAATTAAGTTGAAGTGTTCTCCTCTATTGAAATAAAGGAGAGTATCTAAGAATATCAAATATTTTTGATTAAAATATTTATTGTCTATTTAATTGGTCCAGTACATTTATTTATTTATTTTAGTTGTAGATGGACACAGTATCTTTATTTTTATTAGTTTATTTATTTATTTTTAAGGGGTGCTGAGGATCGGACCTAAGGCTATAAGCTTGTTAGTGCTCTATCACTGAGCTACAACTCCAGCTCCATCTTTTTACTGTCCTCATAATTTAATTCTAGCTTCCTCTATATGCCTCTAAGACCATATTTCTTTCCCTTCAACCTGAAGTAACTATTCTAAATTTTATATTCAAAATTCCATTCATATTTCTTAGGTGTTCCTAAGTAATGTTACTAAGTTTTCCATGTATGTATTGTATTGTATTGTATTTGTATGTGTTCAACATTTATAAAATCCATTTTTAGGATGCAAGTATTTTTAATGAATAGGCGTTATGCTCAACTAAGTTTGAGAGATTCAAAGATGTGAATAATGTGAATGACTGGTCATAACAACTTTTTACAGTAGTTGCAAAGTTTTTTTCTTTTTCTTTTTTTCTTTCTTTCTTTTTTTTTTTTTTCCTGTATCGTCTTTTGTAACTTCCAGAGTGGAGATCCCTATGGAATCATCTAAGCACATAAAAGAGCATTGCAAAGTGGAAAGAATCTTAGACAAAGATTTGATACAATTAGCCTTCTAGCAGATATATCTAAGTTTGATCTGGACATTACTAAGTACTTAAAAGTGGTCCTCATTTCATTTTATAAAGTAGCATTACATTAAATATTTTCTGATTTCTCTAGAATATTATATTTAATTTTCTCCTATAATTTTTCAGGAAGAACAATAAGGTTATGTTCTTAAGTAGGAACAACAGTAATATTTCACATTTCTCAGTAGCTGCTTTTCAAGTTAAATGCTTGGGTAATACATAGAAATTATTTCTATGTATTGGGTAATACACAGAAAAATAAAGAAAGGTTAAAACGTTGCAATTATAGCTGGCATAGTTAGTCAGCTAGCAGCCAGCAGCCAGCACTGGGAACTTGCTCTGAAGACATGTTGTACCCATGTAGAATGAGATAGTTACATTAATATGATGCTGTAGCTGACCTGGTAAATTTACTAAGATAATTACAAATAATTTCCTGACATGAAAGAATCAATGGTTTGAAAAATGTACCTCTTATGTACCTAGGAGACCACAGCTGCTGACATATTATGTTGTGGAGGGCTTAGCAATGTTAACTCCAGCTTAATGATGAAGATGATGCAATACTAGGAAGAAAACAAATAAAGTGCACACATGAAAACAGTGTTTTGTTAAGGAAAATCAGATAACCTTTTTTAAAAAGAATTTTTACACTCAATCCTCAGCTGAGCATACGCAAAATATTTACATTCCACAGAATGATATCTTGATAATATTAACATAAAATATTACAAATATTATAAAAAACATTGCATATCTAGATATTGATAGTGTTGCTTTCCTTCATATTAAAATTCATATTAAATGAAATCATAGACTATGTTTATTTCATTGCCTTCTATCTATTTTATACAAGGTAAAATAAATGAAGACATCTGAAGATATAATGTTGAATGGTATCATGAATAAATTCTGAAACTTTATTT
The DNA here is from genome assembly GCF_021218885.2 of Marmota monax. Taxonomy (NCBI): domain Eukaryota; kingdom Metazoa; phylum Chordata; class Mammalia; order Rodentia; family Sciuridae; genus Marmota; species Marmota monax. Next base: position 5,018,548 of record NW_026695220.1, on the reverse strand, counting down.
TGACATGTATTTGCTTCCATTCTTACATAATGTGTGATTTTAGAGCAAACTATTTAACTTCTTGCAGTTAAATTTTCTCATGTACTAGAGATACTGATTGCAACTACCTGCCTGATAAAGTGATTATGAAGATGAACTGACATAAACTGTATAAAATACTTAGGCCAGTTTCACAGATAGTAAATACCAATACAGATAAGCTGTCACCACTGCTATTATGGTTGAAAATTAAATGTCTGTTTGGGGTTTTATTTAACAGGATGGTCTGGACGTCACTGTGAGAAGGAACTTGAGTACATTCCCCACTCATGTACTCCCAGGATGTGCATAGAAAATGAACCTGGCACCACTTGTTTCTGCATACCCAGATCTGTGGTAAAGATTGTTATCAAAGATTATTGTCATGATAATTGTTTTTTTCATTGTATTTGAAATACAGGAAATAATAGAGTAAGATGTGATGAGAATGGGCTTTGTAAAAGTCTCCAATGCCTCTCTCCTTCTCTGAACACACTGCACTTTGCTCGGCTTTCTCTCTACCCTTCTTGTTATCCATCACTTGTACCATCAGCCCTTCCTTTCAGGAGAAAAGCATTCTAATAAATTGATCCATACCAAGGTACAAGTCACTTAATGCATTGTCCTTTAATGTTTAATGCATTTGGAAGGAGGATGCCAGTAGAAGAATTGCTTAATACTGTCAGAGTCTTGGCAGAATTCCTGTCTTGCCCAAGGACACAGCACTACTTCCAGGGTGGGCTCAGAGTATTGTATGTTCAAGGAGGATGAATCTGCTTCCTCAGCAAATTGAACTAGTCTGAACTCCATTAACACTAAAATGGACTTCCCTTGCTAAAAAAAAGTCTCTATTAAAATACAGCTTTAGACCACAATACTTTATTAAAAATGACCACAGCACATGAATATAGTTAGGGAACAGCATTTGACAAAACTATATCGGGTATTTTAATGACTATTTAGATACTAAATGTATTAATATCATTGATAAATTGACTAGTATTAACTAAGAATATGGTAAAATAATTAGAGGAGGTTGTATTCAGGTAACCTGCTCCAAGATTAAGGAATAAGACTTGAAGAGAATGTGAGGTTGGTTGGTGTCTAAAGATGCACAAGATCCTATGGAGCTAGAGAAAGCTAGAGATTGCTTTCCAGAGCTGAAAGGTCAGAAAAGAAAGATCATCATAAGTCTTTGGAGATGGTTAAGGCATTAACAGAAAATGGCCAATAACTATCACCAAAAGAATTTGAGAGAGCAATTATAGAAAATAAAAATTATAAATCATCTTATATATTTACTCTTGTATATCAGCCAATACAGTATAACATAACATCTATGTAAATGACATTAAATGTTTCGAATTATGAGGAGACCCAAGCATTACATTTGTAATTTAACAAGAAACACCAAGATAATACAAAGCATTAAATTTTTGCCTAAACATTTCATAGTAATTATCTTGTTAAGCCCTTTTATGTTAACCTAAACTTGCTTCCAACATCCTCCTTTGCATAGACCTTTAGAAAAATGTCTCTTTCATATTCTTTTTATTTACACTATTTTAAGCTGTCACTAATTACATTGTTATATAAAATGTTAATTCAACTACATGTTTATAAGATTAGAGAAGATTAATATGACTACAATTTTTTGTTTGTTTTATCATGAAGAATAATGGGAACTGAACAGCCCCTGTTGGTTGGGAGGGTTGCAAGCTTTTTTTTTTTTTTCTTTATATCAAAGAATTAATTTTTGGTAGATAACATTAAAAACATGAACTTTCTGCTTTATCTTCATGTTTAAAGCTATGACAATTGCTGACAAGCTGATAATTAGTGTGGATTATTCATTTTAGCAGATCCAATTGCAAAAATGTATCAAAATAAGGTGAAAGTAGTTACATTATTCTGAAATTCAAAGGCTCTGTATAAAACTTTAAGTGACAGAATACAATTTATTGGATGCCCTTGACGTGCTTAAAAATTCAAGACAAATGATCTTCTTCTTTTTAATTTGATCAGAAATGCTCATTTCCTCCATAAATGAATTTCCACCGAACAAGATTGATCCATACATTAACCCATGACTGTCAATGGGTCAGGCTTATTGCATTTTGCAAATGACAACAGTCAATAAAAAGGTTGATTACATTCTATAAACTAAAACAGAGATTTTTATGTACTCTGGAAATTGTATTTATATTAAACACAGTGGATAAAAAGAAACTATTTTTCTGAATGAGAAGAAACTGCTCCGAGTTCTCCAGCAGTACAAATATATTTATATTATATTTGCGGTACCTGGTTTTAAAGGTCATCCTCAAAGTATGAACCCAAAAAGGAAGACACAGGATAGAAGACTGTCTAATATTTGACTGTAGTTTAGGTGTTTATTTCCTCATGATATAAAGTCATCAACATTGTCCACAAGTGTAAGCTAAGTATTTACTGTGTTCAAGATGCCGTGTCTCATACTATTAATGAAGTTTATTCTCCTGATAAAGTAAATGAGCAATGATACAATTCTTAGCAAAGACCTAATTCAATTTTTAAGGAAAGAGGTGTTTTATTGCTTTAGACATTTATTTACATTTGGATTCAAATTTTTGACATGTTAGATCAGTCAAAACACATTCTTTGGACAATCATGATAGCAAAGTAGTTGAAAATCTTACAGAGAAATATAGAAACATATACCGTTCTTACATTCATATTAGGAAAAGAGGACAGGATCACATCTTATGAATGCATTAAAAAATCAGCAACATTTCTTTTCTTCAGCCAAAATTTGATACTTTGCCTCAGTATATATTGAAGACTATCTTGTGTAGATTCCCTGAAACAATATAAAAATTAATTAATTTTGACTTCTTATCCAATGGCCATTGACATATATGGGCCAAATGAGCATGCAGAGGATAATAATGAAGTCAGCCATGGGCTCAACTACAGGAAGCTATATGATGAGGAAAATAAAGGAAATAACTAGGACACTGTTTGTGGTAATAATACTGAAAAAAATTATAAGGCAATTGGCAAACACTGTACAAACTAATCATTAGGAGAGCTTTCTCAAGGGACAAAATAGTACAACTTTCTCTCCTGGAGCCTAGATAGGAACTTCTGAAAGTGATAGCATTTAATCTAAACCTCATACAGGAAGCCCACCCTGTTTTTGAGGGAGTTCTCAAAACTGCTAATGAGACTAAACATTCAGTAGACATTAGAAAAAAGTGTTTGATCTGATCCTCAGGACAGAAGCACCACAAATAACAGAAATGTTTGGAACATCAACTTAATATTTTATAACTCAAAGGATATGATGAATTTTGAGGAGAAGAAGAAAGTGCAAACTGGAATGAAGACATATTTTAACTGTGCAAAGAGGAAGTAATTTGCATCAAATACATATAACTTATAATGGAAAATGTAGTTTAATATTTTTAGAAGCAGATTATTTTATATAAAAAAGTGTCCTAATGTTCTATAAATAGACACAGTCCAGCTGTTATCTATAATCTAAATAACGTAGAACACTGTTTTTATTGGTATATGGAACATAGTAGAATTAGAGTTATCTAGTAGACCTAATTAGGTATTCAGGGTAATGACCATCCATCTCTCATCTTTATATATCTGTTTTATTTACTTGGTAACATACATCAACTTAAAAGTGAATAGAATTTACATCTTAGAACTTAATTAAATACAAGGATCTCTGAGGCTTAGTTTCCTAAAGTATGGGAAGAGAACATGGATGAGAGAAAAGCTCAGCCACAAGTGAAATACCAAAGTTAATCCTTTGGAGAATTGGGTGTAGAATATTAAGTACTCAAACTTATATATCAGTGTTATTTTTTCATGTCATTCCTCATTCATTTATAATTGTGATTTCTACATAAAATATTGGTAGAAGTAAGAATAGAAAATACTATTGAATGACTCCTAAAAATAAAACATAATTGGATTACTTATTTTCTTGATATTACTTTTTCTCCCTGTGATGGTGATCAAATTGATGGCCTCACACATGCTAGGCAAATCTTCTTCCAATGAGCTACATCCTCAGTCGTTATTGTGGTTTCTTTATCCAATTAAAAATGGACAAATAATATAAATTAACATTTCTCAAACTAATAAAGTTAAATTTTTAAAAAAAAATTTCTAACAAATTTAAATTAAAAAAATTTAAATTAAAAAAAATTTCTAACAAATTTATTAAAGAAAAAATTTCACCATATTTAGCTGTTGGGTATATGCAAATCAAACTACAATGAGATGTCATCTTTCCACAATTAGAATGGCCACTATCAAAAAGATAATAAATGCTAGGAAAGAGCTGGAGGAACAAAATTCTTATATATTTTTGATGATTTAGTAAATTAGAATAGCCATTGTGAAGAACATTATTCAAGTTCCCCCGAAAAACTAAAAATAGATCTCTTATATAATTTAGTTATTCTGCTTCTGGAAAAGTATCCAAAGGAAATGTTTTCAGCATATCAAAGCAATACTTGCCCAACCATATTTATTGCTATACTTTTCCTAATAGCTAAGATATGGATTCAGCCTCACTGTCTTTTAATGGATGAATGAATAATGGAATGTATACACACTGTGTACACAATTGCATTTTATTAATTCATAAAAAGAATGGTGTCCTATCATTTATAACAAAATTAGAAGGAACTGGAACAGGAGGGCATTGTTTTAAGTCAAATAAGTCAGACAAAAAGTTAATACTAAATTTTCTCTTTCATAGGTGGATGGCAAAAAGAGTTGATTTATTTATATATTAGTGATTACTAGAAGTTGAGAAGGATGATGGAAAGTATAGAAGGAGGTTGGATAACAAATACTAGAATGTAGTTAAGTGCTGTTAGAAGTAAAAAGTTCAAGGTTTCTACAGTACAGTATAGAACTATATAGTTCACAGTAGCCTAATATGTATATTTAATTATGTAGGATTGGAGACTGAACCCAGGGCCTCATGCATGTTAGGAAACTGTTCTACCATTGAACAACACTCCCAGCCTTATATAATACTCCCTATTATATAATTTATGTCTAGCAAGAAGAGATGAGGTCAAATCTCAAAACATTTTTCATCAGGGTTATTTACCCTGATTTGATTGGTATACACTGAAATGCATGTATTGAAGTTCCATGATGTTCCCCATAAATATGTATAATTAAAGTAATAATATTTGATTAAAATTAAAATACAAGCATAGACTGGATTTCAAAATCCTTTCCAAAGTCTCACAACTTTGTCTTAGTCAACAAGACTTTGCACAATTAGGCCTGATAGCTTCTCTAGCCTTACCTCTGGATGATCTCCTCCTAGCTCTGTATAGTACTGCCGCGTCCGGCCAAGGGAGCCGAGTCCGGCGAGGGACGGCGAGGTTAAAAGACACACAGGACACCAAGGTTCTTCATCCAGGAGTCAATAATCTTTATTGCTAACACACCTTTTTTTATACCCCAAGCAGCAGAAGTGGAAAACTACCCAAAAGCAGGAGGGAGGGGGGAGAAATTTAGTTTCAACATCTATTATTGTCAGGTACCGAAACCTCCCTTAACAATAAGTCCATCAGACCAGAAAAGGTCAAGGCATTCCCGTGGGATACATATGTCTCAGACGGATAAGCAGGAACAGAAAAACCGCAAGTTCGCCATGGCCTTGTGAGCTGGCCACACTGGCATGCAGAACAAACTAGTGGAGGTAGGGCTCCAGGGGCCAAGGTGGACCTGTTGCCAACAAGTCCCCCTCTTTTGTTTTTTGTATGCCAGTGGGAATCAAGTAGCCCCTGTCTTAGGTCGTTCACAGCCCTTGCGATGCTTACCCGTCTCTGGGAAGGCCCCGATTCCCTGTCTTAGGTCGCACAGCAAGCGTGAAAGTTGCCCGTCACTGGGTACTACAAGATCAGCTCAAGGTGTTATGACCTATCAAGACACTATTGCGGTAAACGCTTAACCGTCTCCACCTACGGGACCCATGACCGTCACCGCCGAATGGCAGATGTGATTGGACCGAGAGATTAGACAGCAAAGATCCTAATACAGGAAAGCAAGAGGGAGAGGTATGCATAGAGAAAAGATATGGCAGGAGTTCTTCTTTTAAGGAGGACACTCATCTTCGGATAGGTCTGAAGTATATCTCAGAGAGGCGATCATCCATCTTCAAGCGTTGATAGTGAACCTGTATCGGCTTAGAGGCTAAGATATTAATTTGATCCTTAATGAATTGTACTATCTTATTTACAATGCAGGGTCCTATTGCCACTACTAGAAGGAGGCCTAACAATGGTCCCAATAAGGGAAGAAGATAAGGCAAAAATCCATTAAGTCCAGTCCAGAGAGGGTTCTCAAATAATTCCCTCCTCCTTTTTTCTAGGTCTTCTTGGAGTTGTTTAATTTTTGTGCGAACTATGCCAGATTTGTTAGCATAAAAACAGCACCTCTCCCCAAGGGCTAAACAAATTCCCCCTTGATTGGCAGTAAGCAAGTCTAAACCCCGCCTGTTCTGAAGAACTACTTCTGCTAGGGAGTCTATCTGGTCTTGTAAGTCTTTAATGGTTCCCGACAGGGTTTGCACATCATCTATAAGCTGTTGAGATAGGCGGCGGTAAGAATGTATAGCCGTACCCAATCCTGCCGTGCCTGTACCCACAGCAGCGGTTATTCCAAGGCCAACAAGGAGTGGTAAGGCCTGCACAGCTCTCTTGTGTCTTCTAACTAAGATGTCTAGGCTAGGAATGGGTAGGGGTTCATCTCCTGAGATAATCGTGATATCAGGAAGCAGTAATGCCAGAACGCAACCACCAGTCCAATTTGCTGGGAGCCTGGGAAAAGCTAAATTTCCACCACACATAAAGACTGTACCATTAGGGGGACAAATGGGCGGAGTAGGTGAGGAGTAATTCTTTACTAATGAGCAGTTTCCAAAGGAAGAGACTCCAACATCAACATCATAGGTATTATTTTGCATCATGCCTAGAAGGCATGACATAAAACCACCTAGAGGCTGCACCTTAAAGGGCAGCCCAGATTGACATGTGTTGTCATCATCAATGGTATAATTGATGGGAACCGCCAATGGCATGACTGCACCTGCCGTCATGCAGAGCCAGCAATCACCAGCAAGGGTAGGGTTGGAACTGTTAAGTAAAGAAAAGGTAGTTTCTAGGATATCTAATGTATTGGCATCTAAATCAGGAAACTGGGATTTGGGCAATATCAAGGGGTGGTATGTAGGCTTAGGGATCTCCGGCTTTAAAAGCTTAATCACCTGAAGGTGTTTGATAGCATCAGTGGGTCCCCCTCCGTCAGAGATTCCGATAGGGGCCTGCATGGGCCAGCAGGAAGGTTTACCCACGACGCCCTCACATCCCGCCTCCGTTAACCGAGTCGTGATGCCTTCCCCTCCCCGGTCACCAAGAAAAGGAATATAATTATAAGTGGTCCCCCATTCTCCACGGGTGTTAGTTAGGATGGCCTCAAAATACTGTTTTCCTTGATTATTAACACAAATTGAGGCCGATGTATAACAGGAGATGTGCATTGCCGGGGTGTAATGACAAGTGGCGGGACAGCTTCCAAGAGTCTCGGTCGGATTAGGGACAACAAGTCCGGGCTTATTAACACATACCCATTTTGGTTGCTTAAATCCTCCGATGTTTTCATTGAGTTCAGCCGCCATGTAGGCTACTTTAGTCCCACAATCAATGCTCTGGATATAACCAGAGGGGGCCGAGTGCCGGGGCCCTCCCTTACACTCACAAGGGGCTCCAAAAAGATATTCATGAATATTCCCAGGTGGGGGGTCAAGCCCTCCTTCAGCAAACCTGTCCAGAAGGAATGCCACAAGAGGGGTCCAGCTCATGAGGTGTGTCTCGGCACTCACTTGAAGGGGTGAGAACAACAGCGGCAGGATCAGCCATCTTGGGAACTTCATTTTGTCTTGAATTTTCATTCACCGGTCTGGTGCAGCGCTCCGGGATCCAAATGGGCTTCTCAGTTCCTGGGGGAAAAACACATACAGCTCCCCTCACTCTAGCTAAGAGTGGAGCCGGGGGTTGCCACTTTCCGGTGGATAAATCTTTCCACCTTATTTGAGCATCTTGTACAGTGGGAGGGGAAAAGTGGCGTTGTGCAGCCGTGCGCCCTCCAGTGTCAGTGAGTAAAAAATTTAAAGTAAATAAGGTTATGCTTAGAAGTGCTTGTGGTCCCTGACAATTCCGGTATATCTCCCCCTCTTTTGTTTTTTGTAAATAAGTTTTTAAATGTTGATGGGCTCGTTCCACGATAGCTTGTCCCTGTGGATTATAAGGGATTCCAGTCTTATGATTAATTTCCCATTGGGTGCAAAACCGTTGAACCGCCTGACTTACATATGCGGGACCATTATCGGTTTTGAGGCATCGTGGGGTGCCCATGGAGGAAAAGGCTTTTAGAAGATGACTGATTACATCCTTAGCCTTCTCTCCAGTATGTAAGGTGGCAAAAATGAAGCCAGAATATGTGTCAGTGGAAACATGTATAAAGGAGAGCTTACCAAAGCTAGGGAAGTGTGTAACATCAGTTTGCCAGACATCATTAGGTTGTAGTCCTCTTGGATTAACTCCAAGGGAAGGAGAATGAATAAATGGTGCACAGGTTGGACATAATGAGACAATCTGTAAAGCTTGGTCTCGTGAACATCCTGTGTGGAAGCGTAAAGACTGTGCATTTAAATGAAATTTGTTATGGAATTGTAAGGCCTTATCATATTCGGTCGTCACACAGGAAAGGCCAACAGCATGAGTAGCAGCGTCTGCTTTTGCGTTGCCCTCTGACAAAGGTCCAGGGAGCCCTGAATGGCTTCGGATGTGGCCAATGTATAGAGGATCTCGTCTAGCCCAAATGAGAAGCTGAACTACCTGTAGTTGTTCTGTGATGGTGGATTGCTTTCCAATATATGATGCTGTTTCTATGACTAGAGCCAGATTGGCTACATACAAGCTGTCAGTATATACATTAAGAGGAATAGAACTATAGACTTTGAGAGCTATGATTAAAGCTTCAACTTCTGCCTTTTGGGCCGACTGACCTGACACAGGTTGTCGGAGAATTTGAGATCCATCAAAAACGACAGCAAATCCATTTTTGGCCCCATCTGTATATACAGTTTGGGCCTTTGGAATAGGTTCCCTTTTCATAATCTTTGGGAAGATAATGGGACACCTTTTAAAGCCCTCCAAAAGTCTATGTTTAGGGAAGTGATTATCAATCTGACCCTTGAAGCTGCACAGGAAAAGACACCAAAGGTCATGTTCTTGTTGTAACTTGTGTATCATATCTTGAGTGTAAGGTTGAATAAGTATGTCAAAGGTTTTTCCAAACAATGCATCACCCAAATATTTAGCCTTCCAAATTAAGTTAATAACTAGCTCATAAAAGGGAGTCAATACCCGGGGGTTAGAAGCCGGCAAGTGGACCCAATAAATGGGACCCGTTTGCCAGAACACTCCTGTGGGAGTAATTTTAGAAGGTAGAACTATAAATGACAAGGGCAGAGAATAATCTATCTGCGTAATCTGCATGTCCTGCAGAGCCTCTTCTATTAGCCTCAGTGCTCGTAAGGCTTCTGGTGTAGGTACTCTACACGACGTAGGAGAAGGATCTCCTCGCAAGAGGTCATACAGGGGTTTGAGCTCTCCAGTTGGAATATGAAAGGACGGGCGCAGCCACTGTATTTCTCCGAGGAATGTCTGCCACTGATGTAAAGTTTTGAGCTGATTTATCTGGAACTGGGGTCTCTGGGGAAAGATTCCTATGTTATTAATGATGTATCCCAAATAATTGTAAGGGTGTTGAAACTGCACCTTTTCGGGTGCTATGACCAGCCCTGCCCCTTTTAGAAGGGATTGGAGGACTTCATAAGATTGAAGAAGCCTTTCTTTCTTGGGCCCTGCCAGTAAGATGTCATCCATATAATGAATGAGGTAGAGCTGTGGGAACTGCTGTCGAAAGGGTCGCAAAACCTCAGCTACAAAATATTGGCACATTGTAGGACTATTAGTCATCCCTTGAGGTAGGACAGTCCATTCATACCGTTGGTAAGGTTCCCTAAAGTTTGTGGAAGGCAAGGAAAAAGCGAAACGCTTTCGGTCTCGTGGGTCTAAGGGGATAGAGAAGAAACAATCTTTTAAATCTATGACAATAAGATGCCAATCCTTTGGGATCGCAGTAGGAAAGGGTAGCCCTGGTTGTAAGGGTCCCATGGGTTGCATAGTTTTATTAATAGCTCGTAGGTCCTGAAGAAGTCTCCACTTCCCAGACCCCTTTTGTATAACAAAAATAGGGGTATTCCAAGGGGAGGTAGAGGGCACCACATGTCCTAACTTAAGCTGGTCTTGAACTAATAGGGAAGCGGCCTGTAATTTGTCCTTAGTTAGGGGCCACTGTTCTACCCACACAGGGTCATCTGATAACCAAGTAATGGACAGTGGAGGTGGCCGCACTTCAGTGGCCCCTAGGATAAATTTCCCAGTCCTCTCCGGTCTCTTCCCCGCCGGGTAACCTGTTCTGCTGGATCCACGGGTGATATTCTGCCCTCATGTCTCTTTCCTAGTCCCCTTCCAGGGATCCATCCCATGTCTAGCATTGCATCATTAACAAAGTCATTATTTCCTTTCAAAGTCTGGGTAGTGAGAATAGCCCCCATTTGATGAAGCAAGTCCCTCCCCCAAAGGTTCGTGGGGAGTCCAGTCACTACATAGGGCTGGAAATGGCCACTATGTCCTTCACCATCTCTCCATTTTAAAAAGGAGGCACTTCTTTTTGGTCGGGTCTGTCCTATCCCCTGTAATATGGCCGAGGGACTCTGGAGGGGCCAGGCAGGTGGCCATTGTTTTTCAGAAATGACAGAGACATCCGCCCCCGTATCTAGTATTCCCTTGAAAGCCTTGTCCTGTATCTCAATGGTCAGGTTGGGACGCGAATCCAAATGAGCTACCCAAAAGGCCTGGGGAGTTCCAGTGGAGCCAAAGCTGCCGTCGCCCCGGGACCCACGGAGGGTGTGCCCAGGAATGGAAGCTAAGGGTAGCAGCAGCAATTGAGCTATACGCTCCCCGGGGGGAAGAATAACAATTCCTTGGGTAGCTTCTACTACTATTTTTATTTCTCCCTGATAATCAGCATCAACAACCCCCGTAAGAATCTTCAAGCCCCACTGAGTTGCGCTACCTCGTCCCAACACTAGTCCCACCGTCCTCTCTGGCAGGGGTCCAAAAACCCCAGTAGGCAGCGTCTGAGGTCCCATTTGGGGAGTTAATACCGCTCGGGAGGTGGAACTGAGGTCCAGTCCTGCGCTTCCTGGTGTTCCCCTGGGGAGTTCCCAGATAGAAAGGGGTTGGTCAGTGGGAGGCGGCGGAGACGCCCACTCCCTGGGGCACTGTTCTGTCCCTGCACTGCCCCGTACACTTTGGCTTCCGGGGCCCGGGGCGGGCCCCTGCTCCCGTTTCCCGACGGTATTGGGTTACCCTGGATGTCAAATTTTGACCTGCACTCACTGCTCCAATGATTTCCTTTATGACATCTAGGACAAAGTCCAGGCATCCCTCTGCCAGCACCCTCGCTCCTTTCCGGGCAGTTTCTCTTTATATGTCCCTCTTTCCCACACTTAAAACACCCCTTAGAGCGGGTTCCCCTGTTATCAGCTTTTTGCATTCCAGTCTTAAGGGCAGCAGCCAAAACCTGACCAGTAATATGAGGCCCATCTATATCTTTGCATGCTCGAATCATGTCATCTATACTTTTGGCCCGGGAGGACTTAATAGCATTTTGGCAGTAAGTGTTAGCGTTTTCATATGCCAGTTGTCTAATAAGTGGCATAGCCTGTTCCAGATTAGGGAATATTTTTCCAGCAGCCTGCATTAGGCGGGCTATAAAGTCTGAATAAGGTTCAGAGGGTCCTTGAGAGATCTTGGAAATTTTTGCTTCAGTCTTAGAAATGGGCAGGGCTTTCCAGGCATGAACTGCAGCTGAGGCTATTTGAGCATAAACACCTGGGTCGTAATTAATTTGTTGGCCTATGGTGGCATACTGCCCAGTTCCTGTCAACATTTCAGCATTTCGCCGTTGATGGCCCGCATTCAGGTTAATCTGAGCCAGCTCGCGGCACCTTTCATGATATTCACTTTTCCACAATAAGAAATCCCCTCCAGATAACACAGCCCTGCAAAGTTGCTGCCAATCATTAGGTATCAGTTGACTGGCTGAGAAAGACTCGAAGAGGGTCAATGTGAAAGGGGCATGAGGTCCATAATTAATGACCGCCTCCTTAAGCTGTTTTATGTCCTTGAAGGCTAGGGGGACATGGGCTCTGGCCGGCTGTCCATCAGCATCGGCGTTTTCAATCATTGGAAAAACCTGAGCCGCTCTAGAACCCCAGTGGACCCCCGCCCGTCTAGTAGGGGCGTCCTCATTCCAATCAGGATTATAGGGAGGAGGTGCGGCAATTGAGGGGGCCCTAGGCACCCTCACATTTGCCCTTTTAAGGCGATGTTCTAGTTCCTCTATCTCCCTTTCTAATCCCTCCTCTTCCTCAGAGAGAGAACTGAGGTCCTCAGGATCATTTTTGGGCTTAGAAATCTGGAGGCGTTTCCTACCCTCCGAGCCCGAGTCCTCAAGGGGACCCTCATCCTTTAAGGATTCTGCCATTTGCTCTTCCTGCACCTGATTAAGGGCCTGTTCACATTCAGCAAGCTGATCCTTGATCTTTACTTTATCTGTTAATAAAGCATCCTTTACCAACCTCCATAAGGAAAAGGTGGCAACTGGGACACTGTCCGAGCCCCGGTCCCTCAATAATTTCTGAAGGTCATGCCTCACCAGTTCCCAGTCACTATTATTAAGAAATCCTCCTGTCAGAAACCAAGGACAAGCCTGGGCAATAATTTCAACGAATTCGGTTGCAGTCTTAGTTTTTATTCCTGTTCCTTGTGTATTTAACAGCTCTTTTAGTTCGTTGGCCAGACGAACCTTCGCTGTTGAGTTACCCATGGTACGTACCCTGTCTCTTTAAATTATCTTTAAACCAATCCTCCCCCTTCTTTCTTAGAAGGTGAGCCCCGTCCGCTTACCCCTGCTTTCCGGATCTCGGTGAGAGCCTCCAATTGCCGCGTCCGGCCAAGGGAGCCGAGTCCGGCGAGGGACGGCGAGGTTAAAAGACACACAGGACACCAAGGTTCTTCATCCAGGAGTCAATAATCTTTATTGCTAACACACCTTTTTTTATACCCCAAGCAGCAGAAGTGGAAAACTACCCAAAAGCAGGAGGGAGGGGGGAGAAATTTAGTTTCAACATCTATTATTGTCAGGTACCGAAACCTCCCTTAACAATAAGTCCATCAGACCAGAAAAGGTCAAGGCATTCCCGTGGGATACATATGTCTCAGACGGATAAGCAGGAACAGAAAAACCGCAAGTTCGCCATGGCCTTGTGAGCTGGCCACACTGGCATGCAGAACAAACTAGTGGAGGTAGGGCTCCAGGGGCCAAGGTGGACCTGTTGCCAACAAGTACAAAGGCAACCATTGACCTTTGTACTGACTCCATAATTTACCTTTTACATAATATTGTAGAGTTAAAGTCATATAGTACGTAGACTTTTCAAGCTAGTTTCTTTCCCTTTGTGATATGAATTTGAAGTATTTCAATGTATTTTTATTGTTTGAAAGTTCATTTTTTAAGACTAAATAATATTCATTGTTTGGTTATGCCGAAGTTTTATTTATTTATTCACCTACTGAAGTACATCTTAGTTGTTTCCAAATTTTGGCAGTTGTAAGTAAAGTTGCTATAACCATACACATATAAGTGTTTTGTTTTGTTACTGGGGATTGAACCCAAGGATGCTTAACCACTGAGCCACATCTCTATCCATTTTTATATTTTATTCAGAGACAGGGTCTCAATGAGCTCCTTAGAGCCTCACTAGTTGCTGAGGCTGGCTTTGAACTGGCGATCCTCCTGCCTCAGTCTCCTAAGCCACTGGGGGTTAGAGGTGTGTGCCACCATGCCCAGTCCGTGTACAAGTTCTTGCATGAACATAATTTTTAGTTAACTTGGGTCTATACTATGCAGCATCATTTTCCGAGTTACAGAATAAAACGTATTTAACATTTTCACAGGAAATTTAGTAGTATATTATTATTTGTATGCAATGTTATACACCATTAAAATATAATGCATCCATTCTACAATAATAGAGTGATTTAAGATATCATTTGAATCATAAGCCACCATTAAAATTATTTATCCTTTATACAACATTGACTGTCTTCCTGGCTGTTTTGAATGAGTTACCTCACATAATGTATAAAATATCTAATCTCAACAATAAAAACTATAAAACATTCATGAAATAAATTGGATAGCACAAAATGGAAAGACATCCTGTGTTCATTGATTTGACAAATCGATATTGTTAAAGTGACTGTACTACCCAAAGTGACCACAGATTCAATGCAATTCCTATAAAAATAGAAAGGAGACTCTCTACAGATCTGGGAAAACATCCTAAACTTTGCAGGGAAGTACAAAAATTTTCATATAGCAAAAGCTATATTAAGCAAAAAGACAAGACAAGAGGCCTTATATGACCTGATTTTAAAATACAATACAAAGAGGTAGTAACTAAAACAAAATTACAGCATAACCACATAAGCTAGTGAAATAGACTAGATTTTAGAAGTTAACCCATCCATCTGAATTTGAGCAAAGGGACATAGTCATTCAAATCAGCAGATTATATGAGTTAAAATTTTTAAAAATCAAATTTATTTTATGTATAAGAACAAAGAAGTATGCATTTGATTGGGTACCATGTGAGGTTCTGATATATACATACATCAAGGTTCTGATATATACCTATATCACCTCAAGGTGATGGTATAAGAGGTCAGGCCTTGGGAGAAGTGATTTGGTCATGAGGATGTAGCTCTCGTGGTTAACAAGAGACAACAGAGAGCTAGCTGGTCCTTTCCACCATGAGAGAGCATAGCTCAACGGCACCATCTATGAGAAATCAGGCTCTTACCAGACAGTAAATCTGTCAGCACCTTCATTTTGGACTACCCAGCTTCCAGAACTGTGAAAACTAAATTTCTATTGTATATTAACCACTCAGTTTATGACATTTTGTTTCAGCAGGCTGAACACACTAAGCCATAGTTCTTAAAAATTTCTCATATTTTTTATACTAAAATTTCTTATTCTACATGATCTTTCACTATAACAAATAAAACCATTCATTTCATATTTGCCATTTTATAGTATAAATAATTAAATGCTGGCTAGGAAGTCGGAGGAAATATAATAACTTGAATTTACTGCATTTATTTGATGATATAAACCAATGTTTGCTTCTCTGTTCTTTCTGGCATTGCTGTGAGAAACAGCAGGATTTGAGTGCTTCCCTTGTGGCCTTGGTGTCCTTTTTTATTCATATTCAATCCACC
Source organism: Marmota monax (assembly GCF_021218885.2). Lineage (NCBI taxonomy): Eukaryota > Metazoa > Chordata > Mammalia > Rodentia > Sciuridae > Marmota > Marmota monax. The sequence continues at coordinate 5,003,021 of NW_026695220.1, read as the reverse complement.
TGCTTTAAGATCCCCCCCTTTAATTAAAAATAAATGAAACACAGAAAAGAGTCAATGGGTAAGGAGGAAAAGACCTGTTGATTATTTCTCTCCATGTGGCTCAGGGGTACATACCTACAGCCTAGCATATTTTGCTTGCTGTATTTGGTTTATTTTTAATGATAGATTGTATCCTTGTGCCATCATTCTTTGTTCGGTTTTGCCTTATTTTGTGTAAATGTTTTCATTTCATTTGCTCTTGCATTTCCCATGAGAGGGGAGTGTTGGGAGCTTTAAAGATCAGCTTCAAAAACAACTGTAAGCCTAGCCCACTTCAATATGAAGGAAAAAAGATAAATGTATTGTGACAATATGTTATGGAATCTGAAATAGGCTTAATCGTGTTCAGAAGACATCCTGCTTAATATTTTAAGATAAGAATGCAGATTTTATGTCTTAAATGATATACTAGCTAAAGGAAAGTGTAAAATATTGGTGTATTAATGAATCATTGGTATGTGTCTGTCACACAACTGTAGTAGAGTACACCAGCCCATGGGAGAGATTGATAAATAAATAATAGAATATAGTAACTACTGTGTTTTTATAAAGATGTATACATATATACAAGCCACAATAGTTGTCAAAATAAGGGTAGGGAGCCCAATCTGATTTGCTTAAATTGGCTCAATATGTAGTGTCAATAGGAGAGTAAGCCTGAATGACAAGTTTGGCTGGTATATTTAGATATATGTAGACATTGCCCCTGGGAGAACAGGTAGGGAAGATGGCAAGTTATTTACAAGTAATGTGAATAAAAGAATATGAGGCATGTATTTATTTATTTATTTATTTATTTATTTAGATACTGAGGATTGAACTCAGGGGCACTTGACTATTGAGCCACATTCCTGGCCCAATTTTGTATTTTATTTAGAGACAGTTCTCACTGAGTTGCTTAGCACCTCACCATTCCTGAGGCTAGCTTTGAACTCATTTGAAAAGCCTTTTCAAATCTTTTTAAAAACACCTTTTATTGCCAAATATTTTTTTTAGCATTTAATAAGTGTATATTATTGAGCTTAGGTAAAAATATCTACTTAAGATATGATTTATAAACTAAAGGAGTAGAACTCATAACTATCAATAAAACATGGATAGAGACAACTAAAATACAGAATAGGAAAAAATGACATAAAATGTAAACAAATAAGAGTTATATGGATTCAGAATGAAGACATTATTTCCATTACAGGCATTTAAAAAATGATTCATGAAATAAACGTCTTTTCTTATGAGCTCTCAGATGAATACTATGTAACTGAGGCAAGCTTCCCTAGATGGGATAGATAGTTGGTAGTAAGAAAAAAACAGAATTTTAACTTTCTACTCACCAGTTACTAAGCAAAAGTTGGGGGATATTGAGTGTTCACATCATGTGCCATAAACCTGCCTATAGTGTCCATTAGTTTCATCTATTCTTTTTGAAACAGTAGAGTTGAGAGCATTTGACTTTTGAGTGGCTCTTGTACACATTCAGAACTCTGTGTCAGGTACCAGCTGATGATTTATAGACAGTGGGCTCAGAATATTTGTTATTTGGTTTCAGTGAAATGGGAATTCAGAAAACGCAACTTAGAGAATTCTATTGATATTTGAACCTTAGAAATACACTTCTATTAGCCACACTGATATTTTTCACCTAAAGTGATTGCAAGGATTATAAATTCTCTTATAATGATGGTTCACATTGAACAGATTGTCAATAATATATTGAGTTAAATAAAAGTATTTGAATTTAAATTCAAAACAGTGATATTTCCAGCATGAACTATGACACAGTCAAGCATGTAACTCTTAAATTCAAAATATTTATGATTTTAAAGCCCAATGTCTGTATGTGTAAAGTGTTAAAAAAAGACAATTATAAGAAGATCAGTTATTTTGGGTCTTTATTAGGATTACAGAGACCAAGAATAATTTGTATGTACTTGAATTTAATCACTGCAGAAAATTTAACTAATAAATGGATATAATCTTATCCTCTTATAATTTAGATGTAAACTACTAATATGTATTTTCCATAAAAGTAATATTTATTGACAAATAGTCAATTCTGATTTCTATAAAGTTGTTTCATTTTTACTGGAACTTTTAGTTCTCTTTTTTTATGTCAGGAAACCATAAAAGTATGCAGAGTACATTTATCATGAAGGGAATATTAATCCAATCCACTATCCAAGAGATAATTCCCCAAAAAAGGGAAAAATAAATATCTTTATTAGACTTGTACTAAAATATATTATTTATGTGCACGTGTTCCTGAATATTTTGCATGGATAACTCATTTTCATATGCACAGTTATTATAGGATTGTATCTTTTATTAGCAGTTTAAATTTGATTCTTGATTTATGGGCCCACTGAGCTCTATTTACAAGCTTATTCTGTAGGTCTGCTGTAAATTTCTATGGAAACCAAGAACAGTAGGATCTTGTCTAAAGACTTCACTTCAACATTTCTCACACACTGAGCTAGACACTGAAGGACTGGTTTTGCTATTAAAAAGCTATAGACTACTGGGAGTGTAAAATGTATGAAGCAACAGTCACAATATGCTAGATAATCACAGTGGTTAATATCTTCACAGTATTCCATGAAACCACAGTGGTGATACCATAAAAACCAGACACCATTGAAGATTTCCAGGGATTTGCTGAACTGAATCTAAAAAGCTGAGTACCAAGACTACGGAGGTTCTATAAGAAATAAATGGCAGTAATGGAATTTTAGAAAGGGGAAAAACATATTCAAAGTGGGAATTAACATAGCATTTGTGAAAACATGGTAAAAGTAATGAAAAATAGCCAGTAGCTTTGTATATTAGATTAAATAGGTTTGCTTTTTCCTTTGAAGTATGGTAAACTACTGATGATTTTTTAAGATGGGGAATGACCTGGTCAGTCTTTCATTTTGAAAGATAACTCTGGCACATACTCTATACTTAGCAAATATGCTTTTGAGGCCTTGAGTGTAAAACAATGTCTCGACCTCTAACCTCAACAACTTTCTGCAATCATATCTGTTGCCTGAGCATCTGTCTCTAGCATTAACCTTGACTTCTCCCTGAGCTGTGCTTTCCAACCCCTTTCTTATTGCATCTTCCTCTGGCCAGACTAGGAAAAAAAATAGCCTGATTCAGTACAATCCTTAAGATATTTATCTCTGCATTCATTAGTTTTCTGGAAGTTGTTCTTGCAAATTAAAACTGTTTAGCAAAGCAATGCTTCTGTGCTTTCAGAAGCATCCCAACTGAAATAAATACCTTGGAGATCTAAAAGCCAAATCCAATGAGGAAAAAAAAAACCAAAATTATACTCCAAGACAAAAGTGACCTCAAAAATTATATTTTTCTGGAGTAATTTTCATATTTCCAAGTTTTAAGTTCTATTTGCTTTACTAATAAAAATAATCTTGATTTTTCCTCTGCTTCTCTGGTTATCAATTATTGCTATTATTTGTGCTGCTTTTATTTGTTATGAAACTGAATCCCTTCCTCTCGCCATGCACAAAAGTTAACTCAAAGTGGATCAAGGAGCTAGATATCAAATCAGAGACTCTGCGTCTGATAGAAGAAAAAGTTGGCTCCGATCTACATATTGTGGCGTCGGGCTCCAAATTCCTTAATAGGACACCCATAGCACAAGAGTTAATAACAAGAATCAACAAATGGGACTTACTTAAACTGAAAAGTTTTTTTCTCAACAAGAGAAACAATAAGAGAGGTAAATAGGGAGCCTACATCATGGGAACAAATTTTTACTCCTCACACTTCAGATAGAGCCCTAATATCCAGAGTATACAAAGAACTCAAAAAATTAGACAATAAGATAACAAATAACCCAGTCAAGAAATGGGCCAAGGACCTGAACAGACACTTCTCAGAGGAGGACATACAATCAATCAACAAGTACATGAAAAAAATGCTCACCATCTCTAGCAGTCAGAGAAATGCAAATCAAAACCACCCTAAGATACCATCTCACTCCAGTAAGATTGGCAGACATTATGAAGTCAAACAACAACAAGTGCTGGCGAGGATGTGGCGAAAAGGGTACTCTTGTACATTGCTGGTGGGACTGCAAACTGGTACGGCCAATTTGTAAAGCAGTATGGAGATTTCTGGGAAAGCTGGGAATGGAACCACCATTTGACCCAGATATTGCCCTTCTCGGACTATTCCCTGAAGACCTTAAAAGAGCGTACTACAGGGAGACTGCCACATCGATGTTCATAGCAGCACAATTCACAATTGCTAGACTGTGGAACCAACCCAGATGCCCTTCAATAGATGAATGGATAAAAAAAAAATGTGGCATTTATACACCATGGAGCATTACGCAGCACTAAAAAATGACAAAATCATGGAATTTGCAGGGAAATGGATGGCACTAGAGCAGATTATGCTTAGTGAAGCTAGCCAATCCCTAAAAAACAAATACCAAATGTCTTCTTTGATATAATGAGAGCAACTAAGAACAGAGCAGGGAGGAAGAGCAGGAAGAAAAGATTAACATTATACAGAAACATGAGGTGGGAGGCAAAGGGAGAGAAAAGGGAAATTGCATGGTAATGGAGGGAGACCCTCATTGTTATACAAAATTACATATAAGAGGTTGTGAGGGGAATGGAAAAATAAACAAGGAGAGAAATGAATTACAGTAGATGGGGTAGAGAGAGAAGATGGGAGGGGAGGGGAGGGGGGATGGTAGAGGATAGGAAAGGTAGCAGAATACAACAGTTACTAATAGGGCATTATGTAAAAATGTGGATGTGTAACCGATGTGATTCTGCAATCTGTATTTGGGGTAAAAATGGGAGTTCATAACCAACTTGAATCTAATGCATGAAATGTGATATGTCAAGAGCTTTGTAATGTTTTGAACAACCAATAAAAAAAAACAAAGTTGCTGAGGCTGGCTTTGAATTATGTTCCTCCATTTTTGTTCTAGAAAAAAAAAAGAGAGAAAAAAGAAAGTAGAGGCCTCACTATCACCTATCAAATAATGTGAAGAATGGAATGTCTCACATTTATAATGGCTTCACCTTTCAAACTTAAAATCAGTCATGCTGGCGCATACCTGTAATCTCAGTAACTTGAGAGTCTGAGGTAGGATAATTGCAAGTTTAAGGCCAGTCTTGGTAATTTAGTGAAATCCTCAGAAACTTAGCAAGACCTTGCCTCAAAATTTAAAAAAGGGCTGATGATGTAACTTTAGTGTTAAAACACTGCGGGGTTCAATACCCTGTACCCCTGACCCCCAAAAACATGGGGCTAATTTACTCCCACTTTGAGAAAAATTTCACAAATTTATATTGTTCTTCCAACTGTTTATAAGTTCTTGGAATTATGGACCTATAGTCCATAGGGGATATTTAAAACATTTATGAAATAATACTGTGGACAGACTAGGATTTAAATAGAACAGTATGCTACTGTTCCAGGTGAGACTTAAAGGAGCTATTTCAAATATTCCAAAGGAAAGAGATAGAGATAGAGATGAGAGAGAGAGAGAGAGAGAGAGAGAGAGAGAGAGAGAGAGAGAGAGAGAGAGAGAGAGAGACACTCTGGAGGAGAAGGAGAAGCAGCAGCAGCGGAAGCATTTGTTCGAGGTATTTGTAGCCAGCAGCCACATCTTCTGCCAGAAGAGGAAAAAAGAGAAAATGCTGATTGGGGAAGTCAGAATTTCAGTTTTAAGGATGCTTGGTTTCTCCCTTCCTTCTACCCTCACTGTGACACTAGTGACTCACACTGGTAATAAGGAAACCCAGAACTTGCTGCCTTCATGGGTCAGGTCTTCTCCAACATCATGCAAGGCAGAACAGGGTGATAGTGGTTGGTGTCTATGATCAGGGTATCCTAAGACAGAAATCAGTGTGTCAACTCAACTTGATTCTCATTTGGAGATTCTGGGTGTGTGTATGTGGTGGGGATCTTCCCCCATCTTTCCCTCAAGTTCTATTTCTGTTTTCTGCAAAATTTATTCTTGTTTTTTTTTTTTTTTTTTTTTTGTACTGGGGATAGAACCAGGGGTACTTTACCACTGAACTTCATATACAGTTCTTTTTTTTATTTTTTAGTTTGATGCATGGTCTTGCTAAATTGCTGTGTATTTCCCTAAGTTGCTGAGGCTGGCCTTGAACTTGAAATCCTCCTGCCTCAGCCTCCAGAGCTACTGGCATCATGGGAATGTACCACCTCACCCAGCCAGAATTCAGATATTTGAGGCTGATTCTAGGTCTTAGTTCCACTGTTCTCTTGCTGGCTGTCTGTAGAGGCTGCTCTCCACTCCTAGATGCCACCAAAATTCCTTGCATCTTCCCTCCCCTCTCTTTAGACAAAAACAAGGAAATTATTCTTGTGCTTCAACTCTTTGGTTTCTTCTTCTGTGACTAGCAAGAAAAACTTGATTTTAAATAGATTAGTCCCATGTTGATAATCATCTTTTATAAAGCCAACTGTATTAGACAGTATATCATTACCTAGTCATAGAAGAAAAATCCATAATATTTTTGAAATTGTGTGTTATGCAGGACTTGATTTTGGGAGTGGGCAGGAAATCTTAATAATTCTTTAAGTTCTACCTCTCCCAGACAGGATGGGAATAAAATTTAAGTTTATAATTTTTCCATCTTTTCCTAAGAACAAGTTTTGAGATAAGTAAGCTAACTAGATGGAAATTATTGGTGTTGAGCTAATAACTGGATAGTGATTTATAACTTATGAATTGAGAATTTATGCAGTAAGTTTATACAATATTTATAGAACTAAAAATGATGTGAATGATGTAAAACTTGCCTAAAAGTAGAAATCATTTGAAAAGAACTTTACAGAATCTTTTCTAACAAAATATGATTTTTCCAATAAGCATAGATTGAAAGTTTCACTGTGGTGCACACCTGGGAAGAGTTTGTTGCTGCCTGAAGTGTAATTGGTGGAGAAACTAAGCCTAGAAACTTAGAAACTGATTTGCTGAGTTACTTTATATTGATCCCTACGCTTGAATTTTCCTTTATAATTCTGCAGCAAAACCATGCCATGAACTTAGCATACCAATCATTGAAAATGTTTCTTTTAATTTTCAAAAGGATTTTTATTTTAAGAAAAATAAAATATCTCAAAGAGCAAGGTGGTAGATCAGTGTTATATGATACAAAGTAGTATTAATAAGCAGACTAGCATCATGCGTGTGTGACCTGAGAGTGGACCAAAACCTTGTCCTTAAGATTTCTGTGACCCTTTGCATGTATGAGCACACTTATTCACACTCACACAAATAGTCTCTTAGTCTGCTCTTCTCTTATCATTGAGCTGAAACACTTAATCATTTTTCAATAAGGGGCTCCATTGTCACGTTCCTCGCAACTAAAACACTCAGGGTCATTCCAGAAGAATTGGGCTGCATGAAATAATCACCAAGAGACAGAGGTACCTTTTCTTTGAGGTCCTGTGACAGCTGGCTCCTCTGACCTTAAGGGTCCACAGAAAGAGAGAGAACAAGCACCTGCTGAACCCGTTTGTTGAAGAGAAGATATTCAAATGAGGCAAGTGATCAGGTTCCTGGGGGCTGAGTCCAGCTTCGCCATGTCTGCTGTCAGCAGGTTGGCCATACCCAAAGGCAGAGCAAGAGAAAGGGACACACAAAGGGCATTTTCATGGAACATTCTGTCCCAAACAGGGAAAAGGGTAATATCACAAAAGAACAGGTGAGCCTAGCTCAATCCATGGGGAGACATGCCTATGTCTGAAGATGTGTCCTCAACCTTCCGGGACCAGGGCAATGTCCAGGTCACTACAACATGTAGTGATAGTCAGAGCCTCTCTGCCTCTGGATGGAGAACACTAATCATTTAGACTGGCTGCCCACACTCCATGTTTTCATTCTGTACTGGACCACACAAATTAGGTAGGCACTTCTACGTATATGCAATACTGCATATTTTGATAGAGTTGTAAATTTCAAGCTGCCAATTAGCTTGAAAACTTTACAAATTTATCCTTTTGGTTCTTAGAAACATAGGTTAAACCACAGTATTATAGATATTAAATTAAATATAAACATTGGAATGTTTCTTCATTGTATACAATTTAGTAGAAAATAAGAATGAGACATACAGTTACATCTTTAAACGATATGTCAACAGAATGTAAAATAATAGTTCACTAGAATGTGAATCCACTGAGACAATAAACACTATTTTACCTGGTTGTTGATGATTAAATCTAATTGTCAGTTATGTTTGTTAAACTATTAGAGTAGAACTATTAGAGTAGAGTAGTTCCTTATCTTGATTTTTGTTATCTATAATAATCAAGTGTAGAATAGAACTGTTCATAGAAAAACTTGGAGATGATCCAGGAGACCAAAATAAAGTTTAGTGGCTATGAGTGTGGGCCGTGAGTTTCAGTGCTTGGTTTGAATCTTGGCTTTGCATTTCTATCTCTATGATCAAAGAATTAGCAAAAAGACTATAAGATAGTGCAGGTTTCCTTTAAACCATTCTTCTTACTTCACTGAAATGATTCAAGGATTATTCTGCCTTAGGAGAGACTCATATTTTTAACTTGCTACTGGAAACTAATAAGTTTCTCAAATTTAATGTATTTATTAAGAAATTCTGATATACCCCCAATCTATAACTGGCCTTTACTGATATTTCAATTAGTAAATGGCTTCATTAGTCATTCCATGCATTGAAACAAAAATTTAGTAATCATTCATTAAAGTTTTATTCTGACCTCATGTTTCTTGTCCTTCAGCAGTCCAAATACATCCTGAATGAAACCTTTCCTCACCCTATGCACTGCTTCGGCTCCCAGCCAGAGTTTATTCACCCATTTTCTAGATCATTGTAAGCAGCATCTCATTGATATACCAGCTTCCTTTCTTCCCACCACACCAATCTCCCTTGAGAGTATATGTTTCTGCAAATATTTTTCACTATATAAATCACACTATATCACTTTTTTTTGTCCTATACATTCCAATGGCTTCCCATCTCTTAGAATTAACTCTAATTTAAACAACTGATAAGTAAACAAAGCAGCAGCCTGAATTATCTCGTTCCTGGTCATATCTAAGATTTCACTTCCACCTTTGCCTCTCTAGTTGCCCATTTTGCTGTTGTTTAAACTAATTCAAATTTTGATTCCTTTTCTAAAATCAAGCTATAAAATAAAATAAAAAATTACCTATCCAGTTGGCCAGTTCCATCTATAAGTTGATGAGCACTTATAACCGTCATTATAGCTTGCACATTCATCACTTAGTACTAAATGAAGACATGCAGAGCTACCCAAGGTTAACGAGAAAGCAGGTGATCAGAATTTCATAAAGCACTGATTCAAGATACTTGCTGAATGCTTTCTTCAAATATAGATTCAGAAAGACAATTTTTAAGTTATGACATTTTATATAAATGCTTAACATTATCTTGAAACCTATTTAGTTCTCAATAAATATCAGCACCTCATTATTGTATTTTAATCAGGCACTAAATACATGTTTGCAAGGTGCATTTATGAAGGAATGAGTTACATTGACAAAATTAGTAAACTATAGTAACCATGAAGTTAAGAAATACAAGTATCAAATTAAAGATTTATGAGTTAAAGCTAAATACTTAGAATTCTTATATGCTTCATGTGCAATCAAGTGACTATGCAAGAAGAAATGTGCAATCATTTTGAGGAGATTTGTCTCAGTTTATCTTTATTATACATAACAGAATGTGATCAGAAAGGTCAGGTGGTCTATTAGGGCTATGATAACTGCTATCACAACAACCTTCAAAACTTCTGTAGATCAATACAATAGAAATTTATTCTTCATTCACATGAATTCAGAATGAATGTCTCTAATTTCAGCTCCTCTAGTTCAGTGACATATTTTAGGCACCAAGGCTACTTTTTGTCACTTGGCCATCTTTAATACATGAATTCACGTGTCACAACATAAGGGAAGAGGCTGGAAGATCACACACCACAGAATTTTATGAATCTATCAGAAAGTGGCAGACTTCATGACCATTTATTAAGACTCATAATTACAAACACACAAGAAAAATTGATGCATACAGTCCAAAGGGAAAAAGAAATAGGTATAGTGAGTGTATAATGGAGATTTAATAAGGAATAGAGGAATGTCTCTAGGATGAATCGCATTTGCAGGCTTTGAGGTGTATATATCATACATAAATGTATTAACATCAAATATTTGTATCTCACATTTGTAATGACATTCAATAAATGTATTAACACACATATACATGCATAAATATATATATATTTATTATACATACACATATATATGTATCTACATATATAGATATATATGCATATATACATACATAGAGAGATGTCAAACAATTAAAATCTACTTGAAGGATATTAAATAAATAAATAGATATATGTGTATATATATATATGTGTGTATATATATATATATGTATTTATATATGTTTGATGAGATGCTTATTGTTAATACTTGGGGAATAGGGAATAGAATGGGATATTTGGAATCAAGCCTAAAATTCAGTAAATAAAATCAATTTTGAGAGCAAACCTTATGAACAGCACATGATGGATAAGAGACTCAGCCCACCAATGTGTGCATATAATAGAGGAAGGAGAAAGTATGGTTTCCTGTCTGCTGGACTCAAATGTCCTTCTACTGAGCATTTGAATCACCTAATTCTACACGTTCTGGTCTAATGCATGTCAAAAACACATGAGGTTCTTAGGTAACTTGTTGATTATCACCTAACTCTGTGGTAGTGATTCCTCATGGTGGTTAATAATGGCTTTTGATTAGGATTCGAGAAAAAAGATCTGACCAGGACCACACAAGCATTTATGAGCCATGTAATAGTCATATCTTCACTGTAAACTAGTACAGATGCATTCTGGTCTTACCCTGATTTCATGTGTATTTTAATTAATCTATGAAGTCTTTCCATGCTACAGCTTAGCCTTGAGGAAAGCATAAATCTTTTGGTCATTAAAGTATAAAATCATATTCCTTTTTTTGTGTTGTTGTTGTTTCTTATATTGCTTCCAGATTCATTCTTGACTATTTTTTACATGTTAGACTTTTTAATGCAATTTTCTAACATCATGAATCCTTTGACCTTTATAGAAACTTTTAGTTATAAGCTGAAAGTGAACACAGAATATAAACTACAAAGCAAAAAAGAATATATGTCTAAAACAAGACCTAAGATTTGTGAAAAGTAAATACATTCGACAAATGTTATAGCAGTAAATTGGGGAAATATATTGGCTATATCTTCAGTACTGGGAAATAAACGTATAGTTGTATTTTAAAATCATTTCAAATCTGTGTTTAATTAAAGATCAAAACGCTTCAAATAATATAACTATGTTTTTTTTATTTTTTAATATAACTATGTTTTAACTCTACTTTTTAGAGAGAATCTCCTTGATCCATTTGCATTTATTTATGCATGCATAAAATTTCTCTTTGCAATATGCTTCAATCAATTGCTTTCTATGGAAATTATTTTATAAGGATAGGACAGAAATAGGCTATTCATGTCAAACTAAAATGCACAAGCCAATTTCTTCTATAAGACAGTACAAAGTAAAATTATTTGAACATCACAAAAAATGTTTTCAATTATCTATTTTAAATATGATATTCTTATTGGCTTTCAACTAAATATGACCTTTAGAGAAAAGGGTTTATAATTTATTATATTGCTTTTATATCCATACTGAAAATCAAAGTACAAATTTTTCAGGGGAAAAAATATTCCCAAAGCAAATATAAGGGAGTATTATGACTTGAAATTAAAGGAACTAAAAACAAATTTAGACATTTAATTGAGTATATCTCAAATTTGAAAGAATTAACTAATTTTGAAATATGGATAAATTTTACTATGAAGATTTCATTTTTAAGTAAAATAAGGTGAATGATTTGCACTATTTAATGTAAGCATAAAAATGCAAAATGGACCTGAAAATAAACTTAAAAAAAAAAAAAAAAAAAAAAAAAACTCCTCATAGGAACAAAGAAACTTTGAGCTTAATTTAATTATGGTGATTACCTTTTGCAGAGTTGCTCCACTGCGCTTCCTTGTGGTGATGAAATAAGCAGCATCACCAGTTCACCTCTCATCTCCCCAAGCATCTCTCCAACCATTTTTACACAAATATATACAGTGCCTCCTTCTGAGATCTTGTTCAGTATCTTCCCATCTGCAAGGGCTACAAAAATATGGACCATAATGGATACTTATCCAGGCAATGAAGGTAAGTAGAAGTAAATAAAATATGAAGTTGAATTTGAAAAAGTTTTATATTGAAAACCTATTTTCTAAGTTTTTATTTCTCAATTATTCAATTTTTTCCCAAGATATAGATTTTGTAAGGGTGCAAAATTTAGAATTCTTGTTAGTTACACATCCTGTTTTAAGTTTTAAAAATATTGATATTCTGCCAATAAGTACTATTTGGGGAAGGGGGTAACTGAAAAAAAAAGTCAACAATCTTTATTCTGATGTGTAAATTTTGGTGAATAACTGGACTCTAATTCTAGCACATTTGTTTTAAATATCAGTAAATCTTTTTGAAAAGGGCCTTGTACTACTTATCTCATTATGTCTTCATTTAATGTCCTGTGAATTATTATATGTAGATTTATATTCAATAATTTCTTTGAAAACTCTCAGAAACAAAAAGTGTTTATTCTTCTATTTTGAAGAATGTTAACAACTTGAGCCTCCTGATATGTGCTATGATTTAACAGTAAGTCAAATGATGTCATTTTATAAACAGTAGAATGTATGTTCAATTCCAAATTCACTCTCCATATAGAAAGTGTTACTCAGAATGATTAGTTAGAATTACAGTCCTTAATAAGATTTTTTTTGTTTATGAAAGTTTCTTTGAATACTGTTGTACATTCTAAAAAGAAAGTATCTTTTTCTATTTTTGTTTATATAATTTATGTTATTTAAAAATATTTTTTTAGTTGTGGTTGGACACAATACCTGTATTTTATTTATTTTTTTGTGGTGCTGAGGATTGAACTCAGTGACTTGCATGTGGTAGGCGAGCACTCTACCTCTGAGCCACAACCCCAGCTCCTGATTTATGTTCATTTAAAGAATTAAGTAAAAATAGAGTGTTATCAAATGTAAAAAAAAAAATTACTATTTAGAAATTAAAACAAAATTTTGAATATTTCTAACAAAATAGTTCAAATATTCATCAGTTATATCCATGATAAACAATTTTAGTTTTTAGTTTAATAATTTAAAGGAGTCATTTGGTTGAAAATGGCAATTTCATGTAACACCATTGTTCTATTTAGACCTTCCCGTGGAATGTAAATAATAACAGACTTTACATTTATGCAGTTTGTGAAGTCACTAAACTTCTTCATACACTTTTATTAGAAATGTGATTTACAGAGCCAAATCTGTCTGCATATAATAGGTGTGAGGTGGCAGTGCAATTTGCTAAAGATTCAGCCTGAGGCCAAAGTTATTCAATTTTAACTCACTTTTCTGATTTCTTTTTTGCCTTTTCCTTTCTAAAGCTCCAAAACACAGAGATATTTTCAAGCATGATGTTCCTACAACCACTGATTTGGCAGCATTAAGTATTGGCATAGCTTTTGAAAGCTACTTACTCAAAGAACTGATTTCCACTAGAGAGCTTTCAGCAAAACAGAGTCTTCTTTCTTCCACAGATGTTTCCTCTTCTCAGTTTCTGAATTTTGGTGTTCATGATCCAGCACAAATTGTCCGGGGCAAAACATCTGCATCACATATGCCTATTCAAACTTCAGCAGCTACACAAGCATTCTTTTTTTCTCATCAGGGAGCAAGGACCCCATTTATCATCTCTTCCTTAATGACAGATTTTATTTTTCCCACATCATCTTCATTATTTGAGGACTATCACACTGTTGCCTTTTCTGCTGCCACAATGAGTTCAGTAATTAGTAGCATTCCAGGAGCTGATATTAAGTTAAACAGGCACTCATTACTCTCCCATGGATTCCTGCTCACAACTGCTTCCACAAGTGCACCTCCAATTGTCTCTAGGAGGGCTCAAGAGGATATTGAAGAATATTCAGCTGTTTCCTTAATTTCAAGAAGAAAGCACTGGAGATTGCTGAGTCCCTCAATGTCTCCCATTTTTCCTGCTAAGATAATTATATCCAAACAGGTAGCCATCTTAAACTCATCAACTCTCTACCAATTTAGTACGCAAACTCCCATTCCCAGTGAATATTGGGTAATTACTGAAGAATCTAGCAACCAGAGACTCACAAACATCAAATCACAGGCTGCTGATTCTTTAAGTGAATTAAGCCAAACATGTGCAACATGTTCTATGACTGAAATAAAATCCTCTCATGAATTCTCAGATCAGGTTTTGCATAGTAAACAGTCCCACTTTTATGAGACATTCTGGATGAACTCAGCGATATTAGCCAGCTGGTATGCACTAATGGGAACTCAAACTATCACTTCTGGGCATTCGTTTTCTCCTCATACTGAAATAATACCATCAGTGGCATTCACAGAACTGTCATCTTTGTTTCCATCTAAAAAGAGTGCAAAAAGAACAATTTTATTTTCATCCTTGGAAGAATCCATTACCCTATCAAGTAATTTAGATGTTAATTTATGTTCAAATGAGACTTGTTTATCCATTGTATCTTCCCAAACTATGTCTTCAGACTTGATGTATTCTGATTTGACTTCAAAACTGACTACTGATGATCTGTCAGTATCAGAAGACATTCTTAAACTATCAAGATTAGGAAAATACAGTGTAACTATGAGTCCCACCGAGGCACTAAATCAAGACAATTTATTGGACATGAAAGAGGGTAAAGTGTCTCATCAACTGTTCAAACTTCACACAAGTGTTACCTCTCTAGATTTTGAATTAAACTTACAACGATATTCAGATGTAACTTTCAAGATGTATTCAGAAATCACACATTCAAATGACCTCAAAAACAATCAACCACTATATGCAAACTCACTATCTTACTTTGCAGAAGTAACTCCTAGTGTTGGGTTTTATACGGTGACAGCAACTCAACCTCTTCCAATACAGACCTCTTTACCCATGTCTCTAATTAGACCAGATTGGCCATATTATGTGGATTACCTGACCTTAACACCTGATTTAAAGGAAGAGATCAGGACTTCTTC
The DNA here is from genome assembly GCF_021218885.2 of Marmota monax. NCBI lineage: Eukaryota > Metazoa > Chordata > Mammalia > Rodentia > Sciuridae > Marmota > Marmota monax. Next base: position 4,987,779 of record NW_026695220.1, on the reverse strand, counting down.
AGAATGGTCAAAATGGGAACTTCATCCTGGTGTGCATGACCAAGAACCTCCTGCTGCAGCAGGTCAGATTCTTTCCATCACTAGATCACTTACTTCATCATCACTGGAGTCCTTCCCAGCGACTCAACAACTGATGATTTCTGGTGAGTTTCTCAGTTTCTGTTCAGTAAACTTAAAAATTAGTTTCTTTTCTAGAGAAAAGAAAGCATGTCATGGTCACCAGGTGCTCTAAACAGCTTCATTGTGATCAGGGCAGCAGCCAGTTCAATGGAGATGGCACCTGCTGCTGTACCCAACACAGATGGTTATTCTTTATGCACTGCCACAAAGGCTACCAGATCAATACAGGAGTTTGTGGGAGATGGCTAGACTGCTGGCAAGCAATCAGAAAGTGAACTAGTTCAATTCATTACAACACAGCTTTCAAAGTTTTGGAATAACTTTTATTATTCTCATTTCTTGAAATAGCTTCTTTATAGATGGAACACAATATAACATACTTTTCTAACATTATCCTTGGGACTGGTTACTTTTAATGAGAAAACTAAAAAAAAAAAAAAAAAACAAGGGAACTTCATTGAGTGATCGTATTAAATTTTAAAGCTATTAGTCTTTCATTGTATATTAGTCTGTACATATGTTAAATTAATACCCTTTATTAAACAAGAACATTATACAAAAATTGAAGGAGATAATATCTCATGTGAATTTGAATTCAGAAATTTGAATAATTAACAAGTCCATTTTCTTAGGTAAATTTCTCACTTTCAAGCACTTTTGAAATCACTAATGTCCTCTCCCTTTGTAATTACTGACAAATTGGTAAAGGTTGCTAAAGAAAAATGTTTAAAAAACTTTAATTATTAGAAAAATGGAATTAATAATTTAAAGAAATTCTATCTTTTGGAATTTTAAGTGTTAAATTGTGGCAGCAAAGTTAAAAAATAAGAATAGTAAGTAAGAAATTTATATTTTCCTTTTTTATTTACATATAACAGTGGAATGCATTACAACTATTATTACATATACAGAGCTCAATTTTTCATATCTCTGGTTGTATACATAGTATACTCACACCAATTCGTGTCCTCGTACATGTACTTTGGATAATAATGATCATCACAAATATGTATGTGTGGTGGTGGTAGTACATTTCTGCTTTAGAAGAAACTTATGGTACTTAAAACACTTTAGGTGTGTAATTTATGGCTAGCAACTTAGTAATGTGAAAGATCAAATCATTGATGGGTTCAATATCAGGATATTTTTATAAAGTTTAAAAAAATAATTTCATAAATTTAATTACAAATTTAAATGTAGTATTCTCCCTGTTATAAGACAATAGCTTGTGGCTTAACTATTTTGGCTCACCTAGAATACCTAACATGTTCTTTATCACAGGTAAGATTCTTAGTAAATGCAGCTGAGTTAAAATTTCTCCTCTCAAACAATTCACCCCATAGTTACCCCTGGGGAATAATCACAACACAAATTAACTACAAAGAAATAAAACACTAAGTTTTACTTATGAACATAACCTTGCCACTTTTCATCACTTCCCTCTAATTGTAAGGATTGATAGTTTTGACCTCATTCAAATCTCCTGGTCTTCTTCCAGTTTGACTCCTTCATAATCAATTTAGACACAATAATCAATAAATTACAAGTAGTTTTCTGGCCTTCTTTAATATGTTCATCCACTGGCTTATCAGGGTCACATCAGGGAATTGATAAACCATTCCAATTGGATTTGGGGGAAAAGATTAACAGAGGGATTATTTACAAATATATAGTTAGAATTAAAAACAAACAAACAAAAAACAAAACAGGGAGGGATAGTATGGATCTGAAGGGATTAAAATGGCAGATCACCATTATCAACACTGAGCCTGAAGGGACAGAGAAAAGAGCAGGACATAGAACCTGAAAAAAAACCAAACAAACATAAAATATGGGACACAGTCCGTCAAAGGTGAATTAAATAGGCAGGAGACAGAGATACATAAGCAACTTGATTCTCCTGTTTCATTTAGTTTGTTCATGGTGTTTCATATCAACCAAATCCATTCAGTTGCTGGAGGGTAAGGTCAGGTATCTAAGTTGATCTCCATTGTTTAGAGGATATCATGGACAAAGGCAGAAAGAAGATCTAGAGGAACAAATGTTAATACCCTGAACTAATATTTGTTAATTCCCAGTCTATTTTCTCAGCACTCGTGAAAATGGATTATTCTACTAAATTTCATGTTTTTCCTCAACTGGGCCCTTAATTCTTCTAGGCAATCCTTAATTAATTTTAAGCAAACTTCATAAAATATTCCTCACAGTATTTCAGTTTTTTTCCTAATCTATACTAACATAAATACCATAACTATCTTACTTGTTTAGCAAATAAATTATTCCTAGATTCTTAGCTGACAAATATCATGCAGTCTTATTTCCATACTCAACCATAAATTTAACTAGCAACAAAAGAAAGGGAAATAGTAAGGCTTGGTTATACAATAGTACCCGAGCCATGTGCTTAGAAGACCATCTATCCTTTATCCATAGAATCACATTAACACTTGGATGTAATTAACACTTGGATATAATTCATTTGATGATACATATGTGGATCAAATGTGGATCAATTTCTAGGATATTTATTATTTTCTATTAATCTATGTCTTTATTTTACCCAGTATCAAACTATCTTGAATACTGTTATTTTCTTCTTTAAAAGTTATTTTTAAAAACTTAGGTGCAGATATTTTTGTAGTACTAACCTGTATCATAGGTGATCTTTTGTATAGATTCCTCATCAGTTATACAAATATCAGGTAAAACTGGATATTGTCACTACTACTTCTGGTGGGACAGCTAAATCTCCTTCAAAATCTCTGAATATCTCTAAATCTGGGTTGGCAAACTAAAGGCCTTTGGACCAAATCTTGCCAAGGACCTGTTTCTATAAATAAAGATGAATTAACACAACCATGCCCATTTGCTTATGTATTTTGTAAAGCTGCTTTTCTACTTAATGGCAGAAGTGAGTAGGTATGAAGACTATGTAGCCTGAGAAGCCTAAAATATTTATTGTCTGGCAATTTACAGAAAGCATTTGCCAAACTCTATTCTAAACATCTTCATAGGATTAATATTTAATCAAAGTAATGGCTAGGAAAAAAAACTACCTAAGTATGTGTATTTTCCTTTATATGTATTCCTGGATTATCTTTTGATATTTTTTCTAACCAAGTCAGTGTATAGAGATAATTCTATAGCATTCCTTTTCATAATCTCTTTTTTGCAATTTACTTTATACATAAATAAAATGAGAAATATTTCTAAAATATTATGGTATTGGTGCTGAAACAGACTGGTACCCCCACGCAAAAGACCCCATCACCATAATTAAGCTTTTCTTCTTATCAAAATGATTTTTACAAAGTATATCATCAGTATTTCACCGTTCTGCAGAGAGCTCAATGCGGTTTGACACTTCCTTTTTCTTGTAAATGCCAGGTTTGCAGACAAAAAGTGTGAAACCTTTGTGGAGCCTAAGAATATGGAACAAAGAATAATGGTCATGTTCCCACTGTCATATAACCACTAATCTAACCACTAAATCTAAAAGAATGTCCAGACTCAGGGTCCAGAGATTGTTAAGCATTAGTAAGCCCCTCTGAATGGCTGCAGTTTAAATAAGCCTGCTTCCTGAAAATTCCTCAGGTATCCAGCCTCATGTGTTCTACATCAGTTCTGTACTTTATTTCTAGTACATATAAGTGTCTAGAAATATTTTGTTTTAATGTTAATTTCATAGTTAACCCTAAGTATGGTAATACATTTTTGATGAAAAAAAAAAATGAGGCCATGTAGAGAGGCACATGCCTATAATTACAGCGACATGGGAGGCTGAGGCAGGAGAATCCCAAGTTTGAGGTCAGCCTCAGCAACTTAGAAAATCCCTAAGTAACTTAATGAGACCCTGTCTCAAAATAAAAGAAAATAAATAGAGCTGGGAATATAGCTCCGTGGATAGCTTCCCTGGATTCAATCCACAGTACAAAAAAATAAAATAAAATAAAATAAATAAAAGAACTTTTGAGCATTTAACACTATAATTCAACTCTATAGATATCTCGAGATATCTTGATATGTGATGGGGATTGTTTCCAAACCCCTGACAATACCAAAATCAGTCAATGCTCAAGTTAAATCTGTGATTGCAGAACTAGCCAGTTGTATGGAAGGTCAAGTACATAATTGCCTTTCAGAAGTTTGTAATAAAATTGAAGACAGCAAATTTAAAAGTAAACATAAGTTTGAAATATTTTTTAAAACTTATGCAATGACTATATTTGTACATTATTTTTTGTAAACATGAACAATATAGAAATATACTTTACATATGTAAGCAATGTATTTATTCTTTATCACATATTCATTAAGAAAAGACAGTGTGTTTGGTCTAACTGGGAAACTTCTCAACAATAGACAATGGTTAGTCACATGTGCTAAATTAAAACTTAGTAAATTCCCTAAAAATATATATATTTTCCCACTGAGCTGTATATTCAATATCAGTTTCTCTTAAAGATATTTCTATTACATTTTCTTGTGTGGTTTCTATAACAGTGAAAAGATCAATTTTTCAAACTTTAAATACATCACTAGTCATATTAGTAAGAAAACATCATTTGTTATTATTTCCACTATGATGACTTAAAAGATGTACAGTAGATTTGAAACTATAAACTAATCTATTAGAGTCACTACAAATCATTAATTTTAAAGTGAAGCTAAAATATGAAAATTATAGATTCTTATTGAAATATGTATTCCTAATTAACTTTGAAAATATTATAAATTTTATTATTGCCTTATTTTTGTAAACTGCATGAGATGTGATCCTCTCAAGCATAAAATTGAAACCAGCACTGTGTTAAAAAAAAAAAAAACAAAACAATTGATCTTATGTTAAAAAAAGATTTCTGAATTGTTCATTCTTGTTGTATTCCTAATATCTTACTCAAAATAGCATCACAATCTATACTTAACTGTACAGTTGCATGAAAAGATTAATAGTTAAGTCATTAAAGCATATAGCTGGAAATGATTTTTTTTTTAAAGTATGGTATCTTTTATGTGGAAAAAGATGAAATAGGATATAGTAGAATGGGCCATAGTGCTAAAATCTTGCAGAGTTTCCATGACACTGCCAAAATATAAAACATGTGCAATTGATGAAGGGAGATAAGTGAATGTTGTTAAAGTGAGAGATGAGTGCTGCAATTTCCTTGCTATATGCTATATTCATATTAGAAAAATGTTTGAAGTAACAATCCCATCATTCTGGGCTCCCTTGCTATGGTGGATCCCCCACTTTGTGTTGGGCTATTCAGGGAGGAAAAAAAAAATGTCACTCCAAACAACCTCTTGAGATTAGCAAAGGGAGGAATGTGGAGGTAATTCTGTCAACATGTTTTTTTGAGTTTGTGTACCCTTTGAAATGTATGATTGCTTTCTCTGTAACATAGTGACAGCTCTATTAAATTGATTCTAAGTTGTCTTTCTCAACTGTCTTGTAATGGGGACCAGTCAGTATGAGTTAGTTTAATGAATGACACAAATGAAGTTTAAAAGGAAAGGGACAGGTTCTAGCAGTTCAACATTATTTTCCTGTAGCAACATGACTCTAGTTTTTTTTTTTTTTTTTTTTTTTTTTTTTAGAAATTTGGGAGGAAAATAGGAGAGAGCAACCAGAGCTTCCTCATCCAAATATTCTCCATTAACAATGGAGAACAAATGTGGCACAAAAACAAATATTTTCTATGAGTCCTATTTATTCCATTCTTAGTTGTTTAAGATTTTGAATTTAAAAAACAATTTCATAAAAGTCTAGCAAATGACACAATGTTGTTTTATCCCCCAAATAAGACATAATAAGATTTTTAATATTGTAAGTTATCACATAATTTGATACAAATTTTGACAGTCAATTTACAGTTTACTAAGAGTGTTTTTCCATTTTTTTTTCTGAAGGGATGTGTATCACTTCCTAATCTCTTGGACATTTATTAATTTTCTTCCAACATGTCAAAGTACAAATAGCTCACAACATGCAATGTCATTCTTTAAATACTTTTTAAAGTTTAACTGATATCTAAAATTTTGTATATATTAATGGGAACCATATGCTGTTTCAAAACACATTTATATTGTGTATTGTTCAAATCATAGTAAACATATGTATTGCCTCAAAATCCTTTCTTCTAGATTAAAACAATGTAGCCCACTATCATCATCAATATTGACCCTATTGTGCAATACTGTGCCAGGACTCCTATCTAGTATCCATCTATCAACTTCCTCATGGCCTCTCATCCTCAGCTTCTATGAGACCCTTTTTTCTTAGATTACACACATATAAACATGATCATATGATATTTATCTTTCTGTGCCTTGCTGTTCACTTAAGATAATGACCAACAGTTTCATCCATGTTGTTACAAACAACAGAATGTCACCATTTTCATGATAGAATCATTCCATTGTGTATATGTGCCTTTTCTTGTTTATCCAGTCATCAGCTGTGAGACACTTAGGTTGTTTTCATTTCTAGCTGTATGTATAGCATGGCAACTAACATAGGAAATCAGATGCCCCTTTGACATTCTGATTTCATTTTCCTTGAGTTTATACATAATGCAATTCCTGGAACATATATTAGTTCTATTTCTTTTATTTTCTGAGGAAATTTCAAACTGCTTTTCACAATGGTTGTAGTACACATATTTTCTTCAACAATCTGCAAGGATTCTCCTTGCAGTCATTCTCAATGCTGAAAAAAGTAATTTCATTAAACACATCAGCAAGTCAAAATGCCTTATCTTTACATATTTTTACATTCCATTTATATTTATTTTTTAAATATTTTTATTAGTTGTTGTTGGACCTTTATTTATTTATTTATATGTGGTGCTGAGAATCGAACCCAGTGCCTCATGCCTGCTAGGCAAGTGCGCTACCATTGAGCCACAATCGCAGCCCTACATTTATATTTCTTAATAAGGAGAATTGCATTAAGTGTCTTAGTTCATTTTTACTGCTATATCACATAACAGGTAATTTACAAAGAATAGAAATTTGTCACTACTGGAGGTCAAGAGTCTAAGATCAACCTACCAGAGATTCTGTGTCTAAAGACCCAGTCCTTATAGATGCACCTTCTAGATGTCCTCATGTTTAGGAAGAGTAGGAGGGACAGAACTCACATAGTCAAGCTTATTCCTATCTGATTCAGTGTGGCCCTTAAGTTCTAATACCCTCCTGCAAGTCTAATACTCTTGCACTAGGAATTAAGTTCCAAAATGAATTTTTGAGGGGGCACAAATATTTAAATCATGGTGTTAAGTAAACCAAAACTCAAACTATGGCTTCTTACAACTATACAGAAAAAAATGTTTTTAAAAGGTAAAATTCTCTGAAGATCACAAAAATACCAAAATGGAGATATGATTTCTTATTTTGCATCCCCTTAATATATAGAACACTAAATTAATGTGAACATATTGTAAAAAAAAGTTCAAATAGAACAATACTTAGAACTATCTATCTATCTATCTATCGAATCTATCTATCTATCTATTTATCTATTTATTTATTTGTTGGTGCTGGAGATCAAACCCAGAGCCTCTGTGTGCTATGTGACTGCCTTAACATCACAGCAGAATTCACACCACAGCCCAATCAATTCATTTCTTTTTTGGGGAGAGGGAGGGGGCTACCAGGGATTGAACTCAGGAGCATTCTACCACTGAGCCACATCCCCAGGTCTATTTTATATCTTTTTTAGAAACAGGGTCTCACTGAGTTTCTTAGCACCTTGCCATTGCCAAGGCTGGCTTTGAATTTGTGATCCTCCTGCGTCAGCCTCTGAGCCCCTGGATTACAGGTGTGCACCACAGGGCCTGGCACAATCAATTTATTTTAAAGTGCAAGAATATAAAACAAGGAAATGTTGAATAGGAAGGGAAATGTGAGAAGTTATGTGTTTATATAATATACCAATATAAATTGTAATTAAATTATTCTATTGTTGTGTAAATCCAGATTTAAATATATAAATAGGTAGTCCGTATATGCATATTATATACAAAATTACCAAAAGAAAGATATTTTGAGTTCATAGAAAAAGATTTTGATATTAACTAAATCATGTTGATGAACTATTATATTGAAAATGTTTCCTCTGCACATTACACCAGAATAAATTCTATCAAAATTAGCCAGAAAAAATTGTAGAATAAACATTAAAATATGTTCAAGAAAAAAAATAAGTTTTCTGATCTCTAAATCAAAATGTTTAAGCCTAAAAACAAGCGAAATATCAGAAATGAAATGTTGATGGCATGTACATTTTGTGGCAGAAAAATTGAAATGATTACCTTTCTAAGTAAAATAATGATTATGAATGTAGCTAAAGAGCTAAATATATATATATATATATATATATATATATATATATATATATATGTATGTATATATATATTCCTGTAGCTAAAGAGCTAAGTGTATATATTTTACACTTAGTTCTTTAGCTACAGGAAGAAATATATTGATATTTTGCTTCCTAAGGTATAAATATGATTACTAAGTACTCTTTCAATTCAAAGAATAAATGACATCTTGAACAATAAAACAATTTACAAATGAATTATAAACAGTAAAAGTTTATTAACAATCATAAAAATCAATTCAAAATATCACATTTAAGATTAAATAGATTTAACCCATCACTTGCATTTTTTTTCTTATTATAATATTATGAATTGGTAAAGATATGGGAAGGCACTTCACTCTGTGGAAAAGTAAACTGGTACATCTTTCTGAAGGATTGTGCAATAACAGGGATTTCAAGTTTTAAAATATCATGATTTTAATCCTAGAAAATTATTATTGATATTCCCCCAAATGTTATGTTGTTAAAAGAATAATTACTTAGAAAAAGCTCCATTCTAAAATGATGACTGTATTAAATAAATTTTGATGTATAAAATTGCTTCCTTTATATTAATCAATAAAAATGGTAAACCATGTATGCAACATATTTGTGAGTACATGCACACTGCATATATCTATATCTTAGATTCTTCAAAACATTTTCATTGCCTTTAATATTTATTTTCTAAAAGTGATGTTGTTTATATGCATTTTATAATCTGAAAACATTGTTTTTGAATATAAGGTTATAATGATCAAGAAAATTTCAGAAAGTGTTTGCCTATTTTATTCACATTAGATGAAAATAATGGTGCTTTTACAAGAATATTGAGAAATATAGTTATGTAGAAAATCATGCCAAATCATTGCATCATGATAGTTACAGGAAATCAAATTTTAAAATTATATATATATATATATATATATATATTGCATGAAGTACATGTATACATATCTATGTTCAAATATGAGATCCCTAGTTTTTTAAAAAATGAATCATTAGGTTTATGTTGAAATCATTATTATATTTATGCAGCTTTCTTATAATAAAAGTATGAGAAAATGGAATGGAATTAATTGCATTGTTTTGTTCAGTAAGTAGATTCTCATTGGTTGTTTTCTGACAGACACCAAACATCTCTGTAATTGTTTCTGCATTTTACATGCTTGATTGTTTAATTTGGACCAAAACTGTTCAGATATGAATTATATCTTCTTAAACCAATCACACTTTTTTAAACTCTATTTTGTATTATATGTTTATATCCTAGGGTTTTTGAACTTCTCATTATAATACTTGCATTTTATAAAGCAACATATATGGAGACAGAGTATTTCTTCCTGAGAAAACTATTGCATGTCAAAGGAGATGTCCAAACTAAAAAAAAAAAAAAAAACACTTCCTATGATAACTGCCCAGCTTGCTTTTCTACAGAAAAAGCAATTCAACTCGGCACCCTCTTCTTGTAGGCAAGGAAGTATTTGCATAGATGACAGAGGCTTTTGTGACAGTATTTAATAGTCACTTTTGTTCTAATTTTCTGGGGATACATATAATTAATCCTATTTAGAACTGACACAGTAATAAACACTCTTGATGTTCCTATGGTTGAAATTGTATCTGCTGAAATTTAGCACATATGAGAAATAAAATTAGATCCCAAATTCAGACATTTTCTTTCCTGTATATCTCCCAGCATTTTTCTCAAAAAAAAAAAAAAAAAAAATGAATGTCCCATGCTTTTTCTGTTGTGCTAGTTAGCAGTATTCAAGAGCTCTCATTACTTGTATTTCATTCCCACTGGTCATTGAAAGGAATAGTATTGTTGACACTATAAACAATATACAGCAGAGTGAATGTGATAGTTTACAAATACAAATCATAATACAAAACTTTTCATACAGATTACATTAGTTCTTTCAATATACTTTAAAATATATTCAAAATACTTTCATCTTCATTGCCAAATACCCACCTCAGCAGTATGTAACCTTGGAAAAATTAATAGCATAGACCAAGATTGTCAAATTATAGCCTCCAGGCCAAATCGAGTGCAACACCTGTTTTTGTAAAGACAGTTTTACTGAAATACAACTATGCCTATTCATTTACATTCTGCCTATGGCTGATTTCATACAACAACAAACTTAAATCATTGCAACAGAGGTCATATAGTTTACAAAGCCCAGAAATACTTGCTGTCTTGTTCTTTATAGAAAAAGCTTTCCAACATCTGGCATATCTATGTATGTGAGTTCTTATAGTCCTCAGTTTGGTTTCTGTATCAGCCATCGATGGACTCCCAGAAGTTCAGATTTCAGATCTGCATAGTCCTATTGTGCTGTCTCGAATCACACTGTCCTTGTCTTCTATACCACTCTGGTGGAGACTTGGCATATACACATAAACAGTGGTAGACACTCATTATCTGCTCTTTGTGAAGTCCTCACATCTGTGTCCAAGGCTGGCTTCAGGGGTGTGTGACCTCTGTAGTCACACAGGACCTCATGTTCAGAAAGACCCCACAATTGTTGGAGTCATGGTGTGTGGGAGTTCAGTGTGACTCAAAGCAAGTGCAAGTTCAGGTGTTATAAAAGCCACTAGCTTTCACAAAGCAGTGTATTATAATGTACACATGTCAAGTAGTAAAATAAAAGCTCTTGAGTTAGTTTTTGTTAATGTTTCTGCTATTTGTATTAAGAATTAAGTTCATGTACCAACTATGAACTATGAATTATGTAATATTGATGTTTCCTTCTAAGCATTAACTTCCCTTATATTTTCTATGGAAGCTGGCATTACCCAGTGTAAAGAAGAATGTTAACATTTATGCTAATAATTGAAAATTTTATTTTTTTTCTCTTGGAATAACATTAAACTGCAAATAAAAAGACTGAAAAGTTGAGAGAAAGGCTGTGGAAAGAGAAAACAATACTTTATATCACAGTACTTGTAATAACACATTTTTTTTGAGCAAGTGGCCCTGCATTTTCATTTTGCACTTGGTTTGACAAATTATGTGTGTAGCCCTGTCTATAGCTCAAGTGCTCTATAGTTTTCTTCCCACCTCCAATAACAGACACTTATCCTGCAAACCTCCTCCTGGGCTGCAGATCTCTAAACAGTTAGAATCCTCTGGGATTTGTTTTTGGACATGTTTCCTTCTCATTTTTATTCCCACACATTCTCTATTCTTTTTTTCTCAGTTCTCATTCTTCTATTTCACAATTTATCTTTGGATCCTCTCACTCACTGCATTTTGTCTACTGGTGGTAGGCTGGATGAGTGACATGTATTCTTTACACAGTGCCCTCAGTTATGCCCCAGTCACCACTGAGAGAGGGGTTCATATGTTAGTCTGCAGAAGTGATGACATCATCAGCACTAGTTTGCTTCTATGACCAGCATCCCAAGAAGCAATGGTCCTAGTGTATGGGAGGCCATCCTCACACGTGATTTGGGTTACCTCCCTGGCTGGGTGAGAGGCGCTTAGACACAGCTGTGTCAGAGCTTTCCCCAACCTTCTCCAGGTCCGAGGGGTTGTCGGCGCAGAGGTATGTCTGGCCACTGCCCCGAAGACCCAATCATCACCCCTGATCTTGGGATGCTGCTCCCCTTAACCTTCATTGGATGGGATTTTCCCCGGAATTTTTGTTCCCCAATAAAAGTTCACTCCATGGCGTGTTCTCTCTCTCGCTAGCCTCTTTAGTAAACCTCGCTACCGCATTAGGTGGCTGGAGGCTGGAGCTAGGAGGAGCTGTCCTGGAGCTGGTTTTAAAGATAATTAGAGTCTTGTCTTTAATTTAAAACTCCCTAGCATCTTGTTCACAGTTCAAACCTTCTTTAATGAAGCCAGTGCTGGTCGCTGGACAGACTGGTGTACATGAAAGAAAGCAATTTTTACAAATAACACCAACATGTTCTGGTTCCTAGTGTGCATATGAGAAAGCCAATGTCCTTCAAGATCATATGTATCTAAACATTCCAGCCCAAGCTTGCTCTTGTTCGCTAAACATCGTGAGGTTTTGGGAAAAAGAAGATGGGGGGAGTTCATAAGTATGGTTCTACTTTCCCCTTTTTCTTTAAAGATGATACACCAGTTCATCAGAATGCCTATTCTGGACCCAATTCAGGTTTTATTTCTTATAGGGGAACTTTTGCAAAGAAAGCTTTATTTTTCCCTTTCTATTTTCTTTTATAGAACACTGTGCATAACACAATGATGCTTTGTCTTTATCAATTTCTTGCTTTTCTCTTAGCTTCCTCAGCAGTATTTGGGCTCTTTACAGACATGAACTACATGGTAAAAGACATAATGGCTTATCCAAAGGCTTGCTGTAATGATAGAGTTCCAGGAAGGACTGTGAAACACCTATCTTAAAAATGATGACAATAACCCATTAACTTAACGTAGCTTAGGGAGCCTTAGCACAGAAGCTGCTCTGAACACAACAGTATAAGCTGTGCATGTGTGAAGCCTGGGCATGGGCAAGTGCGGAACAACTGAGACTGAGAAAATAAACAAGGTCAAAGTATTTAACCCCTAAGGAAGAAGTAGGATAGCTCAGTAAATAGTGAGCTCGAGAAATAATCAGCTTAATCATGGCTAGTGTGCCAGAGTGGATAATGACTTGATACCAGGAAACTCTAAGCAGCTAGTGAGACATGTAAAGGCAGAAGACATGATTTATTTATAGGTAATCGTTATGTATAGGGCTTGAATCCAAGTGTCCAGGCATCAAGATTTGTTTAGAAAATAGTTGTTCTTGAGCAAGGATTCAGCACAGCAGAATTGCAGGACTGATATTGGATTGCATGAGTCTGAGAACAAGAACAGGCATTCCCTGTGTTACTTGGAAGACCTGTGCCAAGGCCCAGTCCCATGAAAGGTCAGGAATGTAATAAGGCTCATGGAGGACAGTGAGGAAATTAATGAAGAAATAGCACAGAGACATACTCAGCAGCCATCTCTGGGTACTCAGGTAACACAGGCTCAGTTCTTTGTTTAAAGGACTTATACCAATAGCAACTGTGGTTTATTATTTTATTAACTGACTTAGGCTTTGAGATCTGGTCTCTGCACAGATTTAAGGATGAGAAATTTATCTTGGTTGAGGTCACTCCACTAGCAACTGCTTGAGATGTTACTGGAATTTGAGTTGGATAGTTCTAGATATTGATTTTTCTTCAGACATAAGGTTCAGTGATGGGATGAAGTTCTGCTTATTCTCATGTTCTCTAGCTTTCACTGGTTCTTATGCTGGGGCACATATTGCCCAGGTCTTTCAATGAATGAAACCTCTCATTGTAGGAATTAAGGGAGCCTAGTAAAGGATCAGGGAATACAAAGGAATAGAGGTCAAATCTGGAGTAAAGATCTGAGACCTTGTCTTTTGTTAATGGGAGGGGCCAACACAGCCAATTCTGTTGGTAAGGAGAAGTACTTACCTTTCTACAGGCATGTTTTCTCAATTATATTTATTCTTGTCAGTCATATGTATGTAAGAAATTAATGGAAAAGTATTTTGGTTGCCTTTCAAACTATTTATTTATTTAAAATTTTAAAAATATTTTATTTTTGCATTATAATTATACATAATAGTGGGTTTCATTGTAACATATTCATACATGCACATAATATAATTTGATCAATTTCATTCCCCAGCACTTGCCCTTTCACCCCTCTACCCCTTTCCCAACCCCCTTATTCTGATTGATCTCCTTTTGTTTTTATGAGATCCCCTATTTTTCTTTTCTTTCTTCTCTCTACTGTTCACATTTGAGAGAAATCATGTAGACCTTGGCTCTCTGTGTCTGGTTTATTTTCTTTAACATGATCTTCATCAGTTCTGTCCATGTAACATCAAATGACATAAAACTCCATTGTGTATATATACTACATTTTTGTTATCCATTCACCTGTTGACAAACATTAGGTTGGTCCATTAATTGGCTATTTGTGTGCTGCTATAAATCTGGATATGCATGTATTACTCTAGTAAACACAGGTAGGTATAGGTCTCTATAGTATGCTGACTTTGGTTCTTTGCATAGTTACTAAGGTTAAGGTCTCCGACATTTTCATTTTGGTATGTTAAGATCTCTGACATTTTCATTTTGGCTGGTATGGCCATCACTTAATTTATTGTCATATATTGTAAAGTCCAAGTCCATATATGTTAGACACTCAAGTAGCCTGAGATAAGCTATTTAATGCTTGTAAATAAAAATATTTGAGTAGCATCATTTGCTAGAAGAGGATAAACAAGTTATATGATATTACAGCAAATACCAAGAGACATAATGTTTAAAATGTAAATGAACCAATATTCAGAAATAACCAATATATTGTTAGAGACAAGAGAATGTTTATAAGGGATTCCAGCTCTGGGTTGACAATGGTAAATAAACTTTGTGGGAAGTTTCTTGTTCATAGTTTTACCTTTGTGTGTGTACTTGTATTTATACCCAGGCATTCTTTAAGAGTTTCCTCAAAAACAGTTCAGAGACAGAGGGCCATCAGTGTCAAAATCTCTTGATTTTGCAAATACACAACCCAAGCTATTTCTTTAATGAGAGAGGGTTCACTGTCAAGGTCCTCAACACATCAGTCCATAAACGTCAACACACAAACAAAACAGAAGATAAAACTGGGTTCTCACTCATGTTCATAACCAATGAGAAGATAACTTAGCTTACAACTCTTGTCTTCTGGAACATATGGTGGTTCCATTCCTAATGTCCTTGAGGAATATTGATTTCCATAGTAGTTGTGCTAATCTACAATACCACCAAGAGTGTGTAAGTGTCCCTTTTTTTCCTTCTATTTATATTTGAAGCATATGGTGCACTGTGACAAGTTATCACTTTTATAAACATCAATCAGCAATGTTTTGAGATGTTATTTAATGTCAATAACATAAAATTGGCAGTGTCATTAAGTATAATAGTAGTTAGCATAACTTTTTCTTTTTTAATATCCATATTTTCCTTGTTATCAGAATTTATTGAGGGTACATGTCCTGGATTATATTTATGGAACAAATCATACAACAGTAAGTAAAATAGCCCCTTCCATCCTGAAGCTTAATTTATAGTGGAGAGAGATAGATAATAATTACTAAGCATAATAAGTCTGTATTCCTACACAATTTGATTTATATGAATTTGTAATACATATATATGTATACACACACACACACACACATATATATGATAGGGAAAGAGATATATGAGAAAGAGAAACTGTGATAACCTATATGGATAAAAGAAAAAAGTATAGGTAGAGTGAGTTGAGGGGTGGCATAATTTCTGGGCTGATCAGTGAGAGACAACAGCGTGCTCTTTGAGGAAACCAACTGGAAGGGGATGAGAACTAGCTGTACAACTTTGGAGAGAAAGAATATACCACAAAGAGCCCTGTGTATACTGTGTTAAGGGAGGCTTGTGTTTGACATTTTTTTAAGAGATTAGAACAGGCAGTGTGGAAGAGATCAGGGCACTTTCAGAGGATGAAGATATATAATGGTGAAAGGAGAGCAAAATCATACTCTAATAAGAAGTTTAGGCCAATTTAGTTCTGGTCTTTTATTCTGAGTGCAACAAAGAATTGTTATAGGAGTTGAGCAATGAAGTGAAATCATCTATGTGACCACACTGCTGCACAGCTGAGGTAGATCAGTGGGTGGGGATGGCACAGGCACAGCAAGGATGAAAGCCAAGATGACAATGTCCTATCTAGCTAAGATGTGACCATGGCTCAGTCCAGTCTGTCCACAGTGAAGGCTTGAGGAATGGTCTGTTTCTGAATAGTCTTTGAAGGTCAAGTCAGGAGGATTTGCTAATATCTTTGATTATTTTTATTTAGTTTAGTAATCAGTTATGAATAGAGAAATATCACCTAAAGACAAAAAAAAAGTAAATTAGGTAAAAGAATTTTTACAGACATGCTTCAAAAAGGCTTATAAGAAATTTTATCAGCTATACAACTGTGCCTAACAACAGCTATGATAAAGTATAAAAGTCTGACAATTTTATAATGACATTCTTGATTATGACCCCAAGGCATAGAAAGACTCTCTGACTTCTGCATCTGCTAAAAATGAATGAGTCATGTTCAGGCTGAAATAGATGGTTAGTGATAGGTTTTATAGTCATTTGTGGAAAGTTGTTTGTGCCTTCATGTTGAATTGAGAATTTGTCTCTTAATGAAATGTTTCATAACCTTAGCAATATTCTTATCACATGATTTTAGCTAGAATACTCTATAGGGGTGTGTGTGTGTGTGTGTGTGTGTGTGTATGTGCGCGCGCGCGTGTGAATATGTGTCTGTGTGTGTAGTACTTGTTTGTGTGTTTGCACACAACTGGAAGTTGATATATAGTGGAGAAACTTAATGATACAATATGAGCTATTGATAGAGAGCTGATGATATATTCGAAAATACAGAACTAGAAAATGATAGAAAGGAATAAAGCTGATGCTCAAGAAATGAGATTTGATTATATTGAAGCTGAAACTTGATAATCATGACACAAATGCTGGAATTATAAACATATTTGATGAAAGACTTAATTTCCTAGTGCTGCCACAACAAAGCAACATAAACTATTTACTTTAAATTACAAAGATTTATTGTGTCACAATTTGAGAGCCCAGAAGTCTGGAAACAACATCAGCTCCCTGTAACACCTGAGGAGGAGGAACTTCCTGCCTCCCCTAGCTTCTAGGGGTGGCTCTTTCCTTGACATTCCTTGGTTTGCAACTACATCACTCCAGTTTCTTTCTTTTTCTTTTTTTTTTTTTTTTGTTTCATGAATTTTCCCTGTCTGTCTTTATGTCATCTTCTTATATGGATACAATCATATTTAATTAGGGCCCTGCCCTACTCTGCACAATCTCATCTTAGGTCATTACACCTCTAATTAGTGACATCTCTAATTCTAAATAACATCACATTCTGAGGTACTGGGAGTTAGGATTTCAACACAGTTTTTTTGGAAGGAGACACAATCCAATCCAAATCACACACACCCCCACACATTACATAACTAAAATAATTATCTTACAGATTAATCTATAGCTTTCTTCTAAAGACAAATTTTGGAGCATGAGGTTCATTTATCACAAAAGCAACTGCTTATAATATTTAATTTTCTTATTCAAAATGGTTTGGGAACTTAAACAACAGATAAATATGATTTTATATAAAATTCATGAAAAATATATAAAGTACCAAAGTGTATTAATATTTTTAAATGTTATTTTATATTAATATTGTTAAATGTATTTCCCCCAAATTATCAAAGTGGAATCAAGTAAATAATAAAACATTCTCAATATGTTCTCTGATTATTATTTTTTGTTTTGTCAAAATTTTAAGTGAGTTAACTTGTCTTAATCTCAATTTTCTCATCTGAAAATATGACTTTTCAGCTCATTTTTTATCTCTAACATTCTGCATACCTATGGTTGTTCATATATTTATTATCAAGTAGCCTTTTACCCCAGAATAATGGATGTGAAACACATTTCAAAAGAACACTTAAGAAGTGTGCTATCACCAAGCCTCAGTGCTACTACAAGAGATTGTGACAGAACTCTCTTTTCAGATTATGTTTTGCAGGCCTTTCAGTGGCCAAACAGGCGTGGTATAAACACACCAAGCAAAAGTTGGTTCAGAGTCCTTGTATAATTAACATGCTATTCATCTAGATTTTTTTAAGTCCCAAGTTGTTCAATTTCATTATCTGGGAAGATAGCAGAAGCTGGAAAATTGAATGAATCCATGGCTTATTAGCTCTTTGAATTTAGAAAAGTTATCTGACTTAGCATCAGTTTGCTCACCTGTACAATAAGACCACTACTAATTGCATGAATAATTTTAGAGGTTATAAGAATGGAGGTATAAAAATTGATTGTCACACTGCAGCTTCAATGCTCTCCTGCCCCCAGTTTCACTGTCTTTTGAAGTTCACATACTCTTTTTGATTTCTAAACTAGTGTCATAACCCCATTTAATATCTGGGTTGCTCTAAATTTTGACAACCTGATACCTGAACTTGAGATTTATCCTGAATTTATCACTGATCTATTCCCTACCTTTGACTTGTTCACTTGCTGCTGACTAATGTACCCAACTCTGTCATCTAGCTGCTGTACATAGCCACCCTTCTGCCTGTCTTACAGTTTTACACATCTGACTATATTATGGCCAGAAGCTTCCAAACATTCTTTGGATTCCATTAATTACTGTTTGTAGTTTTTCATGCATATCACCAGTTAGAGAAGATTTAGTAACCAATGCTCTGAGGCAGCTTTTACCATCTCCCCTGGGCTCCCTTCTTTTCATAAGAGGTGTCCCCTTCCTTCCTGAGATCCCCACCCCTCCTTCTGCTTTCATAACTAATGCAAAACATACCAAACTCCTCCATTCACCATTTTAAATTATAAGAGGCTTCAAGTTTAGAAACCATGTTAATTCCTAAACGCCAATCATCTCTCCCTAGTTCTTTCTTCCCATTTCCTCTGATATAACATTTCACTTTCTAAAGAATGGTTTAATCCTGAAGAAATGAGACAGGAAGATTCATCCATATTTGCAAATGGATGAAATTCCATTTGTAATACAGAATCTTCAGATGATAAGCATAAAATTTTGAAGATTATAGCTATGTATCATACTTCTGTATATGAGTTCCATCTATGCTTTCATTTTAGGTGAACTTTCTCTAAGTAGCTTGCAATTTCGTTGAGGCTATGAATTCATTTTTATCTTCTCTACTGTTTTCTTATCTATTTTTTGAATCCAGTGTCTCTGTCACTCTTCAGTAGTCTCATGAGCTTCATATAATGAAAAGAAACAAAATAAAGTTTTTTATATCATTTTGACTGCTGAATTCTATCCATTAAAATTGTATTCTCTTAGATGATTTAATATTTATTAAGTATTAATATTTGTCACTAAATATTAATATTTATTAAATACTGAAGGCATATACGTATCATGGTATGCACTTGAAAAGTCTTCTTTTTGTTAAACCAGTAGCACATGTATATCAAATTACATTTTTTCATGAACTGAATGGCTACTTATTTTTATTAACCCATAGGAATTAACTCCCAGTTTTATATATGATTATTTTTAAAAAGATAAAAAATGTGTATGTCAGTTTTGATGCCACAGACACATAGTGGGAGCCCAAACATGCATGTAACAAAGTTGCACATTTTTACTAATATCCCTAATAAATTAGCATATTATGTTTATACTGTCCTTATCATGGTGTAAGCAGTTATAAATCATATTGTTGGGTCAATCAATCCAGTTCCAAATCCACTTAGTAAGGGTGTGACCTGGGTTAACCTAAAATGCCTGCCTCATCTTAACCTTTTTTAACATGGGAATAATAATTATAAGTGCCACATATAGCTATTGTGAGGATCAAACTAATCAATGTATACACTGTGCTGATCTGAATGTCTAGAGTTAGTAAGCTTATGTAAATCACAGTTATTCTTAACATTATAATTAATAAGATGATGAAGTAAATTAAAAAAATATTTCCTAAGAAGAAAGCATGCATGGTGAAGAAACTGTGCACAGTAGCATGAATAAGAGAGAATTCAGATTTCTCTCCTGAGTTTCCTTGAGGTCACTGTGCTCTAGACCCTTCTGATGAGATGTGGCCATTCGAAAGTAGATTTGCATGCCTACTGCAAACACAAAATCATGTAGGTGGACAAACTGAATCCATCTGATATGACGATTGGGATGTTTCTTTCTGAGTTGAACATATCTCAAAGTAATGTAAATTGATAGCAGAGACAGTGGTACACATTGTTGATGGCTAAAACATTATAGTTTCAGAAAAATACATGACTCAGATGAAATAAATAGTAATTTTCACAAAAATTATATGTAAATCTTATGAGTATCAGAAAGTACCATTTGAAAAATTAATTTCTAGTATAATTTAGAGAAGGCATTATTAGAAGTGCCAATTACATAAATAAGCAATTATCACCTTTGAATGACACTTAAATTAATCATCTTGTCTGATCTTCTCCCTCTATGAGAAAACCAAAGCATGAGAATAAATAATTTCTAAATCATCTTCACTTCAAATCTGTTACCAAAATATTAGTTGCAGATATACAGATGTTAGATATATAGATATTTATCTATAAGATAAAATTTACTTTAAAGTATAATTTATAGAATTGCAAATTATTTTATTTTTGTTTTATTAAATTGGCTGTAATTGTCTTCATTTTCTCTGTTTAGCTCATTTCAGAGAATCTTTTGTTGAGTTTTTTATTAATTGCTTAACTCAGAAGCAAAAAATGAAAATAATATTATTACTATTTGATTAATTATATAATATACAAATTTCTAACTCCAAACTTCAAACAATAGATATTTCTGTACCCAGGTTTTGAAAAGATTTAAAAATAATCAACAAACATAAAGACAAAATACATAGGGTTGTGCACGCACGCACACACACAAACACACACACACACACTTGTGATTGATGTGTATGTGTGTATGTGTGTATAACATGTCTGAAAAAATAAAATAAAAGCAGCCCAAATTATTTGAGAATAGTTTTTTTTTTTTTTTTTTTTTTTTTTTTTTTTAAGTTATACATGACTAAGTACATGGAAAAGAGTAAACTACTCAATGTGCTGGGTATGTCCAAATTTTAACTAGTATTGTTTGATTGTAATAGCTTTGTTAATATAAACATACTTATTGCCTATTAAAATTGTTTGCAAGATTATTCTTCCTGTTCTCTATCAGAATCTTTCCCATGAGCTGAGTCATTTGAATCCCTGATCCTTTATTTATTTATGCATTTAATTTCCCTTTGAAGCTTTCCATTTGCTGACATCAATTTTCTTTCAAATAATACATAGCTACTAATAACACATAAGCAAAGCTACCATACACAATTAAATGATGCTTTTAAATATTTTGTTTTCTTGAAAGTATTTATTATCTTTCAAAGCTAACTTTCAATCATTACTTGGAGGAATTTATTTCTTGACAATTACAGGTGTCAGAAAGACATATGTAGATTTAAATGATCAACTTACGTCTTTGGTATCCTCACTTTGAAATAGGCTCTTATCCTGCATAATTAACTTTAATCCAACTCAAAGCCCATCTTCTTGAAGGCATTTTGATGTTGTTTTCTTTAACTTTCATGGTTAAAATTGATTTCTGGTCCTTAGAATCTTTAACATTTCACTTTCTTTGTATGAAAAGTATTTAAATAGAAAAGAAAAATCATGAGAGGTCTTAGGGAAAAACCAATAGCTTTCCATTTGAGAAGTAACTATTCAAATTTATCTGTTCTTCCTTTAGAAATATCAAATCCCTCTCACCTTTGAATCGCTTTGATTTTTTCTTCTGCCTCAGGTAGAAGAAAACTCTACTTTTGAAGGACTTTTTAGATTACACTAGGCCAATCCATTTAATATTCCCTATGTCATAAAACATAACAAAATTACCAGTGATATTTCACTATGTTCACAGGACTCACCCACATTAAGAAGCAGAAGGTGTTTAAGGGTCATTTTATTATTCTAGCCACAAAATATGAGAATCCAGAAAACTGCAATTTTGTAGTACAAGAGATAGACAGAAACCAAAGACCCTGAAAACAGGCTGATTCCCAGTTGGTAAAGTATGGTCAGTGTCTCTTTGGAATTCTTCTAAGTTAATGAATACAAGCAAAAATGTTGTCTGAGTGCTCAAATTGGGATCAACACACAAGTACTTAGAAGTAAAAGAATTGAAAAATGGGAGGCTAGTAACAGTGTCTGACAGACTCACAGTAGCCGACCCCAAATAGGGCAAACTACCTAATGATGAAAGGTCAAGGTTGCATGGTATCACAAATCACTACTAATAACTTGGAAAACCACTTGGTTAAATATGCTAAAAATTTCCTATGTTCTGGGACTGAGACCCAAGCTATGACTTTATCTTCTTACTTTATTCTCACAGCAATCTCCCATTGCTCTTTGGTGACATAGATCAAACAACTGCTACTGTTGCTCTGCAATGGTGAGACCCTAGTCCAACACCTCCATATAATGGCCCCTCCTCTGTGATAGCCACAGGTTTGCACTCACATGTGTAATCGTCCATTTGTTCTGAGAATACACCTGACACTGAGCTGTTAGAAGCTGGTCTTGTGCCTCACTCATATTTATGTCCTTAATATTGAAAAGAGAGTAGACATTTCATAGAAATTAGGTTTATTTTATCATTTCTAAAACCATTTTTATTGGTTCTTTTTAGTTATTCATGACAGTAGAATTCATTTCCATATAATTGTACAAGAATGAAATATATTTTATTCTAGTTAGGACACCATTCTTATGGATGTACATGATGGTGGGATTCACTAAGGTATATTCACATAAGTACATAGGAAAATTATTTCAAATTCATTCCATTGTCTTTCCTTTTACTGTTCCCCTTTCTTCTTTTCACTCCCCTTTGTTTTATCTACTTAATATCTATTCCCCTCTCCCTATTTTTGTGGGTTAGGGTCAACATACATGCCAGTAAAAACATTTGACCTTTGGTTTTTTGGGGACTGACTGGCTTATTTCTCTTAGCATGATAATCTTCAGGTTCACTCATTTACTTGCAAACATCATAAACATATTATTCTTTATAACTAAGTAATACTTAATTTTATATATATATCTCATAATTTCTTTATCCATTTATCTTTTGAAGGGTATCTAGGTTGGTTCCATAGCTTGTTTTTTATTAAGCTGCTATAAATATTGAGGTGGCTGCACCACTGTAGTATGCTGATTTTAAAGCTTTTGAATATAAACTGAGGAGTGGGATAGTCAGGTCAAAAAGTGGTTTCATTTCAGTTTATTGAGTAATCTCCATACTGCTTTCCAGAGTGGTTACACCAATTTGGAGTCCAACAATATAAGACTGTACCTTTTACCCCACATCCTCCCCAAAATTTATTGTTATTTGTATTTGTGATAATTGCCATTCTAACTAGAGTAAGATGAAATCTGAATGTAGTTTTAATTTTCATTTCTCTAATTACTAGAGATATTGCATATTTTTTTCATGTGCTTATGGTCCATTCATTTTAAAGTAAACTTAGTACTAGAAGAAACTGATTTAAGTTTGGAAACTTAAATTCTAATTCAGCTTCCTGTAAACTTCTCTGAGACAGTGTACAAACCAACCTCTACCTCTTCATGTGACAAAATGAAGAATTGAATAGGATTTTCTTCTATTATACACCCTTTCAAGCTATTGCCTATATTATAAAGCTATTATATTTTAATCCATTTTCAATTTAAGTTTTTAATTTAAATTTTGACCATGTATCTCTTAATATGATTAGCTATATATGTAATACTTTTAGCTAGATAAGGAAAGATTTGTTAAAAATTCAATTAATCTGCAAATTTTTACCAACATGAAATAGGTAGATTTATTCATTAGCGTATTTATTTTAAAGTGTAACTGATGAGCACCTGTATTCAAGATAGGTACTACTATCTGTTTACTACTCATTTATTTCAGCATATAGCCAATGACAGAAAAATTCAGACTTCTGTTTCCTTAGAAATTGTTTCTATAGCAACCAAGTATATTGAGCTGCAGATCCACAAAATGTCACATAAGAATGTAAACATTTAGACTGAAAAAAAATCTTTACATAATCTTTTATTTTTCAGTTTAAAAAATTAATATAGGAAGGTATTTTGTAAGAAGTAGAATATAATCAATATAATGAGTAAAATTTTATTTATTTAATGAAAACTCAATAACCCAATGTTAATCACGTTATTTTTAATCCATGATGTACTCATAAGTCTTTGGTATCGGTTTCAAGAATGATTCTAAATTATTTTCTGAAAGTTATTTCTTCCTTTATGACTAGTCATTTTGGCTAAACATGTAATTTCCACATATGAAGTCTATCTTCTTCATTTTCATAATGTATTCTAGACAAATCATCTTATAAACAATAAGAAAAATTAACAGGATAGATTATAGCATATGACTATTTAAATGATTTTTCTGGAAAAGATTAATATATGGAATTTTGAAATTATTCTTTCCTATAATATAATATACACAATTAAGCACAATTTTTCAGAGCTATAATGCAATTAAAACCACATATAAGTAATTTATAGTGTCTATTTATGATTATTATTATTTTTTCATCTTCCAACATTTTTTTATCTATTGCTATTTTAAATTCATCTAATATATGATTTTTCTATACATTTTCCAAGAACTTTCACCTTCTCTATAAGTAAAAATCAAGTACTAGCTGTTTATGTCCAAAAGAAAAAAATTTTCCTCTCTTGCCAGAGTTATTTTCCTAAAAAATCTCACTTCATGCCTTTACCAAGCTGTTCTCTGAATTTAAAGTGACTTTCACCCCCAGCCCTGCTGAAGTCTTGTTTTTGTTTCAAGAACTGTTGTCAAACAGTCATTCTTCTAAGGAATCTCCCTTATTGTCCTCCATTCTGTGACTCCCAATGGAATTAATCCCTGTATTTTTAGAATGGTTTCTCTAAGTCTTCTATAAGAATTATTTGCACGTGAGATTGTTTCCCCCTGAAAACTTTCTGAACTCTCTCTTAATTCCCCTTAATGTAAGCTAAAGTCACTGAATTCCATCCCCATAAATTTCATATTCTGAATCCCTACCACCAATTTGTAGGAAGTGTTTAATGTTAAATGAGGGCATTAAGGTGGAGTTCTGAGCTAATGAAATTGGGGTCCTCAT
Source organism: Marmota monax (assembly GCF_021218885.2). NCBI lineage: Eukaryota > Metazoa > Chordata > Mammalia > Rodentia > Sciuridae > Marmota > Marmota monax. The sequence continues at coordinate 4,962,483 of NW_026695220.1, read as the reverse complement.
GAGTACACAAGAGATCTCACACACAAAGGAAGACACAGTGACACTGCTGTTGTCTGCAACTCAGATAGAAATCTGGGAACAGAAACTAGTCTTGTTCATGCTGTGACTTAGCCTTCTTCCTCCAGAAATGTCAGAAAACACATTTCTATTGTTTCAGCCCATGGTATTTTGATATGGAGGTTTGGACAAGCTAATCCAACAGGAGATTTCTGAATTAAATTGGCTATCCTGAGGAAATCATATTGCTGTTTCTACATCAATCTTGGTTATGTTTTATGCTGATCTAGGGACAATTTCATATTGTTTATTTCTACTCTGTTCAAATGTTGTAGAAAATTTGAGCAATAGAAGTCATGTTTAAAACTATTGGGTGTGACCAGGGAAAGGTCTTGGCACTTTCAAATGCTCACTAACTTTTCTTCTCTCTTTAGATGCTACTTCTCAGTCCTTTGCACGTTCATCTTCCTTCACCAACTTTGTATTTCCTAAGTTTTCTTCTTTCTCATGGAAGAAACAAGGCCTTTTTTTTTTCCTTTACACATATTTCCTGAGCAATATTATTTCCATCTTTATCAGTTCTCTGTTGGAACTTTTTTTTGGGGGGAGGGGATGATTTTTAGACTTTATAGTTTCCTCACATAACTTACAATCAGTATTCGGTTGAAGATTTGGGGCCAACACTGTACAGATCTCTGGAGCTCTCTGTGCAGTTATATTCTCTCTGGCTGTGTGCTCAGCAAGTTCTAGCCATCTTGACCTTCCTGAATTTCCAATTCTCTTTACTTGTAGCAAACACCATGATCTACATTCCCACAGCCTGTGCTGTCGCCCAGAAGTTCCTCCAGGTAGTGTGGCAGATATCCAGAGCAGCTGTTTGTCTGCTGTGTGCAAACCCTGTGCCCTTGCACTGTCCTGTTTTCTAGTTGTTTAGAGCAGAAGGTTAGATCTGGTTTCTGTTTTTTCATCGTGGCTGGGAAGGTGACTCTTGAAGATATTCTTTTTCATTCAATGTCTTACCATAGATTCCAGTTTTTACACAATCCTTGGACAAATTCTAGTTGTTTGAAGTAATTTATTAACTAAATTAAGTGAGATTTATTTCGGTACTCCCCCTGCAACAGCTTGTAGTTCTACTTCTCATTTCGCTTAAGAATCTTTATGTAGTCCCTCATTCTTTGCAATGTTTACTTACCGTATTGCATGATATTTTCAGATTTTGCACTCCTTTCACTTGGTGGTAAATTCCTTGAAAAAAGATGGTAATTATATTTATTTGTGTCTAAATCATACAATACATTGCTTGACACTTGGAAGGACTTCAAAAGCTATTGGTTTAATACATATTAAATTATCAAAATGGTTAATTAGTGGCAGAACATAACCCATTCTTTTCAGTATGTTTAAATTTACACTGAGAATGGGAAATTAACAGATTTTTATGAAATATAAATAAATATATTTTTTTTATAAAAATCATTGTACAGATATACTATATAACTCTGTATTGAAAGATGCTGAGAAAAAAAAAATCATTTCTGAAATTTTCCACTGAATTTTTTGTAGAGATTTTTAAATTCATGGCTTCAAAAATGAAGTTATACTAAAACAAAATATTTTTTTTCCTTTAATAATTTCAAAAATTATAGTCAAATTTGCATCATCCTTAGTAATGCACTAAGTCAAATGCTTTATAATTTCTGTTTTCTTTGACATATCTTATTTTAATCTTTGCATTATATATCATGCTTCTCAAATAAAGCCTTAAGTGAACTGATGTGAAGAATAAACAATACATAAAAATTAAATTTAAATCATGAATTGAATTGGTATGTATTAGCTAAAATTTGTACTGCCTAGGACACATCCACCTGCACTGGTTTTAGAAAGAAAAGTGAGATAATTATGTTGCCATTCTTGTCATTCTGCATTTTCATTCAGGTTTTATTGAAGTACACATTGATGACATTCAAATACTGATGTTAATGATGATAAAGTAGTCAATATTTACTTAAAGATTACTATCAGTAGAGACACTTAATTTGTGAACTTTCTCAGAATCACATCCCTAGTTTTTGTCATATCTGGGATTCTAACTTATGTCTGCTCCTGTAGGTTAAATTCTCTTCCCTCTATGGAAAAGAGAACATGGGGAGATAACTTATGTTATTAAATCGGCCTCCTTGTATTATGTTTATTCATGAAATAAGGTAAATTAAAGCATATCATAGAGTGTGCATAAGTTTTATTTCATTGTATAGAATATTGCAATAGAGAGAAACCTAAAATTTGTGAAAATACAACATTTTTTAAAACTATTTTGGAAATAAGAATTTGAAATATCAGATTGCAGACACTTTTTTAATATAGAAAGTCATATATATATGTGTGTGTGTGTGTGTGTGTGTGTGTAATTTCCTTTTGATTTCTGAAGTTGGAGTTCTGAAACATAAACACATGGATATATAAGCATGTATGTGTTTGTATGTGTGTTGTATAACATTGATTTGTACTTTTAATGACAATGGAATATTTTTCCAGATTTATGTGACTATCTTTTCTTTTTTTCTCAACTTTACTGAGATATAATTAACATAAACACCATATATAATTAAGGAATATAAAGTGATGTTTGGTATACATACATATTGTGAAATGATTATTATACTCAAAGTAATTAACATGTCTATGATTTCACTTCAGGTGTGTGTGGGGGCTGGTGGCAAAATTTAAGAACTACTCTCAGCAAATTGCAAGTATATGATACAGTATTATTAAGTATAGTTACAATCCTCTACATTAAATATCCAGAACTTACTCATTCTAACACATTACACTCTTTGACCAACACCTCCCCACATCCAGGCCCTGGAAAACATCCTTCTACCCTTTGCTTCTTACAGTTCATCTTCTTGAGAGTCTGAGATCATGCAATACTTCTCTTTTCTATACCTTTCTTATTTTATTAGTATAATATTCTGCAGGTTGTGACAAATTGCAAGATTTCTTTCTTTTTTATTTCTTTCCTTCCTTCCTTCCTTTTTCCTTCCTTCCTTCCTTCCTTCCTTCCTTTTTCCTTCTTTCCTTCCTTCCTTTTTCCTTCCTCCCTCTCTTCCTTCCCCCCTCCCTTCCTTCCCCCCTCCTTCTCTCTCTCTCTCTCTCTCTCTCTCTCTCTTTCTTTCTTTCCTTCTTTCTTTCTTTTTCAGTACCAGGGATTGAACCCAGGGGTACTCAACCACTGAGTCACAACGCCAGCCCTATTTATTTATTTATTTGTCTATGTATCTATCTATCTATTTATTTATTTTTTAAAGACTAGGTCTCAATTGCTTAGAGCTTAACTAAATTGCTGAGGCTGGATTTGAACTTGTAATTCTCCTGCCTCAACCCCCCAAGCGGGTTGGATTATAGGCATGTGCCACCACTCCTTGAAATTTTCTTCTTTTTAAGACTTAAAAATATTACTTTGTAAATCATTCTTTTATCCTTTTCCTTTCATGCATTGATGAACATTTATGTGACACCATAGATAAAAATTAATTCAAAATGGATTGAATACTTAAACTTAAGAAATGAAATTCTAACAGAAGAAAACATAGGTGAAATGCTTCTTGGCATTGATCAAGAAATGATTATTTTTAATATGATACCAAAAGCATAGGCAACAAAAGCAAAAATAAACAAGGATATTGAGTCAAACTGAAGAGTTTATCCTCAGAAAAAAAAAAAAAACAGCAATAAAATGAAGCATTAATTAGGCACTGTGGTAAAATATTTGCAAACTATACTGATGAGGCATTAACATCCAAAAGACATCAGGAAATCACAAACTCTAGAGTAAGGACACAACCCATTCCCCCCAAATAGATGCAGGATTTGAAAAGACATTTCTTAATAGAGGACATATCTGTCACCAACAGCTATATGAAGAAATGTTTGGCATCATTAATCACCAGGAAAATACAAATAAAAATTACAATGGAATATTGCTTGACTTCTATTAGTATGGTTATTATAAAAAAGACAAAGATAAAGGTTGGTAAAATGTGGAGGAAAGGGATCTCTTCCCCACTGTTGGGAGAAAAAGGAGACAGGGACACAACAAGAGTGTTAGGGAGAGAAACAGACACAGAAGAGGCTTGAGAGAAGATAAACCCTTCTAGGGCAAGACTGACCTGTGACCTACTTCCAAGAAGACCCCACCTCTCTGTAGTCCATTTAACCATTAACAGAATCCACTGATGAGGTCAGAGCCCTAGTGATTCAATCACTTCCCCAAAGCCTTACCTCTGAACACATGAGATTTAAGGGACATTCCAGATGCAAATCATAACAATTATTCACAATATAAACTGGGGACATTTGTTTTCAAAAACAGGAAATATCAAATATTAAATCCATACTGAATTAATAAATATAATATCACTTCTGATATATTTTTTTAATTTTCATATGGAAAAATTATAAATTTAAAAATTAAAATGAGAGATATTTTAAGAGCATGCAAATTAAGATTCTTGAGTACATTTTATTGGTTTTACATTTTCATTGTGATATAACATCTTGTACTTTCAATTCATAACCTACCTTCATTAATTTTTTATAATATTTGAAATTGGTTATTCTGTGACTCTTTCACTAGGCTGTCAAATCCTTGAGAAAAAGGACTGTCCTTTTTAACCCCTAAGTATGATAATCTCCATCCTTAGCAGAAATGTATGGTACATAACAGATATTACAACTTGTTTGAATTAGTGAGTTAATTATAATGATTATTTATATAAATGCAATTCAATCTGAAAACATTTTTAAGACATAAGAATTTGGTTTAGATTTAGTAGACAGAATGAGTACACTACTGCACCAATTATAAGAAGACTATCAGAGCCCCTTTAAATTTTTAAGTCAAATTTGGTCTCAGAATTCTGAATACATTAGATTTCTTTTACAGCTTAATTATTAATGATTATATTAGTATTTGTTTGAAAAGGCTGTCTGATGTTCTTTAAAGACCAAGAATTCTTTTTCATCTGCTTCAAAAAAGAAAAAGTAAAAAGAAGGTTGTACTCTAGATCAGAGAATAAATATTGAATATCAGAACTTTATATTATGCATCATTAATGAGCTCTGAGTCCAGAGAAAACATATTTTAGTAATAACACAAAAATGTGAGAACTATTTGGGCATTGACCTTTTCTAGCCAACCAAATTAGGCATTTTGCTTATATAAATTATTAACTTCATATGTAAACCTAAGTCAGCTACTTCAGTATCTAATTCCAATGTTACTATTGTTTTACAATTAATAAACATACTTAAAGTTAACATTTTTGAATTATGTCCAAACTCTAAGAAGTGACTTATCTCTAATGAATTTACATATAATACGGATTTGTAGTATGAAAACTGGGATTTTTCTTTTGATATTTGTGCAACAAATAAATGGAGAGTCATTCATTTATCTTTAACACTATTGTGAAAATCAAGTTAATAGTGCTACAAAAAGTATTTCTCAGGGCATAGTAGCATACACTTGCAATCCTAGCTACACAAAAGGCTGAGGCAGAAGGATCACAGTTCCAGGTCCTGTCTCAAAATACATATAAACAAAAAGGGCTGGGCATATATCTCAGTGAGAATACCCCTTGGTTCAACCCCTAGTACTGCAAAAACTAAAACAATAAAAGTATCTGGCAGAGGAAAAGGCATTAAATATTGTTTTGAATGAAAGAATGTGTATTAAGTACTGGAAATCATTTTACCAGTGTTGTCTATCAATTTTTAAATTGGAAGAATAAATGTATACTCATAGAATGTTTCATATACATTTGAAAATAATCTATGATGATTCTCCCACCTTTATTTCATATGAAAAATATGAAATCCTCCCTGTTAAATAATTTGTTAGATCAATCTCTAGTAAATTAGGAGCAGAGATGAAATTATAATCAAAATTTAAACTTGGTTTTCTCATTCTATGTTAGACACAGGGTATGTCCACTCAACTATTAAGTGGGAATATCCTTCAAAAATTTTAGGGACATCAGTATTATTGATAACATAAAGATTAATTATCTATAATAAGATAATAGATCTCTTTTAATAAAACTACTAAGATATTTTAATAAGATAAGCAGATGTGATAAGTTGGATTCTACTAACAAATGCAGACTAGAGAAATTTCTGACACTTCAGAGCCATTTACTTAATGTCTTGGATGAAAGAACGTTTTCCACATATTGAATTTCGGAATAACTTTAATTTAAAAACAAATATGTAGCAAAAATTTACTAGAGTTATAATACCAGAAAACAAATACCTTTGAAGCTATGGTACTCTACACAGTTAATATGCAGAAGAAAAGTAAAGACTGTTTTTCAGGAATATTAAATTAGAGCATGAGGCACCATTTTAGAAGTTAGAAAGGTAAAAAAGTCAGTAATTTCAGTTCTCAGGGTCATTATTTTAGACTTATAAATTTCAAATTAAAAATTAATAGTAGCTATCAAGAAGACAGAATATAATTAAAGAATATTTGTGACTTAAGAGAATTGTTTTTTTTTAAGTTCAAAGATGTATATTCAATTTTTAAAATAATGTAATCTATAGAATAGTAAAAAAAAAAAAAAAATGATGGAAAGCACCATGTGAAAATTTTGGGAAATTTTTGGAAAAAAAATAAAATAAAAGGCAAGATATTTTCATGAGGTTGAAACTTTTGATATTTTACTCTAGTGACTTTCTTATTTACATAATTGCATTTTTTACCTCAGGGATTTCTTCTTGTACTCAAACTCCTTTTATCTTTATACCCTGCTCTTGTTTCATTAGTAAGAATATGCTAGTTTCTCCTTTTTAGATGAATTTTGGAGAGTTTTTAAAATATAGTTTTTTCCATCATTTCTTATGCTCAACTTATCTTTATATAAGAAATGAAATTTTAATCTATTTTTCCTTTGAAGGGAGAATTTTAATGTAATATTGATGAATTGAATCAGGGGTTGTCTGAAATTATGTAAAGTACTGTTTACCTGTAGATAGTCGAATGTTTAACTTCAGATATATTTTGAATTGTAAATATGGTAGAGACATGACATTTTGCATTTAATAACTTTGCTATTTTCATGAGAAATTGGGAGAACAGAGAATTTATAATATATATTTTAGAAAATAATTTTGTATCCATAAGTAACTTTTCTTTAAACACAATATATTATTTAAGCAAAATGCCTAGCTGATAATTCTTACCAAAATTTGGAATAAAAGAAGCAAAAATCAAATAAGATCAATGTATATAAACTAAGTAGAGGAGAAAAAAACTTCTAGGCTTGCTCCCCAAATTATAAAGCCAACGATTTATGCAACTATGTAAAAATTAAGCTTCTACACATTAAAATGATTTTAAATAAAATTAAATAACAGAAAACACATTTATAGAAAAATAGGGTGCCAATGACATGAGCAGGTTATCCAAAAAATAAAAATATGAATTTTCAAAACCACTAATAAAATGGTCAATTTTGAATGGTAATCAATATTTTAAGTTAAAAGAAACCATTTTAAATCCATTTTTTGGCAAAGAACTAAAGCATATTGACACCTAATATTTATAAGGACATAAACAATAGAGACAACTTACATTTCTTTTGGGAGTGTGAAAAACAAATTTCCTAAGGAATATTAAGAAGACATATCAAAAGAAAAATATTTGCATACATTCCCTCTTGTAATTTTAATTGCATGTGTTTATTTTGTTATTAACCTAGGCAAATATAAAAACTTCTCAAGAGTGTTTTACATAATTGCAAGAAATAGTCTGAAATGAATTCGGTCTGTGCCACGAAAATATTTAAAAATATTTAACATATGACACTAGCAGATTATGATAAACAATATAATAACAATAATGTTAATAAAAATTTTTGGTTTTAGAAATTATAACACCACAATCAAAAAACTTTTAAAACTTCCTTGTCATATGTGCATACGATGGTTCCAAATAAGATGGAAGAGAAACAAGACCATGTTAAAAAGGGTTCTGGAAAAAGTGACAGCCTTGACATTGTATACAGCAGATACATATCAACATATAACTGTATCATCATATAAACAACCAATTTCGTTGTAATAAAATGGATTATGATCCATTTGTGAAAGGATGTCCTAGAAATCACCCATAATTGAACGTACTATCCTTTATCTGTTATCTCAGAGCATTGGTTGAAAATCTGTTTAACATAGAGGTACAGGTTTATTTCTAGAAACTATTCTGTTCCACTTACAACATATCTTTATGCCAATACCACAATATCCATATTAACTATTATCTTGTGATAAACTTTGAAATCAGGTAATGTTAGTTCTCCTGATTGGTTCTTCTTCAATATTGTTTTGAGTATTCTAGGTCTTTTAATTTATTATATAAATATTCTAACTAATTTATCATTTTTATGATTATATCAAATTAATAGATAAATCTTCATCTTTTAAAGCATAATTATATACATATATATTATAGTGTACATGAAGTGTATATCTATTTGTCTTTGTTGGTTATATGTATATATACCCACATGAATTTGTACATTTTTAAAAATATTCCTGTTTCTGGAAAAGAAAATATAGACTTCGGCATGTTGTTTATAATATTTTATCTATGCCTGACTATAATTTCCATACATAACAAATTTACGAAAAACAATTTTAAATGTATGCAATGCGACCTGTACAGATGAGACAAACTGGGTTTAAACGGGCTGACAGCAACATTAAGCTAAGAAAGCAGCTGCGAAAAATCACACAACACAGAAAGTATCCATGAAGTGGAGCAGGATGGCTCTTTGACCTTAAAGGTCAAGCTTCCATGCTGGAAAAAGAGAGTGCTGGAAAGAGAGCATGAGCCTGAGTTTCCTTTATTTTATAGCGGGGACATCAGAGACAGGGATAAAGTTTTAAGGGTGGAACTTTGCTTTATGATGTCTTGTGGTCAGCAGACTGATTGACATCTTGCCAAGTCACACGCATCCCAGGTGCTGTGTGGGATCTTAGAGGGGGAGGCTACTTGCATAATGCTTTTAATCCCTGATGGGAGTTGACAGTGCCAGACTATCACCTCATTTGACTACCATGCACAATAGTCTACACACAACCTGTGGACGGCTCGTGACAAAGTATGTATTTAATTTTTGTGTGAAAAAAGCATTTAGTGTATATGATCATAAAATTCATAATTGGACATCCTTTATATTCTGAATTTTGGAGTTTCCATATTTTAAATTCTGTTAACCAAGATAAAATGGTATTTGCAGTGAGGTTTGTTGTTTTGTTTTGTTTTGGTACTGGAGATTGAGCCCAGATGTGCTTAACCACTGAGCCATATCCCTAGGCCTTTTCATATTTTATTTTGAGTCAGGGTCTTACTAAGTTGCTTAGGGCCTTACTAAGTTGCTGAGGCTGAATTTTAACTGACAATCCTCCTGCCTCAGTCTCCCAAACTGCCAGGTTTTTGTTCGTGACTAAAAGGCTCAGGGGTCACTCCAGTTAAATTGGACTAATTGGGCTGCGCAAAATAATCACACAAGAGATACAAATACATTTTTGTTTAGGGTTGCTATGACAGCTCCTCTGACCTTAAGGGTCCGCAGGAAGAGAGGAAGCGAGAGCATACGCTGACCCCTTTTATTGAGGAAAAGCTATTCAAATGAGGCAAGGGGTCAGGTTTCAGGGGGCTGAGTCTATCTTCATGATGTCCACTGTCAGCAGGTTGACTGACATCTGAGTAGGCCACACCAGATTTATTTAAGGAAAGTTAACAAGGCACAGTAAGAGAAGGGGACACACACAAGGCACTTCCATGGAAGATTCCATCCTAAACAGGGCAAGGGGTTATATTACAAAGGAACAGGTGAGCATAGCTTCAGCCATTGGGCTATAGCAAGACACACCCATGCAGGAGACACTGACCCTCGAACTCAACAAGGGTGGGCAAAGCTCTGCCACATTTCTGTGACTGAGCGCCTCAGCACCAAGTGGGGGAGTGTGACTCAGTCACTTGCGAGGTTGGTCTCCCACACCAAACCACTTAGATTACAGGTGTGTGCCACTGTGCCAAGTGGTAGTGAGGATTTTTATGTGAAAATTTGAATAGCTAGCTAAGTACTCTGATCATTTATTTCTGCTTGGAAGTTATTCCAAGTCTTCTCTGAAGCTTTTTGCTTTTCAACTATACCTCTGTTTTAGTAAATGACAAAAATATTCATGCATTTGCTTCTGTCAAAAATCATTTTTGACCCCATTATTTTTCTAATATCCACATCTAAGAGATAATTCTATTGACTTTAGCTCCAAATTTCATCCCAGATCTAAATCTTTCTCACCTCTACTGATATCACACCTAGCTAAGGGTTCAGCTGCTGCAACAAGTTGAGTGGTCATTCTGCCCCAAAACTTACTTCTATTCATCAGTATGATTCCAGGAGTGAAAATTATTATTTTTAAGAATATTCCATTCAAAGTGAAATTGAAATATTCCCTATGGCCTATACTTACAAGATTTAATTCACATTTACTTCTCACTTTATTTTCCACAAGCTCCCAAAGGACTCCAACTACAATGTTCAATGTTGGAATACCTCTTTTCAACTTAATCTTGTCAGTTGTTCATTCTTTGGTCTATAAGCTCTTCACCCAAATAACTGCAGGGCTTATTTCTTGATAAAACTCATCTCTTTCCTGATTTCAGTTTCACAACAGCATTTCCTAACCAATCTCTAAAATAACATTTTGATCAAAATCCTGATTAAATTTGTTCATAGTATTAGTATGCGACTGATTACACACACATGTCCATGCAACACACACATACACACACACACACACAGACATCCATATTTGTATCTGTCTATGGCATCTACAGCCATAGTAAGAACTAGAGCTATGTAAAAAAAATTTGCCAGCTTATAGAAGGCAAAGGCAATGAAAGCAAGAACTTTTTGATTATTCATATACTCAGCAAATAGAAAAATGCCTGGATCATAGCAAGTGCTTAGTTAAACATTTGTTTAATAAATGAATTAAAGAATGGATGAATCTTGTAAAGAAAATGTAGTATTAAAACACAATGGAGTTTTACTTGTCCATTAAGAAGAATTAAATGAAGGAATTTGCTTGTAAATGGATGGAAGTGGAGAACATCATGCTAAATGGAATAAGTGAGACTCAAAAACTCAAGGGTCAAACATTTTATCTCATATTCAGAAGTTAAAGCAAAATAAAGGAAAGAGGAAGGGCATGAAAATAGAACAGAGATCACTGGAGCAGAGGAAAGGGATAGAGGAGGGAGGAAAGACAGGAAAAGGGAAGAACAGTGGAATAAAATTGAGCAAATTATGGTGTGTACATTGTGAATATACCACAGTGAATTTCACTTTTATATGTATCTATAAAACACCAATTAATAATATAATACATAAATAGAAGGATGATCAGTAGAGAAAGGGGAATAGGGTGAGGGAGGGGAGGGAAAGAGAAAGTATTAGGAACTGAATTGAAGCAAATTATATTCCATACATACATGATTATGTCAAAATGAGCCCCAATTTTATATGTAACTATTGTGCACTAATTAAAACATTAAAAATTAAAATAATTTGGTATCTAATCCATGAGCCATTTTTATTACATATTTATGTTAAGTCCTCAGCAAAAAAAAAAAAAAGAAAACCAAAAATTAAAAAAAAAAACCTGCTGTTTTATATAAATTCTTTGGTAGTTCAATATTTACTTTGTGTTTTACCTATGTATTTAATATAAGTAATCCATTCTTTTAGACTAATACAGTGATCAATGAAGCTGGAAGTGTTCCTTATATAAACAAGATTAAATTTGTGCATCATTTTCTAATGGTCTATAAACTAATCACATGCAATTGGTATGGCCACTCAGCAATTTTCAGGACATATTTAAGATACCCTGATTTAAAATACAACTATGTAATATGACAACTATAAAGACATAGTCATCCTCTATAGTAGCTGTCCCTGAGAAAGAAAAGGCTTGAGTGAGTAGCCAGACACAGAGAGAGAATGTGTACAGAAAAAACACAATGAGGTTCAGATAAGAGTATTAAATTGAAAGGCAGGCACTCTGAATGGCTACCCTTATTTTGTTAAGGCTACATCTCATGGTTGTTTTCATACAAGCTCCAGAAGGAGTAGAGGCTCAGATTTATTTAAGGAGAGTTAACAAGTCTCTCAAGTCCAATTGCGGAAGCTAGAGAGCCTAAAATAATTTGGCTAGCCATTTTTCGTAAGATAAGATTCACAACTGCTCAATATCGTGGCCAAGATATATGTTGTATTGTTAAAAGTTGTCTGGAATTTAATGCCCTTAAATGATTTTTATGATCTGAGTTGGTATTAGAATATAGGTACTCACAAAGCAGCTAAGCAAGTAAAAATGTTTTAAACATATTTATATTTAATGATGCTTTTATGAAGTTTAAAATGGCTACTTCAAAGTTTCAAAAGTACCATTCATGTTGAGATTTTTAAAATCTTGTGCATTTTTTCTGATTTTAAAAAGTATAACCTCAAAAGCACTCTAACTTCTTTAAATTCCTTCATGCTACTTGTAAAAGGTCTGGGCTATTTAGGGTTGCAGATACCTAATTATTATAATTATTTATGCAAAATATAATTTAAATGTGATTTTATCATATTCTTTAAATATTTATTTTTTAGTTGTAGATGGACACAATGCCTTTATTTTATTTAGCCTAGCATGTGCTAGGCAAGCGCTCTACCACTGAGCCACAACCTCAGCCCTTGATTTTATCATATTTATTACAGAATTTCAAAAATTTACCATAAGACTTTTTCAGAGGGAGCAAAATTGCATGTATGATTAGTTGTACTCTGAACCAGCCAATTATTTTCTCCAAATGATTAGCTGGTTATACTTAAGTTAATAACATGAAATTTGCGTAAAATTAGATCTAGACCAGAGTATCTCAAACTTTAAAGTGTATGTAAGCCAATGGGATATTGTTAAATACAGGTTGTGACTCAAATGTCGAGTGGACTGAGGGCAGCTGTACCTCCAAGAAACTCTGAGTTGATGTCAAGTACTTTGTGTTGACTGACCAAGAATATCTTCTCGGAATTTCTCAGTAAAAATCAACAATTGTCTATGTGTTAAGTACAGAACTTAAAAAAAAACAATCATCATCTAAAAAAAATCAGCTAATTTATCATTGTTATCCAGCTGTTTTATTGAAAGTGACATATAGTTATGGCAAGACTTCTAGACCTCATTGTTTCATTTCTCCATCTCAGGAGGAAACAGACCTTTACCTTTTCCCTTCAATTTGAAGGAGAAACAAATATGCACTCTAATCAGAGTTTTTCTGTTTATATATTTCAGTATTTAGAGCCATTTATATGATATAGCAGGAAATGCACACAGCATTGTAATTCAAATTCATAAATAAGGTGGTGTTTTATTTGATTGAGATGAAAATAAGAGGTATCCAGGGAGTACAGCAATTTGAAAGTTGATTTTCACCAGGCCTGATGCATAAAGAACTAAATGCCTTTCAATATATGCTAATTGAATTGAACTACAAAAGTGTTTTAGGAATAAAAAAAATCCAGTATATAATTCCCTTTGGATACATTTCAAAATCTTATCACAGAAGATATTCTAAAAGATGTGAATTAATTTTCATAATAAATCTGTATAATTGCAGTAAAGCAATGAAAACAAGTGGCACAAGCACTGCCTGAAGGTCTTTATTCTACAGAGAGTACATACATAGAAAAAATAATAGGACTATAAAAAATGATACTGGTTTGTCAATCAGTGCTTAATAGCTAGAAAATATATTTTCTTTGTGTATTTATATTTTTCCGAAAATTTAAATGAATAATTATACAGTCATCACACCTTTCTTAAAAGAAGCTCCCATTAATGAATTAAAGTCCTGTCTATGCTTTGTGACATAGAGTTAACTGAGGATGCTTGAAATGATTTCAACAAAGGCACCTTTTGCTATTTAAAAGCAATTACTCTGTTGTTGCTATAGTGATTGCTAGAGGAGTATGCACATTTGCCCGTTAACTGCCTATGGGTCAAACAAATGTCACAGATGTTCTTGATTTTCATTTCTAAAATGGTCAAAGCAACCTTTTCACTCACAAGTCTAGATATGAACAACGTGTAGAAGCTTGTGGAATATTAAGGATGACCTACTATGCTTGAAGTGGTAGTAGCTATTATATTATATTGTGTATTTTAGGTCGAAATTTTTAAATAAGAGCTCTATTTTTATCAATGTAAAAATAATTTTGATGTAATTTATCAATAAGCAAGTGATGAAAGGAAAGCTAAAATGAAATTATGTTAAAATAATCAAATATTCAACTGTCCAGTCTCTATTTTTTTTAATTTTCAATATTATTTTTTCTGTATGCATTTGATACCCATCAAGCATCAGATACTAAAACCCTCAAATTAAATCCTCTTCCCATTTCTCACTTCTGAAATTGGCTTTTGGATCACTCTAACATTTCATATAAACACTCTCCAACTCTTTCTCTTGTAGTCACCTAAAATTTAGATGAAATCAGGAAATAACTTCATATTATGTATTTATAAATTACGTGTTATTTCTCCATGCAAAATACCTTTGTAATTGCTTACAATTAGGAGGAAAAATTATGTTTTTGTTAAGCATTTGAGGAACTTCTAGTTTCTGGCTAGTGTTGGCAATTTTTAGTAGAAATAGGACAATATTAAAATAAAGAATTATCAGGCTATAAGAATGCATGAGGAGTGTATATTAGATGTTTCTTGTTTGTAAATTTAAAAACACATAGAGTCCACTATGTATCAGATTTTATTTTCCATTTGTTTTATTTTATTCCTTAGCTAGCAATAAAACCAGAAGAGAAAATTAATAATTAAGAGTAGGAAGGAGAAATTCTGTCCAGAATATAAAAGTTAAAGAATTGATGCAGGGGAAATATATCACATTATTCATTAGTCTTTCCTCAACCCCATCACATTAAACCTATACATAGCATGCAGAGAGAAACAGAAGGGCTGGTTAGTATTAAAATTATAATAGGAAATGAAATATGATATGTGAAAATCAACTAATAAATTGATAAACATAGTTTAACTTTATAAAATTGGTTACTTTGTTTTAAAAATATAGTAGTGCTAATGGCATCCACCCTGAAGACATCAGTTTAAGTTTCTTCATTTAAAATCCTCTGTTTTTGATATGAGGAAGCAGAATGGAGGTCAGGCTTTATGGTTTGAGTTCATGAATGTCTATGTCTGAGAGTTTGCTTCAAGAAAGTATTTATCTTAGGTCTTCTCAATAATGAAAACTTAAATGTTATTTCTGCCTATGGATTCTAGATTTCATAGCCATTGAGTTGATTCATACTTTGTCAGAAGCAGGACCTTATATAATGTGCAAAGGGTTTAAAGAACTTAGCCTGTGGATGTATGAGTACAGAGTCTGAATCCTAAACCAACAAATACTTTGTGATACCAAAGATCTCAGCCTCTCTAGATATAGATTCTCATGTGAATATAAGAGGGTTAATTCTAATTATCTGTGATTAGCCTGTAATAGATCCCATTTTAAAGAACAGGAAAATTATTTTATTCTCTGGACCCAATAACTAGCATTTAGAAAAGCTGAATTTTAAATATCCCAAGTCCTTTCATTTATAAATATTTATTGCAAATAGAGCCTTCTAAAGTTACTTAATGTCCTCAGTTAACTACATTTTATTAACCTAATTTAATTAATTTTAATAGTAAATAATTTATCATGGGATCTTCACGCCATTTTCAGAAGTAGCAGAATTTCAAATACATAAAATTCAAATTCAAAGTATCAAGAATGTTATTTGAATTTTGATAACATTTGAAGATCCATAACAATTTTCCAAGAAGGCATTTTTTTCTATAAAGTGAAATCATTATAAATCCAGTAGAAACAGTTTCTTTAAGTACCAAGTCCTTTTAAAAGAAATAAGTAATAAAGATGATTAGCTTGCATTTCAATAGTAAGTACTTAAAAGCCTAGTTTTTCATAATTAAAAATATCATTTTGCTGATTTTTTTCTCCTCTCCAGTGATTTAAATGATCCTGAAAAGTCTAAGGAGAATTTGAAATGTAAAAAGCTCTGCATATAAGCTCAAAGCTATAAATTAGTGGCAATAAAACATAGTAAATTACCTATTCTTTGTGGTAATGTGTCAGGTGGTG
This sequence comes from Marmota monax, assembly GCF_021218885.2. Lineage (NCBI taxonomy): Eukaryota > Metazoa > Chordata > Mammalia > Rodentia > Sciuridae > Marmota > Marmota monax. The sequence continues at coordinate 4,946,198 of NW_026695220.1, read as the reverse complement.
GACTTTAAAGGACAAAGACTGGTGAAAGCCAAACTCTACTCAACCATGGAAATTATATGACTCAATTAAATAGCTATCACAGCATTCTCTTTTGAACTAAGACCTCAATTTCTTAGGACAAAGGTATTTATATATAAAGCAGCTATTTACTGTGGTATATAATTGTAAACACATGATTTTTTTGTATGAAGATGAAAATAAGGAATGAAACAGAAATGTTGCCACAGAGCCTTTGCTAAAGTGTGACAACAGTGAAATGTCTTTCAAGGAAATTGCTTTGCAGCCACTATTACCATGTACCTCCTTAGAAGTATAGGCAATATCTCTCCTTTCATGAAGGATGTTCTTCAAGGCCATTCATGATGTCTGATGTTCTTGAAAAGAGCTCAGTTAATTTTCTATCTTCTTATGCATATTCTCTCATAATCATACTTCCTTTATTCATGAAATTGGGTATCGCTTCAATCTCCATTTTGAAATGACAAAGAGAACAAGCTCAGAAAGCTACTCTTACGATAACAGCAGCACAAATATAGTTAATAGGAGCATTCATTCAGCAATAAATCTGAGGTGCCCCATATCCTCATTAAAGTATATGTCTTCTCTATCCAAATGTTTTATATTCAGGTAAATGCTAGAGTTTATGTCTTAGCTAATAACACAATATAATTGAGAGGTTTTTTTTCCTCCCTCAGGGAAGAAGCATCATATATAAACATTTGTAAGACTAGGATTTATAAATAAGTAGAAAAATAAATTGGTAAGCATGGGACACAGTTCTTGGGTACATTTGGGTAGAGGAGGTTTACAAAGATTAAGACTAAGACATAAAGGTCACTGTGACTGCAATATTAATTTGATCATAAAATGAAAAAAAAGTGCTTGAGTGATAGCTATTTTTCTCTCTTGATAGAAAACTGAGCATGTTGATTTGCTCATCAAAATTCAGAGGTGAAATATTTCATTATTTCTCACAACTAATATTCAAAGCTTTCTGTTTTCTATTTATCTTTGCATTTTAACAAACTATGAGTACAGGTATAAAAAGAATATATTGTATGCAGGTAAAGAGTGATGACACTCTTAAAATAGTGTGTAAATGAATAAATATAAATGAATAAGCACATTGGACATGCAAAGATCTTTCTAAGAGCAGTTCATGATTTAGTAACTTGTTTCTAACTATATAAAAGTAAGACAGTTATCTAGATAGTATGTGAACCTCATGTAAAACTGCAATTACAAAATACCTTTATGTGCATTACCATCTTTCATGCTCACAAATTTATATAAAGTAGAAATTTCAGGCATTTTAAATCTCCATTTATAAATGTAGAGATTATGGTTCAGTAGATTGGAGTAATCCCCATAGTAATAAATATTGGAAGAGAAAAAATAACCTGATTCTTCTAAACCACAGTGGATCGAAAAGAAGAGTGACAGATTTGAATGAACAGAAAAAAAAAAAAAAACACGAAAGGGATAGGAAAAGACAGGATTCATTTGAGAAGAAGAATAGAAAGCATGATATATTTGAGATCTCTGAAAAGATGCAATACAGGGAAAAAAATTCCTAAATGATATATTAGGAACAGGTAAGAGCACAGTCATGTGGGAGAGGGGGGTGGCACCTCTATCTGGAGAAATGAAGGACCACTTTGCTGTTAAAAACAAGTAGGGAAGAAAAGCTAAATTTGGAATTTCTCTAGAAATATCATTTTGATTGAATAAGCACACATTTTTGAAAATACTGTTGAGGATCTATACCAGGAACAATAAAACAGGTATTTCTTTTTGAAAAAGTATTATTCTAACTACAAAGTACAGCTGCCTGTGAGAATTATAATTAAGGTATTATGGTTTATATACTTAATAAGAGGTCTAGAGTGACCCCTCAATGGTTGGGTTAGTATTATTTTTGATGGACTAGAGATCCTAGCCTTAGTCAAGACCAGAATCTGTCAGGCTCATTCAGGCTTGATCAAAAGGCAAGGGGAATTATGCATTAGGTATTTTGAGCTTGAGGAAATCAGAATGAACTCAGGATTATTTCAGTTAATGGAGTTATACTGAAAAGACTTATAGGCAAGTAAGAAAGAATAAACAAACAAACAAACAAACAGAAAAAGCTCATCAGCCAAGAAGCAATACTTCAGTTTCAGGGTCAGTGCAGCTCTGGGAATCACTTTATTAGCTGCAGGCATTTATTGATTCTCTGCCTCCCTATTAATTTTCTTTCTATCACATTTCTTTCCCAAATCTGAGGATATTGTTGACAGAGCCCACTGCCATGCAGAATAGAACTGTCATGTCAGGTCACTTAAATTAAGTATTAGAAAAACTGGTAACTGGACATTATCAATTTCTATTGGTTTTATCAACTATTAGAACAGTTAGAATTCAAAGCAGAACAGAATGTATATAAAATGACCTTACATTGCTTCCCTGAACAAGTGAATGTTAGCTTGTTTCCTCAAAAAAAATAAATAAATAAATTGGCAGTGAAGGTGAGACACTTAGGTCCTGCTCAGTTTTTGTGAGCTATTTGAGCAAAGGCAAGCAAAAGAAGCAGGAAAAGAAGAAGCTGGAATGTGGGACTCACATTGCCATAGGACTTCCCCCCACAGGATTTAAAGTTGCTCCCTCAGATGCAAGCAGCTGACAGCAGCTTTTTATCTGGAAAAGATTTTGCCTGATGTTTTCTCAAACTCTGGAAAATCATTCAACTTGTCAGCAAAGCTGAAAAGACAGGCTCTTTGATATGTAGCAGCAGCTTGAAAATCGTTCCTCACTTCTCAGCTGTCAGGGTGGGAGGAAACTCTTCAACATGTATCATCACAAAAGATATTTCAGGGCACGATTATCTCAAAAGCTTAAGACAAAAATGCTTCCAAGGCCAAAGACATTATTAGAATCTGAAATCTCTAGGGAACTGAAGGACATCAGAAGCAATGGGCACTCAGCTCACTCATTCCTACTAGTGTCAATGATGATGTACACACACCAATTGAAAAGCCAGCTTAGTAGAGAGTACAGATTTTCAATAAGTTTACATAAAAATTCGCATCAAATGGCAGTGACTTCTTAGAGGCCTCCCTGGAGAAAAAATATCTACAGCCTTGCTGTGGCAAGGGGCTCTTAAGAACCAGTAACATCCACATCACCTGAACTTCACCTCAGAACTACCTATTGAGAGTCTCTGTGTGATTTAAATTGTGGTAAAATACGCATAACATAAAGTTTACCCCAGGTCAGTGTATTGGAAAACTTTTTTTTTTCTCTCTCTAAATAAAATTATTGCAGCTTGTCTCAAGAGCACTACAAACTGGATGTTTCTTCACTTCAGGACCTCAAAAGGGAGAGAGTCTGGGCTCTACAAAGGAAGATCCATAATCAAATGTTTGAATATCATAAATTAAAACATTCTTGTCCCAGGAAATTTCTTGCTTAATATTTTTTTTCCAATTCGAGGTTGAATGTTTCTTATTAAAGTTATCTTATGGGGGTATTTACTTTGAAAGTATAATACCTTTATATACTTAACAGCAAGGGGAAAAGTGCAACAAAATTTAGTATTCTTTTTCTATACATATTGCTAGCTAAATAGTCCTTTCAAAAGAAACCCAAGTTTTTCTTAGTTTTAGTATTTAATTCCTCATCTTAACATAAGCAATATTTCTAATTTCGGTGTTGTGTTCTTTTTGAGTGAGATACATGGGAGTTAAGCTGATGTTAAAATATTTTGCAAAAAAATCAGCTTAAGTCATTTACATATTTCAAATGCATTGTATGTTCTTTAAAAATAAATTTGATAAATTCAAGAGAATTGTGTTTTCATTAAGTTTTGTACATTATTGTTATGCTGCATAAATTCCTTTTTTCATACAAAGGAAGATTAAATAAATGATTAGTTTATTTACATTCACTTGTATATGAGAATTTAAATTTTGTTTTGTTTGGATTTGTTCATTCCTGTGTGTGAAAGATGGTACAGTCAGGTGAATTTTTGTTGTTGTTGTTGTTGTTGTTATAGGACCTGATTCACCATTTGGTCTTTTTTATCTTTGAGGGTTTCAATAAATATTGAACACTCAAAAAAAAAAAAAATTAAGTTCACCATTTTCAGCATTTTTAAGTAAAAAGAAGTACAATAGTGTTAAACATATTCTCAATGTCACACAACCAGTCTCCAAAAGTTTTTCATCTTACAAAACTGAAAATCTACACCCACAAAATCACAAATGTGATATGCATGAAATGTGAAGCCATCACGCTAAGTGAAATGTCAACCACAGAAATAAAATTACTATATGTTTTTACTTATGTGACAACCTGTATTTTAATGAAATCCTCAGATGAATATTGGAGGACTTACTTAAGCCACACATAAGCTCAGTAGGCATGAGCATCATAAAAGTTTAGGAAAGTAATTACTAGATATTCTATCCCTAGTAGAGTAGAAAGAGCATGGATTTTGAATTCAAATGGATCTGTTTTGTAACCCTAGCACTACTTTTGCTTACTAATCATTTGATAATAAGAATTTCTCTAAGCTTTCTAAGTCTCATTTTTAAAACTCTATAATATGGTCATAATAAAAATCCATTATGAATTTCTCCACGATGATTAAAGAAGATTCATGCTATGCATTTATTGTTTCTTTCATGCAGTAAGGGCACTTAGTAAATAATTTATAATTACTGTTGTCTGGGTCAAAAACACTAGCACCATTGGCCTTTTGAAATTTATTCTGTACTATAACATGAATCCTTAAAATTTTTAGAATCTTGATCTAAGAGAATAATCTCAAGCATACAGAACATGATTTAAAGGAAGGTACTTTATGGAAAACCCAAAACTTTACAATACCAATTACCTCGTAAACTATCTTTATAAAAGACTGAAAAGACAGCATTTCATTAATAAAATTTGCTTCTTTCTGGCTCAAGAAAGATAATAACAAGTAATTCAGGTATTTATTACAATTATTCATTTATATAACCTCAATTATGAGATAATTTAGGTAATATATTTTTCTCCAAATGAAATATGAACTAATTTATCTCAATAATTTACTTATGGAAACAAAAAATCTGTGACCATTAGATATGACATGAACATACTTCAAATTTAAATAACAATTCAGTTCCCTTAGACCATATTACCCTGAGCACCAATCAAAATTCTCCTCTTTTATCAGAACCTTACAAATAATATGCTGGATAATGTTTAGCAATTCATTTTCTGAACTAATTTTTAATACATTCCTTCATCACACTTAGCAGCTTGTCTAATAATTATATCTCTGATACAGACCTAATACTTATTAAGTCTTTTATCTGGTGTAACTAAAACAAATATTTCAGTATCCAAATTTGTTGTTGTGATCCATTTATCAATGGATCATGATAAAACATGTATAATGGTTCTTCTTTATGAGCGGTTCAATTTTTATTTGATTAGTAAATATTCCTTCTTAAAAATGTATCCTAGAGGTGGTATCAATGGCAATTCAATGAACATATGAATGTTGGGGTTCTTAAAGATAGGGACTTTCATTCTGGAGCTTTAGGAACCAAAATAGAAATGGAAATTAAAATAGCAAAATGGTTAAAAAGACTTCTCAGGAATGCTACGCAAGTTGTCATCATGGAGTCTCTAAAACACTACTTTGGTTCACTCTAGGAAAAGGATTGAGCTCTAAGTGGAAATCTGATTAACTTAGAACAGTCAGAGGTTGCAAAGTTGAAAATTATGCTGATAAATTCTGAGAAAAAAAACACATGAGAATGCAAATATGTTCTTTACTGTCAAAGAAATAGAAACTTATAAAATGAAAGTAAAAATTGCCGCTTTATATAAAGTCAAAGTGTATTGATTTAGTCACCTATTAAAGCAAAATAAGTTTCATAAAACAACACAAAATCTCAACTATATTACCTAAAGGACTGTATGTCAACTTAGGAAAAAAAAAAAAACTTTTAGACAAATAAAGTATGTTCAATTAAAAATCATGCAATCTACTTCAGCTAAAGATCTGTATTTATGGATTTATATACAAAATACAATATATGTATGTATGTACAAAGAAATAAAAGCTGTATATATATATATATATATATATATATATATATATATATATATATATTTGTGTGTATGTGTATAATGTACTAAGTAAGTATAGCTCTTTAGCTAAGTGCATTGTATAATATTTATGACATGAACCAAATGGTAAATGCTGCTTCTTTTTTTTATTAAATTATTTTATAATTTTAGAAAACCTAATAACCATATGAATGGTTCCACTCATATTTTAAGTAAGTGAGATTTAGCATTTCAAAAATTCAGAGGAGAAAAATATGAAGATGAATTGGGTAAAATGGTAAGATTTTTAAGTGAAAACCCAATGAATGTATTGGTCACATTCAGACCCTTTTAAAATACACTGAATGAAGACTTACAATGAGTTCTGATGTTTAATCATAAAATAAAATATACTTAGGATTTTTACCTTTATGTTTTGAAGTTGCATCACGAAACAAATTATTTGTCCAGGAATTTCTGCTTGCGGTTAATATGAATTACCTCTGTTTCTTCGAGTTACGACTTCTGTTACATAGATCATTAGGAAGGTCTGTTTTTCCCTGCTTGTTCCATTTTTTTTTCCTTTTTCTTTTCTTCATCCTTGATTTCCTTGATAAGGTAAGAGGACTGCACATAATAAAAGTTTATTTACATAGAAAGATAAATTATCGTTTTTTAAAATGATGTGAACATTTTATGTCCTCATATAATGACAGATAAAAAATCATATATTTAGTTATAATGCACTAATTAAAATAAGAAGAAGAAGAGAAAGAAGTTCAGTATAGTTAACCAACCATATCAGCAGGGAGAAAAGAGGGGAAGAAAAGGGATAGTACTGGGGAATGAGATTGATCAAAATTTGTTATGTGCCTCTATGAATAAGACATTTTGAATATCATTATTATGTCAAATTTTAGTGCACCGGGTGTGGTGGCACACTCATATAATCCCCACAGCTTGGGAGGCTGAGGCAGGATTGAAACTTCAAAGCTAGTCTCAGCAAGGCACTGCCGCAGTCCGGCTGCAGCAAAATAACCGGGGGATGACGAGCAACTTGTGTACATTGATACAGCAGGAGTGGGAGCCATTTATTGTAGGACAGGAGGGGTATATATATCTCACACACAGCTTATCTTAATTAACATAAACTAGATACAGCAGTCAACCAATAAGGAATCTCCACACTTAATGGCTCGCTGGCGTTACTTCACAAACCACTCCCTCTGGCAAAATGCCAGGCGCCATCCTGTCTTGTTTACAGACCCTAACAAGGCACTAAGCAACTCAGTGAAATCTTGTCTCTAAATAAGTTACAAAATAGGGCTGGGGATGTGGTGGAGTGCCCCTGAGTTCAATCCCTAGTACCAAAAATAAATAAATAAATAAATAAATAAATAAAAAGTAATGTACCAATTTAAAAATTTTAAAAACACATATTTTTCTCAGCAGAAAGCCTATATCCACAAAAAAATTTTGTGCTTGAAGAAAATTAATAATTAATTAGTAAACACAGTGGAAATTTATTTAATGCAACCATTTATCTTAGATGCCAACAAGAAAATCTCAACAGTTTTATCACAAAACTGGGGTTATATTTGGAGAACATACATTAATAATATATACAATTAACATTACATAAGAAAAAAATTGAATATAAAGTTCTCTTCACTTGTGATATTTCTCAAATTTCATGGCACAGATTACCAAAAAACTATAAAAATAATTTTTGCATATTTTCAATGATAAAATTTTGAATAAGCATATTACTCATAATTATTTTAAAATTCCCTGTCTGGTAATTCCAGATACTGAATTAAAAAATAGAGTTGCTTCAATTGATCATTTCCTTTGGACCATGGAACACATAGTATTACAGCTTCAAGTGACTCATAATTTTTAATCATGTGTTGAACATTGTATGTAAAAAAAAAAACAGCAAATACTATAGTAAATATTACTTTCTCCTCAGAAAACATCATATCCTTCATTCTATTTCTGGTCTGGCAGGGTGGGGAAGACTAAATTCAATCTAATATTTATACAGACTGGTTCTGAGCTGTGTTACAACTCATCACTAGCTTCAGATATTTTGAGAGTAAGATTATGACTTGGTTTTGTGTAAGACATGTTATATCAGTAAGATGAAACTCCCAAGGAATCTTTATGTTTTACAAATAGCTGTCATCTTTCCAAACTTTAAGACATCTTTCTCTCTGTTTGGGTTACTGGAGATGTCTCGCTGCTTTCCAGTAACACTGGGCTTCCTGAACCTCTGGACACTTCCCTCTCTTCTGCTACTCTATGTATACATTTTGGAGGACCATTGCAGAGAACTCAATGAAAACCCAACTTGGGTAGTGAAAATTAGCTCATCTTACCTGGTTAATGTCTGCTTATTTGAGGAAGCAGAAATGGATGTGGTGAAGGGCCAGAGGGTTTTGAAAATTTTCTCTCAACTCAGTGACGTTATTCAAGCATACTCTGGGATGCTTGGTATGATCTGTATACTCTCAGAGTGCTCAGCAAAGGCCCCTGGGAAAGAGTTGTGAGTGGGTGTGGGCTCACTTAATTTCCAAGGTGCCTCAGCATTCTAACTCACCACCGTCCCTGCATGAGCATTTCATATTTCTTAATATTTTAAGTGGTTTCCTTACCAATTTCACTATGAATTTATCTTCCCATTGTTTCTCTGCCAGGAATAAAAACAGCCATTAGTTAATTTATTTCGATGATCTGATTACTGTTGTAATTTTTTTCTTATTCTTTGAAGTAATGATCTATTAAAACTTTCCATATCCTAACCATAAGTCTGCTTTTTTAAAAAAAATTGACTTAAGATAATGATAGAGCATATTACAAAATGCAAAAGCTATTAAGTTACCAAAATAGTTTCTAATTTCTTTTGCTCTTGACCTATTTAAGGTAAGTTCATCTGCTATAGTACAAGAAGTAACTCAATTTATTTGTGAAATTGCCCTTCATAACAAAAGAATTTGGTAATCTCTTTAATTTTCCAGTAAATAAAATGTTAAAATAATGGGGTGCTGTGGCATGTACCTGTACTCCCAGCTACTCTAGAGACTAAGGCAAGAGGTTGGTGAGTTTTATGCCAACCTGAACAACATAGTAAGACACGTCTCAAAGAAAAATAAAAGTGAAAGGCACAATGTCAAAAGAATCAGAAGGCGGCAGAGATAGTTTAGAAAATGACTATGACTACGAGAAATTCTTGTGACAAATCATGTCTTAATTAGATTTGGAGAGGATGCACTTCAGGTTTTGGAGTCTCCATATGCTAAGATTCTGCTTGACTTGAGAAAATAACTAGAGCCTGCAACAGGAGACCAAATGATGATATTATTTTAATTAAAATTGTTAAATGTGGTTAGACTCCTTCCTCTTTACTTTCATTTTTTTTCAAAACTATTAGAAGTTTAAGGGTTGTTAGATCCTTTATAGCTTGTAGCAAAAGTGGTAACAAATAAACAAAGAATCATTAGTCAATATTTTTATATTAAATGATAAATTTTCACTTTAAAACCTTATAATAAAGTAATGATATAAATCTCCAAGTTATTGAATAAATATTATATATATGATAGGTTGTTAAAATACTGCATTTTTATTTTCTTCCTTTTCTTTTTTCCTTAAAAAATATTTATTACCAACCAAATGAAATTCAATACATTTTATCTCTAGGAGCACCTGGACTTGCAATATAAACATATAAATGTATCTGTCTGGAAAGAGTAATAGAGAAGTTATTTTCTTTGAATAAAGTTATATGACACATTTTTACTATTTTCTCTGGGTTATAGAACATTCTAAATTCTCTGTTCATTAAATACTTCATGAAAATCGTAGATATTTTAGTACTTTAAAATTATCTTTATTGGGCTGGAGATGTGGCTTAAATGGTAGCATGTTTGCCTGGCATGTGCAGGGTGCTGGGTTCGATCCTCAGCACCACATAAAAAAATAAAGTAAAATAAAGATGTTGTGTCCACCAAAAACTAAAAAATAAATATTAAAAAATTATCTCTCTCTCTCTAAAAATTATCTTTATTATTATTTAAGGTTCAAAAATAATGATTTTGATTATGGTTTTTTAAGTTAATAGTTTACTTGATCTATTTTCAAGTCAGATATTTGTACTGAAGCAGTTGTACTAAAAATCATTATACTAAAAAGATGGTTTACCTATGGCTCTAAGAAAGTAAAAACTAGAATTAAATTTGCCATGAAATATGGGCTGCATATGAAAGTGGACATTAGGGACTTAATATGGGTTATCTTTCTCCCTTACAGTAGAGATACTTGTGCACATTTTTACAGTGACCAGACACTCTTAAAGTTGGATTTCTACTCAGAATCTTTTTCTTTCCCCTATCATCAAAGGTGTGATCAGTGTTTTACAAATTTGACACTAAGCTCTAGTATTTCCTTGTTTATTTAAACCAAACACATATAGCACCTGATAATAATACATCAAGCAATGGTCTCAATGCTTTGTTTATTCATTTAGTCTACAAAACAATGTTGTTCAGTAGGAACTGTAGCTATCTTCATAATAAAAGACCAGTCATCTTTTAATCCTAGTACATAAAAAATTCATAAAATATTGAATTATACTTTATTCATTTATTTAATTTCTAAACATTTATTTAATGTCTACATTATTGGAACTTCATTAAATTATATGTATTTCAAAGATGATTAACTCACTTTGCAATTCTGCAATCCTGTCAGAGAGAATGATTCAAACAGGATAATGACCACTCTTCTTCTAGAGGGTGGGAAAAACATCAAGATGTGATTAAGAATGAAACAGACTGGAACATAGGTATTATATATATATATTTTTTTTAATTGTTGGTGGTGCCAGGGATTGAACCCAGGGCCTGTGCATGTAAGGCAAGCACTCTACCAACTGAGCTATATCCCATCTTAACACACACACACACACACAAAAAAAAAAAAAAAAACAAATAACCCAATCAATAAATGTGCCAAGGAACTGAATGACACTTCTCAGAAGATGATATACAATCAATCAACAAATATATGAAAAAATGTTCAACATCTCTATCAACTAAAGAAATGCAAATCAAAACTACTCTGAGATTTCATCTCACTCTAGTCAGAATGTTACTATTAAGAATAAAAACAACAATAAGGGTTGGCAAGGATGTGGGGAAAAAGGCACACTCATACATTGCTGGTGGGACTGCAAATTGGTACAGCCAATATAGAAAGTCGTAAAGAGATTTCTTGGAAAACTGGGAATGGAGCCACCACTTGACCCAGCTATCCCTCTCCTTGGTTTATACCCCAAACACTTAAAAATTGCATACTACAGGGACACAGCTACGTCAATGCTTATAGCAGCACAATTCACAATAACTAAATTGTGGAACCAACCTAGATGCCCTTCAATGGATGAACAGATAAAGAAAATGTGGTATATATACACAACAGAATATTATTCAGCATTAAAAGAGAATAAAATCATGGCATTTGCAGGTAAATGGATGGAGTTGAAGAATATAATGCTAAATGAATTAAGCCAATCCCAAAAAAACAAAGGCTAAAAGTTTTCTCTGATATAAATATGCTGATTCATAATGTGAATGGAGGTTCAGCATGGGAGGATTACATGAACTTTAGATACACAAAAGGGAGGGAGTGGTAAGGAGATGGAATGGGAGTAGGTAGGAGAGAAGGTGGAATGAGAAGGACATCATGACCGTAAGTACACATATGAAAACATGAATGGTGTGTCTCTACCTTGTGTATAACCAGAAACACGAAAAATTGTGCTCTATTTGTGTAATATGAATTGGAATGCATTCTGATGTCATATATAACAAATTAGAATAAATAAAATTTAAAAAAACATTAAAAAAGAATGAATCGGTACTTAACAGTGGCATTCAGTAGACTGTGAAGAGGGATGGAAGCATTTATAAGCAAAGGATAAAAAGAGCTATGACATACTTGGAGAACTACAAAATTTGGTGTGGCCAGAACAGAGAATTAAATACATATTTAGGATAAAAGGGCTGGGTATGTGGCTCAAGCAGTAATGCTCTCGCCTGGCATTTGCGGGATGCTGGGTTCGATCCTCAGCACCACATAAAAGTAAAAATAAAGATGTTGTGTCCACTAAAAAAAATGAAAAATAAATATTAAAAAATCCCCCCCTCTCTTTCTCTCTCTCTTTAAAAAAATTAGGATAAAAATCAGTAGGCAGACAATATAAATAAATTATCATGTATTATTTAAAGATATACAGTGAAAAGGATGAACAATAATTCTATGAATCAACAAATCTCACAAACATTTTTTCATTAAAAAGCAAGTCACATTAGGATTCTACTTATGTAAGTTAAATATATGCAAAACTGAATATATTTTATTTTAATTTATTTAAATTTTTTGAGCTGAGGTCTTGCTATTGTTGCTCAAGTTGGACTCAAACTCCTGGGCTCAAGTGATCCTTCTATCTCAGCCTCCCAAGTAGCTGGGACTACAGGTGTGTACCACTGTACCTAGTTACTAAATATATTAAAAAAAAAAAAGCACACAATGATTAAATTATAAAGAAAGGCAAGGAAAAACAACCACATAATTTGGGATAACAGCTTTACTGCTGGAAATGTGATCAGAGAGCACACCTGGAATTTTAAGGTCATAGTAATGTTACATTTCTTGAGTTAAGGTCTCAAGGAATTTCGTTTTATTATGACTCTCTAAATATGTTAATTATATTTCTGTCAGTATGGTATTTTTCATAATAAATTTTGGGAGGTACCAGGGATTGAACCCAGGGACCACTGAGGCCACTGAGCCACATCCCCAGTCCTATTTTGTATTTTATTTAAAGACAGAGTCTCAATGAGTTGCCTGCCTCTCTTTTGCTGAAACTGGTTTTGAACTGTCTCAGCCTCTCGAGCCGCTGGGATTACAGGTGTGGGCCACCATGCCTAGCTCATAATAAAATATTTTAACAAAAAACCAAGCTGAGAAGGACTGGGAAAGATGGACGTAGTTCTTATAAGTCAGTGCAAGAAATGTAGGACTCTTCTAGCATATCCCTACAGATGATTGTCCTCAATTTTTAAATTTGATATTTTCGTAGTGCTGGGGATTGAATCCAGGGTCTTGGACATACTAGGCAAGTGCTCTATTGCTGAACTACCCCTAAACCCAAATTTTTAGTTTTTATGCATATTTTTATGCAATATTTCTGAAATACAAAAAGAAAAAAAAAAGAAAGAAAAGAAAGTGGAGCATGTGCTTAGCACATGTGAGGACTTGGGTTCTATCCCCAGCACTGAAGAAAAAAAAAAGGAAAAGAAATGGAAAGAAAAACAAAAATGTATAGAGGGTAATACAATAATTACCTATATGTCCACCACCGGATTTAAGATGTAAAACTACAAAAATGTGGAAACTCCTTGTACAGCCCTCTTCAATTTCATTTCCCTGTTGATTCATAGAATTATTGTTCATTCGTTTTCACTGTATATCTTTAAATAATACATGATAATTTATTTATATTGTCTGTCATTGGTGGACTTTTGAACTATTTCCATATGTTAGTATAACAAAAATACTGATGGAGGTATCCTTATATTTATGTCCTGAAGTCCATGTGCAAGACTTTCTCTGGGGTAAATTCCAATCTTCGCTACATAATGCCTGATTGTTTTTCAGAGTGGTCATCTTGAGTTACGCTCTAACCTGCAGTGTATGAGAGTTCCCATTGTTCCATGCCCTTACCAACACTTGATGTTGACAGTTTTTGCCAGTGGATGAAAATGAAAAGTGGAACCTGTGGACTTAATTTCCATTTTCCTGCTTGCTAATAAAATCCGTTCATGTTCTTGGCCATTCAAAAATAAATAAATAAATAAAAATCAGTAGGCATAGATAATTTCATGAACTGCCTTTTTTTTGTCATACAAAGCAGGTCAGCATTAATACTGATTTAATATTTTCATTATGTCACAGGATGTACTGGTTCTGTGTGGTGCTCCTTGGAAGAATAAATAAATTTTATGAAGAAAAAAAGAAATAGAAATATTTTTAGAATTAATTTTTTAAAAATTTACTTAGGGCTTATTAAAAGTTCTTAGAAGAATTATACTACAAAAATTGCTCGACACATTTTCATATATACTTGATGACATAATGTTTTTAGAGTAACTTTAGTTAATACCTGCAGAACAAATTTAAGAAGACCGTGTTGAAAGAGTTTCAACAAATTTATAACATGATTGGATTAGCATTGTAGAGGCACCTGCAAAATGGCAGTTTACAGATGGATTAAAAGAGACAAGGTGAAAAGAAAATGGTAGGAGTTACTTCCTCATTGTCACTCAAGAGTGATTATGTAGAGAGAGAGCTCACTAAGGTGACTGAGATGGGTGGGAGTGTTAGGTAGGAAATAGGGCATGTACAGGTCACCAACCCCCAAGCTCTCAGCCCCACTTAAACAATAAGTCTGAAACCCCGTCCTGTGTGGGGAAACTGGGCCATCTTGCTGTTAAAGAGAGGAAGCTAGAACACTGCAGGAGAAATTCAAGACCCTAAAGGGAAATGCCTTTATCAGGCTCTTGGAGTAGCCTGAGATACTGACATAAATTTAGCTTGTTGCTAGTGAATTTATCATTGTGTTTTGCTTCCTCTCTGTGCTTTAAAGTGTGGGGGTAGGAAAAAATTTATTCTTGAGCAGTAGAAAAATAAATTGTCAAACTAAGCTGTCAGTCAAGGTACCAATCAACCCTAGATCCATCCAGAAGAGAAGAGAGAGAATTAGCATAGCCCAATAAATGTGAGTCCCACTGTGTAGACAGTACTTTGAGCCTTTCTCTCCCACTGGTCCCACTCTGCCTGTGGAGTGTACTTTGACTTTCAATAAATCTATGCATTAACTGCTTTTCCTGGGTATCTTGCTCAATTCTTTGTTCAAGATTCCAAGAACCTAGACCAGAGATCCCCCTAAATGACCTGGTGCCCTGCATTAGTAACAGGAGGAAACATTTTTAGACAGCGTTTAAAATAAAAGTACTTAGTATCACACACATAAAAAGAAGAAATCAATTAAATTAAAATTTTTTACAAAAATGACTAGATGGATTTTGTCATAGACTTTCAAAATTCAGGATGAAACACATTCCAATAAAAGGTAGTGATTAAATATAGATACATTAGTTCAACTCCAAGTAAAATATCTAGATGGAATAATCCAGAAGGCAACTAGCTCTAAGGGGTGGATGAGATCATGAGGAAGAAAATGAATAGAAGAACCCTGGGGTTAAATGTCATAAAGGAGACTTCAAAGTAAAGAGTTTTAAATATAAAAGGAGGCACAGATGCATGTGAATATACAGATGTCAAGGAATAACATAGTTAACTCTCAGAGTACTGAGAAGCCTCTGGCAGGCAGATGGAGTTGGGAAAGAGTTCCTGGGAGGAATAAGTTGGACGCTTTGGCCAGTGAATAAATGCCATTAGTGAAAGAAAAAAATAGAGGGACATAAAATGTATACCCAGAAATTAGTTTTCATGCTTGCAAAAGTCTATTCAAGATTATTTCCTTCAGTCATTCAAATTGCTGTGTTTGAAGTCATATTTTACCAAATAAACTAATTTTTTGCAAACTCTAGAAGAGTGGTTAATTTATACATGCTATATCCACATGTATTACAATATTATGAAATGTCTCTTATTTAAACATTTCTCAACTTTTAGGCAAGGAAAGTTTTCTTCTATATAATGATTTTTCAGTAAGTAGTTACTATCTTTGTGACATTTCCAGAAATGGTTATTTCTTCTCTTAAAGATATAGATAAAACATTGCACAACATAAAATTTGTGCTTTGCTTTGGTTTTAAGGATTTTTGGCTTTTTTTTTTTTTTGTTTTTGGTTCCTTATATAAAAACATACATAAATAATTTGTGTTTTTTATGTGTTTTGTCTGTTTAGAATATTAAAATAAACATAAATTTCATGTTCAGTTACCCTAACCATTAATCTCATATTAACATTTCATTGAACTTTATTGACAGTTCAAAATAGATTTGTTTAAGCAAAAACAAAAAATAACAAAATAACTTGTTAGTTTAAGATATGAAGACATCAATAATATGAACAATAAAGTGTTTCAAAACACATATGTCAGGAAAATAAGAATTCTGTTAAGGCTGCCAAAAACCTGCATTGTTTATTTGCAAAAGTTGTCTTGCAGGCATCATCTATTTTATTAAAAGCATTACATAAAAAAGGAATCAGAAGAAGGCCCCTGGGCCTGGCATATCAATTTCATTTTGTCTTACTCCTCTCCATTTTTCTATTCCCTTTTGGTTGTTATTTAAAACAGACAATAGAAATCTGCCATATGTTGAATTCAGGACCTCTGACCTAAATGTGTTGCTTTTTTTAAATTTAAAATCATTTGTTGACTTTTGAAATATTTAGTAAGTCACTATATTTTATGTAGTTCCTGGTCTTGTAGTTATTTCCTTTTAATCTAGGTATTTCTGAAGCCAGAATTAAAGACAAGCAGTTAATGTGTGGATAGATGGTCAGGTCCATGGAGAAAATGCAGGTTGGTTTGGGTCTGAGAAGCTGGAGACCACCCTTGAGGAATTGAAGCCTTCAGAGCCCTTCCTCCATGCTTATCAAGATAACCTGCCCCTGTTCCAACTTGTTGCTAAGGTAACCTGTCCCAAGAATTGTCCCTCCCTACAGAGAGTTTAAAGGTTTTAATTAATGTGTCTTGGGCTACTTCCTGCCTGGATCACTCCATTTGGTCCTTTCCTTTTTCCATCCACTTCTTACCTTTTGGCCATGTCACCAGAGCATATCCTGGGCCTAATCACCTACATAGGAAGGAGAAAAATAAGGAGGAAGAGAGCAGGAAAACAAAGAAAGTCTGGGATGTATAAAAGAGGCAGAACACCCTTACTTTTTGGGATATCAGGATACTAGCTATGGCCCCCTTCTCCATCCTGGGAGATATTCCAGTGGTTTGGGTTCCTTTTTATATAAACTCTCCTTTTTATGCTTGCCCTGGCCTGCTTCTCTAATGTTATACTTCAACATGTGTGGAAGCAGGACTCCTCACTGATAGCCGGCGGTATCACTTTTACTATGTCTTACAAAAGCATCTAAAAATTCACCAGTAAGAAACTTACGAAAGTTTTCTTGTTTTTTTTTTTTTTTTTTTTTCACTCAAAGCATTTTAGACACCTTCAAACTCTGATCCTTACCATGGAACCCACTTTCTTTCATATCATTTGATATATGGGAACCTAAAAATGTAATCTGTTTGCCCACTTAGAATTTAAGAGTAAATAAACCAGAATAATTATGTAGCTCAGTATCTGCCCTTACTTAAGAAGAAATTCTTCTAATAAATAGTAGCAAAAAAAGTGTGGATGTTTTAAAACATGCCTCATGGTTGCAGGCCATTAATTACTCAATAATATACCATTTATTTCCTTCAATTTAGAGATCTAAATGGAAAACTTTAAATACAAGTGATATGGGGCTGGAGATGTGGCTCAAGCGGTAGCGTGCTTGCCTGGCATGTGTGCGGCCCGGGTTCGATCCTCAGCACCACATACAAAGATGTTGTGTCCGCCAAATACTAAAAAGTAAAAATATTAAAAAATTATCTCTCTCTTTAAAAAAAATATTAAATACGAGTCATATGTACTGCTGATACTGATCTTGGAGATCAAGAATGGGTCTTATTCCCCTGGTGTTGAATATTAAACACTTGAGAAATGCTGAGGCAAGTGTGGAAAGCAAGTTTTATTTAAGAAAGCGTCAGAGACAGCAGACTTCTTTCTCCAAAGAAAAGGAGACCTGAGCTGGGAGTCCATGGGAATAGGTATGCCTTGATCTTTTGTAGATCCCAGAATTCCCCTTTTAGTCGTTGCTTTCTCTTTTTCTCCTTGTACATGCCTGAGGGCAGAAAGGAACAGGAGCACAGGGGTTAATCTGTAGCAAACTTGAATGTAATCAAGAAACTTAATTGTTAACAACCCTTTTCTTTGATAAACTGGCCTCATCTGGGCCTCATCCTCTTGACCCCCATCATCATTACTTGCTTTGACTGACTAGACTTTGTCTCCTGCCTCTGTTTACTGAGGAATGTGACATATCCTGTCCACTCAGGCCAGGTCAGGCTGCGGGCAGATTGCTTTTCTGCAAAGAAAGCTTGTGGGAGGTCACATCAGTGAGCTTATTATATAGAATTATTCTGTTAACCTCCTGTTTCCACCATTGTCATCTATCTACCCCTTTATACTTTCACATCTCACTCTTGGTCTTCTTTCTCTTTATCCCTTTTTTTCCCAATGATGATCAGGTGATAGGGTAAATTTTCAGATGTGATGATATTCTGAAAAACAAAATAAACTTTATGAAAAGTAAGCTCTACACATATTGACACATACAGAATGATGGAATGAATATGATACAGTTGAATTATCAATCTGTAATAATTTGGCTATGGATTAGATTACATTTTATGTCACCGGACAAATAAATATGATTTTAAGAATTTATCTTACTTTGAATGGATTTCAAAATTGTCATGGTCGAACTCAAATATATGGAACCGTTATACAAGTACATTATAGTTTAATTTGTAGAAAATAACCAATATAAATAAATAGATAAATAAATGAAAGGAAGATTATTAAAGGAAGAAGAATCCAGTGAAGGAGGATAGAAAGGAAGAATGGGATAATGGGGACTGAATTAAATACTATCTATAGCTATAATGCTCTAATAATAAAAACAAATACATTGTACTTTAAATTTTAAAGGCCACTATTCCAAAAGATTTATCCCAAGAATATGTGTGTGTGTTGGTGTGTGTGTGGGTGTGTGTGTACAAAGCATGTATTTATTTTCTATGAATGTAAAGGCAATTTTATTAGCCTTTGCTGTGGATATAGTTCAGAAAGCAAAGCTTTTATAAGTGTTGGAAGATAAAGAAAAAGTGTAAAATTGTAAATTAAATTCTGATTTAAAAATAAGGCAAAAATTAATTGAAGCAAAAAGAACTATTCAATTATGGGAATATTCTTTGTTTAACTAGATAAAACACTAACCTCCATATTTTAGAGTTTTAAACAATAGTTTCCTAAAGATTTCAGGAGGGAGAAATGAGGAAGGGTTTTTATTGGATCATAACAAAAGCATTGAACAGAACAATCTTACCACCATTTTAATCCTGAACTTTGAATACTCACCATTCAGAGGATTTTTAGCCTCCCCTGACATAGTCTCTACAGCTCCTCACTATCCTGGATACATTCCCTATTTATTCCCTTTGGTCTTATCCAATTTTCTCTGAAGAAGCAAATGATTCTTTCCTCATCTTGCACAGAAAAATTTTGTCCTCCTTTCTAAAGCCTTGAGCCAAATAATATTTCTTGACTCTGGGCTCACATATTCTATTCAAAGTGCTGAGGAACTTTACTAAATGGACTGTCCTCTGCTTAAGGGAAGATGCAGAGATTCTCTGGTTTACTAGTAATTTTGAAAAGAAATAATAATAAATGAGTGAATATTCTACAGTCACTTCAATTTAGAAATATTTATATGAACCTAATCATACATTTCAGAAACTCTAATCTGCTTGAAAAAAATAAAGGGAGATAAAGTGAAATATCAAGTAGAAAGAAGACAGAATGGATTGAATGGACAAAGTCTGGACTGTCAAAAGTTGGATATTCTTATTGGTATTCTTTCTTCTTTTAGCTCTCCCAACATACCTGTTTTAATGAATCAGTTTCTAGAAATGCTAAAACCACCACTAGTGAAGCAAGAGCAGCCTTCATGTCAATAGTATTTGGTTGTAAGCTCAAATAGCCCTGTATAAATGCTAAAATTGTTAACCATTTCATCTATGGAGAAAATGAACTTACAAACCTTAACTAAAACTACATGTCATGCCCTGACATTTTGTTCCTTTGAAAAGACATTGCAAAAGAAATGTCTGGTAGCTTTAAATATATAATTGATCACCCAGATATTCTTTTGATCACACAAATAACAGAGCCATTTTCTTTTCATCTTTAAATGTTCACTTCACATTGCTGTCACCTCAAGAACTTACCATTCAGACACACTTAATGATATTTTGTCCTTTCTCTTGACATTTATTTTATTGATAAATTGTACTTTACATTTTTAACCTTCCAAGACCAAATATATTTGAAAATGAAACAACTTGAATATATGAAAAATACAATAATTCAAGTCTCAGTCATAGCATTTTATATATGAGAGCAATTAAAGCAGACTGGATAATTCCTGCTCAGCCTCCACCTGCCAGGTCCCCAGTCACTCACTATATATACAGCTGAGAAATTTAAGGCTGATATGGGGATGTTGAAAAAAATGCCCTTTAAGCTGGTTTCACAAAAGACTATACAGATACATTCAATTTGTCTTTAAGAATCACCAGGGCTGCCTCCCTTTCAGCATCCCAACTTGCATCACATTATGCTGGATTTGGGGAATGTCTTCCCAATCCAACCTATTGCCCTTGAAGTCTCAGTTTATGTTCTTGTTAATATTCCACTATAGTTTGAGGCAGTAAAGCTAAAAGGAAGTGTGACTTATTCAACTCATAGTATTATCAGGAATAAGCATGTGTTTCACAATATGCTTCAACATGTTATATGCAATGGAATCTCTCCTAAAAAAAAAAAAAAAAAAACCTAAGTTGAAACTATTTTTCTTAAAAGCCATATGACCAGCACCCAATTGAAATTAAATGGTTCCTTTTGTGCAAGGCAAAAAACAGTTGTAAACTATTCATCTGTGAATTTGTATTCAAATTGTTCAGTTTGTGCTTTTAGGACACAAAGTACAGGACCCCAGTCTCAAACATCTTGAAGACATTTATTTGCTACAATATTCTGTTGTACCAGGGAGAAAGAGTTTCTTATTGCCCACATACAAAAAAAAATAAGCTTTTATTTATTTGCTTATGATTTATTCACTCATGGTCTCTGTCTTTCAATAAACACTTGAGTGTTCGCTCTGTTCACATCTGGGTAGAATGTAAGAAAATGCTTCAAATGACAAGCATCTTTTCATTTCATATACTCAGAGCATAACTGATAGCCAAAAGTTGTCAATGCTTCCCTTATGTGTCATATGAATAAGTAATGGAATCACCATAGCTCCTGACTTCAGGAACAACATACTTAAAAATGCAAAATATTACACTGTAGGAATAAAATACGTTGCTGTAGAAAAATCATGGAAAAAGACATAATTAAGTGTCAAGCTAATTGTGGTTGGGAACTCTAGAGCACTGCTATGCTTTTCAATATAGCATTTTTTTTTTTAGATTTGTCTGCCCTTAGCAGTTCTGTGGCAGATAGGGTTTGCCAGTAAGAGACACATGTGCATAGTTTGAAAAATAGAATAGAAGTAGCAGCCATGACCCTTGCTGCTGCAGGTGCATCTATCCTTGAATCACTAACTTTAGCATTATAAGGAAATGAGGCAGTGGGATGATGATTCTCAATATTTACCCCTATTGGTGCTTCCCTGAAATAATTATGATTCTTCCAGTGGTTATTTAATTCACAGTGACTTCTAGGAGGTTCTTAAAATCTATCATGGGCAGCTAAGATCCCTGACCTTCACTCTTCATCACCCTCTTCATTGTCTAAAACTCTAATTCCCAGAACGGAAATCTCTCTTCTCTGGAATGTGTGGAGTGGCTTCTCTTTTTCTAACCAATTTTTGACAGATATATCAGTGTTCCAAGAGTTTTAAATGGTCACAGGTGACATCAAAGTAAATAATATTTCTGTACATGCTATGAAGAACTTCACAGTACCTGCAGCAAAGTTAAGTGATTCATTGAACAAGCAAAGAACTCAGGGTAAAGTTTTAAGTCTATAATACTAATTCTTGTCTTCTGGCTGAAACTGCACCTTCATTTCACTAACCATTCTATGATATAAAAAGATTTGCCACTGTCAAGTAATAAAAATATCTTGTGGTAAGTTTATCCTCCACGGTGTTTTATTTCATTAAAATTTTCATCCAACTTAGTATTGTAATTGAAATTCAAACTCCATCAAAGTCAAGTTCTCCTCCCGGCCTCCAAGGAGAAGTCTAGGTTGGGAAGGGGGCACTTCTTTCGTTTTTGGTTACTTGATGTTAGCTAGTCTCTATTCTTTCTAGAGATGGTAATGGTGCAAAAACAAGTAATATGACAGAAAAAAATCAAGAGACATCAATCTAAAATATATTTCCTGTGAGTGTCCTGAGGCACAGTAGACTCAGGGCAATTTTATGGTTTCTTCTGGAACATTCTTCCCTCTGTTACTGAGTCTCTCATGACCAGTTTTCAGAATGGGTTAAACACGCCCCAGCTAGCTGGCACTCTCTGCACAAAGGATCACAGGTACTCTCTGTTGGAGTTCCATTTACCCTTCAAGTTTACCTCTTGGCCATGCTCAAAGGACAGCCCAAAGTCATTCTCCTTCTTCTTGTCTGTTTCTAGAGCTATGTATTTGGTTCAAAGGAAACACAATGTTGAACATTGATCCATCCTTTAAGAGGGAGTACAGTTTCTTTCTCATCCTTCTTTCCATTTTTCCACATGGTAGTAATTTCAGTCACTGTCACTTACCCACTGTCACTTACTGGGTATCAGTCCAACACCCATCCCTCACTTCCAGAAAAATTCCAATAGACACATCAGAAACTCTGAATGGTTTCTTTGATAGCCTACCCTTTCCAGTTTATTCTGTATTAGAGATAGAACACCATCCCTCTTTCATCGTCTAAAGGACTCAAAGTAAACAAAGTAATACTGTCTGAAGATACCCTCCAATCCTAAACCTCTTATTGCATTTCTGATGTTAGGTCCTTTACGTTCTCCAATAGGTAAGAAGTCAAGGGTGCAAAACATGTTCATAGAAATCTCTTTAACAAAACCAACAAAATGACCCAGTGCCTCATTCTAGATATTAAATGTAACTGCCAGCAGTTTGGGGAGATCTTAGCTAAAAGAGAAATAAAGTCACAGTTTAATATCCAGTTATACTTAAATGAAATTAAAAAGCTAATAGCATTTCTTTTTACTGAGGAGAACATAGTTTCTCTTTTACATTCAGCATTCATGCTTCTGAATAATTTGTATAAGTCTTGACACTTATTATTTTTATGAATATCATAGCCATGCTAATATTCAGAATATTTTTAACAAAATAAAAATTTACCATAAAAATTGATATTCATAATCACATGTATTTACAAAATGTACATTTGCATAAAATTCCAAATACTCTTTAATATTTAGTCTTATATATTTTAATTGAATTAAATGATAAACTTGTTATATATTACTTTGTAGCTAGGGTTCATTCAAAGTAAAGCATAAAACTTAAAATATGTGGTAGAAAAAATTTTTGATTATATGAAACATCTGTGGAATCCTCTTAATTTTCCATTTAACCAATTATAAATGCTAGTAATTTTATTTCTGTCAGCTTTCTACTGCAGCAGTAAGGTCCATAATTGTGCAGAGACAGAATCTAGGACTGGGTAGATTTTGTGTCTGACTAAACTCCGGGTTAAATATAAAACTTTTAAGGTGATCCACACTTTGTTTACCCATTATACTGTTCTCTTTACAGGTAGATATAGCTCATTCAGTTTTGTAACCTCTTAAATAAACTCTCAAAATATTTTAAGTGTCTTTGATCCTCAATATTTGATTTAATATTTAGAGTTTCATTTAACAGTATGTAGGCATAAATTTAAAATGCACAATGCAATTATTACAAATTAATTACATCTTAGGTGACTTTTAAAAGCTGGAATTTAATGCACATATATAAAAGGGAAAACCTAGTTAATATACAATAAAATTATATGAGAATTACTTAAACTTAGGCTATAAATGTAAATTACATTCTTATTAGCATATTAAGCTTTCAATATTACTATTCTCAAGATATTTAGGCATAGTCATAAAGCATACTTATAGCTGGAAGTTATTTTTCTAAATAAAAACAGGGTTATTTTAATTATGGTTTTTGGTGATCCTAATAATATATTTAATTAACCTCTTAAAAAAACAATTATATTAAGTGGAAATAAAAAAATGGACCTTATCAGCATTGCCTAAAGATTTTGTCACACACAAACATACAGCAAAATGTATACAGATAAGCATATATTCTTCTCATAAAACATGTAGATAAAAATAAGAATTGATTAACATATTAATATAAATCTTTAAACAAACTCTTTGAGAGTTGGAAATTATGTGAATTATCCTATGTATATAGATGTGTTTCTATAAGAAATACCCATATGACAAAAAAAATGAGATCTTAAGGTTTAAATGAAATTGTTTGTTTTTTTTTAGCTTTTTCCCCTTTTTTATTTATTCTAATTAGTTATACATGAGAATAGAATGCATTTTGACACATCATACATAAATGGAATATAACATCTCATTCTTCTGGTTGTAAATGATGTAGAGTTACAGGGGTCTTGTAATCATATATGCACGGAGGTAAATAATCTTCAATTCATTCTACTGTTATTCCTACCTCCATACCCAACCTCTTCCTTCACTCTGCCTCTGTCTAATCCTAATCCAAAATACCTCTATTCTTCCCAAGCCTCTCTCCTTACTGTAAATTAACATTCCCATCAGAGAAAACATTCAGCCTTTGCTTCTTTGGAATTGGCTTATTTGGCTTAGCATGATATTCTCTAGTTCCATCCATTTACCAGCAAGTGCTATAATTTCATTCTTCTTTAAGGCTGAGTAATATTATATTGTGTATATGTATCAGAATTTGTGTATCCATTCATCTGTTTAAGGGCACCTAGACTGGTTCCATAGAGTAACTATTGTGAATTGAACTGCGATAAGCATTGATGTGGCCAAGTTACTAGAATATGCTGATTTTAACTCCTTTGGGTATATACCAAGGAGTGGAATAACTGGATCAAAAAATTTTATTGATTTAAAAAAATGAGAGCAGAATGCATTATAATTCTTATTACATACATACAGCACATTTTTTCATATCTCTGGTTGTATATAAAGTATGTTGACACCAATTCATGTCTTCAAACATGTACTTTGGATGATGATGTCTATCATATTCCACCATCCTTGCTAATCCCCTGCCCCCTCCCTTTCTCTCCCACCCCTCTGCCCTATCTAGTATTCATCAATTCCTCCCATGCTCCCCTTCTCTACTCCACTATGAGTCAGCCTCCTTATAACAGAGAAAACATATATTTTTTTAATTTTAATCATTAATTTCCAGTTTTATTCTATTATGATCTAATAGAATACAAGGTAGTATTTCTATTTTTTTTTTTTTTTGTATTTGCGGAGTTGCTTTGTTGTATAACATACGATCTATTCTAGAGAAGGATCCACGTGCTGCTGAGAAGAAAGTGTATTCAGTCCTTGATAGCTGAAATATTTTATATGTCTATTAAGTATAAATTACTAATTGTATTTTGAGTTCTATAGCTTCTTTTTTAATATTTATTTTTAGTTGTAGTTGGACACAATACTTTTATTTTATTTGTTTATTGTTATGTTATGTCGTGTTGAGGATGGAACCCAGGGCCTTACATGTGCTAGGCAAGTGCTCTACTGCTGAGCCACTATCCCATCCCTTCTATAGCCTATTTATTTAATTTTGTTTGGATGACTTATCCAGTGTTGAATGAGGCATGTTAATGTCACCTATTATTATTTGTTGTGGTATATTTGATTCTTGATATTGGAAGAGGTTTGTTTGATGTATATAGATGCTCCATTTGGGGGTGCATAAATATTTAGGATGGTAGTGTCTTCTTGTGTTGATGATGTATAATTTCCTTAAGCAATATGAAATGCTTTTCTTTATCCCTTCTAATTAATTTTGGTTTGAAGTCCACTGCATCTGATATGAGGATAGAAAGTCTTGCTTGTTTATGTGGTCCCTGTAAGTGATTTGTTTTTTCCCATCCTTTCACCTCAGTCCGTGAATGTCTTCCTAGGAGATGAGTCTCCTGGAGACAGTATATTGTTGAGTCTTCTTTTTTAATCTTATCTGCCAGTCTATGTCTTTTGATTGACGAGTTTAGGCCATTAATGTTCAAGGTTATAATTGATATATGATTTGTATTCCCAATCATTTTGCTTTATTTCCAGTTTATAATTTAAATGAGTTTTTCTTTTGATTGACTATTTCTTTAGCATATATTCCTTCTTTTTCTGGTTTTCTTTTACTTTTTTTTTCATCTTCATGGAATATTTTGTTGAGAATATTTTGTAGTGCAGACTTTCTAGTTTCAATTTTTTTAATTTTGTTTATCCTGGGAGGTTTTTATCATCTTTAAATCTGAAACTTAATTTTGCTGGATATAGAATTCTTGATTGGTATTGATTTTCTTTCAGACTTTGGTATATGTTTTTCTAGGACCTCTTAAATATGGTCTTTTCATGTTATCCCATAGTTTTTAGAAGTTCTGTTCATTTTTTTTAACTTCTCTCCATGGTCAGCTCTGTTTTCAAGATTATATTTCTTCATTGCCTGAGGTTCTGTCCTCCAAGTGGTCTAATATATTGGTGACGCTTTCTATTAAATTTGTAATTTGTTGTATTGATTCCTTCATTTTGAGGATTTCTGCTTATTTTTTTTCAAAATCTCTGCCACTTTATTGAAGCAATCTTTCACTTCCTATATTTTCTCTCTGATTTTATTTCTTATACCATTCTTTATTTTGCAGATCAGTTTAACTATATACATTCTGAAATCCTTCTCTGACATTTTTTCCACTGTGGTGTCAATGGATTCTGTTATCTTGGTTTTGTTTGGGGTAATTTGTTCCTTGCTTTTTCATGTTGTTTGTGTGCCTACCCTTCTAACAGTATGAAAATAAAGCAGTAGAGTTCCTATCCTGTGATCTTACAGTGTCCCTGAATGTTTCTAGTACCTCACTTTTTAGGGGAAGACAAACAATAACATCAATCAATGCAAACAGTATACAGCATTAAAGCAAATAATTTCTACTCTGATGTCTGCAATGTTAATTATCGCTGAAGTGATATGAACTGATAAACTGAAATAATATGATTGGTTGTTGCCTACAATAAAAGCAGCAAATTTGCAAAAGGATTTATAATTTCAAGTGGTGCACAGGGAGACAACAGAAGTTATATAGGATATGATGATTATAAAGGAGGAAGAGAGAATAAGAAGTAAAATATTTAAGGAAGAATGAAAGAGAGGACAATAGAGATTGGCTGTTAGCACAAGAAAAGAGAGAATCAAGGGAAACAGATAAGGGATACACACACACACAACACACACACACACACATATACACACATATATAAAGTATATATTAAAAAAGAATGCAAAACAAAACTAAATATATTAATCAAACTTCTTAGTTAACAAAAAACTAAATGACAAAAAATAACCGGCTTAAAAATGCTAGAAAAGAGAAATATATATGAATATGTATAAATGTCTATGCATCATTAATGTCACAATTAAACAGAGAAAAAGAAAAGGAAGAAAAATTCTTCATGAAAACTTCAAAATTTTTTTCTGTTAAAATATTCTCAGCTTCTCTTCTTAGCAGTTTTAGGTGGGGTCATCTGGAGCATGATGCTCCACCTTCTACATTGCTGGAGAGAGAGAGGTAATACCATGGATGGAGTTCCTGGAGGCAGGGTTTAGGCTTAAGTGGGCTCTAAGATTTTGCTTAATGCCAATTGGTCTAGAGATTTTAAATCATCTCATCTCCAGTGCCCCATACTTTTCATTCCATGCTGGAAGACTGTACCCCAGGGATCTCCCCTAGGTTCCACTCATATGGTGGGGAAGCCATTTCTTAGTCCCTACACCACCTGTAGAACCCACATTTTCTGGTCTTAAGTTCAATTTCCAAATAATCTCTCTTGTCCCTGCCCTTTTGAGTTCTTAGACAAGTTTCTCTCAGCTGGTCAGGGATTCAGCCAGATTGGAAGGAGAAAGGTAGAGCCAGATGGGTTTCCAAGACCAGTCTTATCTCATGTATCCTCTCTCCATGTTTGATTTTCTTCTGGTCACTTAAGCACACTCTGTCATGCAGTATGTGTTTACTGGGCCTGTATTTTGGGACAGACTTGGGCTTCCCATGAATTGGCTTCCTCAGCTGCTCACCCCTGCACTGTGACTGCAAAATGAGTCCTTCCTTTGTCCTCCATATGCTACCTGGAAAGATGGTCACTTCTTTCCCTGCACATGGATATTGTCCAGCGAGCATTTTTCAGGTTTGTCAGGCAATGTCCTTGACCTCTAAATGTTCTGTACCCAGACATGCCTCAGGCCTTCAAGATATGCAGGTTTTTAAAATTCCCTTATACTTCTACTGTGCTCTTGGTGGGACCAGTCTTGCTGGTGCTTCTGGCCCAGCCTTAGGAATGGCTCTGCCACTGGGGATTTTTCCCTTATTTTATTATATTCAACCTCCGATGTCCCCATTCTTCTTTGAGTGTACAATTTTAAATTCAAGTAACCTCCCCACCCTTTTTTTTCCACCCACCTTGCAGAGAAGCTGCCTCTCTGCTTTCTTGATTTCATGCCATTAAGCAGCCAGGAACATGATCTCCTCTATTCTGCCATCTTGAAAACTGGTGGTACTGATATTTAATAGCAGGTTTCCATAGCAGATTTCTAACTAAAATTGGGAAATAAAAAATAAATAATTTACTTGAAATTAAGTAGATATTCACAAGTCATATGCATAATTTCTACTGCATTTAAACAGATTTCTTTATACTTTTTTCAAATTATTGTTTTCATCAAGGTATTCTCTTATTCATATCAAAAGTGTGATTAAGATTGACTAATATACTAAATAGGAAAAAAACTATCCCAAAACTAGGTAAACATTTTTTTTAATTACTACGTTTATGCCTGGAAGAAAATGTTTGTTCAAAATATGTTGCTATACCTACTTAGAGTGTGCACAATAATTTTGCTTCAATTTTATAACGACAACTACCTCAACAAATGGGAAATAAGTTCAAGTTCTATTTTAAGCCATAGGTGCTATAGATCTGTTTGGTAAATAAATTCTAGCAATTATATAACAATCGAGAAAAGCTGTGCAAATATAATTAAAAGGCAAAAGAGTCTAGCACCTATTAATCAAGTACAAGTCAATCATACATGTCATGTTCCTTGACTTTTATGGATAAGAAATTTCTACACTTATGATATTCATATTCACTTTTGTTTCTTTTTCTAATTTCCTTGTCTTCCTTCTTCTTTAATGTCAACATTTCCTGATTTTGCTTCCCATATTCACTTCTGTCCTTTGACAATTGTCATGTTGTACAGGTCAGTGTTGAACTAAATCTGATTTGGTTAACAGTTACTCACAGAATCCTGCTCAAAGCACTATTCCCAGGGAATCAGCTTTTCTCAAGAGAGGCCAAATGAAGGCAAATCTTGACAAGAGACCAGTAACCTATAATGTCACTACTTGCCCTGTCTTAGCTGGACATTGGTAGATGAATAATATCTTAAATCTTCTGCTTCTGTTGCATTCCCTTGATGTTGAGTCCTATGCAGGTGCAGTCAGTTGACCATACTTGACTCACAAAGTTATACTTCATATTTCTAGGATGGATTTTTTAAGAAAGGTTTTTGTTTTTTCAAGATATTTGAGGTTATGTAATGTCTTAATATTCTGTCTGATATTGTTGCCTTTAGGACTTCCTAATCATTTTTGAAATTTACCATGTTACACATATAACTGATATCTCCAGTGATTTCTTTCTTTGGCATTTTGATTTTTGCTCACAGTTGAATTCAGATACTTAATTAACATTTACCTAAGGTAGGTACAGGGAACATAAATGTGAATAGAAACTGTCCATTCAGGAGATCACTATCAATGGGAAGGCTCAAATAATGAGCTGTACTCTCATGTGTTAAATGCTACTATAGTCATAGAAATAGAGTGATACAAATTCATGGGGAAAAAAGTAACTCAATGAATGATATTTTAAAGACACAATAACTCTTTCTACTCTATTTCTCCCCACACCATGATCTTGCTTCCTCCAGTCCATTCTTTCTACACTTTCTTATAGGAACATTCTTTCCATAGGAAACCAAACCAATACTACTTTCTATTCTAAGGACTTAATTGTTCCTCTTTAACAACCATAGAATGCAACCTATATTCTCTTACACTGCGTTTTAGATTTCCACAACATTTAACCAACAAGAATCATCATAATTTTACTTTATGTTAATCAAAATTCTTAATGTTCAGGCACAACAAATTTACACTAATTATAACATGCACTAAATTAATACCTTTACCCATATTTTAACCTCCATCTGTAATATATCTCTCCCAATTGTTCTGTAAAAATCCTACAGCTATTAATACTTCAGAAATCCCTGACAATTTAAAGCTTTCCTTGAATGCCTTGGCCTGAGGAATTCTCCTTAGTCTTTTCCATTAGCTAGCCATTATTCATTATCCCTTTTGCAATTAATCAATTTGTTACAGGGACATTCACAATAATTTCTTGTTTTCTACTCAGTGTTTCATATATATTGTAGATGCCATAGTTCATAGGCCTCACAATTCAAGAGTAAAATAATATCTTTTTTATTTGCTTAACATACTAGTTTGCCATTTCAAATATTTTTAAAGAATAGCAGTTTCAATATAAAAAGAAAACACCTGTTATGACCTCAATGAGCAGCAACAAAATATTTTAATGAAGAAAAGAGAAACAGTATGTTAAATGATGACAGTTTTACCAATTTGAATTTTTATGGATAGAGAACAGAGCATTTCTCATATATCTAATCCATTTTTAGTTTAATTATACACTC